>NC_047663.1:87382496-88007496 GCF_011762505.2 Arvicanthis niloticus | reverse complement strand
GAAGGCTGGGGTGGCACACTTCCACGCTTCTACCTGGAAACTTTTCCTTGTGAGAAAGTGGAATCTGAAAGTGGTGTCCTATGGGGTCAAGAAGTCCAAAGTGGCCCCATGACAGGTGAAAGATTCTAGAACCACAAAAGTTTCTACCGTATAAAAGGGAACCATGTAGGAGACATTTGTACCAATTCCTGTACCCCAAGATAGGAAAGAGTCACCTCAATATTGTTGGTAAGACTCTAGATCTAGTTGGAGTTCATCAGAGAGGTGACTAGAGCTACCCACTCACCCGGTGAAGGATGGACAAACAGGCCTAAGCTAGGCTAGGCTGCCGAACTCCTTCCCCAGCTGGGCCAGTACCTAGGCATGGTGGAAGAGTGAGTGACCACACCTTTGGTCGGCCTTCTTCTCCTGCCCCCCACCCCCTCCCCCGCCCGATTGGTGCACTGAGAGACAAGACAAGGAAGCTGTCTTTCAGTGAGCCTGCCCCAGTATGCCTTCAGGTGGGCGCTCTAAGAGCAAAGCCTGCTTCAGGGAGAAGCTAGAGGGTAACTTGGTTGGAGGGAGGCTGGGATCAGATCCTGCTGAACAAAGCGCGCGCGAGCTCTCTCTCTCTCTGTCTCTCTCTCTCTGTCTCTCTCTCTCTGTCCCTCTCTCTCTCTCTCTCTGTCTCTCTCTCTCTCTGTCTCTCTCTCTCTCTCTCTCTCTCTCTCTCTCTCTCTCTCTCTCTCTCTCACACACACACACACACACACACACACACACACACACACACACACACACACGGGGCCCTGGCCCATCCTTTCTGACCCTCCGTGGTGAGTTTACTGGACTGCCACTTAGGCTCTCTGTCACAAACTTCACTTTACCTTTGATTTTTTTTTTAAATTCCAAAATGAGAGGAAGGGCATATAAATCTACAATTTTAACCTTAGCCCCCAGAATTCTGGTTCAGATACTTCCATAGCTCCGAAAGCAAAAGCAAAACAAAACAAACAAAATTCTGTTCTCACAAGATTGCTATAATATACTCTGATGTTTGATTCTAGATCTCCCTCCCCCACATTCTTCCTTCAAAGCTTCCTTTGACATTTGTTAATCCTCAGTTTAAAAAAATAAATTGACACCCCTAGCTTCCCAATAAAGTACAGGCAAGTAGGTATAGGGGTTCATGCCTATTATTCCCAATTTAGGAAACCAGGGCTGGAGGATTGGAGTTTGAGGCCAGGCTTGGCTACAGAACACTGAACAGCAACAGAAATGGACAGTGTTGACAGAGGACAATGTAGTCTTGAGACGATAGATAGATAGATAGATAGATAGATAGATAGATAGATAGATAGATAAACAGACAGATGCTGGTGATTGGTAAAGGTGGTTGCTAACAAGTCTGAGGATTTGACTTCATACAAGAAGAGAGCTGACTCCAGTAAGTGGTCCTCTGACACCCCTCACACACATAAATGTTAAACAAGTAAGTAAAATCCAAACTTTTAGTATAGCTCAGCGAGCCAGAGCTTGCTTACATACACGGTGTACCAGAAAGGAAAGTGTCTGTGTGTCTTGGTTTGATATTTAATGTATCACAAAATGTAGCCATACTGATAAATATTAATATAGCTATAAATATAAATGGAACTCTTTCTCTCCTACATCTGCAGTTTCTTTTGGTACAAGACGATTTCTTAACTAGTCCCCTAAAATAAATATGCTGGTTTTTAAAAAATATTTTCATTCTCAAAAAAATTAAAGTACAAAGGAAGTATTTTATTTGTATACGCATGTGTATCTGCAAAAAGTTCCTGGGCATGAAAACATCCCATCAGATGGTTTGTGCATTTTACATGTTGACAGAACCAGACTGCTCCAGAGAGGCTTTTCAATTTATTCTTCCATTAAACCACACTGAAAGGTCATTTGGCAGAAAGCAACAGAACCCGTATCAAGCTCGGGCCAGGCAAGGCCTCTTCCATTTGGCTATGTCCACAGTACAAGTAGATGTGGAGATTTTTTTTTCTTAATTTGGCTCAAAGCATTTTATTATTTATTGCGAAGCTAGTGATGTCTATTTTTTTAACATTTGTTAATATAATATATACCATTTACCTCTCTGATTTAGTTGACATTTCTTAACTTTTCTTTTTTATTTATTTTCTTCCCCAACCCCCTTTTTTCCCCAGCAAGGTTCTACTAGTCTTGGCCAATATTACAATTGCTCTGTTGAGTAATTTCCTTATTGATTTACCAGAACATGTTCTAGATATATTATTAAAATTCATAATTTCATTATGTATTCCTACTATTGTTCTCTCTAGATTATTTTTTTTCTTTAGTTCTATTTATGGTATCCTTGGCAACATTTTAAAGCAATCTCCTATGGTTTCTCAATCTTTTCTCCTATTCACTCTCCATTAAAAATAAGCAAACATTCCAAATTATTATCCTTATCAGGGGTAACACCTAAAAATCATAGTATGTATGTTGTGCATGAGTTCCAGTGCATGTGTGCCCTGGTGCACTTGTGGAGGTCAGATTCCTGAGAATCACATTCAAGTCCAGCTTGTCTGGCAAGCATTTACCCACCTGGCCAGTATGGATGAAGGGGTGGAGAAAATCAGGCCAAATACCCCAAAGAGAGTTGAGTCTGGAGTCCTCAAGACACAGGTGGAAGTCTTGACTTCTCTAGACAGAAAGATACACACTCCTTTACCAGGCTGCTCGGCTTCTCTCCTCTGCGCTTTTCAGTTCTTTCTATGACCAGGATAGCTTTGCCTTGAAAGCAGCACATTGGGGGCTGCTCTGTGCCTGGCTCAGTCCTTATACCTTGGGGCAGAGCCAAAAACCCTAGGCTTGTGACCAGGACCTCAAATACATGGAGTCAGTATTTCCAGGGCTCTCTGCCTGAGAAGCTAGAAAGTAGGACTGTTAGCAGATACAGTGAGCTCAGCCCGAAATGAAAATCTGGAAACTTGTAAAAAAAAAAAAATTAAGAATCATGATAGAGCAAGAACAGAATATCACAGGAAACTCAGGTCCCACTGGGGAAGGGCAGGGTTGCTAATAGAGAGAAGAGGGGAAGGGGTTTCCAGTCTGTGAAGGTAGATAATTCAGAATAGCAAAAGGCACAAACACCCAAAAAGCAGTCAACTAATGAACTAGTCAACAAAAATGGCATATTCGCACAACTGGATATTATTTAACTGTACTGATAAATGTCACAATGTGAAGGGATCTGATAAACACTACGCTAATTGAGAGACAGCAGACACAAAAGGTCACATATTATATGAGCTTGCTTGTATCACCCACAGAGGCTGGAAGTAGATTAGCCGTGAGTGCTACGTGGAGGTTGAAGGTTGAAAGTTTCTTGAGGATAGGTGACCTCAAATGGATTGTGGAGTATGATGAGTGAAATCTATCTTAGTAAGGCCTTAGCAAAAAAAAAAAAAAAAAAAAAAAAAAAAGTGTGTGTGTGAGTGGTTACATCTCAAATACGTTCTTATTCTCTGTGTGTCTTTCTCTCTCTGAGTATCTCTCTCCATGCCCCCCCCCCCCGAAGAATTCTCCTGAATGACAGTGTAGGGAGTCTCCCAGGTTTTCTTTGGCAGCGTGCATCTTGCTTTCTTCCCAATGACAAACAGGAAACGGCGATCACCGCTTCCAATCTGGGTAGCCTTGAGCGAGTCACTCTCTCCTGCGACCTTCTTCTCTTAGCCAGGTGGTCTGGTAGGAGAACTCAAGGCGCACCACCTCGGAGGGCGCCGCCGGCTAGGATGGCTGAGTACCTGCAGTCGGAGGCGTACCTAGTTTCGGAGCCGGCGCGGGCCCTGCGTGGCCCGCGGGAAGGAAGCACGGGCCAGGCCAGGAGGCAGCCGCGCTGCTCATCCATCAGCCGGACGAAGAGCAGAGTCGCGCTCTCGGCCCTCTGTTTGCTTTCTCGCCAATTATTGCCGCGCCGCGGCCCCTTTGTTGATACAGTAGTCCGAAAAAGTGCTAATGTTCATTTATCAGGGGGCCCGCCGGGGACTCCCTAGAGTTGCGATTCTTCCCAAAATATAAACATGGGGCGAGCGTCCCAGACAGAAACCCCCATCTGTTTTCCTGACGCGGGCCAAGAGAGCGAGGCGTTGTTGAAGATAAAGCTACGGATAACGCTGCCTGTCTCCAATGGACGTCTCCCCGTCGCATTAATGACATTCCGGGTGATAGTTGCAGCTTATCTTTCAATTAATCATATATACCTTTCGCGGACGGCGCTGCTGATTGCAGGAAGGGGGGGGGGGCGGCTTGAGCCGCGCCGATCGCTTTTCAATCAATAATAATTTATTTACGCAGGATGCGCTGGAGCTATCCCGGAATTTGACTAATTCTAAAGAAATAAGTCTTTAAAAGGCAAAGAAATAAGTCCGCAGATTTTCTGTCTCCTCCAGTCTCTTTTGTCTCTGCCCCTCTCAAATGAAGGTTGTGTTTAGCCAAGTACTTCTTAGAGAGCAAGCCAGGTTGAGCCAGCAGCCCTTAAGGAGAAAGACTGCCTTCCCAGCCATTGTAACACACACACACACACACACACACACACACACACACACAGAGCAATATATATCCTTTGGTATTGATTTGAAGACAGCCAGGACAGAAGCCAAGTTGGAAAGTGCTCTGGACAGCTCTTTGCAGAACCCCAACTCTGTTTTGCCCATTTATCTCACTCTGTCCTGCTTCCTTTCCGAAGAGAAAGGCCAGGGCCTTTTCACCAAGGTTGTAGGGATGGGAAAGTCACTGATTTTGTTCAAATTAGAAGAGTTTTCTTCCTTTTTCTTGACACCTGACCCACAGATCTGTCAACTCTGGGAGCCCTTATATCCGAAAAAGGTGATAAATCCTCACTACATTGATTTGCAAAGGAAATGTTCCCTCTCAAAACTATCTTAAAAAAAAAAAAAAAGACTTAAAACAGGAATTCCGGATGCGGCCCCAATATATCCCCCCCCCCCAATTAAACGGTAATATTTCAGGCGTCAGCTCACACTAATCTTTCAAACTGTCATCGCGATCCGAGGGGCCAGCCGATTCACTTAACAGGACTCCTAGGACCCTCGCCCGAAGCTGTTTTCAGCAAGACATTTAATTGAATCGGATGTGGCTCGTTTGCCAGACGTCACCGCCTGGGTGATAGACATCCCCTCCAACCCACAGAAACCAATCTTCAAAAGCGAGGAGGGTCCCCAGCTAGGTTGGTTCAGAACAGTAACTGTATAGTAACCAAAAGTCGTGACAAGGGAGGAAAAAAAAAAAAAAAAAACCCGACAAAAGCAGCAGACTGCTCTGCCGTCAAGAGACTACAGTGGAAGATGAGAAGTGGAGGGACAGAGACATCGGGGTTTTGCACCCCACATCTTCGAAAAGGCTTCCTCTGCAGTTGGAGCTAGCAGCTTCACAACGCTCTGTGGTCCTTGGATTGAGATCTCAGGATGGCTCCTAAGTCTGGCGCTGACGGTTAGAGCCTGGAATTGGGTTCTCGAAGCTGCACGCTTCACAGCCTGCCTGGAGCGGGCTCTCCTTCTCCCTTACTTAAAGACACAAGGCCTTGGGAGTTTGGGTTGATGAAAGACAGGAAGGGACACACATCAGGCCTATGCTGGCTTCACTATGGCCCAGATGGTGCCAGTGCCCAGTGGCCCACTGTCCTGCTAGGAGGGACAGTCCACACTCTGCACTCACAAAATTTTAGATCCCTGGGCTTTGGGCTCAGGACTTAGGAGTGGCTTGTTTAGCTGACATTTGACCCTAAACCCACACCCTCTTTTCTATCCCAAAAGTCTCTTCTCTGGTGACCAACTAGTCCCTCATATCCTTTGCCTTCCTGACCCACAGATCTGTCAACTCTGGAAGCCCTTACATCGAAAATAGGTGATAAGTCCTCACCGCATTGATTTGCATTTCCTTTGCAAATCGGTGTAGTGAGGATTTATCAGAATCGAGGTGAGGAGCTCAAGCTCTCCCAGAGGCTAGCTTACCATACCTTTGATGGGGTAAGTTTGGCCTGGATGCGATGTGCCTCCTCTTTTTGAGATTACATCCCAGAAAAAAAAGCCCCACTCTGCTGGGGGTCTCGGAGGGCCCAAGTGTTCCTTAGATCCAGGCAGCTCTCTTAGTACAGAACGTGGGCTCCTTAAACCCTGATGGTTTTCAGACAGAAGCAGCACTGAAAATCCCCTTCCACCTGCCAGGCTCTGTCAGCCCTCCCTGTGGAGTAGAAGCCTCAGTAGGCCCCTGGGGGATTAGGGATAGGAAGGGTCTGGGGATTGTATTGGTGGCCTAGGAGGCCACTAATAGTAAAAAAAAAAAAAAAAAAAAAAAAAAAAAAAAAAAAAAAAAGAAGAAGAAGAAGAAGAAGAAGAAGAAGAAGCAGTTTGGGCTTCAGGAGAATCCAGACAGACACCCCAGGAGGCAGCTCTCCTCAGGAAAGCTGGGCTGAACCAGGGTTGCCTTCCTCACGGAAGAGTCAGTTCCCCAGTAAGTGCATCTCTCTGGAGAGGTGCCTGTAGCAATAGTCTGAAGCAGGTGGCCACTCCCACCCCGCACTTAGCTACTTCACCTTTCCATTCAGCACAGAACCCCTTGGGGCCTGTCTGGAATCCTGGGTTGAATTTGGTTCTGTAGGTCAAATTAAAAATCGCTCCTCCACCCAATGCCTAACTTGATTTGTCATCGTCCCAGAACAACTGTCTCCTCTGTGTTTCTCTTCCTATTCAGGCCACGCTTAGGCAGACTTCAGTAAACAGTATTGTAGTCATGGTCTTGATCCCTGAAAAATAACTCCCTCACCCATCCTCACTAGCTCATTTAGTGATAGGTGCAAAAGAATATTTATTCAAATCCTAGATCCACCCCAACCTTGCGTTTAGACCCAGCACAACAGAATCGGGTATTTTCTTTGAGTGCGTCTGCCTGGGATTTTCAGGCTAAGGAGGAACAATCTCCTGCAGGAGTGGGAGACTATTCCAAATGTGCCGCGGCCCCTTTAAAAAAAAAAGCTGAGCAGAATTTTTTTTTCCTATCCCTATGTCTATATTAGGTGACGCAGAACTGCCCGTCGCTCCTGTCATCGAGGCCCCTGGCCCAATGGCAGGCTGAATCCCCCCTACTTCGGCCTGCTCCCGCCTCTTCTGCCCCTGGTGCTCCGCGCTACCTGCTGCCGCGCGCCACATCCAGGGCAGAGAGGCGGGTGCGCGGGCGGGCGGCGGGCACCATGAGGGGAGGCTGTCCCCGGGGGTGGGCAGCGCCACTCTCTGCCACCCACCTGGCGCTGTGAGACCGGCGTCGCCACGATGTTCCCCAGCCCTGCGCTCACACCCACGCCCTTCTCAGTCAAAGACATCCTGAACCTGGAGCAGCAGCAGCGCAGCCTGGCGGCTGGGGACCTGTCTGCGCGCCTCGAGGCCACCCTGGCGCCCGCCTCCTGCATGCTGGCCGCCTTCAAGCCCGAGGCCTACTCCGGGCCCGAGGCGGCAGCGCCCGGCCTGGCAGAGCTGCGCGCGGAGCTGGGCCCCGCTCTTTCGCCCCCCAAGTGCTCTCCTGCCTTCCCAGCCGCCCCCACATTTTATCCGCGAGCCTATGGTGACCCTGAACAAGCCAAAGACCCTCGGGCGGACAAGAAAGGTAAGGAGAACCTCAAGCAAGCCCTTCCACCCTGGAGTCGCTTTCATGCCCAAAACCCTGAGCCAGAAAACTCAGGCCTGACAGTAGCTGGTCTGGGGGTGAAGGCTGGGCGCGAGGAGTTTGGAGTGTAAGATTCCGGGTTGTCCAGGATCTTCTCGCTCTGCAGTCAATCGGAAGTTTAGAGGGAACGCCGAATTTAGAGAATCAGAAGAGAGAGAGAGAGAGAGAGAGAGAGAGAGAGAGAGAGAGAGAGAGAGAGTGTTTAAATTGTTTTCGGCCTACAAGACCCCCAGTAGATTAGGGCCTTGCTCTTGGATCTGTTAAAAGTTGAGCTATCTAACAATCCGCGGTAGAACAAATCTTAGTGTTGTAGAGTTAAGATCTCTTTCAGATTTGGTGTATTTTGAGACACTGAGAACTGCTAAACAGAAAGCTTAGCCCCGCCGATCCTGGGCCTTGTGTAGCCCACCCTGCCTTTCTGGGCCTTGCCTCCTTTGTGCCAAAAGAGAGGAATCTGGGGACATGGTCTTGATTTTGAGCTGTGGTGCTGTGGATCCCAGGAGTTGGGGGTTGGCTTTGTTTTTCCAGTACAATTTCCAGGCAGGACCAGGTAGAAAGTCCTTTCTGGGAAATGTTGGAAAATACGGAACGAATAAAGACACTGAGAAGTGAAGAGCAGGCTTCCGAAGGTAGCCGAATACCAGATATCTCAGAGTAGAGAGGGGGGCTCCTGGCCTGCTCACAGAAGGAACAGGGAAGACCCGGGCCCAGCTCTGGATCTGAGCAAAGCCAGAGAGGCCCAATGGCTTCTGAGAGTCAGAAAAACATCCCTAGGTTTTCTCTAGGAATGCTTGAGAGAAGGTCCAGGAACATCGGAGGAGAACTAGAACTGATTACTACCAACCGGAATCCCGCAGGGCCGGTGTAGAGGCCTCAGTCCTCCCACGGTTACTGGCAAGTCCAGAAGCCGCGCTAACATCAGCTGGCAGCTCTGCTGGAGCCGCCGAGCTTTGGGCCTTCTCGTTCTTTAATTACTGCTTAAAAGCTGCTCCACCCGAGGGTCAAACCGAAGTATTCCTAACGTAATTCACTCCGAGCATCCTTACGTTTTTATTTTCTTTGCAACCAGAAAAGCTACATCACAGACTGCCATGAGAACGCGGACTCTCCGGGGAAGGGGTTTGGGATGGATCGCCCGAGATTTCTCTTGTTTTATTTTGTCCTGAAACCCGTAAGGTGTCCAAGCTACTCGGGCTTTTCCCAGATGCGCAATTGCGCCAACATCGAACCGTGCGAGCCCCGTGCACTCGGCGATGAGCCTAAGAGGAGCTGGGCGTCTCTCACAGGACTAGGGTGACACCCCCCCTCCCCCAGCCCACGAGGGCCCTGAGCTCCCGGGACCCGCTGCTCTAACCGGCCATCTCTCTGCCTCCCCCTTCAGAGCTGTGCGCGCTGCAGAAGGCGGTGGAGCTGGACAAAGCCGAGACGGACGGCGCCGAGCGACCACGCGCGCGGCGGCGACGGAAGCCACGCGTGCTCTTCTCGCAGGCGCAGGTCTACGAGCTGGAGCGGCGCTTCAAGCAACAGCGGTACCTGTCGGCGCCCGAGCGCGACCAGCTAGCCAGCGTGCTGAAGCTCACGTCCACGCAGGTCAAGATCTGGTTCCAGAACCGTCGCTACAAGTGCAAGCGGCAGCGGCAGGACCAGACTCTGGAGCTGCTGGGGCCGCCGCCGCCGCCCGCGCGCAGGATCGCGGTGCCCGTGCTGGTGCGCGATGGGAAGCCCTGCCTGGGGGACTCGGCAGCCTACGCTCCCGCCTACGGCGTGGGTCTCAATGCCTACGGCTACAACGCCTACCCTTACCCGGGCTACGGCGGCGCCGCCTGCAGCCCGGGCTACAGCTGCGCCGCCTACCCCGCCGCGCCCCCCGCCGCGCAGCCCCCCGCCGCCGCCGCTGCCGCCAACAGCAACTTCGTGAACTTCGGCGTCGGGGACTTGAACACCGTGCAGAGTCCCGGGATGCCGCAGGGCAATTCGGGTGTCTCCACGCTGCACGGCATCCGAGCCTGGTAGGGAAAGAGCCGGTCTGGGGCGCCCTGGACCGACTCCCACTTTTAGGAGAAGGGCTATGACTCCGGGGATGGAAATGCTTCCACTATGTCCTGTCCCTCGGATTTCACACTCACCCTCGCACAGGCCTGGGACCTTTCTCCGACCCCATCCCCCTTTGTTGACGTAGCCTGGTGTCTCGGCCCTGGGAGATCACTTCTAGGGCCACGGGCACCCTCGACGGATTCCGCACTAGGACCCGGAGCCTGGGCCGGGAGCCCGGGCCCTGGTTGCCTTGCCGCCGCCCACCCACCCGTATTTATGTTTTTACCTCTTGCTGTAAGAAATGAGAATCCTCTTCCCATTAAAGTGAGTGCGCTAACGCACGCGTGCTTCTTTTAGGATTTCCGAGCGGGCGAGCGCAGAGGCCTCCTCCAGGTCTCAGGCATAGGACACATTAATAGAACCTGCACCGATGAAAGCTAAGGCACCCTGCGCCCCTCCTTAAGTGTTTTCTGAGGTCGTCTGGTATTTTCGGAGGGGCAGCCTTTTTTCAAGGTTAGCGGCGGAGGGCGTGAGGGTTTTTATGACTTGCCTGTGAGCAAATGGGGGTAGCCCAAAGTGTCAGCGTCTTCTCGCATCAGAGAAGGAGGGAGTAAACGCTGACCCTAGAGCGCCCAACCTCAGCCCAATCGGCCCCACTGTTGCTGGGCGTCGAGAGAAGAGCAGCACTCTGAGTCGTCTTCCTTGATGCCACAGTCCTTTTACTGATGGAAGTGCCAAGGACCCTCGTCCAGCTTCCCCGACTCTGTCTCCCATTGGAAGCCCCTGGGGTCCTTCGCCAACCTCCGGAGCTGTTTTTGGCTGAGCACTGAGGTGGGAGATGGTGCTCACATCTATCTCGGAGTGGGGTGGGGGATTGTGAGAGTCCATGCGTGCGTTCTGGGGAGATTCTCTAAACTGACTGGCATCTTCTCTCGGTATGGCAGTAATTTCACTGTAGTTAACACACCTTCGATTGACCCACGTAACCGCTCTGCTGGTTTTACAGATGAGAGAACTAGGTTTGGTAAAATGGGGCAAAGACTTAAAGGTGGCGGCTCACCTTTTTTCTCCGGCAGTACCTCTATCCCCAGTACTCAGGACCGGATAACTGACCTCTGCTTGGAAATCGGGGTGGATCCTGGCTTTGTCCGCTGCTCTGGAGCTGTAGCTAGGTGGCAAAGTCAGCAGGGCTAGCAACAGATATGCAGCCGCGACATTGCTGCGGAGTTTAGGACCCGAGCTCTGCAGTGGGCCCATGATTGGCTTAGCAAGGCTGGGTCAGGAGTCAGCATTTTGCAGCAGGGAAGCAAGCTGCTTGCCAGTGTCACCTCCTAACCCCCATAGTGGAGGAGATGACCGTAGGTACTGCCATTTAGGCTCCTCGAGGACGTGCAGAGGGTAAAGATGCAGTTGCATGCAAATAGTTGGCCATACCAGGTGCCCCACTCTCCACCCCCACTCCCACACACCTGAGGCAGCCAGCACTGCCTGCAGCTAGGTGGATATATGTAGCTCAGCCCCTAGCATTCTATTTCCTGGGTCTAAACTAATCCATCCGCTCTGCCGTGGCCACTGCTTGCATCCCGGGATAGCTGTAGAAGTCCCTAATAAGTGAGATTATCGGTTCGTGAGCTTTGTAGATGACAGCATCCTGTTACAATGTCAAAGGGCCGGACACTCCTGCCAGTGTGCTCTGTCAGGCTCTCTGTTGCTGGGTGTAAGGCAGTGAGTCCCATCCTCTCAGAGGGGTGCTCTGAGGCCCCTACCAGCTCAGGTAGGGTAACACTCTACCATTGATCAACCCAGGTGCCCAACACACCGCCTAATTCACAGTCTGGAAAATCCTCTGGAAATTACCCACATTCTCACTCTTCCTAAGATTAAGTTTTGCCTCTCTGGGTCCTGCAGAGGCTTGGGCCACTTCCGTTGTCTCTTTCACCTTCTGTTTGTGTTCAATAACATCAGAGTAAGATTTTTTTTTTTTTCTCACTTAACAGTATACTTAACATCCCTGTTCTTCTCACTCCCCTTCAGTGCCAGGGATGATACCCAGAGCCTTCCTTTGCAATTCTTCTCTTTCGGAGAGCCAAAGACTGACATTTTTGTTTGTTTGCTTTCATGTTTTTGGAGATGCGCTTTCTCTGTGTAGCCCTGGCTGTTCTGGAACTTGATTGGTAAACCAGGCTGATCTTGAACTCAGAAATCCCCACTCTCCTCTGCTGGGGCTAAAGGCCTGAGCTACCAGCTACTTTGGCCAGGCCTATTTCTACTTAGGAAGCTCAAGGCGGCTGTGACTGGCTGGTAGCAATAAAAGGGTCATAGAAAACTAGGTCGGGAGAGCAGAATTCTTTAGAATTTCTGGAACCTAATCCACTTTCATTTGCTTTCAATGTCTTTTCTCTATGAGAAACTGCATTCAGTTCAGGTCCTGAGGAGTCACTACTCTTCGAGGAGCCGGATGATTCTTGAGGTCATAACCAGATGAATCCCAAGCTGGCTTATTACTCTCATTGGTCGGCAAAGGACAGTTTTTTGAGCCCTGGAGCAGTACTGAAGAGTCGGGGCAACCTTGGGTCAGGAGTGCCCTAAACTAACACACTGAGAGTCCCCCTCTGGTCTCCCTCATCCAAGTCTGTGCTAGTTTTGTTTTCAATTGTCCCATAAAGGATGTGTGCAGGATACGAAGATTAAACTAGGGCAAAAACATGGGAAGCGGGGTAGCTGTCAAGAGGTTAAGAGTCAGCCGTGGGGAGGTGCAGGTCTGGCGTCGGTCTTGTGCACCCGGTGGCAGTGGGGAGCACAGGGAGTTGGTTTCTCTTGTTTATTTTCAAAAAGCACTGGAACAGACCATGCACAGTTTAAAAATATTCTGAGAAAAAATGGTGGTAGTGGAGGAAGTGAGGTCCTGGAATCGGGAGTCCATCAGGTGAAGCCAGGTCATCCCTCCCCATCCAGGCCCTGCGGCACCCAGCCCAAGGTTTGCCTGATTGGAACAATTCCTGTCTTAATTAGAATAGCTCCGCCTTCCTTATTAACATCATTATTGTTGCTTTGTGTGTACACTAGAATGTGCGTGTGTGTGTGTGTGTGTGTGTGTGTGTGTGTGTGAGAGAGAGAGAGAGAGAGAGAGAGAGAGAGAGAGAGAGAGAGAGAGGGGGGGGGGGAGGAAGAAAGTTGGCATGTGATGTTTGAGGGTAGCCATGCAAATGTCACCACACATATGTGGAACGCAGGCCTCCTGGTGACCAGACTTTGCCTTCTCATTTTGCTTAAATTGTCGCAGAACCCAACACCAGGTTATGTATCTAAAACCACTATTTAGCCAAACAGAGGGGACCTTAGGACCCAGACCTGAGAAGCACCCACATGTGATCCCTCAGGTCTTTGAGACTTTCCAAAATATTTCCTCCCAACTCTCCTCACTCCCAGCAGATCTTGGCTGGAGATAGCAGCCCCATGTCCCCCAGTCTAAAAGGCTGGGCTCTTGGAGGAAGGAACTGCGGCTTGGTGTCACTGAGTCCTTCAGAGGTGACAGTGAACTGACTGCTTTGGGACTGTGAGCCCTTTGAGCTGTACTGGGAAAATTCGTGAAAAAGTTGTCTTGTCCTCCACCCCCAAAGGAGCAGGAGCTTGCCCAAGGGCACACAGTCAGAGTTTGCTTTCAAATCCCAGCAACCCAACTCCAGGGCCTCTTTCCCTGTGCTGCTCAGGGCTGGTAAAGAGCAGACACCAAAAAGGTCTTTAAGTCAGTTAAGCAACACAGTGATGAGACTAGCTCCCACTCGGTGGGAGATTTCCTCATTCCCCTCCCCCAAACCTGTTAAGCGAGGAATCCCTCAAGGTGAAGGCATGCTAGCTGCTTGGATCTTGGATTACTGGATTGCCAGTCTAACCTGCTGGCGCCATTCTGCTCCTCTTCAGAGAGTCTGTCTCCAGAATATTGTGAGCAGTGAAGGCAGATTCACAGATGGTAAGCTAGAGCCAGTACACCGGCCCCACCGCCCACCCCATTTAGATGGCTCACTGCTTTACACCCCATGGTACAGGCTGGGGTAGGGTGGGGTGATAGTGCTAACAGGCTGACCCTATATCTCTGTTATCATTCTTCTCAGAAGGAAATCGACAGCCAGACAAGTTAAAGACATCACTTACCATTCAGGTTTGAATCCAGAAGGTTCCAGGAGAACCAACTCCCTAGGCACTCAGTAGCAGTCCTCAAACTTGCCAGAAGACATGCGCTGCCCCTGGAGCCCCTGCCTGCCCAGCTTCATAGTGGATGCCTAGGTCAGGGGGAGACTGTATCCATAACCTGGAGGTAGTAGGCTCCAGCTCTTGACCTCGGAGAAACCTGGAGTCAAGTTTCTAGGCCCTGCTCCTTGTACTCAACTTGTATTGACTCTGTATTCATTGTGGTCCCTGGCAGAGACAAAGTCGGGCAGCACTTAGGACCCCAAGGAGTTGGCAGAGAGTGGGGGAGGGAGCCACTTGCTTTGACTGAAAAGGCAAAGGGTCTGAGTAAAAACCATCTCTTGCTAGAGACATTTTCTTTGCCCAGATTCCAGACTGCACCTTGGTGACATCTTGCAGAAGAAGGAGGGAGACCCAGCCCATATTGTCTGACTGTGTCAGTTGTAAGGTTACTCCTTGGCTTCATTGTACTGTGGAAGGGAAGTAAGGCTTTAAAACGTCATGTTTCTTGCCCTGTCCCTACACTCAAGAAGTAGCTAAGCCAAAGGCTGACACCAGCCCTTTGCTTTCAGGCAGACCAGCCAGCCTCCAGCCAGCCCCCACTAACCTCCAGCTTGGTGAGAACCACACTTGGCCCAGGTTGGCTCTGCCGCTCCCACTGTCACAGGCTTCTACACTGACAGTGGGGTAAAGAGGGCTCTCATCACCAAGGAGGCCCACAGAAACCTTGTATGACCGACCTCTCATAGGAAGCATGACTCCCTGGTGACTTTGTTGTACACCCTACTTTGCATTTGAAAAAGGAGTTTGGGGCTGGAGAGAAGGTTCTGTGGTTAAGGGCACTTGTTGCTCTTGCACAGAACCGAGGCTTGGTTCAAGGCCACCTGTGACTTCAGTTCCAGTGGATGATGTCCTCAGGCACTCCAGGCAGGTGGTCTATACACCCATAGACATAAAATAAAAATAAAATACAAGTTTCCTCTTCTCCCCCCAAATCCATCAAACATTAAAAGTGTCACCTTATTTTTCCTCATTGAACCCTTCCTGCCATCCAGTTTCCTAGCTGACTAGGACAAGCACTTACAAACACTCTTGGGGGAGACTTGAGGTTCATAACATATAAATGCTCGGTACTTTAAGATGCCCCAGAAAGGCCGATGGATCTATGTAATCCCGAAGTGTAGTGTAATACCAGTATGCTCTCTGTAACTTCAGAAGTTTAGAAATGAGAGAGGAAACTAGGCTGAGTGACTCAGTGGTTAGAACACTGCCTGCTCTTGCAGAAGACCTGGGTTTGGTTCCCAGCACCCACATGAAGTTCCAACCATTTTTAACTCTGGATCCAGTGGGTTCGATGCCTCCAAAGACACTGTCCTCATGTGATACACAGACACACACACAGGCAAAACACTCAGACACATAAAATAAAAACAAAGAAGATATTTTTAAAAACATAGGGAAATACAGAGAAAGTATGAAGGTCTAAGAATAGCCAAAATATTTGTAATAAGTGAGTCAGGGAGATCTTTCCCTATCAGGCAAAGAAGCAGGTAATATCACAGTGTGATGTCAGGGAGACAGATTGTCCATCAAGTAGAAGAGTGTCCAGAATCAGAACCACATAGGACTGGAGACAAGTGTGTTTCTGAAGGTCAGTGGGAAAAGCATGGGTTTTCTATAAATGATCCTCACATCCTAGAGCTAACCCAGCCCAGCCCCACCAAGCCTCTGAGACAGGTCATGTGGCTGCAAGTCTCCATAACACAGACCAAATGAAATCAAGTCCCTACCTCACACCACTCACAAATCACATCCAGGTTGCAAATAAACCATTTGCAAAATAAGTCTCCCCAACATCTAGGGATAAAGTTGGAAAATGTTCCTTGGTCTTAGAGTAGGAAAAGAGCACAAGGCCAGAGGGAAAGGTTTAAACCATCGCACCACACTGTGGGAGACAAGGCAAGTTGGAGTTGGAAGAAGTGTTTGGCCATATAGACAGACAGACAGACAGACAGACAGACAGACAGACAGACATCTATATGTGTGTGTGTGTGTGTATATACTTGTGTGAGTGTGTACATGTGCGTGCGTGTGTGTGTGTGTGTGTGTGTGTGTAAATTGACACCCAGAATACATAGTAAGATTCTGTCACTCACCATTGCTGTCCCACTCTAGTCTTCAGCTTCCTTGACATTAGCAGAGCCTCATACTTTCCTGCCTCAGGGATTTGCATTAGCTGTTGCTTCACCCAGAACGCCCTATATAGCTGCCTGGTAAATGTCTCCTCTCTTTAAATCTTTACTCCAATGTTACCTTATCAGAAGGTCCATCCTGGGCATTTCATTTATTTTGTTTTGTTTTGTTTTACTTTGATTGAGACAGGGTCTATTATGTAGCTCTGGCTGTCTTAGAACTTGCTAAGTAGGCATAAAACTCACAGAGATCTACCTCCCGAGTGTTGGGATTAAAGGTGTTGTGTCACTGTGCCCAGCCTTCTGGGTATTCCACTTAAGATAGCTATCTATACACAGTCCTGGAGGCCTCTTTCAGCCATGGTTTTTTTCTCCATTAGCTTTTTTGACTTCTGTATATTTGTGTGCTGGGGATTAAGGCTTTACCTCAGAGCTTCGCTCCAGTTCCTCCACTATTCTCTGAGGAACACTTTGCTCGGTGATGTAATCTAGCACCAAGAAGGTCTGGATGTGATGAAAGGATGTGATGGATGGATGGATGGATGGATGGATGGATGTGATGGATGGATGGATGTGATGGATGGATGGATGTGATGGATGGATGGATGTGATGGATGGATGGATGGATGTGATGGATGGATGGATGGATGGATGTGATGGATGGATGTGATGGATGGATGGATGTGATGGATGGATGGATGTGATAGATGGATGGATGTGATGGATGGATGTGATGGATGGATGGATGGATGGATGGATGTGATGGATGGATGTGATGGATGGATGTGATGGATGTATGGATGTGATGGATGGATGGATGTGATAGATGGATGTGATGGATGGATGGATGTGATGGATGGATGGATGTGATGGATGGATGTGATGGATGGATGGAAGGATGGATGTGATGGATGGATGGATGTGATGGATGGATGGATGGATGGATGGATGGATGGATGTGATAGATGGATGGATGTGATGGATGGATGTGATGGATGGATGGATGTGATGGATGGATGGATGTGATGTATGGATGTGATGGATGGATGGATGTGATGTATGGATGGATGTGATGTATGGATGTGATGGATGGATGGAAGGATGGATGTGATGGATGGATGGATGTGATGGATGGATGTGATGGATGGATGTGATGGATGGATGGATGTGATAGATGGATGTGATAGATGGATGAATGTGATAGATGGATGTGATGGATGGATGGATGTGATGGATGGATGGATGTGATGCATGGATGGATGTGATGCATGGATGGATGTGATGGATGGATGGAAGGATGGAAGTGATGGATGGATGGATGTGATGGATGTGATGGATGGATGATGGATGGATGGATGTGATGGATGTGATGGATGTGATGGATGTGATGGATGGATGTGATGGATGGATGGATGGATATGATGGATGTGATGGATGGATGGATGTGATGGATGGATGGATGGATGTGATGGATGGATGGATGTGATGGATGGATGGATGGATGTGATGGATGGATGGATGGATGGATGTGATAGATGGATGTGATGGATGGATGGAAGGATGGATGTGATGGATGGATGTGATAGATGGATGGATGTGATGGATGGATGGATGTGATAGATGGATGGATGTGATGGATGGATGGATGGATGGATGTGATGGATGGATGGATGGATGTGATAGATGGATGTGATGGATGGATGGATGGATGTGATGGATGGATGGATGGATGTGATGGATGGATGGATGGATGTGATGGATGGATGGATGTGATGGATGGGTGGATGTGATGGATGGGTGGATGTAAGGATGGATGTGATGGATGTGATGGATGTGATGGATGGATGGATGTGATGGATGGATGTGATGGATGGATGGATGGATGGATGGATGTGATGGATGGATGTGATGGATGGATGTGATGGATGGATGGATGTGATGGATGGATGTGATGGATGGATGTGATGGATGGATGGATGTGATGGATGGGTGGATGTGATGGATGGATGGATGTGATGGATGGGTGGATGTAAGGATGGATGTGATGGATGGATGGATGGATGTGATGGATGGATGTGATGGATGGATGGATGTGATGGATGGATGGATGTGATGGATGGATGGATGTGATGGATGGATGGATGTGATGGATGGGTGGATGTAAGGATGGATGTGATGGATGTGATGGATGGATGTGATGGATGGATGTGATGGATGGATATGATGGATGTGATGAATGTGATGGATGGATGTGATGGATGGATGGATGGATGTGATGGATGGATGATGGATGGATGGATATGATGGATGTGATGGATGTGATGGATGTGATGGATGGATGATGGATGGATGGATGTGATGGATGTGATGGATGGATGTGATGGATGGATGGATGGATGGATATGATGGATGTGATGGATGGATGGATGTGAGGGATGGATGGATGTGATGGATGGATGTGATGGATGGATGTGATGGATGGATGGATGGATGGATGTGATGGATGGATGGATGGATGGATGGATGGATGGATGTGATGGATGGATGATGGATGGATGGATGTGATGGATGTGATGGATGGATGTGATGGATGTGATGGATGGATGGATGATGGATGGATGGATATGATGGATGTGATGGATGGATGGATGTGAGGGATGGATGATGGATGGATGGATGTGATGGATGTGATGGATGGATGTGATGGATGTGATGGATGGATGTGATGGATGTGATGGATGGATGTGATGGATGGATGTGATGGATGGATGGATGTGAGGGATGGATGGATGATGGATGGATGGATGTGATGGATGGATGTGATGGATGGATGTGATGGATGGATGGATGGATGTGATGGATGTGATGGATGGATGTGATGGATGGATGTGATGGATGTGATGGATGGATGATGGATGGATGATTGTGATGGATGAATGGATGGATGTGATGGATAGATGGGTGGGTGGATGGATGTGATGGATGGATGTGATAGATGGATGGATAATGGATGTGATGGATGGATGTGATAGATAGATGGATGGATACAGAACACACAGATATTTTATACCATCTAAGGACTAACTTTATGTCAAATGTCACATTTTCAACATTTGCTCATTCCTGGTTCACAATACCTCAGCCTGATGAGTCCAGCTGCTGTTTATACATAAAATGGAAGTGAAGTAGGCCCGCTGAATTAAGAAGTTTGCAAGTCCTGAGTGAGAACTCTCTGTCTCTCTGACCCACGTCAGTCCATCACACCAAATCTTTCTGAGGAGAGGACTGATGGGGCGGTGGAGGGATATGTACCACATGGGTTGGTCCGTGGTACAGTGCTCCAGCACTTCTTCAGGAGACTCTCCCTCAGACCTCACATGAGCTTTGCACACAGGATCACATGGGAAATACAGTTAGCTCAATGCCAAATTTACAGTACTGGGCAATGGATGGTTTGGGTCTCATTCCTTCAAATGCTCACAACTCAAACTTTTATACAGTATAAATGGGCATGGTGGCAGAGACCCACCCAGGATCTGAGCACCCAGGAAGCTGAGACAGGTAGACCTCAAGGTCAAGACCACCCTGAGCTGCATAATGATACATTTCCCTTTAAAAACTTCATATATAAGTGTTGACTTCCTTATAATCCATCTTCTACAATGTACATTGCAACACCAGATACAGCCTTGGTGTACAGGTAAGTACACATGAGCAGAGCAGCATGTCTGAGAGAGACTAGGCACTATATGGTAAAGCCAGAGGAGGTGGTTTACTGCCTTCTCCCCAGACCTTTGGTTCTCTGGTCATTGTCTGCATATCTGCAGCAGAAGCTCCTCACAGTGGTGCTTTGTTTGAAATTCCCAGGGCCTAGAACATTCCTGCAGAATCTGGATCAAATATTGACTATTTAGCACTTTAAACTAATTTTTAATAATGTGTGTGTGAAAGTATGTACATATGTGTATGTGTCCGTGTGTGCATATGTATGTGTGTGTTCATGTGTATGTGTGCTTATACATGTGTGCATGTGTGTATGCATGTGTATGATCATGTAGGCAGTAACCATTCACTTCTGCATCTGTGTGTGGAGGCCAGGAGACAACACTGGGTACCATCCTCAGGAGTACCATCAACTTCCTTTGGGTCTTTCACTGATCTGGAGCTCAGATGAGTGGGCTACACTGGCTGGCCAGAGAGTCCAAGGATCTGCCTGCCTGTTTCCCCTCCTATTTGAATCACAAGTGTGAACTGCCTGTAAGCTTAGAGTTTTGTAAAAACTAATTTTAATAAGGGTTTTTAAATGCTTTGATCCGCCCCCTTCTAGCCCACTCTCCAAAGGTGGGGGAGAAAAGATGGTGAATAGGGTGAAAGGATGTTTAGAAGTAGTTCTCTGAGGCGATTCCAATCTCTATTTGTCAGGATACCAATCACAAATTAGCAGTGGTGGCATGATCCAGCAGAAACTGCCAGGCCTTCACCAGATCAACATGATCAATGGGAACTACCGGAATCAGCCAGGATGATTCTACAGGAGTCAGAGCAGTTCTCTGCTGTTCCTCTCTCAATAAAGCAAAGATCAGTGAAGACATGAAACCAAGGATACAAATATGTCATCACTGTCTGTTGAGTCCCATTTACACTCTGTACGTAGAAAAAAAAAAACTCCTTATAAAAACATTTACTACTTTGGCTTTGGGCAGTGGCTTCACTTGCCAAGGAAGCGTGAGGACCAGACTTAGGATCCCAGCACCCATGTAAATGCCAGGTGGGTGTGCTGACCCATGTGTAATCCCCGTCCTTGGGAGGCAGACTCAGGATCTCCAGAGCAAACCAGGCAGCTGGACTAGCTAAGTTGACAAGCTCTGGGTTCAAGTAAGACACCCTGCCTTGAAACCAAAGACAAGAGCAACTGACAGCAAATGCACATGAACATAACCCCTGACATACAAATGCCACACGTGCAGCCACTTACATGCAAATGCATGCACATATACAGAACTGACAACCAAACGCATGCATGTACATATACATGTTATGTTTTTGTTTTGTCTTGAGGGCAGTTCACAGTAAGGGAAAACAAGTGCTGTTCTTCCTCCTCCTCTTCCTCCTCCTCTTCCTCCTCCTCCTCTTCCTCCTCTTCTTCTTCTTCCTCCTCCTCCCAGTCTACTTGCTACAGGGCAGCCCAAGTTGAGCACAAAACCAGCATCAGGTAGGTGCAACCTGATGTTTTAGTAGCCAAGACAGGGAAGTATATCACTATCAAAAAATAAACAAAAAAACCAAACCAGAGAAAGAGAGAGAGAGGAAAAGAAAAAGAAGAAGAAGAAGAAGAAGAAGAAGAAGAAGAAGAAGAAGAAGAAGAAGAAGAAGAAGAAGGAGAAGAAGGAGAACTCCGTATCTCATGGATGTGAGTACTTCAATCTGCCCATCCTCCACCCCACCCCTACCTCCACTTCTACCCTGTATCCTCATTGCTCTCTAGGTCACATTAACCATACCTCAGAGGTCCTTCTGTTTCTAACATCCCTTCGTCCTACTCGGCCTGTATCCCTTCAGGAGTTAAATGTTACTTCTCAGAATGGACATGCCGAGCAGTGTCTGACTGGGTCCTGAGTTCTGAGATCTGTCACCTGTATGCTGGCTCAGCAGCAGGCGTGGGACAGCAGGAATGGTGTCACCAGAGCTCATACATGCTCTTGCAATTACAAAGGACCAGGCTGTACCTGCCAAGCTACAGTGAGCACTCACAGTCACCCTGCACATTGACACTCTCACCCTCTTGAGTTTTTACTGATGTGGCTTGAGTCTCAGCCCACAGGACAGAGAGAAGGAGCAGATCCAGCAAGCACCTAAGTGGGCTGTCTCCAGAGCCAGTGCCTTCGTGCCCATGGTCCCACAAGGCCTCCGTCTTAGTGTTCACTGTTGCTGGGCACAGTAGTTTCACAGTAAATATGGAACACATGCAGGGATGTGACCTAGAGGTTTCCTGTGTGTCATAGTCTGTGTGGACCCCAAGTGCCACAAGCTTGGTGCCAGTGTAGGAATATTAAGAGGCTGAGTGGTATCTTTAAATGATGGAGCCTACAGAGAGGGAGGTTTTGGGTAATTGGAAAGGAATAATAGTGCATATGGGACCCCAGCTGCCTGCTGGCATCCAGTCTCACTGTGTGACCAAGCTCTTGTCATCTGCCACATGATGCATCTGGGAGAAGCCTCACCAGAGCCTGTGCCACGTTTGGCCTTTTGGTCTCTAAAAGCATCAGCCAAATAAACCTGTTTTCTTTATAAATTGACTGTATTGTTTGTTTGTTTGTTTGTTTGTTTGTTTGTTTGTTTTGAGACAAGGTCTTACTGTGTAGCTCTGCCTAGCCTGGAACTTTTTATGTAGATCAGGCTAGCCTTGAGCTCACATATATGTCTGCCTCTTGAGTGCTGGGATTAAAGACTTGTGCCATCCCACCCAGCCCAACATGTGATAATTTATCACACTAACAAACAATGGACAAATACAAGGCTCTGTCTTAAGGCTGAGAATTTGACACATTCTATGGGGAAAGTAAGGCTAGACAGGCATCCATGGAAACGAAATTCCTAGGGAAGTTCCAAGGTATCAAACTATGTGGAGCCACCTGTGCCTCTACTGCCTGCCCTGTGCCACTTTGTCCCCATTAAGGGCAGACCCCAAAGAGTCTCATCTTGCTGCAACGGAAACTGAGCCCCTGAGTGGCAGTGTTCACAGACAGGGCAGAGCCACCTGGAGAATAAGGGCTTTAAACCTGACAGTCACCCTCCAGAAAATTAGCATGGTGGCTCTGCAGGAATCATCTTCAAAGCCAGAGAAGCATTTAAAGCGCACGTGGAGAAGGACTGATGGGGCCCCAGCCAGATGGCTGGACTGCCCATTCTCTCGTGAGATGAGGAGCCAGTCCCCCACAGCTGTCCAGACTGTGGGCTGAAATCAAGACCTGGAATTCAGTTTCTGCTTTTATCCACAGCCTCTGGGGCCTGCGGTCTGGAGTCAAGGGAAGGTTGAGGGGTCTGTGGCGGGTGAGGCAAGCAATTAGCCTCCCCCGAGCCCTGCTGCTGCTTCTCTTATGCTCCTGATCATTTCAGCCATAGCACTGCTACCGTCCCCAGGCTGTGCTAGCTGGAAGCATCAGTCTCCAGAGGACTAGAAATGAAACATTTTCAAAGGCAAGGAGGTCCCGGCTGACGATGGCACCCACTCTGTCTTAACAGCCCCCCCCCCCCCGAAACATCACTGGAGAGCCAAGAAAATGGATATGAGCTGGGCAACAACGAGGACCTGCAAAGAAAGAATTGGTGCAATGCCACCACAGCACACAGGCAAATAGAGTGGCTGCACCAAAATAAAGGCTTTGCACATCAAACAAACGCCATGGACAGAACAAAAGACTGCACGGGGTGGGAAGAAGAAAGTGTCTGCAGTCACTATGAGTCTCTTCTCCCAACCTTCGGCTTTCTGAGACAGGGCCTCACTGTCCTGCAAGTGGCTATGTAGACTAGGCTGGCCTCGAACTCAAAGAGATCCCGAGTGCTGGAATTAAAGGTCTGTGCCATCATGCCTGGCTCTCTGTTATGAATCTTAATCCAAGACGTTCAACAGCCTGCCACAACTCAATAGCCACAGGAAACAAGCACCCCAATTTTAAAGTGGGCAAGTGAGTAGAACAGACATCTCCCCAAAGAAGCCCCAAGAATGCTGACACATACATAGGAATCTGTTCAGCATTATTATCAATGGGGGGGGGGCTACAGGGCGGAGCCAGAACTAGATGTCCCCTCCTTCCTGTAAGATGCAGGGAAATGCATTCCTGATGGAGAAACTATTAGATGGTACAGCTTCTAGGACTGACAGCACACAGCAAGCTTCAGACAGTGAGACAAAAACTAATCACAAGTTACAGCAAATGCACTCATGAGTACCTGACCAAAAGACATAAAAGAAGGAGGCAAAGGAGGTGGGGAGACCTGGGTTCACAGCAGCAATATGCACAGCAAACAGTGGAAAGTTGCAAACAACCATCAGCAACGATGCAGAAAAAACTATCCACTAGAACTCACAATGGACACTCACCATACATGACAAGGACACACTATGTGTTATCCACATACACTGGACACTCACTGCATGCCTCCCATGCACATGGATGCTCTCACCTCATGCTCCACATGCATGGTGGACATATCATGTGCTCTGCCATAGATAACAAGGAAGTAGACTCTGGTTACATTCTGTGCAAACCTGAAAGGCCCTTTGCTTGTTGAAATAAGGCTGACAACCTAGTATGCTTGTAGTTCATGCCTGATTCCAGCATTTCAGAGGTGGATGCAGGAGGATGCAGTTTTCAATACCAACCTTGATGCATAGGATCATCTCAAGATGGTGAGCATTATTGCATTTCGGGACAGCATCAGGAGGATGCAGGAGGGCCACCAGCCAGCCCCTGTCTCTGGCTGGTAGAGGCTTTTGGAGGGGTCGCAGACATGTAAGGGACCAAAGTGGCCCCAGTGGCAGTAAAGAAGAGACATAGTCTGTTGGATGTGCCACATGAATTTCCATGGAACTTGCAGAGGGGGTGACCACAGGAGTGAAAGGGTGCCCTGAGAACAGGCCAGGCAGATGTCTCAACCGCTTACCTGTACATCCCCTATTTCTGGTGGCCTTGGCTTTCCAATCTGCTCTGGTATTTAATTCATAAGGGACCCTGTGGGCAGGCAGAGGCACTTGGAAGCAGCACCATGCTGGGTACCAGAACATTCTGCAGTGACCAGTGGAAAGTCTCTGAAGCTTACAAAGTGACTTGACTGGGTACCAGAAAAATGGGAAGAGATCGTTGTTATGATCAAAAGGGGGATGGAGATAAGGGAGAAAGGGAGAAAGGGATGGGGTAGAGGGAGGGAGAGACAGACAGAGACACACAGAGAGACAGAGACACACAGAGAGACAGACACATACAGAGAGACAAACAGAGACAGAGAGACAGACACACAGAGAGACAGAGACAGAGAAACAAAAAGAGAGAGGGAGAGAGGGAAAGGGAGAGGGAGAGGGAAAGGGAGAGGGAGAGAGAGAGGGAGAGGGAGAGGGAGAGGGAGAGGGAGAGGGAGAGGGAGAGGGAGAGGGAGAGGGAGAGGGAGAGGGAGAGGGAGAGGGAGAGGGAGAGGGAGAGGGAGAGGGAGAGGTATCACGAACTGGACCACACATCTGATTATCACCACATTCGGAACCTCAGAGCAGCTCTGCCAAGCAGTCCCATCAGTCAAGGACCAGTCCTGGTCCAGAATGGGCCCTGCACACATCACCCAAATCCTAACAGCCACATGATACCTTGGAGTCAGGTCCTGGCTAGTCAGATCCTTGCCCTTCAGTCTCTCATTCTTAGGTGTGTGGGAAGCCTTCTTGGGCAGAGCTGTACTTGGTGCGTGTAAACCACCAGGCCGGTCTCCAGCAACACCACAGCCAGGATAATGAATGCCCCAGCAGTGGAATGGGACTCACCCTAGCTCTGTCCTCTGCTTACTGTTTGCTTAGACTTACCTCCAAATTCCCCATAACGGACTTCTGCCTGCGCTCACCAAGTCCCCAGTCATCATGGGCATGAGATTACAGCTTTGATGGGGCAGCTTTTCTTTCCCCAAAGAACTTGGACATAGCCAAAGTCCCTTACCCTGGACTGTGAGGGCTCAATGTGGTTGAGACTGACTCACAACCTGGGTTCTCAGCACTGCTGTCCAAGCTCAGATGGACTTCCACGTTGGCTGTATCACCCACTAACGGCTCTAACACATGACCTTGAGCAGACAGCAGAGGCAGCCTCCTGGGTATGAAGGAATTCTTTTTAAGTAGGAGTTATGAGCTGGCTAGAGGTCCTGAATGGACAGAGATGTCTACCTGTGGGAGGCAGGGCCACGCTCCGTACCCACAGGCCTGCTGGAGAAGCAGCTGGGGCACCTCCCCAAAACGCAACCAAATAAAATCCAGCAAGAGCCAGTCCTCTCCATGTGGCAGCTGTCTGCACCCTGGCCTCTGGGTCACAGTAGCTGTATTGACACCTCTGTTGGTAACTACCACAGTCAGTGCATGATGTCAGATCTGGGAACACCAGCCTGTGTCTTCCCTCTAATCCAGTCTTCACACTCTTTTGAAAAGAGTTCCCTGTGGTGGTCTCATCCAAACGGTCATGGCCTCAGGTGTCTAGAGCCAAGGTTGTTCCTAGGCACGTGGCTTGCCTGGGTGCTCATGTAACACGGCTCACAGTCTGCCGGGAATACAGGAAGTAGGCTGACACTGGTCACACAGCTCAGGGAGGCGGGCTCTGCAGCCAGACTAGCTCCTCTTTTTCCTAGCATCTTGCTTCTTGTGGCCTAGCATGCCGGGGACATACTGCCATCGCAGGGGGCTTCTGGCCAGCAGGCAGGCCTGGGCTCAGCTCTTCTACCTGATGCTCAGAGTAGGTGCTTTACCAGAGACCTGTGTTCCCTGTGTTCATAAGCATGCTGACTTTAAAATCAGATTTGGTGCCATGAGATGGTTCAGGCACTTGCATTCAGGCCTGATTCATCTGAACCCCAGATTCTGAAAGGTACCAGGCTAGAAGTGATTCCCAAGAGTTGTCCTTTGACCTCCCCACATGAATCCAGACTTTGAGAGTTGGAAAGTTAAGATACCTGGCCACAGAAGGTGGCCTTGTTTCCATGTGACAAATTAGAGACGCTGAACTGCAATCTGACTGGGGGCACCCACACTCTAATTTGCCACAGTCGGCATGATTACCCGTTGCTTTCTGTGGTAGTGTGGCTCCTAAGTGTTCTGTAGCACAGTGTGGTGGCATCTTCAAGAGGTGACATAATAGGAAGCTCAGCAGATTTGCTCTGCCATGGGCCACCGCTACAATTCGATGCTCTGCCTCACCCAAAGCAGCAGGGTCAACACTACAGTCCGAAGCTGTGAGCCGAAACAAACCCTGGGTCACCCCAGGTGTTAGTTACGGTCACAGAAAGCTGACTGACACAGCTTCCAACGAGCAGCTGCCGTAGAATCTTGTGGTTTCCACCGAGAATTTGTTCCTTCCTCTTACTGCTTAAGTTTGTGGTCTGGGAATCAACCCCAAGGCGGTGAGCTTGCATGGAAAGTGCTCTATGTGCTCATCCCTAACGTTTGTCTGACTTGTGGCCTGACGGGAATCAGACTCTTCCTATCTTATTCTGAAATTCACTGTCCATGTGCAGCAGTGAATTCACGGTCTGAGATGCCTCCACCATCAACATCGTGTTCCAGCCAGTGAGATGGGAGTGGGGGCCGGGGAGGAGCTCAGGGGGTGCTCTTGATCCTTTAAGAACACAACCCAGAATTCTCATTTGTGTTCCACTATCACCGCTACACCATAACTAGTTAGCTGCAAACAAACAAACAAACAAACAAAATAAAACAACCCCCTCCCAAAAAAACAAAACAAAAAACCTTCCTCAGTGTAAGTTTAACCAGGTGTTTAGTCCTGGCCTGTTTGCTTTTTGTTACTGTAACAAAAGACCTGCAGTTGTTTACTTTTTTTTTTTTTTCCTTCTGGTTGGTTACTTTTGAGGGGTTGGGGGTTGGCTACTTTTAAAAGATCTACTTGCTCTAATTTTGAGAGGCTGAAAATCTAAACAACGTAGTGCTGGTTCTGGTGAGAGACCTCTGCCCTGGGTGTGTCACTTCATGGTGGAAGCTGCAAAAGGGGTGCTGTGAACGGCTGTCCACAAGATGGGATGTGGCTCCTGCACATAAGAGCTCATTGCAACCCTGGTCACCTGCACAGCATCACGGCTAGGTGGCAGCACCTCCACCTGCTGGGCCATCTTGCCACCCTCCTTCTTCCCCAGCCTCCATAGGCATCAAACACATCACCAACCATGGGAACAGGGATGTCAATGGAGTGTTAGCCAACAGTGGGCCAGCAGAGGCTAGAGCAGCAGGTGCATGCCCAGGCATGCAGCTCTTTGTTCAGGGGCACGCAGATCCTGCATTCCAATTTCAGTGTGTATGCCACTGAACTGGGCACTCACGCTCACATTTCTGCCTTTCCCATGAAAGGAGCAGGAAGCTGTATATTCTGGGAGACAGCAAGGCATGCCCAGTGTTGGCCAATCTCATCTAGTCCCCAGATGGCTTATGACAGCCAAAGAACTCATCTCCTGCTTGCTGCTTTCTGCTACTGAGATTCCATACTATACTTTGTCACATGGCATTATCATGGCGGTTGCAAAAAGATACAAAAAGAATTATTAAAAAAAAAAAGCAAGTAAAATATAAGAGGGTCAGTACTATAGTAACAATTAGAGGTGTGAGATTGTGAACCAGGTTGTGTCCCCTTAGAATTCACGCTTCTAAACTCTGCTTTCCCTGCCCCCACCCCGCTCCTCCTAGACTCAGTGCTACCTAACATTTTGTGAATGAGATAAATAGTTTTCCCACTGATGCCTCAGGATGCACTGTAAGGACACTGGTCCTTGTGTACTGTCTACTTCCACCAGTTACAGAATAGTCCCACTCTCAAAGCCCAGGTGGCCCATAAGAGCCATTTGGCTCTAAAAGGCTGTTTCCAACCGTGGTCTTCTCCAGCTCCATCCTTTCCATGACATGATCTAATTCCTTGTTACCTGAAACCCCATTGTTTTTGGGTTTGTTTTTGTATGAGGAGGGATTGAATCTGGGGTTTCAGGCATGTCATCCAACGAGGAAGTCCTGGCCCAGTAGGCCAAGGCTAGCCATGGCTAGAGCAAGAACGCTTGGTGTGACAGATGGGAAACTGATTTCTTGGGGAAGCCAAAAGCAGGGTACAGGGGGTGTTCTTCCAAAAGAGACCCAAAGTCTGCTGGGAAATCAGTGGCTTTGTCATTGGTTGACAGGTTCTGAACCTGATGCTGCATAAGACTCCTTCAGCTAGCCAGGTAGGGGTAGCACACGCCTTTAGTCCCAGCACTCGGGAGGTAGAGGCAGGCTGATCTCTGTGAGTTTGAGGTCAGCCTGGTCTACATAGTGAATTCCAGGATAGTCAGGAATACACAGAGAAACCCTGTCTGGAAAAAAAATAACAATGACGAAAGAGAATTCTTCAGCACATCTTCCACTTGTGAGCCCTTACTTTTCTGAGTATGAGCCAAGGCTAGCCACCCCACCACACCCTGTTGTGGGACGTACAAAAGGGGATCCTGAAGAAGACTGCATCTACAAATACAGATTCCCTTTTCTGAGCTCAGCTAGAGCAGGAAACTGGGCCCCAGCAATTCCCACTGGAGCCAGGACTTCTTGTAGACACTCCTGAAAAGCAGAACCCAGTGTGAGATGGTAGACTGATCACCACCCAAGCCAGGCAGCCCTCAGTCCTGTTTCAAGGATGTATGACTTTGATCAAAGCCCTTTACTGGTGACTATCCATCCCCTTCCACAGTGCTGCCAGTGGACATGGAGGCCCAGAACCATGTCCACAGTGGCTGCTCAAGGACCAGAAAACCACAAAATGGTTCCAAGTCACAGAGTCTGATCAGGATGACGAGGTCACAGGCTCCACAGCTGCTGCCCAGCAATGGCCAGTATGGTCATTTCTTACAATGAGGTCTGTCCAGCATATTGTCCACTCCTCTCTATCTCTGTTCCCTAAGCACCTCAGGCCCATTTAATGTACCAAAAACAAAAGGTGTAATGGACCAGGGTGGGCTGAAAGGTGTGGGTGGCAGCCCCAGGTCTGTCATATATGAATGCCACATGCTGGAGGGGGGCTGGGACTGCATTGTGGCTTTCATGTTCTATATTTACCACTACTGGCCCATCTGATCCCTGTCCAGCGCCTGCCTGGCTCCTGGGGCACTGTTATCATTGGGCTGGGTGCCTTATCTCTAAGCAAGGCTCAAGCGGCATTCTGCTTTCAGGTTGGAATCTCCACAAATCAGACTTCAGATGCTTTCTACGTGACAGCCTATGTCCGGCAGTCACCTCCCTGATCCCCCTCGACTTGGTCTCTGTCCTTCCACAGTGGCTCAGAGGGGGCTTCCCACTCGAGCCACTCCCAAACCATTCTTTGGCCCTTTGAACTTTCCTCCCAAAGTGGGTAAATAGTCAAAAGGCTGCCACTGGTCCATGAGCCATCTTGGATGCTCAGACCTCTTCCAGGGACCTATGCAGACCAAGCTAAAAGATGATCTCTGGTCCTCTGCAGACCCCTCCCAGCTATAGGATGCCCCCTGATTGTCTGCACACCACTCCACCATTCGTCTTCCCTCCCTGAACTCTGCTCAGATGGAAGCTGAGTCCTGCCCAATGGTAACTCCCCACCGGTCCCAGCAGTGGAGCATAAGGCACTTAAAGGGTCGACTTTAAAGCCTGTAGTAGGACTTTGAAGACCTCAGGAGTAGTGGCCAGAAGAAACCTTAGAGGAGTCATTCAAAGGATAAAAGCTGAGTGGAGCTGTGGATGTGGCTCTGTTGGAACTTGGTATGCATGAAGCCCTGGCTTCAGTCCCGACTATCCACTAAAACTAGGTGTGGTGGTACATACCTACACAGTAGAGGTTCAGAAAGTCAAGGTCATTCTCAACTACACTAAGAGGCTAGCCTGGGCTACATGAGACCCTATCTTGAGAGAGAGAGAGAGAGAGAGAGAGAGAGAGAGAGAGAGAGAGAGAGAGAGAGAAGCAGTTAGTGGAGGGCCCACACTAGCTCTGCCAGGCTCAGCTCTGGGATTCTAGACGACCAATACCATCCCTCCTCCCTCCACAGACCATCAGACCAAACTGAGTTCACATTTTGTCTTAGCCAAGCCTAATGGTGGGAGGGGTGAATTGTGCTTCTCAAATATCTGTCTTTGTCAAATTCCTAGAGCATGTGCATATGGACTCCTTTTGAAAGGGGTCTCCTGCATTACCTAGGGACTCAAAACCCAGTGTCAAGTGTCCTTACCCACCTCTGAGGGGTACCCAGAGGGGGCAGTGAGATAGGAGACACTGTGTAAAGACAGAAGAGATACAGAGGTAGCCTCATGCAGCCGGGAGGACCAGGAAGGTCTCTCCCTCATATCCTTTGGGAGTGGCACAGCCTTCACATGCCTTCCCAGCCTCTGCCTCCAGACTGGAAGAGCATACACTTGGCCACTTTTGCTCACTTCTTATAGGAGCTATCATACTGGACAAGACATCCCACCTTCCTATTGAGTGAACTTGGGATACCCCAGTCCCAGTGTTGTAGTAAGGATGACCAACATAAGACAGTTTGTGTCACATTTAGCCTTACATAGGACAGGGGCCCAGGGAAGGCTGGTCCTTTCTGTTGGAAGCAAGGTCTGCTCTGTAATGGGTCTCAAAGCAGGGTGCTGAAACATGAAGACACAAAGCTCTCCTCAACTACCCACACCCTTACTGGCTATCTGTGGGGTACTGTCAATGGCCTTTGGGCTCCTGGACAAGAATGAACTCTAAGAGGATCAAATGTACTAAATCCACAGCACCTAAAGCAACTGACACATGTCTGCATGTCTGTGTGTCCTGAGCAACCCCTAGTGAACCTGCCTGCAGGAGCAAATGAACCTCAGGGGAGAAGAAGGTGAAGGAGAGAGAGGCGCCGCCATGAGTCAGGGGAGCCATAAAAACATGGTCCTGAGGGCGAACCAAATGGAGGTAAGAGCAGCCCAGATAAAACATAGCAAATAGTAACTCAGGGTTATGGATAGAAGATTCTAATAGCACAGAGGGTCGATCTCTGCCCAGCTCTTGTGCTGTTTAAGGATTATTGTAAATAATAAAAGTTGTGTGTCTTTTATCCAGGAACTGAATGATCAAAGATAGGGTAGAAACCCTTGACCGAGATTAAAAATCACAACAAATCCCTGCCATAGAATAGAATGTCCTAAGGACATTCTGCTATGACCATAGAATAATGTCTTGCCCAGCCTTCATCAGAGAAGTCTCTTCCTGCAGTAGACAGGAACTAATACAGAGACCCACAACTCAACAGTGTGCAGAGAGTGACTTTGGCCACTTCATCCTAAAGAGGAGGTCCCCATCCCCCATCAAACTCCTCCCCTCGCTGCTCAGAGATCTATGAAGAAGAAGCAGAAAGATTGTGAGAGCCAGAGGTGATGGATGTTACCAAGGAAACAGCGTCTTCTAGATACAGCAGGACTGATGCACATAAGAATTCACAGAGACTGTGGCAGCATCCACAGGGCCTGCACAGGCTCAAGCCAGATGGGGCCCTAGTGCTGAGATGGAGAGGTGGACTCAGGTAAGAAGTTGATACCTGCTGGCCGAAGAAAAAACTCAGTTTTCTTCAGTAGAGTCTCACTGGGCTTATTAGTCACACCCTAAGACAGACTGGTGCCCAGGAGGAGCTAACACAAAATGACATTTTTAAAGACCTTTTTTTTTCTCATTTTGCTTTGTTTGGGCATTTTTTTTGTCTTATCGGTCTTTTGCTTGTTTATTTTTATTTTCATTTGTGTGTGTGTTTTATTGTTGTTTTATTTCTCTTTATTTGTTTTAAAGAGAGAAAAGACAATGTTGGGTGGGTGGGAAGGTGAGGAGGATCTGGGAAAATTAGGGGGAAGGGAACATGACCAAACTATATTATATAAAAATTTTTAATTAAAAAACTTAAAAGTGTGTGTGTGTGTGTGTGTGTGTGTGTGTGTGTGTGTGTGCGTGTGTGCGTGCACACATGTGTCGGGGACCGCTCTGCCAAATGTTGGAACCCACACTGCCAAAAAGCTTGGGGGCCAAAATTGTTAGAGCCCGCACTGCTCCAAGCTTTTGGGGGCTAAATTGTCCCGGCTCGTACTGCTGCTCCGGTCCGCGGGTCAGGGTTCAGCAAGAGAGAGAGTGAGGGCAGACGCGAAGAATGGAGACCAGAGTGTGATTCAGTCCTGTTTATTCTCAAGTCTCTATTCTTCTCTTTTTCCAAGTCCCTCGTTCCTAGTCCAAGTCCCAAGTCTTGAGTTCCTAGTCCCTAGTTCCTACTCCCTAGTGCCTCCAGGTTCCAAGTTTCCAGCCCTTCATCTGTCTGCCTCTCACCTTTTATAAGTCTCACTTCTTAAGTCACGCCTTTAATTCACACCTTTAAGTCACACACACCCAAGGGAAAATCCTGGGTATATGAAACAAGATGTTATCAGAGTGTGCTCAGCTGTTGTAGGCTGTTGAAAACAAGTCTCTTGTCAGGGTATATGGCTCAAGCTGGCTGCAAGGATGATAACCGCCTTCTGTCAGCTCTCCACATACATGTGTGCAGATGAATGCAGGTGCCCCCCAGAGGACAGAGATATCAGATCCCCTTGGAGCTGGAATTACAGTGGTTACAGATGTGGATCTGGGACTTAAAGTCAGGCCCTCTGCAAGAACAGTGGTCCAGTTTGTTTTCTGATAAACACCATGACTAAAACCAATGGAGTTTATTTGGCTTACAACAGTTTATCAACAAGGGAAGCCAGGACAGGAACTCAAGGCAGGGACCTAGAGGCAGAAGCTGAAGCAGAGGCCTGGAGGGATGGGCTTACTGGCTTGTTCTCAGTTAACTCACAGCTACCTTTCTTACCTAACTCAGGGACACCTGCACACAGTGCTGGGAGCACTCCCTCAATCATTATTCAAGAAAATGTTTCATAGTTGTACGTGAACATCATGGTGGGAAGCAGACAGGCATGGCACTAGAATAGTAGCTGACAGCTTTACATCTGCAAGCAGCAGGGAGAGAGAAGGAGGGGGACAGGGACAGAGACAGACTGGCTGGGTCTGGTGTGGGTTTTAAAACCAAACCTCAAAGCCTACCCCTGATGACACACCTCCTCCAATAAGGCCACACCTCCTAATCCTTCCCAAATAGTTCCACTCTTTGGTGTCTAAGAGTTCAAATATGAGCCCACTGGGGGCCATTCTCATTCAAACCACCACAGTTGTGGTCCCCATAACATTTGGGTCAGCAGCAGACCTCACATGTATGATGATGGTTATATAGGATTGTATGACCTCGTGCGTCTTAGCCATCTTCGTTTGGGTAAGTACACACATTTGCAAAAAGATGAATGTCAGACTGCGTCCTCACAAAGTGACACACAACTTTAGTTGGAATTCAATATCAAAAGGCAAATGAAGCCAGGTGTGGCAGCTCAGACCTGCTATTCCACAGCGTCTAATTAGCATATCTTTGGTTAGATTGTGTTAGAATGCTTGATCCTAAAAGTATCTGTTTGCATTACTGATAAATTTGATTTTTTTAAGCGTCATCCACATGTTGAGTGGTTCTGAGCATGTGATGCTCTTGCAGAAGACCTGAGTGTTGCACATACCCTCAGATCCTTATGGAACACTATTCACAGTGCCCACATCTGTCAGATCACAATGGTCTGTAACTCCAACTCCAGCCAACACCCTTTTCTGGCTTCTGCAGGCACCTGCATACAAGTGATGCACATAAACTCACACATGCAAACACAAATACACATAAGTAAAAAAAAATGTAAATCTTAAAAATTCATTCATTGAATTTTGCCTTGGCATGGGAATAGAATTTCTAGTAAGTTCTGAAATGGCGCTAAACGGTGCTAAACATACTTCTGCCATTTGTAACTGTTTATTTGTGAAAAATAGCACTCTCAGAAGTGACCTTTATAAAATAAAAATACTGATCTATTCTGAAAAACATGTAAGATGCTCTACACCCCACAGCATCAAATGTTTAATTTTTATGGAGAATCAAGCAAGCACATCCATGTCATCCTCAGGCCCCGTTCTTCTCACCCTGTTTTGGAATGCACTAGGTTCCACCTTAAATAAACCTATTCCTTATGCCTAGGAGACAGGAGACTTTCACAACAAGACAGTCAAGGTCAGATTGCAGTAATAGGAAAAAGAACACTAAAGAAAAGGTGATTTGGGAACTGGTCCCCCATGTATGAGGTGTCAGCACAAAGGATTTCAGAGTGTGGCCCAGAGGCTCTGGCTCCCGCTGCCCAGGGTCTTTCGCTAGTTGGAAGAGAGCTTCACTCTCCCCTTAAATCCCAGCAGAAATGATAGAGCAGAGATGGGAGTGACAGGAGAGAGTCCTGGAGTCAGGACCCTGAGCTCACCCTGGTCCCAAGGCAGGCCAGACTCCCACAGCTTTCCTTCTAACCTGGGGCCACTCCAAAAGCTTCCAGTCCACTTAAAAGCTTTATTGCAGTGAAAAATGCAGACATTGTGTACCATGTACTCACAATGCACGAAATGGACTCCAGTTATCTTATGTAAGTGGGATTATGAAGTATTTGTCCTCTGGTTCATATCCATATTTCTGGGGTTTGTACCTGGAGTCAACTAAATATAAATCAAAACTCTTCAGGAGCAGGGGCTGCAGAGATGGCTCAGCACTTAGGAGGACTAATTGCTCTAGCAAAGGAGACAGGTTGGGTTCCAAACACCCACAGAGCGCCTAACAACCATCTATAACTCAAATTCCAAAGGATCTTCTGTCCTCTTCTGGCCTCCATGGGCACTTCATGCATGTTGTGACCAACATACATGTAGGCAAAATACCCATATGCATAAATATTTTAAATTTAAGAAGCTAAGGGAAAAAAAAAACCACTACCTACAATTCCACCGCAAGCTATCACATTCACCACTGGAAGGCACCCAGAGACGATTTACAGAGACTGTGCACAGCAGGTCCTAAGCAAATGCTACACTCTTCTAGATAAGGGACTTTGCACTGTGGATTTTGTGAATGTAAACAGGGACTGGGCCCAGTGCAGTGGCTTGCACCTGTAATCCCAGCATTTAGGAGATAGAGACAGGAGATTCTGAGTGCAAGGTATCCTGGGCTACAAAACAAGTTCCAGGCTAACCCAGGCAAGACACTGTTTCAAAGAGAAAAAATAATAATAATAAATGAAAACCAGGCTGGCGATGTAGCTGAGTCAATAGGACTGCCTGCCTAGCACGTGCAAAGGCCCAGGTTCCAGCCCCAGCATATCCATGGGCCCAGTTGTACATGCCTGTCATCCGAGCAATCAGGAAGTGGAAGAAGGAGGATCTGGAGTTCAGAGCCATCCTTAGGTGCACGTTGGGTTCAAGATGAGATGTGGACAAAACAAGTAAAGAAAATGTCAACCAGACCTACAGGTACTGAAGGGTGATTGTACAAAAAACCACTCAATTTACAACCCCCCTTATCCATGTTCCCAGGTAGAGATAATTTAGTCCCAGGACATAGATTAAACAGATATCTGAGAATCAAAAGGGCAAAAGAGAAGTGCATATGGGGGCAACACAGGCAGGAGCTAAAGGACAGCCCCGCCCTACAGCCCACCAAAAGTGGGAGGGGGGAGGGGCAGAGACCGCTGTATCTGGGGAGGGGTGTTTAGCTGTTTCAGTGCTTCTGAGGACATTGTCAGAAGCTGGCTCTTGGAATGTGAGGACAAACCATAAACCAGACCAACTACAGCTGTAAAATTTTATCATCTCAGACAAAACCAAAAAACTATTCATACTTTATGTGTATTTGCCGCTGTGCCTCTCTCCAGCCCAGCTCACTCAGTAATGCCCACGGATGGCAAGCTTCTCTCTGCCTTCCCCACACGTTGCTTTGTGCAGGGACCCACGTGATGATGCAGGTCTCCGCATACTTCACCTCCCACACTGCCACTTCCTGCCTCTCTACTTGCTTTTGGGTATACTGCCCCGCCCTGCTGTAATCCTCCGGCCCCGCCCTGCTGGAACCTTCTGGCTCCTCCCTGCTGTAATTCTCCGGCCCCGCCCTGCTGTAATCTTCCACCTCTGTGAGTCAGGGTTTTTATTCCATTCCTTCCCCCTAGAGACAGCACCTGGACTTCTTCCTGGAGACCACCACCCTACTTTCTTGTCTCAAGTGTTCTACCACCCTCTAGCTGTGTGATACCCCTCCCTAACTGTATGACACACACACCCCACACACAAACACACGTAAAAGTTAAAATCTGGGACCTGCATAAGAAAGAAAGCCCAAAATATCTGAGTCTGGTTTATTTTACTTACCACAAGAACGTCTAGCTCTATCCGTTTTCTTTATAAACATTTTTCTGCATGGCCAAATACAATTCCATTGAATATATTTACCATGTTTTCCTTATCAGTTCATCTGTAGATGGGCATCTTGGTTAGTTTCGTTTACCGGCTATTGTGAACAGTGTAATAGTAAACATGGATGCGTGTGTTTAAACCTGTGACAGGGTTTAACATCCTTAGGGGGTATATCCAGGAGAGGTATAGCTGGGTCATCCGGTCTTTCTTTTATTTTTATGCTTATGTATATGTGTCTGTGTGAATGTATGTCACATGTCAGGTGCCGAGGGAGGCCAAAAGAGGAGCCAGCACCATTGGAGCTAGAGTTAAAGGCTTTGTGAACCATTTAACACGGATGCTAAGGAATCAGCTTGGGTCTTCTGCAACAAGTTCTTTTAATCACTGAGCCGTCTCTCCAGTCCCAGGTCATTCTGGTTTGGGTTTATTTATTTTATTTATTTTGGTTTTCCGAGACAGGGTTTCTCTGTACAGTCCTGGCTGTTCTGGAACTCACTCTGTAGATCAGGCTAGTCTACCTGGCTCTGCCTCCCAAGTGCTGGGACTAAAGGTGTGCACCACCGCGCCTGGTTTATGTTTAGTTTTTTGAGAGCCCTCCACAGTTCACATTCACCCAGCACTGAATAAGACATCTTTGCCAGGATTAGTTTGCTTGTTTGTTTTCTCTCCCTCTTTTTAAATTTAAATTTTATGTATTTGGTTGTATGTGTCTATATACACTGTGCCTGGTGCCCGTAGAGGCAAGGGGATGGAATTGGATCCCCTGGAACTAGAAACAGATGGTTGTGAGCTGCCAGGCGGTGCTGGGGGTCAAATAAGTCTTCTGAAAGAGCGGCCAGTGCTTCGACCCTGAGCCCATCTCTCCCTCCAGCCCTCATTTGCTTTCTTGATGTTATTCTTGATGTCATTCTGACTGGGGTGAGATAAAATCTCAGAATACTATTTTTATTTATATTTCCCCAAAGGCTAAGGATGTGGAGTACCTTAAGGAACCTCTATTGACCACCTACCATCCCTTCTTTCTCTTTCTCTTTCCCTTTCTTTCTTTCTTCCTTTCTTTCTTTCTCTCTCTTTCCTTCTCTCTCTTTCTTTCTCTCTCTTTCTTTCTCTTTCTTTCTTTCTTTCTTTCTTTCTTTCTTTCTTTCTTTCTTTCTTTCTTTCTTTCTTTCTTTCTTTCTGTGAACTGTCCATTCAGGTCATTGGCTCATGCACTGACCAGATGATCTGGGCATTTTCTGCTGTTTAATTTCTGCTTTACATAGCCTATGCTTTACATATTTTAGATATGCACTCCTCAGGAGAAGTAACATTGACAAGGGCTTCCTGCAGCCCTGCAGTCTGCACTCTGATCTCTTGTGCTCTCCCTGCCAATTCTAGGAGTCAGTGACTGTGCTTCTGGACTCTTCCAGAAACACGTGACTTATGTCTTGAACTGTTTTCTCCTGGCAGTTTTGGCATTTAAGTTTTTTGTTGAAGACTTTGATCCATTTTTAATTGTGTGTGTGTGGTGTGGTGGGGGTGAGAAATATGCACTTGTTTCCCCTTGCTTTGGCTATTTGGGGGTGTCTTTTGTGTTTCCATATAAATTTTAGGATTTTTGTCTCCAGCTCTATGAAAAAATGTCACTGGAATTCTGGTGGGTTTTTTTTTTTGTTGTTGTTGTTGTTGAATCTGGAGACCACTTTCAGTAATATAGAGATTTTCAGAATTTTCTGCCAGCCTGCTGCTGTGCATTCATTCTGACTACCACTTAGGTAGTGTTTCTAGGGGGTACAGAGACATCTGTGTGGAGTCACATGGAAGCCCCACCGGCACTTCCTACCCTTTGATGTATTTGTTCGGCTTAAGGTCAGCCAGACTGCTGGACCTGAGAAGGGAGTGTGAGTGTCCCCTTCCGTCTTCAGGACACATCGGTGTCCCCAGCTGCACATCCACCAAGAGCAGGATGGACAGGAGGAGCTTCTCAGGAGCTTGGCACACCTACAACCACACTTGGTCCTCAAACCAACTGCCTCACGAAGGCAGATGGCCAGATGTGGTTGGCACTCTTGTCAACTTGACTATATCTGGAATTAACTAAAACCCAAAATTAGGGCACACCTGTTAGGGACTTTGCTTAATCAGAAGTGGGAAGATCAAATTTGAATCTGGATCTTTGAGGTGGAAAGACCAGTCTCTAATCTGGACCATGCCTTCTACTGGAAAGACAGACATGGAAGATTTTGCTTGCTTTTGTCTCACTAGCGAGTTCATTCCTTCAGAAGCGTTAGAGGTGGCGTCTTCAGGGTTCTGGTGGCTCCTGAAGGCCAGCTGAGACATCCAGCCTCGTGGACTGAAAACTTATAGGCAGCCATTGTTGGATTAGCGCCATAGCCTATAAGTCATTCTAATAAAGTCCCTTTCTCTGTCTCTGTCTCTCTCTCAATATATGTATATGTATATGTATATGTATATGTATATGTATATGTATATGTATATGTATATGTATATGTATATGTATATGTATATGTATATATATATGTGTGTGTGTGTGTGTATGTCTCTATGTGTATAGATATATAAAATAAATCCACAGAATAGCAAATTAATGTGACTGACATGTGAATAGCCAGTCAGTTTTCCTTGAAGAATTGATATACATATATATCATGTGTATTTTTATATATAGAGAGAATATTATAAATATAATATTCTCTCTATATATAATATTCTCTCTATATATAATATTCTCTCCTCTCTCTCTCTCTCTCTCTCTGTGTGTGTGTGTGTGTGTGTGTGTGTGGTTTCTGTAAGTAGTTTCCCTGACTAGCACACCAGGGAAGCACCTTTTATATGTGCCAGGAGCCTTTGTTTGAAACCATGACATTTTGGTTGGGGTCACTCTTGTGGGTTTACTTTTGGGAGGGTCATACCCAAGTCTTCAATGAAAACTGACTGGCTATTTGCTCATACATCAGTCACTATTAACTTGTTATTCTGTGGATTCACTGTATCTATGGATACCCTGCCAGCAAACAATATCACAGGGGAAGGGGAGGGGGAAAGTTGGAGACCCAGAGTGAGAACTTCACAAGCAGCAGCTATGGATTTGACCCATTTGCCTCCAACAGAATGAGAAAGCTGGCATGTGGTTGGGCCGCTCTGCTCAGATCCCTTCCCTCGAAAAGGTCTACCCTATCCTAGGTCTATCAGTCAGGCTCTCCTGAGGAACAGAACCTCATTCTACATTCTAGAGGGCCTTTCCTAGAGCAGATTCCATAATACAGGCTGTGTAGTCCAACAATGGCTGCAGGTACACGGGAGAGGCTGGTAGCTGCTCAGTCCACCAGGCTAGGTGCCTCAGCAGTACCAAACTGGTGCTGAAAGCCAGGGGGATTCCTAGAGAGCCAGAGACACTGGTGTTCACTCTATGTCAGAAGCTGAAGAAACTGGGTTCTGAGGTAGTGGTGGCAGAGGTACCGCCAGTGGCAGATGCACTCACCAGCAAGGAGGAGAATGGGCAGGCAAGGGCACAGTGTTTCCCTCAGATTTCCTTACATTTGTGTGACTCCTAGAAGGCTCTGCCATACTGTGCCCCCAGCTCAGTTACTCCTTTCCCAGGAAGTCCCCTCACAGACTCACCGGAAAGCATCTTAGTTGATCTCAGATCCAGTCAAGTTGAAAGCCAAAGATCATCCATCACACCTGGTCCTGATTTCTTTCCAACCCCAGCATCTTTATTAAAGCACATTTTACTCAAAATGAGAAAGAGGGATGAACCCATTTGCTTTTGCTTGGTGGTGATCAAAGAGTTTCTACACAAGTGACATGTGAGCAGCTGCTGTATTCATCCTGTCATCCTCCCAGGACTTTCTGAGACACTGTTACTGCCTAGAGGTGCCCTAGTCACAGACAAGGACTATAGCACAGATCTGGGACACAGGCCAGGGAGAGTACAATTAGGATTCAAGTCTCCCTGCCCATGCTACCATGGCCCATGTAAAGATCCAAGTACATATACACGCCCAATGCTGAGGGTCTCTGGGTGACTCTCGTAGCCTGAGCCCACTGTTAGAGTCTGGAGGGACGGTGGTGTGATAACACGCCCCCGCCCAGCCCCAGGCTTCACCCCTTCATCCCTGACAGCACCACCAGACCGTCTATCTCTTAGATAACTACAGCTATTTTTATTCTGCCCTTGCTCAAGCGCAACTTGGGGAAAGCGGTGAGGAGAGGCCGAGGGAAGACCACCACTGGCTCAGGGAAGAACACTGTTAACTCAGAAAGAAAAAAAAATTTTATAGTGCTGTCTTTAAAAAAAAAAATATCTTCAAGTTGGGTGTGGCATCGCACAGCTTTAATCCCAGCACTCAGGAGAGGGAGGCAGGAGGAACTCTGAGTTTGAGGTCAGCTTGGTCTACAGAGTGAGCTTCAGACAGAGAAACCCTGTCTTTAAAAATCCCCCTAACAATCCTTTTAAAATCATTTTGTTCCTTAAAGCACCTCTAAGTTGAATTCTCCTGCAGAACCCCGCACTGGGCATCAGAAGTCACCTACAGCTGGCAATGCAATGGTTCAGAATGGCTGGTTCAGTAGCAACACTGCAGTCTTACTTTCTGGTTTGCTACAAGGTTTTAAGAAGATGGGGTGGGTGAAGGGAGAAGGGACAGTGATGAAGGAGAGCATGACTGTCGTGCTTCCAGGATCATGGACCAGGCTATAAACTAAATGAGAATAGATCCGCACCAGGAAACCACACTTGGTTTTCTGTATGTGCACATGAAAATCCTGCAAACTGAGACCGTGAATGATCTTCCTCCAGCATCTGAGGTGCACAAGGAGCAAAAGGAGGAGGACCTGGGAAGAGATGGTGACTTTTGGTTGTTTTATGTAGCTGATGCCACTCAGGGAGTCAGGTGTGTGGAGCAGCCCTCTGCCACACAGATATGGCCAGATGTTGCTTTCAGTTTTTTTTAAAAAAGATTTATTTATTTTATATATGTGTGTACAGTGCAGCTGTCCTCAGACACAACAGAAGAGGGCATCAGATCCCATTACAGATGGTTATGAGCCACCATGTGGTTGCTGGGAATTGAACTCAGTACCTCTGGAAGAGCAGACAGTACTCTTAACCACTGAGCCATTTCTCCAGCCCGTTTTCATTTTTTTTTTTTTTTAAAGGAATGCCAGGCATGGTAGCACATACCCAGTACTTTGCAGAGACAGGCAGATCTCTGAGTTCAAGGCCATCCAGGTCTACAGAACAAGTTCTAGGACGGCTAGGGCTACATAGACCCCATCTCAAAACAAACAAGCAATTTTTAAAGATTTATATTATGTGTATGAGTGTCTGGCCTGTATGTGTGTATGTACCTGATGCCCACAGAGGTCAGAAGAGGACTTCAGATAACTCTGAGGTGTCATGTGGGTGCTAGGAATTGAACCCAGGTCCTCTGGAAAAGCAACAACAAAGTCATGTCTCCAGCCCCCAGAGAAGTCTGTCTTGAGTAGCCTATTCTGATCGCACACACTCACATTTTGGGATGGCGTATCCTTAGCCCTAACAGCCTCCAGGAAGAATTTTGTTGGGGAAGATGGAGCCTGGAGAAGGCCTAGGTGTTTGGCAAGAGGAAGACACAGGGACAGAGATGCCTGTGGTCCGAGCCCTGAGGAGGCTGTTCTGTCCTACAACTCTGGGACTGTTGATGCTCTTCCTCCATATGACTAAAGCCGTGGGCACATAGACCTCGGCCCTGAGAGATGGTGCAGGGCAAAGCAAGGGGAGCCTGATCTAAGCAAACACTCAGCACTTAGTGTTCAGAAAATGAACACACACACACACACACACACACACACACACACACACACACACACACACACCGTGAGAGAGAGAGCGAGAGAGAGAGAGAGAGACAGAGAGAGGCAGAAAAGTGAGGGAAAACAAGATGGCGTGTCACCTGAGAGCTGGTTAGGCCTTCAGGCCTGCGGGTGGCTGGCCCCACTTCTATCAGCTGACTACCTTTTTAAAAAAATTTTTCTCAGACCTAGTTTTACCATGCAGCCCTGTCTGGCAGGAAACTCAACATGTAGATCAGGCTGGCCAGCCTCTGCCTCCTTCGTGCTAGGAGTAAAGGTGTGTGCCACCACACCCGGCCCGGACCATGTTTAATATTGCAAAGCAACAAATGAAGTCTATGCAATATAAAATTTTTCTTTTTTTAAATGTTAGGTTGGTTGAATCTGCAGATGGGGAACACAAGGACACAGAAAGCTCACTGCTGCATCTTCTGGCATACTGAGGACATACACATTCAGCATGGACATCACTTATCATCTGTTGCCCTTGCCCACAGACTGCAGCTCCATGACACACGATGGCATACGGCCGATGCTCAGCACAATGCCTCTGAACGAATGAATAGCCCTTGGAAGCCTGCTCTGGATTCTTGATTCCATTAGCATGGGCCAATCGAAATGTAGTATATGAGCTTGCCTTACTGTTTAATAGAATATTAAAGGAACTTACGGAACAGAGCCCAACCCAGGCCTTGTGTATTTAGTTGTCTTTCCCCCTGCTCCCTCCTTTTTAAGGTAGCCTTGAGAGCATTTCAGCCACTGGAGATAGCTCTACTACTGTGAGAGTGCAGAGTAAGTGTGGACACTGCCCCCTCATGGCTGAGTACGGAAGGCTGCTTTCTGCACAGGAAGTTAGGCTGCAGATGGGGGAAGAAGAGGGTGGTCAAGATGCGGTCCTGGTGACTCATATAATAGGTCAAATCAGACTCTAGTCTCAGGAGGCAAGTAAAAGGGCCAAGGGGACACTTTTAGGGAGCGCAGAGCCCACACATTTGCACAGCATGAGAATGTTGACAGTTAGTGGGGAGGGTAAAGAGAAATGTAAAGACAAGACAAATCCCTGCTGGAGAACCCCCCACCTGCCGCTTCCAGCTGGAATCCCAGCGGGAGCAGTCCATCGGTCCATCGATCCATCGGTCCATCGATCCATCGGTCCATCGCGGCTGCCCTCTCAGATTAATCTATGATTTGTGTGTATAGTTTGCACCTCCAAGAGTCTATGGAGATCAAGAATTGTTTAAGAATGTATGAGTGTATATGTGGTGTGTATGTGTGTGGGATGTGTGTGGTGTGTGTGGTGTGTGTGTGTTTATGTGTGGGATGTGTATGTGGTATGTGTGTATGTGTGTGGGGGGTATGTGATGTGTGTGGTATGTATGTGGTGTATGTGGTATAGTATGTGGTGTGTGTGTATCTGTGGTATGTGTACATGGGGGTGTGTTTGTGTGGTAGGGATGTGTATGTGGTGTTTGTGTATGGGTGTGGGGTGTGTATGTGTGTGGGGTGTGTATGTGTGTGGGGTGTGTATGTGTGTGATGTGTATGTGTGTGGTGTGTATGTGTGTGGTGTGTGTGTGTGTTAAATCTGACTTTACATACCTTATCTGTGACGTGGCTCTTCATAGCTTTAGCTATCTATGGCCAACCACAGATGAAAATATAAAATGGAAAATTCCAGAACTGAACAGTTCATGGGTTTTTAGTCACACACCATCTTTACAGAAATCTCACGTATTTTTCCACACTGCCATGATGGAACCAACAACTTGGGTCTGTCCAGTGCAAGCTCTCTGTATATGCAATTCACCACTATGCCCTTAGGAGCTTTCCCAGTCAGCTGACTGACTGTTCAGTGTGAGTGCGTGGGATTACCCGTCGTCACACACACATACACACACACACCCCTTTCCACCTGCTCCTTCCCATTTCCCTTCATCACAACAGCCCTGTTTGGACTCTGACCTCTACTGTGTAGATGGGGAACTGGCCTGTAAGGTAACTTGCTCTGGGCCATGAAGTCTGAATATTTCCAGTTCTGGGCCTGTGATCTTCCACTCACCCTTCCCAGACCCTCCAGGGCTATGAACAGGTTATGAACTTCAAGGGCAATGCCAGCCAGATTTATAACATAGGGGACCTCTAGGGATGACCTAGCTGGGAGTCTGTACCTGGGACATGGATAGTACTGGCTTCTCACTATGTCATGCTTAGTCTGGACCAGAGAGAAGGGGGTCAGAGAGTTCCTCAGACACTGCATTGTCCCAGGCCCTGCCAGGCTGCTGGCAGAAAGACCCATCTCAGCACTTAGAGACTGCACTTGGAGCTGCTGCAGGCTGCTCCAGTTGCTGCTCTTTGTGGTCTCTCTCGCTGACACCTCTCCTCTGTTGCTACTGGAGGGAGAGTGTCAGCTTTACAAGTACAAGTGTAATGTCTGGTGCTGTCTAGGAGTCAGCCTGTGGCAGCCGCTCCACGCTTCTTTACCTTTTTTCTATTTGTGTGTATGCAGGGACGCAGCACACGCCACGGCTGCACAACGCCCTGGAGATGCGTTTCTCCTTCCACCCGTGGGGCAGAGGGAACTCAGGGCATCAGACTTACTCGCAAGTACCGCTAACACTGAGCCATCTTTCTCACCCTCAATAAATTAAAAACAGTATGTGCACGAGTGCTTGCCTTACATATGTAAGTACACCTTGTGCCTGCCCGGAGCCCACTGAGGGCATCAGGTCCCTGGAACTAGAGTAGCTGTGAGCCACCATGTGAGTGCTGGGAACAGAACCCTGGTCTTTTGAAAGAGCGGCCAGTGTTCTTAACCTCGGAGCGCTCCCTTGGCTGCAGTAACTCCTTGTCTAATATTAGAGTAATGTAACGTTACGTCCTAGGAGCTGGAACATGAGGAGGCATACACATTCCCAGAGACGTATCTTCTAGTATTAAGCATTTACCACTTCATTACATAAATGAGGTTTATTCAGGGAATAGCCATGAGCTGTAGTCACCTCCCCTCCCACAGGCCTCTCCTCTCTTCCCTCCACCAGACCCAGAACTCAGGCCTCTGGACAGGCAAGAGGAAGTGCACCAAGTCTCAGAGTTGACGTGCTCTGTGAGGCAGCTGCAGTCCTTGGAAGCTGGGTGAATGTGGAGTGCCTCTGTCCTGGAGGTTCCGGTCTCCTATGTTCCACACACCTTTCCAAGCCCTCTGGCAGGAAGCTGCGCTGCTGTGTTTCCCTCCGTTGGATTCACTGAGCACCTGAGGGAAAGGGGAAGCCCAGTGCGGCAGCCCGGCCAGTCCTTGAAAGCCTCGGGTCCTGACGCAGGAGTGCACAGGTCAAAGCTGGCAGCTCTCGCTTACAAAAATGGAAAGAGGCGCTTTTTCACAATATAGAGGACCGTGGCAAGGAACAGGGCCAGGGCGAGGAAGATGAGAAGTTTGTCCGTCAGTTCGCGGCGGTTGTATTTTGTGATGAGCTTCCGGCCCAACTGGATGGTTCCTGACATGGACTTAAACTCTTCGTTTGCATCCAGGAGAGTCCGTGAAGAGCTGACTGCAACAGAAGAGGAAGAAGCCTGAATCAGACTGTCCTGGTGATAATGAGCTGAAGCTGCTGGCTGGCTGTCAACAAGGCCTGAGCGGGTGTGTGTGTGTGTGGGGGGTGGTGAAACATATTCTTATTCTTGTTAATTATGTGCATATCTGGGTGTATGATGCACATGGGAGATGCCCTCAGTTATACACAATTGAAAGCTGCCTGACACGGGTGCTGGGGACTGAACTTGGGTTTTCTTCGGGAGCACTTCCCGCTTTTAACCACTGAGCCATCTCTCCAGCCCCCTTAGTAGTAGCTGTTAGATGTGCGGAGCTCTTTTCCTGGATGATGTCTGGGGTAGAGGATGAACTAAGGGTAGAAAGGAACCAAGATGGCTGAGGGACAGCCCAAACCTCGCTTACTTTGGTGGGCATGTGAAGTCTTATGAACAGCACACTCCTTTCCTGTTTCCTACACTGAAAGGCCTTGGAGGGGCAAAGTCTCTCCAGGAGCCATGGCAAGAAGGTACCTGGCAGGACTGCAGGTGTCCAACAGCCTCTCCTTGGCCAGTGGCTGGTACGTTTGAAAGGAACTCACAGTAACAGTCTTGCCAGTGGCCCCAATTCCCAAACCTTCCTGGCAATACTAGACCCATGAGCCCACACTCCAAACCAGACTCCCAGACCCCTTGTGAGCACTGCTGACACCATCTCCAGAGAGGCCAGCCAGTTCTGCTTCATAGGAACCTAGCAATGCTTCTTCTGGGAGGCACTGATGGCGCACAGTGTGTCTAGCACAGCTGCATAACTGGAAGAAGAGGAGGGTAGGACAGCTCCCCAACAGGAGCAAGCAGGCTCCTCATCTCCTAAGACACACTTGGGAAGCTTCGGTGGGGAGAGCCAGAGAACTGCGTGTGCAGAGGTTCCAGGGCGTGTGCTCTGGAGCAGCCTCCTCTCCCTCTTACCTAGAGTCTGCATAGCCTCCTCACTCTGTTGCACCTGCTGGGACATCATCCTGCTGATCCCCATGAGACTCTCGGTGATGGTGCTGGAGGTCTGGGCCAAGCTCTCTTTGGTAGTTTTCCTGCAAGTCCAGAGGAAGGAGCAGTAGCACAAAAGCCCAGCTTGCAAACGCATCATTTTAAACCTATCACATCAGTGCTTTTCTGTTTGTGCTCTGAGATGGGGCCTCAAAATGTAGCTCAGGCTGGCCTAGAAGGCAGAGTGTCCTTACTTCAGCCACCCCCAGGTGTGGGGAGCCGACAGAAGGCGACTATCATCCTTGCAGCCATCTTGAGCCATATACCCTGGCAAGAGACTTGATTACAACAGCCTACAACAGCTGAGCACACTCTGATAACATCTTGTTTTAGATACCCAGGATTTTCCCTTGGGTGTGTGAGACTTAAAGGTGTGTGACTTAAGGGCATGACTTAGAGATCAGATTTAGAAACAAGGCCTAAGGGCATGACTTAAAGGCGTGACTTAGAGGCGTGGCTTATAAGTGAGACATATAAAAGGTGAGAGGCAGACAGAAGAAATCAGTTAAAAATTAGGCATTGAGGAAGAAGGATTATTAAGTATTAGGCACTTGGAGTAGGCACTTGAGACAGGTAACTTAGCACTTGGAAGGTAACTTGGAAGAAAGAACTTGGAACTTGGAGGTACTAGGGACTAGGAACTAGGGACTAGGAACTAGGGACTAAGAACTCAAGACTTGGGACTTGGAGAGAAGAGAGACTGAAGAATAAATGGGATTGAATCACACTCTGTCTGGTCTCCATTCTTCACGTCCGTTCTCACTCTCTCTCTTGCTGAACCCGGACCCACACACCGGAGCAGCTTGGGGCAGTGTGAGCTCTAACAGTTTAGCCCCCAAGGCTTTTGGCAGTGCAGGTTCCAACATTAATAGAGTGGTCCCCGACATTTTGGCCTCCAAATATGGAGTAGTGCAGTTCGAAACACCCAGGTGCTCGGATGACAGGTGTGCGCTGACACAGCCAGCTAGCACACATTTATTTCCCTCCTTCCTTCCTGCCTCTCTTGTTTTCAAGACAGGGTTTCTCTGTGTAGCCCTGGCTGTCCTGGAACTCACTCTGTAGACCAGGCTGGCTTCAAACTCATAGAGATTCACCTGCCTCTGCCTCCCAAATGCTGAGATTAAACGTATGCACCACTGTTGCCCTGCTTGCACGTTTCTAAAACATCAGGCAGTGTGGCTAAAGATGCATGCTGTACCCACGTTCTCGAGCACTGCTGGGGGAACGGAAACCACAGTGCTGTCTGTAAAGCAACTTGCACTAGGTACAGAGAGACTCAGAAATGTCTGTTCACTCCCAGAGAACTTCTTCAAATGAACCAGACAAAGACCTGCCTTGATGCATCTCATATAATACTGAAAAGGCAGAATGCAGACACACCAACAGGACTGGTTAGTACCATAAATACTACTCATGTATGGTTAAAATGTCTTAAAAAAAAAAAAAAAAAACTAGGGGGGGAGGGCGGGACTGGGATAGGCATACTGGAAAGGCTCGGTGGTAGAATATCTGTCCTTTATGCATGAGGCCCTTGGTTCAACCCCCATTACTACAAAACGAAAATCAACCAACCAACCAACCAACCAACCAAACAAACAAACATCCCCAAACCAAGTTTATTCAAATTTAGTCAGGGCTGGGAACATAACTTGGCTAGTAGATGCTTGTCTCGAATGCACAAAGCCCTTGGTTACATCTCCAGCACTGCACAAACTCGGTGTGGCGGTACACACCTGTAAGATCACAGCAAGTTTGAGACCAGACTGGGATGTATGAGAGCCAGTATTAAAACAGAAAAAAAAAAGTTACTTATACAATAACATAAAGTGCAAATGTTCTGAAAACAAAAGGTCACCTCCCTTTTGTGGTGCTGAGACAGCAGACCCAGAAGGACAAACGGATGTTACCTTTGCCGTAAGGAGTCTCCTCCTTGCAGAAGTTCTGCCTTCTCCAGGTTGTCGATGGCAAGCTTGCACGTAAGATTGGCTTTCCGCCATGAGGTCTGGTTGCTGGAAAAGGAAGGGTCACAGGTGAGGTCCTGGTGGCTCCACCAGGCTGCTCTGTCTAACCAGGTCATCCTCCCTGGTGCGAGCCGGAGTTCAAGCTTGCCTCCTACACTTCTTCTTCTTGGTAACTGCTTTAGTGAAGTTTCTAACACCTCTCCCTTCAGTCTCTGGAAACAGTCTCTAAAATGTTGATATCCCTCTCCTGATTGGCACCTGGGAGACTCTGCTAGACAGGGCCGCAGTGGCTTTTCTGCCTGATGAGTGTCTGGGTGTCATCCTTGGAAACCGTGACTTAGCACTCCCCTCCATCCCTAAAACCGAGGCCCATTTCTCCCACAGGGCCTGCTACAGGGGTAAAAGCCACAAGAACCAATATTCTTCAGCATTCCTCCAGGTTTGCTACTTTTTGCGCATTTGACATCAAGCACAGGTACTACAAACATCACCGGGCGGGCGCCCTGACTCGTGGAGTTTATTCACGCTCTTCCCCTGCTCCTTTGTAAGCGACAGCTCGAATGTAAGCACCACCTGAGACTAGCAAGCGGTTCTTCACTGACAAAAGAAAAAAGCCAACTGTATCCCCCTGAGAATACAACCCAGGCTCTGGAACTCTCATATAGAAAGATCAAGACAAGTCTGCCAAGCCCTGGACACATACAATACTCAAACAGAACAATGAACTAATAAGGTGGCTTTTTCTTTAAAACAAAGTTGTTTTTAAAATATATGTGTGTATGATTGGGGTGGATGATGCATGCCACAGCGCATGTGTGGAGGTCAGAGGACAATTTTGTGGGTTGACTTTTTCTTTCCATCTTTTTTGTTTTGTTTTGGAGACAGGGTCTGTCTATTTAGCCCTGGCTGTCCTGAAACTCTGTGTAGACCAGGCTGACCTTGAACTCACAGAGATCCTCCTGCCTCTGCCTCCTGAGTGCTGAGATTAAAGGCGATTTTCAGATGGGCTCCCAGATGCCTGCATAGCACCTACTAGCCCATTCCACACCTGCCACTTCAAACAGCTCACCAGGAGTGCACATGTGCAGTATAGTAAGTTGCACCAAACACTGTCAGCTTAGTGTAGACATAAAATGAAGCACGCTCTAACCCCAGCAGAGACAGGAGGATCAGAAACCCAAGGCCATCCTCAGTGCCATGCTGAGTTTGAGGACAACCTGGAATACAAGAGACTCTGTCTCAAAAAATAAACAAATAATAACAGAACCAGGGCCATGGAGATGGCTCAGAGGGCAGAGGTGCTTGTGTACAGGCCTGATGAGCTGAGTACCACCCCAGAACTCAAGAAGTGTCAGGAAAGAACCAACACCACACGCAGCTCCCACACCTACAAAATGTACAACTCCTCCAATATAGATAGTGCCACACAAGGGTAACTATGCAAACGAGGTGAGCGCTGCACACATGCACAGCTCTGACTGTCTGTGCAGACTACTTATGCCCTCTCTCCTACATTTGAACTAGAGAACTTGCAGCCTGTGTGCTAATGATGCCACTATATCACCATTAAGCCAGATCAGACAAATACAGGTACAAGGCCCAAAGTCAGCAAGCCACCCAGTAGGGTGGCTGTGGGGAGCCCTGCCTACCTGAGCATCTGCTTTTTGTGGTTCTCCACTTCCTGAAGTAGAAGCTGTTTCTCTGACTCTTTGTCTTGCTCCCTTGCTGACTGCTCCAGCTCCTTGGAGGGGGAAAACAGCTGTTAGCCAGGATGAAAACCCAAGAGCACTTCTGTTTCTAGCAGAGGCACAAAAGCAACGGAAGCACCCTTTACAACAGACACTTGGGAGTGGGAGAGAGCATGCCCCAAATAATCAAATATCCTTTTAAACATATAGGCAAGTCTGCAAGAGGAGAAGGAAATCCTGGCAGCCCAAAGGTGAGCAGGAACCTGGGTGCTGGAGTGGTCAGCTCTACAATGCTGCCCTGGCTAGAGCAGGGGTTGCCACTCCTACAACCTCAAGCCTACAGAAACAAAGGAAGAAGAAAATGTCAAACAAGAGCCCTCCATCCCACTGTAATGCCAGAAGGACACCACACTGTCATGTGTTTTCAAACGCTGTCCGTTTCTGTGCTTTACTCCAACAGAGCTTTGGGGGTTTGAGCTCATATGTGAACATAACACGGAAGCCTAAGGCCACCTGGGGCTCATGCTGAGCCGGAAGCGTCACAAACCCAGGACCCACAGACGGTTTCAACAGCCATAAAACAGTCTCTGGATGTCCACTCTCCAGCAGAGCGAAAATGTGGACACATTTCTGGTTACTCTGTTTGGTTGGTGGGGACAGAAGTAAGTGCCCTATGAACTTTGGAAAGAGAAAAGATTTCTCTTTCCTGAGTGGTTTGAAAACTGAGGAAGCAAAACTAACACAAGCAGTGTCCCCAGACTTGTGACAATCCTTGGAACTGGGAGATGTGCACCTGCCTGACCAAGCTGCACGGACTCCATTAGAAGTGTGCAGAAGATGAGAGCTCATGATCCCAAAGTAACGAAGCACCCAGGGAAGGGGCTACCATGAGCAAAGGACGGCAGACCTGACCAACAGCATCAGTCCTAAGAACTCCGAGATAATGGAGTGGTCACTACTGTAAAGATGCCATACCACTTCATGTCTCACACACTGTAAAGATGCCATGGAGCTAAAACATCCACATATTACTTTATTCAGATAACAATCTACTTATCACTGTACAAATCTGGAACAAGCATGCATACCTATGTCATTTGAACAGCTCAGAAATTACACACCTTTAATCCCACCGCTCAGGGCAGAGGCAGTTGGGTCTCTGTGAGTTTGAGGCCAGCCTGCTCTGCAGAATGAATTTCAGTACAGCCAGAGCTACATAGTGAGACCGTGTCTCAAAAAAAAAAAAAAAAAAAAAACCCAAACAAAAAACAAAAAACAAAAAAACCCAAACAAACAAACAAAAAAAAGAAAAAGAAAAAAAAGTGCAAATCTCACCTATTCGCCATATTTTTTTGTTTAGACCCACCCCATTTCCTACAATGCAGTCACTGCACAAAGGCTTGTGTTCTATTTTTATCTCTTCTGCTTGGCAGTGAGTCACTGAGAGGAAGAATGGATGACAAGGAAGAAGGGAGACAGAAGAGAGGCAGGAGAAACGTACAGTCTCCTTAGAAAATGCTGCTTGGCAGTTGTCAGAGAGCCCAGACTCTCTGGAGAGATGGAAGTGCACTGTCACTGAATTCCAGCTGAAGAAACACAATGCAAAGACAGATGCTTACACACAGCTGTGCTGATGTTGACTGACTATGTAGGGAACAGCCAGTTCTCTCCTGTTAGCATACAACCTTACTGAAATACACAAAGGGCATTCACCTCAGAGCTTTCTGTGTCTCCAGGTCTAGACCATGCAAATTCTGAGGAACCGCAGATGAGAGCTGGGATCTCATTCACTGGCTTATCACCCTGCTAGATGTCAGCAACACATCTGTGCTGAAGGAGAGGCTGGAGCCAGGGGCAAGAGCATGACAAACGTGTAAATATATGGTGAGGACATTTACTTAAACCCAAGGAAGGAAATAAACACCAGGTTAGCATAGAGGTACTTAGGCAACAGTAGTAGTTAGAGTTACAGAGTTTGAAGAAAGGCATTTTAAGAAAACAAATTAGCTCTAAGAATCAAACCAGGCAAGCATCCCAAATGAATACTTGTTAGTAAAGAAATAGCTAGAAAAAACTACAGCTGTATACACAGGTCGGCAGGCTGGTCAGGTGGAGCTCCCCCACAAGGTTAGGCTGCAGCATGTCCACTGCCACAGGGGGAAGATACCAGAAAAACAAACCCTGGGAAGATGTGGAAGAAACAGAAAAGAGGAGGGGTGTAGAGAGGAAATAAAGGACGTCATCGAGACACATGATGGAGGCCAGAGGCTGTGGGCCCACACATATGCACATGCAAACGTAACACACAGGAAGCAAGATGCTTTGGAAAGTTCAAATGGTGGAAGCGGTAACTGAGATGGAGATCACCTAGGTACAGTGACAGTGCTGAAATTCTGAGGTCAGCTTTGAGGGCGGAAGCACATCTAAGCTTGCTAGCCTGCCAACTTCTCCACCAGCTCTGAAGAGACTGTCTTTATCGGCTAAGGAACGGTATCTGTTGAAGGACGGTTTGGGGACAATGTCATTTACCACGTGCAGCAAAGCCAGGTGGTTCTAGACCCACCAGGTGATAGGCAGAGGTAGCACTCATCCCTGGGGCACAGCAGTGGTAATGGCTCTGCTAGTCACATGGTTCCTTTCTCACTCTCTTAGTGTTTTGAGACAGCACAGACACGTACCTGGTCACAAACAGTGACTCTAGAAACCGGGAGGAGGCTACTACGCAAAATAATAGCTCGAAAACACGCGCTGGCAATGGGTGCAAGCAGGGAACTAGCATGTAGAATCCAAACTTTGTTAGTCTAGTCAGTCACCCTCACCCCTGCTACCCACCCTTAGCTAACAGTGGCTCTGTGGCCTCGCTTACCTGGATCCTGTGTTTTAATTGTTGGAACTTTTCTTTCACCTTAGTATTAAGTTCAGTAAGCTCACTTAAGGGCCCGGAACAATCTCGAATATCCTGGAAGACAATGAAGAGATAAGGGCCTTTCTCCTGTCAATGAGATGAAATGCCCTCAGCAGCACAGTAAGGAAGCCGATTCCGTCCACACTGCTGAGGTTACCCAAGCCCCTTGCTACCTCCTCCTGCTCAGCGCTGCTCTCCTCCGCACAAAGCAAAGCCACCATTTTCAGTTTCCTCATCCCTCTTCAGATTAACACCCAACCTAATATAAAAAGGGAGCTGGATGTATAGCTCAGTGGTACAGCATTTCCAGAGCATGCTTGGGGCTCTGGGTTGCAGCAGCAGCAGCAGCAGCAGCAGCAGCAGCAGCAGCAGCAGCAACACACACACACACACACACACACATATACATACACACACACATACACACACACACATACACACACACACCTGCACCTGCATAGACTCCATATGTATTGTATGTGTGTAGATAAGTAAACAGGTAAACCTCAACCTTAACTTAGACGTTTAACAAAACGCTATTCACTAGGAAAGGCTTAATCAGCTTCCATGTTCAACAAAAATGGACATCTAAAAAACACTGTAACTTCAAATCCTTCCAACTCTAAAATCCGGATGCCTAAATTCCTGGTAAAATTAATTTAGTCTGCTTTTACAAACCATCTGCTGCAAGTCAAAATGTTTTAAGATGGACTGAAAATTTGCTTCTGGAAAGAAAGTCGGAATCACGAGAGCCAAGTTTTAGAGCAGGCTCTAGACTTAGGCTATGTATATTCAAATCCTGGTTACAGCAATCTGTTAGTGCAGTCTTAGAAAACTTACGTTCTCTGTGCCTCCATTTCTTCATCTTACCTTCCTCAAGATTGCACTTCTCTTCATAGAACACTTACAGAACAGCTGGAACACCGTAAGAATACAATGTCTGGGGCTATGCTTACTCATTAGTAACCATAAGAACCCAAAACACAGATTTTATGATAATATAAAGTATTATGATATTATATAATTTCACATTATGATATAATATGAAAACACAACTTTCAAAATTTTGGATGGTATGGGTTTTTTTGTTTTTTTGTTTTGTTTTTTGTTTTTTTAAGACAGATCACTCTATGTAGTATAGGTTGGCCTCAAATGCATGACGATCCTGCCTATGCCTCCCAAGTGCTAGAGCTGCCACACTAGCAACTTTGTGTGAGTGTGTGTATGTGTGTTTGTGTGTATTTATAGATGCATTCTGAGGACTGAAACCAGAGCCTTGCACATGGCTAAACTTTAACTCTACACTAAGCTAAATTTAACCCCCCAGCCTCTGTTAATCTCACTTGTATAAACCCAATCTTGTTTATTTTTCTAGAATTGGCCCAGACTTTTTGTTTGTTTATTTACACATCTCAGGAGTGAAGTATGGGAGATGTAAGGTTGGCGGTTCTTCACTTGTTCTCCAGCTTACTCACGAAATCAGGCTTCCTCACAATAAACTGTTAATGTGGTATAGTGTACACTTACCAGAGAACACTACTCCCCACCCTCCTTTTTACAGGGGTTCACAAAGCAGAGCATACACCAGTAGACACAGCTCATTTATGTGGCACTGGGGATGGAACCCAGAGGTAGGCAAGTCCGCACCCCTACCCTTTCCTTATTTTCTATCACATCTTGTATTCTGAGCCGGTTGGGTTCCTCTTGACAAACTCTGTAGCCATTTCTACATTCCCTGCTCTTGCCTGTGTTCGATTTCTTGCGCCACTGTGCTCTGTCTCCTACTTAGACCTGCTTCCGGATAAGGGATAAGCACCTCGCTTTCTGGTCTGTTTAGCCGAGTAGGGAAGCTCTAAAATGCTTTTCCTAATCTGGCTTTCCCCCCAGGTCCTAGTACTGGCACTGCCTGCCTTCTGAACCAAGAATTAGCACAATATTTGATTTCTTCATTCAAAAAATTACAACCACATCTCAGGTTAAATTAGCAGCTTCGGGCAGGGACTCCAGGGCCACATGGCCTTGGGTCCCCTCCGGTGCCTAACTCAAGGAAGTGGGCGTGGGTGGCGAGGGGGGCGGGGTGAGGGCGGGGCTACCGCCGATACTGCAGGTGGGCGGGCTAGCCCAAGACCTCTACAATCCAAGCGGCATGTTATCGAGTACTCCAGGGATGGGCAAGCCAACAGTACATGAAAGAAAAGCGCTGAAGGTCAGTGTCCCCGGGAAACCGACCGAATGGTGCCTGAGGAGCCGTCCTGGAGTGGGACCGTGGGCCTGGGAAGCTGGATCGGGCGCGAATGTTCTGGAAAATGCCAAGACAGCCATCAAGAGCCGGACAGGAGCCTAATAATATGTACCTGGATAAGCGCCTTCACCTCCAGGTCGAATTTGACAATCTCCTGGTTACAGATCCGGACGTGGACATCCTGGGGAGCCGCCATGTTGGAAACGCGGCTACGGCGAGCAGCGGCAGCCAAGCTTGAGCGCGTTCGCGTGGGCGCCTGCCCGCCTTTCCGAACCTCTCCGAATGTGGCGCCACGGGAGACCCGGTGTGGAGCAAACCAGGTCGTCAGTCCCGACCTGGAACTTTTCTTGTCATGTAGAACACGCACAGCTTCTCTGGTCTGCTCCTACTAAACGGAAAAGTGAAATGTGATTATGAAGAACCATTAGGGTTGAGGTGGGGGGGGGAGGGGGGTTACAACTCAGGTAATGATGGGCTGGCATGCCACATGGCCTTCAGTTTTGTTCCCAGTATTAGAGATACAACAACCTGCTATTCTAGTGACCTTTTGGATAGAGGGGGGAAAAAGGTCCAATTTGACAAAGTTGCATTTTTTTTTTTAAATTTTAAAGCAAAATTTCTACAGTAAGTATGCATTATGGAGTAAGACACAAAATTCGTAAAGGTGCAGAATTAAATACAGGTCACTGGAGCACTTCCATTAGTACAGCCATGATCCTGGGGCTTTCTCATATACAGAACCTACACCTCCTTCCTCACATTTCTATGGCGCTGCTTTTGGAGCCTGAGCATCTCGCAGGAGTAGTAATGACTGTGTAATCTAGTTTTAATAGAAACAATGTCAGTGCAAACCTCAAAGGAGGGTAGTTCTTTTAAAAATTATTTCTTAGTGAGCCATCACCACCACTGTCCACTTTCCTGTCCCCGGCCCTTTGGTATTCTCCAGGCTCTGTAGAATCTTCGACGTGGGGTTCTCTCTTTTTAAAATGTTTTTCTCAAACTGCACACAGAGACCCGTCTCCATACCTGCCTGTCTGTTCCCAAGCACCCTGTACCACCCACTTCCTAAAAAGTGCTCAGGAGCTCGCTGCAAGTAACAAAGGCCTGGATTCCAGGCTTGTAGTCAGCAACCCTGCTCTGGTTTCCTCAGAGGAACGTGATCATCAGTATCATCACTCCTAAGGTCGCCTGGAAGGTGGAATGAGGTAAGACATGAACCGCTCCAAGCACTGTTTATAACGTAGTAATGAACTCAGTGCTTGGTACTTGCTATTCATGTACTACAACACTCTGGGAGCACTTCTCTATGTGCAGCCGTTTTCTATTAAGTGCTTCTGCCACATAGCTACACTTGATTTGTTGGGCTATGGAAGTGGAAAGAGGAGGATGACAACAGAAACACATGGGACAGGTGAAAGGCCTTAAGTATCTTTGTTTTTCTGAGGCATGGTACTTGTAGCCCAAGCTGGTTTCCAGCTGCCTATGTAGCTAAGGATGACATAGAACTGCTGCTCTTCCTGCCTCAGTCTCTCAACCGCTGGAATTACAGGTACTGATTAACACCACAACTGTCGGACATTTTAGCTCCATAACAACTTTTTCTATATCCTTTTTATCTGGATGTGGTGGCACATGACTTTATCCCAACACTCAAGGAGTAGAGGCAGGGAGATCCCCCACGAGTTCCAAGCCAGCCTAGTGTATATAGTGAGTTGTAGACCAGCCAGGCGTAAAGCCCTGTCTTGTCATGCTGGTTCTATCAGTTTACACTGCACCAGAAAAATTGTGGAAATGCCTATTTCCTTTAGCCCCAGCAGTTTGGTGTGCTGACACTGGGGCTCTTATCATCTAGTTTCTTTCCCAAAAATTGTCTTTCTTTTGCATCTCTCATAATGAATGAGACTGAGAAACGTTTCAAAGGTATCATGTTTCCTTTGCTCATTTTTCTACTGGGTTATCAACCTACTCGGAATTAGTTTCCAGGAGCCCTTTCTGTATTGGTATTCACATGCGTTGCAAACTTTGTAGACTTTTGACTTTGTTGATGGTGCTTTTTACCTTAAGGAGGATTTAAATGGTCATAGTTTCCCATAGTATTGGAAGATCTTTATGACTCTTGGACTTGGGTCTATGTTAAAAAGCCCTTTCCACTCGACAGGATTTAGGATTGTCCTCATCCCCTTCTAGTGCCTATGCTTTTGTAACACTTGTATCCTTAGCCATTTTAAATATATATGGTTCATAGTGTGAGATGCAGAACCAACTTCATGTTGTCTAGGTTCCTCAGTAGCTCCAACACTACACCAGGACCCCATGTATTTCACCTTGGTTCTGAATGCCACACTGACCATGCTGTTTTTCTGTATATTTCAGACTATTTTCAAACTCTAATCTACTTGCCTGTCTACTCTTGCACTACATGTTTCTATACAGAGACTTTTTGTGACAGAGGATTAAATACTTGATTTATCCTCTCCCAACTACATGGCTCACCTATTTTTCCCTTACAACTTTAACACACTCTTGGTTTGTTAAGATAGTGTCACATTCTTAATGTGACTCAGAACCAGTAATTCCTAAGCTGTTGACAGGTTCTGTTGTGGAATCTGGTGTGTACTTTCATTCAGGTTTCTTCTGTACTCTCTATAGTACACTTTCCTTTCAATTTTGTACATTTTCTGTTCTTTAATCCAGCACTATTTTAAGATGAAAAACTTTTAAAGAACTAGGTTGCCATTCAAATCACCATAATGTTCTGAATAAAGCTATTTAAGACACTGGGAAAAACCCCAAAGTCAGCACTAGCCAGAATTTTCATGCTTTTGCATCCTCGCCTATCATCCTTCTTGGGGAAATTTCTATGCAATTAGCTGTCTGCAGCAGCCAAAGCAAGGAGCTCCCCATCTCTCTTACTTTCTGAGCCATTTTGTTCCAGTAAGATGACCTAAGCTGGAGGCTATCTTGAAGGAGCAGTTGCATGCCCTCTGCACCCAGTCCTGAATCCCTTCTGACTCTATTTTGCTCCTTTCACTCAGTATCTGATTTGACTACTACAATGGCTAGCTTCAGTTCATTTTGACTTTCACATTCTAAACAGACTGCTTTCCTCTGTGGGCATTCTTACAAATACTGGCCTGGTAAACCTGACATAGATATGAATTGTCCTCAGAACACCTCAGGCAGACTGGAATGTGACCCTAACTTCTCTATGATCCTTGGCTGGATATAGGGCTTGTCCTATCATCTGAGTGCTGTCAGACTCTTCTGGAGAAGAAACAAGGCCACCACCCTCAATGAGCCTGATAGTAGTCGAGGGCTCTTATTAAGAGAACAACTTGCAAGGCTTAAAGGGTGCCACCTCCAAACCTAAGGACATCTACTACTACCTTCTAATTCTGAATCTTTTAGCTGAATTAGGACAGAACTTAATTATTTTTCTTTCAAATTCTTCATTGCACTATAGCTTAAGAATTCACCAGTTAAACATGTATGGTGGTGCATGCCTTTAATCCCAGCACTCGGGAGGTAGAGGCAGGTAGATCTCTTCGAGTCTGAGGCCAACTTGGTCAACAAAGCAAATTTGAAGGACCGACAGCCAGAACTATTACACAGAGAACCAGATCATGCACTTCCCCAAAAAGAACAAAGGAATTCAGGAACTCACTAGTTGATGTATCTCACTGATGTTATCATGGAAGACTTAGTTCCCTCAAGACGGCATTGACCCAGATCACTAGCTACTAAGAGCACCCAACACTTGGAGAAGGATCCTCGTAAAGAATGGTCTTCAAACTTAAGTCCTGAAGCAGAATCCACCACAGGAAAGAACATTTACTTTGCTTTTTTATGGCCTCAGTATCACTCAAATGGGGGCATGTGGTGTCAAAATGGTCAAGTCTTATGTGTCTATGCGTAAGTCAGCTTCAGGTGTCATCCCTCTGGTGCTGTCCTGTTTTGGGGACAGGTCACTGGCTTCCAAGTAGGCTCTACTGGCCCGTGGGCCCCAGGGATCTACCAAGTGTCTACTTCAGACCTTGCTGTTCATTTGAATGTGGGAGATTGAACTCAGGTCCTCACATTTGCCTGGCACTCTAAAAACCTTGCACTCTCCCCAGCCCCCCATTGTCTTCTTTAACATCCCCACAGGATGTTATACCTTGAACTTCTTTTGTGTTTTCTGGCCACATGCCAACCCCGTTGGTGGACTGATTTTGTGGAGATCTCTTCAATCCTTCTGTAACCCAGCATCTACATACCCACCCTGGCAGAGTAGGTTCTCAACAAATGCTTGTTGCTGAAGAACATCTACTCCTATGACAACTTCACCCAGACAGGTTCCACTGGCTTAGGCTCACAGCTCCCCTGGCCTAAAGACAGTTTTGATACTTGTTTTTCTTGAAGAAATCTCTTGTCCAAGTTATCAAAGGACAAATTAAGTATAAACTATTGTTTACAAAAAAAGCAAATGTTTCTATCAAATAATTTCGGTATAGCTAAATCTCACTGAAAAAAGTTAAAAGCCAGCTTAGGGTGTCAATAAACCTTAGCTCTCTGTACATGCCCCAAAGAGAGGCAACATAGTCAGCTCCCTCTGCTCTGTAAGGCTGGAATAGTTTTTGAACAGGCTGTCTTGAGGAATGGATGGCTGCTGTGTTGCAGGCAATGGAAAGGAGAAAAGACAAAATATGAGGCAAACAATTCAAAACCTTTTCTTTTCATATTTTTTATTTTAAATTACAAAGGGTGCTGCATACACTGATGATTCTGTGTCTGACTACAAGTGCTGACAGGTTAGAGGGTGACAGAAAACAAAGTAACCTGTGCATGGCCTTCTCCTAAAAGGAAAACTGCACAGCTATTAACCAACATTGAATCATTTAAACAGCTCATGCGTGAACAAGGTAACAATTCTTTCTAGACAAGAGACAAGACTGAATCCAATAAAGTGTCACAGCTCCAGCTGGGGACAGGGAATAAACAAAACTATGGAGTATTTATAATCATATCACAGACAGGATCCTAAGCACAACTATTCAAAGAGGCTGCCAAACCATAGGAGAAAACGCTTTGTATTCTTGCCCTTCCATGTTGGCAGCTCCGGAGTCACTGTTAACTACAAATGCTACGCCATAGGAGAGACTCTAGGGCAAGAAGACAACAGCAGGCAGTGGGAGTACAGTGTCGTAAAACATGTAGAAAAGCAGATACAGTACACATACACTTTTGTTATTTAGTTCTGAAAACAAATGAACAAACAAAAAACCCCAAAGGACAAAGGGCAAGACACAGAATCAGTCCCACTCCTGGCACCCGGAACTGAATAACTACATAGGTGTTTACACTGTTACTAAAGAGGCAAGCCCAGTTGACACTTGGCACGCTGAGACATAAACCTGGGTGCTCTTTCCTAACCATGACGTCTTCAACTCCAAAATACTATCTGGAAGTAGCTATGAGGTTCCATCACCTTATTACCACCTCCAAAAGTCTCTTCAAAACAAAATGGCAATTTGGCATAGTGCAGTTCCTAGGTGTGATTTCTATTTTAGTCAGTTTTCTAAGCATGGGGACTATGCTTCAACACATAATCCCACTTGCCCGTGGAAGTGTGTAACTCTCAGTAGTACATTTTCATCACATTCCTCTATTATGCTTATTCCTTAAAACGAAACCACCATCCCTACTTCTGACATCATTGTTACATCCCACTGTGTTTGAAATAATAATAAAAAAAAAAGACATGGAGTCATTTTCTCATAATGCCCTTATTTAAGATGACAAAGATCACGGTAGAATCCACAAGTATCACGGCACTGTGTGAGACTCATTTGTCACGATCCAGGGAAGAACAAGACTGCAGTTCTGTGCAAAGTTGTGCAAGTGGTCGCAGTTCCATGGGAAATGGTATTCCACAAAAGACTCCACTAGAAACATAGTTGAGACCTTTTCTATTAACACTGAAATTCAATGCATTCTCAAAATTCAAGTTTCAAGATTTAGAGAGATGCTAACATTCTGTCACATAATTAACTAGAAAGTAGTTGAACAGAATTTTAGGAAGACTATATAAAGAAAGGGGACATGAGTTTTGTTAATTCTTGCTGAAGGCAACTTGAATTCATTTCTTAGGAAGTTAACTAAATCTTAGCAGCTAAAATATTGTTTAAATGTATGGAATAAAGAAAAGCACATCCATTCTTGACATTTTGGTGAATAAACTAACAGCTTTATTAATGAAGGCAAACATCAGGTAATTGTATGAATATTATATATAAAAGAGAAATTCATACCAATAGCATTGTATTTCAAAAGTACTGTACTTCAGTTTCTTTTAAAGAGACTTGTCATCTGTTGTAAAAAAACAAACAAAATGGGTATTCTCCTAAAAAGTTCTGGAAAACAAAATAATCACTTTCAAGCAGATGAAGTGAACACACCTGTCTGTAAATGCAGACTCTTGCTTAGGTGTGAATGAAGCCAAGCATCAGAGAGACGCAGGACAACCTCACAAAAGCCAGAGAGAAGGGATGTAGCAAGATTACTCGAAGGTCATTCAAAACTGTTCTTTCATACAAGTATAAAACAACTACAAAGAGAGGGAACTATGAAACCACGCCCATCTGAAATCCTTCATGATGCTTCTGGAATAGTTCTGGTTCTCTTACAAAAAGGACAAAGTTACGGTTTGGGAATTGGGAAGGAATGAAGATATCTCATTTAAGTGTACAAGTAAGGCACAAGATCAAGCCACACCTGAATCTCTCATGAAGGACGTGGAAAGAACAAGAACCCATACATGGTACAGCACAGCAAGCAACCACACTGACTGAAAATCTCACACACGACCTTAATAGGAGCAGCCGGCAGCATGCTCTCATGTGGGCACAGACTAAAGAATCCAGTGTATCTGAAACCAGGAAGCAGAAGGGTCATTGTTATTTTTTTTTTTTTTTTTTTTTTTTTTTACTGTAGTAGTACTATAGTCAGTTTATGGTTGCTTTTGGAACAGTGGGTTTATCTAAGGAGAATTCACAATTCCTTCACTTGAGGGAAGGTTCTGGACTTCATGAGCTATCTGTATACCATGTATGAACACAGAAAACCTATAGACAGCTCTCACGCTAATGATTTCCACCCAAAAATACATGCCACGATTTAAAAAAAAAAAAAAAAAAACACAACATGTACAACTGCTGGGTTTTTACATACTCGTGAGAACTGTCTGTGATGCACTAGGTGTAGGTATTTTAAAGACAATAGAGGAAGCAGTTCATTACTGGCATTGAAAGTACAACCATTTCTAGACGGTTTTAAATGCCACAGAGTCCCCTGGTTAAAATGTAAAGCTGCACAGCTTGCCTATGTCATCTTAAACAGCAAGAGGATTTAACTTGCACTCTACATTTTACTGCCAGGTTTTTATTTAGATCAAGTATCGCTGCAGCGTTCTGACCAGCCCAGGTTTAGCAGCAAATGGCAGGAATCATATAAAATGCAATTTTATAACAAAGTGCTTTTCTAAGATATACATACATATATAAATAGGTACAAAATAAAGTGTCAACATTAAAAAGCTCAACTATTTAAAGGCTTTCAACTATTTAACTTAAGGAGTACATATAAAACACTGAAATGCACGGGTATGGAATCTACTAAACAGATTCAAAGTTTTTTGAAATGCAAGACCAAAAAATCAGATTCTGGTTTGCAGACAAGAAAAGGGTATCAAAAACCAGAATCCCTAACAGGGCAGCTAGAAGGGGCGATTTTATAAACGTCACCAGCTGAATCACTGCCATGAGGCAATATTCACTTGACTGCAAAACGGCCACATTCTTGAACACTTTCCAGACTTCATACACTTTCATTTGTGAACCTATGGTTTGCTTTTTCCCACCTAAAAAGTAAAACCTTGAATTCTAGTAACCATGCCATGTGAGCTTATTATCTGTTAGGATGGATAAACTAACAGGTACATTTCCACCAAACACACAGGAACCTTATCAAAATTTCAGCTAGCGTGTCAAGATAAGTCTTGGTTTCTTATGATTCATGATGTCAAAGAGGCAAGTAAGACACATTTTTGGATTGTAACTGTGTTCTCAAATTGAACCTTCATGTGCTATAGCTTACAAAAGGGGAGGAGAAAGAAAAGGAAAGAAACTCCTGTGCAGACCAAGGACAACCATCTTAGTTCTATCAAAGTGTGGTGGAGAAACAGCAACTATGTCTGACATTTGAGGCTTTTCTTCTAGATATGTTTGTTTTTACTTTTGAAGCCACCAGTTTTCATAGTTCCAAACACAAGATTTGAGATTAAACAGTCAAGAAAGACAGGATGGAAGGAACTGTGGGAAGGTTTATAATGCTGCCTTGACATAGAAATTTCTCATCAAGAGGTAAAGCTTGAGCACAGTTAAAAACTGACTAATAAAGCCGTTTACGTGAGCAAAGAGCACCTAAAAACTAAACGTGTTCATGTTTCTCAAGTCTAGAAACTACAGAAGATAAGTCACATGTAAGTTTGAAGAAAATACCTGTACAAAAATATAAAAATTTATAAATTTGTTTTAAGCTTGTGTTGATCTTTGAAAATATTACATGCACAATAATACATCAATTGGAAAAGTGGCAACTAAAGTTATTAGATATTTTTAGCTTTTTTCTTTTTTTACATATATATACATAATACAATAAAAATAATCTGTATTTTGGTTGTTTGGTGGAAGTATACTATAATAAGCTAAATAAACTTTAATTTCAAAGTCAAAAACTATTTTATCAATAGCTTACTAGTATGAAATATATTAAAATTTTCTACAATAACTGCAGAAATAAAAGACACCTAAGTGGCCACCAACTTATCTACTATGGAAGCAAACTAGAGGACAGCAAAATAATATTTGTATTATGGATGCTCCTTCTGTAGATAATTGGACCCAAACAGAAATAAAATTCACAGTTGAGTAAGATCCCTAACCCTGACCTTTTAATTTTTCTCTTTTTTTCATACATTCATACAGTATCATGTAAGCTGTGCAAAACTTTACTTAGACTGGCAGTCTGCCATACCAGTTGCATTTGTCTTTGGTAGAAAAAATAAAACAATCGCAATAATGTGCAAGTATTTTCTTCCGGTCAAGTACCGAAATAGGAGTTTTCTAGAGCCATCTTTTTTTGTTTGTTTTTGTTTTGTTTTTTATACAATACACAGACTCTGTGGCATATATCTACATTTCAACATAGTCCTATATACATTCAAAAAATCTGAAAAAGAGTTGGAACAAAAAGACATTTAAACCCCATAATTTTCTCATCTATATATCTTGGTTTTCTTCATTAGGGTTTTCATCATACAAAATATTACCAGTTTTAGAGTTTTCCCAAAATACAAGGCACAAAGAATATGCTTTTTTCTTACTTGCACAGACAATTATATATATATATATATATATGTATTTATATATATCATATTGAGCTCTGAAAATAAACATCTAAACATGGTACACACGTGAGTGCTGGGTGTGCCATGTACAAGTGAGATTAATGGCTGTAAAAAATTAGAACAAAAAGCAGTCATTCTAAAAACAATCTAAATGGACTTTGAAAAAAAAATGCTTCCTCGGTATTTTTGTGTGGTTCAGAGCATAAACCCACTTTAACACTTAGCATTATACTAATATATTCACTCATCCAAAACGTTCTGCTTCAACAAATGTTTACAATCTGTACCTCACATTTACTTAATATGTGAGCTTCTTTCTAATGCCAGCAGCAGTTACTGGTTTATGCTCTGAAAATGCAATAATCAAGTATTTTGGATCATGCTTCACTTATGCTACAAGTTCTTAAAACAATGTAACCTAATTATAAATGTTTACATAATGCTAATTGACATGCAAAACAGAATGAAAATTTACAATGGATAACATGACAAAAACAGACATTTCTGACCAGTGGTCCAATGAGGCTGATTACACTTTTGATGCTGGTATCCTTAGTCCTACAAGGCCTCCAGTAGGGTTGCCTTCAGCAGTCTTCCCTAACACTTGGTTAACAAATTCTGAGGTTTGCCCAGCGACTGGGAGACCTGTAGAGAATAAAAGGCATACTTTTAAGACACAAATAGGAGAAGACATAAAGGGAAGGGAAGAAGTCTGAAACCTGATACTGGCCCCCAAACAAGGGCTCCAACACTTGCTACTGCAGCCCAGAAAAACCATCCTATGGCAGACTTCACTCCCAAGGAAACCCACACCAAGAGTCATGAAGTACTTTAATGTGGTAGATGATAAGTAGCAATCCCCAAAGAAACCTGAGGCCCACTGGCAGGCTGTTTCCTAAGCCTGTGAGTTTGTTGCCTGTGTCCTTCACCTGTTTGGACTTCACTGTGTTCTGTAGTTAGTGTGTGTGTGTGTGTGTGTGTGTGTGTGTGTATACATACACACACCTAAAACTGTAATCATAACAGATATACCTGACAATTTTTAAAATTACTCTGTAAGTTCCTTTGTCTTTATTTTAAATAAAAATGAATATAAAAAGGTAGAACAAAAGAGGGAGAGAAAATAGCAACATCACAAGTATGTTGACTTCCTTATCCTCTTCATTTTGGATGGCCAGGAAAATATTTCATGTTAGTACTTAAATAGCACAGGTATAACAATGTTACAGGTGCCGGGCAGTGGTGGCGCACACCTTTGATCCCAGCACTTGGGAGGCAGAGGCAGGTGGATTTCTGAGTTCGAGGCCAGCCTGGTCTACAGAGTGAGTTCCAGGACACAGAGAAACCCTGTCTCGAAAAACAAAAAAAAAAAAAAAAAAAAAGAAAGAAAGAAAGAAAGAAAGAAAGAAAGAAAGAAAGAAAGAAAGAAAGAATGTGTTACAGGTATAAGTTTTTTTTTTGTTGTTTTGTTTTGTTTTTTTAAGTATTAAGGAAAATGAAACTAGGCAGGATAGCACAAGTAATCTTAGCACTTGAGTGGTTAAGGCAGGAAGATCATGAGTTCAAGGCTAGCCTGGGCTACATAGTGAGACCTTGTCTGAAGGTGAAATGGGAAAATGGTAACACATAAGAAAAAGAGAGTGGAAATAGAAAACATTAATTTAATCACTGACTAAAAGACATATAACAAATCATAAAGATAGCAATGCTACCTTAACTGTTCAGTTAAGCTCAGGATGACCGCTGATACAAGCAAACTCACACCACACTCTTGGCTAATCGAACAGGAGAGATCTATTCTTACCAATAAACTTAACTCTATCTTGTACTCAATCAGTGAATCACTTGCTCCCCAAGCAGGAGGACTTGAGTTAGAAGACAAGCAGGAAAAAGCTGGGCTTGGTGTGGTTATGTGTTTGTCTATCCCAGAGCTGGAGTTGGAGATAGGAGGATCCCTGGGACTTGTTGGCCATCCAGCTTAGCCTAAAACCTTATTCAAAAAACATGGTGGATGACTTCTGAGGAAAAATATCTGATGTTGACATCTGGCCTCCACACAGGCCTCTACAATATATGCATGTACACTGTGTGTATGTGTGTACCTGCACACACAGATACAAAAATCACCCCACTTTATATGAAGAAACAGGTAAATCCAAATGTTGGGGCACTCAGAATCAATTACTTAGAATTTTCATTAAAAAAAAAAAAAGCTGAGAAAAAAATAGACAAAAGAGATGTAATTAAATCCAATGACTTACTCTCAAATCGAACACATACAATCACACACAGAAGGAGGAGAGGAGGTGGGGAGAGGGAGAGGGAGAAGCAGGCATAACTGAGCAGGCAGCAGGGTTTGTAAGCTTGGGCTCCATACTGGAGGTCACAACAGTACTCATGGGTCTAGATATAATTCTGATCCTGTGGCTAAGACAACATACTTGCTGGATGTAGTGGTGTACACATTTAATTCCAGCACCTTTGCGTTTGAGGCCAGCTTGATCTACACAGTAAGTTCCAGGGCAGCCAGGGCTACATAGAGTGACTCTTAAAAACAAAATAAAGCCATTTTTTTGTTTTAAAAGATGCATGCTGAAATAGGAATAAAGAATCATAATACAATTTAGCTCCAAATATTCCCCTCAAATATACATGTACACAGGAACAGAAATAAATAAGAATAAATATCAGCCATTGGTGAAATGAGGACAATGAAATACAGACATCCATTGTGCTATTTCTTTCTCCTCTTCCACTGTAGGATTCACATCTTAATACATAATAAAGATCTAGTAATACTAACTCCTATTCAAACATTAAGCATTTCAAAACCAAATAGGAGGTAAAACTCAAAACACATTTGCTAGAGCTTTTCTCAGTTCTATTAAGAACATATGGACCTATAGACAAAGAGGAAAACAACATAAAAGAGAAAGGTGAACTTCCTATCTTTGGGGGAATTTTATTTCACTTTTTTTGAGGGAGGGACTTGTGTAGCATAGGTTGCCTTAGACTCTTGATGTAGTTCAGGATGACCTTGAACGATCATCTTGCCTCTACCTCTGCCTCTATGATGCAGGTGCTAGGAGGTCAATACCATGATAGGCTGGGATTCTGTGATAACAGCTGTCTAGAGCTAACTCATGCTCTCTAAGCCAAATAAATGTACTAGTTCACCACAGTGAACTTGTGAGAGACCATTGCTTTGCTGTTGTTGGTATTTATCTAGCGTCAACACGTATTAGTTCATGTCTCTCCAGGAAAAAAGCATGCAACAATCTGTAAGTAACTGATCCAAGAAATAAAGAACAGCACAAAACACACACACACACACACACACACACACACACACACTCTCTGTCTGTCTGTCTGTCTGTCTATCAGTCTCTCTAAAATAGAGTAGCACCTACCATGGGCAGAGAGGAAACTAAAAACCAAATACTACTTTTGCACAATTTTAGTAAATTTAAGGATCTGGAAGAAACAGAATTTTCTAGAACTATATAAATGATCAGCTGACTCAACAAAGTTTCAATGTACAGCTTTCCATAAAAGAGATACAAGATTTCCAGAAGAAAAATTCTCTCTCTAGCCAAACAGCTGTTCCAAATGTTCTAGCAAACTAGTAATACAAAGGAACCCCAATGCTTTTAACCTGACAGAGACTCTGAGATGATAGCAGTCAGGCATTCAGGCATTCATTCATTCAAATTTTTTAGGATGAGTGTTTCTTTGTATTGGCCAGGATGGTCATGACATGAATTCAAGTAACTGTGATGTCTAGAAATGTGTCACCGCAACTGTGGTAGCAGAGATTTATTTTTATTTCTACACATACAACAAGTAGGCAGGCAAGATGCATAGCTAAATCCAAGCTCTCCATGGGTACATAGCAAGATCCTATCCTCAAAATAAATAAATAAATAAATAAATAAATAAATAAATAAATAAATAAAAAATAAAACAAAACAAACCCACAAATATTCTACCCCTGGAAAGCTGAGCTCATTGGTGCTCGTGTCTGCAGTCTCAGCAACCCAGAGGATCACGCTAGCTTAGGAGTTAGAACACCTCACCCAAGCCCCAAGCCCTAGGAAACACAACTCTTATCAACTCTTTCCTTTTTCTCTTTTTCCCTATGAAGCTTTAGATGGCTCAAAATTGGGCTTTTCCTGCTTTAGCCTCCCAAGTGCTAGAATTATGGATATGAAGCATCACATTTGGTAGAAACCGTTTTTAAAAATAGCCAGCCCATGGCACAGTGAAAAGGAATCTCTGTGAGATCTGGACTTTTCTGCATCCCTAACTTTCAAGGTATGAACAAGGTACCCAGATCTGCAAGACCTGCATGATGTCAACATTAACAGTCTATATGAGGCAAACAAAAGGAACCATACACCACACCTCACAACATGACACAAGAATGCTGAATAAGAAAAAGTGAACATGAAAAAATAAGGAGATAAAAAAGGTTAAAGAAGAAGCAACAAAGAGCAGAGATAAGCAAGGGTGATCTGATCTATAGGTAAGAAGATGTACCCAGGAGAAGCAGAGCAAAGTCAAGTAACAGAAACCTCAAGATGCACACTGAGAGAGACAGGTGAGCGGGACCTGAGGATCTGTATCTAGGCAAAAGTTACAAACAACCCACCAAGACACACCAATGCAGTATCAGCTCTCTAATAGAAAATGTTTTATGACAGAGGAGAAGGAGAAACAAGTTCAATACAGGCAAGGAAAGAAACGTGTGCCAAGCACTTTGTAACAGGTCAAGTTGTCTGTCTAGTATAAGAGAACATACATTAATGGATATACAAAAGCCTTTAAATTAAAAACCAAAAAGGTAAAAAGTAATTTTATCTTATAAAACTAAGTTCTCCCTCAAACTACTACACAAAAACCGAGATGCTTTTAAAGAAAAAAAATAATGGAAGTACTTTAAAAGAATACATAAAATTATCCATCTACTCAGGTCAAGCAAACTGCCTTACTGCTTCCTGTATGTAATTTCACAGGTACTAGGTGACTTTCTAGGACAACACTGGTGTTTAAGACCTGCTTTTCACCTGAGATTGTTTTTGATTATATTCAAGATGAACATCTGGCCTTTTAATGTGCTATGTGGGGGTTTCTGGGACAGCAATAGGCTGTACAGCCCTCAGGAAGTGTGACCTGACAGGTCATTTGCTCTTACTGTAACTGAGCTCTGACCCTGTAGCATCTCAAATTATGTACTAGATACTCATCCCACAAACCACCAACCAGCCTAGCCTCTCTGTGCCTGCCTCCTTGATCCTCTCCACAGTGTACAATCTGGTGAGGGATGAGAAGCCAGATATCCAAGTTTGTTAGAACCCTGTGAAAATACTGAGGAAGATAAATCCCTACCAAGAGGTGGAGGCAGATGGAGCAGGAGTGAAGGGGGAAAGAATTCCTCTTTGACTCTGGCACTGTAAGTCATAAGCTGTTATTCTCTAACAATGCTCTCCTTACCGAGTGTGTCTTTAATGAGGATTTCAAGCTTCTGCCCCATGCTGGGTCCTCTCTCCTCTCTTGGATTCTGAACTCGGTTTACAATGTCTTGCTTGATCGAGTTGATTACAAACAATAAATTGTCTACAAGACAGAACAAAAACACTTAGAATGTCACTAACATGAGAGAATTTACTTTTACTTTTACAATAAAACCATATTCAGTTGAAAATGGAAGGGCTGTAAACACAGTTCACTGGGTGAACACTCACCTTACTAGCATGCACAAAGCCTTGGGATGGATTTCTAACCATGAAAGAAAAAATAAGAGAACAAAATAACCCAGAATCTGGGGAATACAAAAAATATGGACTATGTTGGATATGATGGTGACTCTCTTTAATCCAGTCCCCAGGAAACAAAAGCAAGGAGAGTCTCTGCAAGTTTGTGACTAGCCTGATCTATATATAAGTTCTAGGCTAGCCAAAGCTATAGACTTGAGATATTTAACAACAACCAAAAAGAAAGTAGGAAAGAAAAGAAAAGGAAAGAAAAGGACTCCTGGGCTCTATTACAATTCAGAAAGTCTAAGAAAGTCCAGGACTCTACATTTTATTTTTATATATATGCATGGATTTATTTCAATGTGCAACTAATCTGAAAAGCACATATCTACATGATCTACACAATTCAAGTGAAGGGAAATACTCAAGTCAGTTGTCTACACTGGCTAGAAACACAATTACAACAAGAAACAACAAGCAAGACCTAACTACAGATTAGCTCATGAGAACAGTAGTAACATTTGTCTAAGGGACCAGAGATCCAGACAGTCAAACTTATAGACAAGAATGAAATGATGCTGGGCATGTGGCATTCTGAATAGATGAATGCAAAATAAGAGAGCCAAGCTGGGTGTGGTGTACCCCTTTAATCCCAGCACTTAGGAGGCAACAGAAGATAGATCTCTGTAAGTTCAAGGCTAGCCTGGTCTATATAGTAAGTTCCAGGACAGCTGGGGCTAATGTTGTCTCAAACCCTCAACAACAACAACAACAACAACAACAACAACAACAACAACAGAGGAGAGCTAAACAGTATATGGAGCTCAGGGAAGAATATGCACAGCAAAGAGAAAGCAAAGCTGAAGACTGAGGTTTACCATATTCAGTGTTGAGGCCCCACAACTTCACTTTATTAGCTTCATACTGGGCTTTCTTCTTTAGCCTACAAGCTCTGTGAAAGGAAGAGCTATTATTAGTTCATTTTCCCTTTTAAGAGACTTCAGAATGTTATTTCCCTAAATAAGAAAATTTTTTTCAAAAAATGAGTATGCTTCTTTTTATCATGATCAGACATTTTTCTCTTTGAAATTTTCTTCTTCATGTCTATATTAGAAAATGAGAATATACACGAGTGTGTGTTATGTGTTAGAGAACAAGAGAATGAAGAGAGTGAATGTGGGTGAATGAGTGTGTGGAGAGGTGGTAGAGAGCAAGAGAGTGTATGTGAATGTGTCTATGCGTTCAGACACATGTTATATGTATGCAGGTCAGAGAACAGATTTTAGAAGTTGGTTCTTTCCTACTGTGGGATCTGGGAATTGAATCTGTTCATGAGGCTCTCTCTATCGGCAAGTGCTTTCATATGCTGAAGCCATCTCACTGGCATCCATAGGCCATTTTCTTTTACTTTGTAAGATGTATTTTTATTTCCTGTGGGTTGGTGTGTATATAATGCTGTATGTTTGCAGGTACCTGCAGAGACCAGAAGAGGTCGCTGGATTCTTAAGGAGCTTGAGTTGTAGGCAGTTGTGAGCACCATGTGGGTGCTGGGAACAGAACTTGGGTGCCCGGAAAGAATAAGTGTTCTTAACCTGAGCCATTTCTCAAGCCTCCAAATGCTGATAATAGTAACTAAGTCACTTATTTACTTATGCTTATCAAAGAACCTAATTATAAACCACAAATCACCATTCAGCCAAATCAACACTAAAAAACTAAGTACACTTTCAAAAACTAAACTGACTTTAAAAAAAAAAAGGAAACAGCATCAGATAAGGCCCCAGCTGTTGTAGAGGATGTGAATCGGGTAGAGCTCTGTCTGTCTTGGGTTAAAACAGTTGTCAGAGCTACTCTGGAAGACAGTTTGGTTGATAGTTTTTTGGTTTGGTTTGGTATGGGTTTTTTTTGAGACAAGGTTTCTTTGTTGTAGCCCTGGCTGTCCTGGACCAGGACCACTCTGTAGACCAGGCTGGCCTCAAACTCAGAGAGATCCAACCTGCCTTTGCCTCTTGAGTCTTGGAATTAAATATGTGTACCACCATTGCCCAGATGACTGGTAGTGTTTTTGTTTTTTGTTTTTTTTTTTTGCAAAGAAAAACCATATAGACCTGGGCATATATTAAAAAAAAAAAATGTAAGCTCATACCCACACAAACATCTCTAATTCAAAGTTTATAGTAGCTTTATTCAAACATGCCAAAAACTGCAAAGATCTCAAAGGCATTCATCTGGTAAGCACATAAACTGTAGACTATTCCTATAAAGACTGTCTATACAGGAATCAAAGAAACCAGTTGTCCATGTTGTCGCATGATGTCAAAGGCATCCCATTAAATTAAAGACAAGACAGATTCAGGCCTCTATAGTACATTTCATCCATGTGACATTCTGGAACAGGACAGATCACTATGAGACACTGTTAATTTTTTAAAAGATCTTGGGGTCTTGAGAGATGGCCCAACAGTTTAGAGCAGTGGTTGCTCTTCCAGAGGTCCTTGGGTTCAATTCCCAGCACCCACACAGTGTTTCACAATCATCTGTGGCTCTAACACCTTTTCTGGCTTCTGTGGGCACTAGGCCCACAGAGGCTATATGGACAGACATACATGCAGGCAAAACACCCATACACAAAAAATAAAATAAATCAATGGTTGTGAAAGGATGATAATGAAAAGTTTGTTTTATAATCTTCCTCCTTTTTTTGTTTGGTTTTCCAGACAGGCTTTTCTTAGTCCTAGAACTAGCTCTGTAGACCAGCTTGGCTTTGACCTCAGAGATCCACCTACCTCTGCCTCTCTAGTGCTACAATTAAAGGTGTGTGCCATTACCACCAGGCTTGTAAGTTTTTAAGGTGTAATGTTAATGTATCTTGACCACATTAGGTGGTTATTTAACTGAGTACATGTCTCAAATTCATAATAGCATACTTAAATTAATTATTGCTAACTATATAGTCAAAAAAGCAAATCTAAGTTTTAAAACTTTTTAGTTATACCATAATACAGTACACTTACTGTGTTTGCCTCACCCCCAAAACTTTTTCTTATAAGCATAATGCCATCTTTCACTTAAAAAGTACAATTAACAACAAAAAACAACTCATTACAGTAGTTATTTGGTAAGTAAATTCTGAAGGTCACCTCTTCTATAAAATCTCAAGGTCTAATCTTACCTCCTAGAGACTATTCACATGGGTGAACAGCATTAGAATTTACCTGGAAGCCAGCTTATTTTTTTCTTTCCTTGACCTTGGTCTCGCTGTTAAGGGAAGCTCACTAACTGGAGTCAGATCACTGATCACCTTATTCAGCTTCCGTAATTCATTACCAATCTGGAGTAGTTTTTTAGGGTTTGGAGTCAGGTCTTCCACATCAGTTCTCCGTGACTTCTTAACTGCATATTTCCCTACAAGTCATTTGAAAGGAATGTAAGTTATATCATTTTAGTGAACAAGACATGCAATTTCTATAGCTACCAGCAGCACCCGTTCTTCATTTTAGATCTAGAACATTTCAGGAGGTACAGAATGTCCTAACTTAAAAGGACTAGCCCTCTCTCTTTCTCTCTCCATCTAGTCCTGTGGCTAGAGACATGACAATATCCTAGGGCTACAGCTCAGTAAGCAACAGAACCATTGGCTAGCTTACACAAAGCCCTGGATCCAGTCTCCAGCTAGGAACAAAACAGGCTGACCCCACTGTCTCAATACTGCCTCTCTGCTGCTCTCCTCTAGGTCTGATTCCCAGTGTGACAGAGTCGTAACTCTTTGCATAGTAGGACTAAGTATCTTAAATCTCAGCTTGGAACACAAATTCAACTGTACACAAAGTCCACGAGAGTTTACCTAAACCAAGCCATGAATCTGGGAATAAAGTAAAATAAGACAAAAGCTCTTCTTCAGCTTCCTCACTCACTCCCCTTTCTCCTCCATGTTTCCCAAGTGCTCCAATCCAATAACCACAGGGCCTCAAGCACACTAAGTAAACGCTGACCACTGAACCACACACCAATGCATTCCTCTCAAGTAGTATAGTACACCCAACAGATTTATTATGAGCTACAGGGAATTATTTACTGGACCTTATTTTTTTCATTTTTGATTAAAAAAAAAAAAAAAAAAAAGGCCTGAATGTAAAAAAAGAGAGATAAGAGTACAGACCTGGGACTAGGAAAACAAGGCCAGAGTAACAAACATGCTGGGAGTTAGTTCTCGTCTTCCAAAGTGTTCAGCAAGTGAAGTCTATGGCATGACTGTGCTTTCCTTACTGAGCTCATTCGTACCTTCTCTCTGCCTTTTTGGCAGACTACTTGATGTTAACGTGAAACAACAGAAGAAATTCTACTCAATCACAGCTTTCTGGATCCACAACTCTAGGCTTGATCTATCTAAACCATAAGCTTCTCCTGATTCCTATACACTCCTCTACTCTTTTTCCACAAACAGGTTTCTTTTTTTTCCCCCTCTGTTTTCCTCCTCATAGCCATTAAAGTTAATCTCCCCATTAAATGAAGTCTGGGGTGGAGGAAAATGGGAAGAGACTCATGAGAAAAGTCTTTTTTCTTCGACTGTGTTGCTTCTTTTTTCACAGGTCAAGAACCAATCATCTTGGCCATTTCTTGAAGGAAGTGGACCAAAAAGGGACCAGAAATGATGGCTCTCCAAACTGCTAGAAGATGTGTGTAAGAAGGGGCAGTTGTGACAGAAAAGCTCTCTCTGATGACCTCAAGTTGCCTATGAATGGCTGAAAACCCAAGCACACTAAGCATTTGGTTCCTTATCTCTGTTTACAGTGACAGAGTCCCAGAATCTAGAAGAATGAGACAGAGGATTCAACATTCAAGGCCAAACTGGGCTACACACTTAGAGGCCAGTCTAGGCTATATACTCAAAAAATATCTCCACCCTCTAAAAAAGAGAAAAGGGCACTAAATATTTTTTTCAAACCCTCTTACCATGATGTAAGCCATTTTTCTGGTACATATTACTTGGCAAGGTGTCTCGATTCCACTCAGATGGCCTCAGAATCCTCTCTTGCTGGGATGGTGTAAGCTGCTCACTATACTCCCAGAAGTACCTTCTTTTTCCTCTCTTCCGAGAAGATGTGGAAGTCATCTCCTTCAAGTCCTCTACAGAGTCATTTTCATAGCCTTAAGAAACATGGTCCCATAACTGTCAGAATAAGTCTCTCAGAATAAACAAACAAAAATCATTCTATTTGTAATGAGATATTTCTTTCATCTGAAGTATCAACATCAGAAACAATTCCAGTATGTAGATCTCAAATTTATAGTATCCAGAAATTAATAAACATTTCATTACATAGTTATCTGGCATGGGCTCCTTTTTGTTTCTGGAAATTAGTATAAGATATTGTAGTACCTTCACATGATTAAGAACACAATTAAATACTACACAGGAATCAATGTGCCATTATAATAAGTAACTATTAAGAAATGGTACCAGGCACCAAGCAGAAACTTAACTTCACTGATGTTTAGCTTTTTACAAATCAAGTATGCTGGATGTTTATAAATTTGTTCAGATGATGCAAAGTCTGGAAGAGATGCCAATGCTGGTGATACATTGAGAAGTATTCACACATATGTGTGTAATTTGAATTTTTAGAAAGTTTAACAATGTTGTCAACTATGGACAAAAGTACCCCAGTTTACCATGTTGGTTTAGGGTTAGACAGAATTAGCCTAGAAGAGTTCAAGTTACATTTATTCCATGTGTACAAGAGTATTGTACTGTATTAATGTTGTCCTTATCTACATGGAGTTGGTTATAGAAATTAATAGTCTATAAATAAAAAGGTACCACTATAGAATGGTACTTAGATACTACACTGTGGTTTCTAAATGTCTCCCTTTTAATATTTATGTCTACAAAACTGCTCACAAAGAACTGTGTCTACAGTGGCATCCTAGTTCCTTAGCAGCAGTGATTTTTCTTTTATTCTACTTCTTCTGAAAAAGTACAAAAAAGACAGTTCCTAAGCAAATAAATATACAAGTCTATTCTAGGTCATTCTTTAGTGGACTTGTTATTTTATTCTATACCATTGAAGGGTATATTTTTCTTACTAATGAAAAGTTCCAGAAAATATTTAATTCTGAGCTGCTGGAATTGTTGAACAAAGTCAGTGTAGGAAGCCTGGTAACCTAAAATGCTTCAGAGAATGATCATCATGGATGAAATCCACAGGGCAATGGTGGAAGGGTGATTGTACATGCCAAGTAAAATGACCAAGTTTTCCTTCTGAAACATGACTCTGGAACTCTCCCTACAAAGTGATGATACCTGTTCACTGGGGAGAAGGCTCTCTGAATATTAGAATTTTACCAACTTTCCTTCAGAGTCACAATCAGGAGAGAATGATTCTATTTTTATAAGAGAAGGCAAAAGAGGTACTGTAGCTCTCAGGGTTCAAGTAGAATCAGGGCTAATTATCTTGATTGTGATGGTTGTTACATGAGTGACTATGTTCACGTGTCAGAACTCACTCACCCAAAGTACTCATACAAGGGTGCATGACAAGCAGAGTCAAGTTTTGCTGTGTGAAAACTGTACCTCAACAAACAGGATTTAAAAAAAGAAGTCTGGATTCTAACTCAGTGTTTAGGGCCACTTAGTTGGCCTGTATGAGGTTTGTACTCAAAGGGGGCCGGGGGCGGGGCGGGGGGGAGAGGATAAAGTCACAGAATGGTTTCTGAGCACCAGTGCAGACAGACTCTGTGCTTCATTCCTAACATTCACAGTATATTCTGTGTGGCTCAGCAATGAAGAGAGATGTGACGTTTCTGCCTTTTCTGGCCTTCAAAGAGTTTACACAGAGATGATGAGGTACATGCTGTTGTATATGTTGAATGTGTTTCACTTCACCCCTGACCAAACTATATATCACAACCATTGTAGACTACCTTTAATCAAAAACAATGTGGAATGCAGAGTGACAATAAACCCTACGTTTTCTTAATTAAAAAACAAAAAAGGTGCATGGGCAAGTGAGATGGTTCTGCAGGTGAAGACCCTTGCTGCCAGATTCAACAACCTGAATTTGATCCCTAGGACCCAGACGGTGGACAGAGAGAACTGACTCCTACAAGTCGTCCCTGACCTCCATATATGTAACTGTGGCACCTACAGAATAATCAAACAGAGATAGATAAATAAAATACAAATCTTTTTAAAATGGTTTAATGTATATATTTTATTTTAGATAAAGAATTTTACCTTGTTCTAGTTATTAACCTATCTTTGGAAAAGAGGAAAGGGTCCCATTATGCCACCAGCTGAGGCTTTTTTGTTTTGTTTTTTGTTTTTGTTTGTTTGTTTGTTTGTTTTCGAGACAGGGTTTCTCTGTGTAGCCCTGGCTGTCCTGGAACTCACTCTGTAGACCAGGCTGGCCTCGAACTCAGAAATCCGCCTGCCTCTGCCTCCCAAGTGCTGGGATTAAAGGTGTGCACCACCACCGCCCGGCCAGCTGAGGCATTTTTAGTTGGTGCTTGCTCCATAGTAATTAAGCAAAAAATTACTGGCTTACAGAAATTACACAACACCAGACAGACAGATAACCAAAAGTATCTTGTCTCCCTACTAGCACCCATAACCAGTGTTTTGCACATTTAGTTCTACTCCAAAGCATAGGGACAGACTTTATTCCACTTTCTTAAGCACCCCCTTTCCCTCCATATTTCAGTATGTTCCCTTGGTCAGCATCTACCTTTGCTAGACTGCAGGTGGCAAGACACGTTCATTCACTCAATACTCATGCAATTCATTTGATATTTCTAAGAAGTGACTGCCTCAGCTGCACAGACTGACATGATGAGAGGCCTGGCATGAACAGGAGAACTGAGCTGGGTCAGCTCTTATGATTCAAGGAGCCCAGCTCCGAGACCACATCTTGCTCCACTTCCTAACTGATCGAGTAGTCTTTCTTACTTTATGCTGAATTTAGAGTCACAGCAATATTTATGTCTTCATCCCACTTAAACCAGGTATTATATTTATTTATGTGTTCAATTTGTTTCCCAAGGAGCATTTAGGAGCTGCCAGTTTTCTGACCCAACCTTTTGTATTAACGTGTCCCATAAATTTATTACCACTCCACTGCCAACTCACAGAGTGTCTCCAGCCATACATTTTTCAATATAAAGGCCATGGTAACCAAGTAAAATATAGAAAAATGACATACTTACTCACTGATCTAACATCCAAGACCATTCATTTTTCTCACAAAATATGCCCAAAGGAACTCTTTTCTGTAACAGAAGTCTAACTACCAACACCCAAAATGAATCTGTGGCTAAGGTAGGTTTTACAAAACTATGTTCCTGCATCCCTGGCTGGCCAAGCCACAGAACACATAAACATATTAATCGATTCTGAAAGAGCCTGGTATAGTGGTACACACATTTAAACCCAGTACTCAGGAGGCAAGTACAGGCATATCTCTGTAAGTTTGAGGTTAGCCTGGTCTACATGGTGAGTTTCTAGGACCCAGGGCTACAGAGAGACCCTATCTCAAAATAAATAAACAAACAAATAAATAGAAAAAGAAAAGCATGACTTTCAGAGGATCTGAGGAGGCTGCTTCATGGTGGAGCTGGTTATACCATACTGTGTGGAAGGCTGAAGGTTCAATCTCCACCACTGCAAAGGTAGGGAGGAATAACTGAAAAATTCCAGGAGCAAATAACTCTGTTCAACTCTAATTCTATTAAGGTAAGGATTCCATTAATCTCCATATAATTAAAATTAATACCTAATATATGCAATGCCTAACATAAAAGATACTAAAACATGTTTTGATAAATGATTTCTTGATTCCCTTCTCTATCCGCTTCTTTTTGTTGATATACTGCCATAATTAGCTAACTCATTTCTTGCTGACATGATTAAATTGAGATAGGAGTATGGTGTCCACTTTATGCTGGTACTTGGGAAATGAAGGTGAGAGGATCAGGAGTTCAAAGTCAACCGTAGGTATATACCAAGTCTAGGCCAGCCTGGACTACAGTAGATCTCGTGTCCCCAAAAACCAAACAGTAACAACAAAAAGGAAGTAAAATGCCGTATTTACAAAATGTCAAGCCACACAGCTATGGTCTGAACAGACTTACAGGTAAAGTCCACTGTGAAAAATGCTCAGTGAGACTTTTAAGGAAGTGAGTTCTAGTTCTTGAACCATGCACTTTTACAACCCAAACAGTTGTAGCCAGCCTACAGAATAGGCTCTATTAGCACTTGGCAGTCAGTTCAGAAGAAAGACTGAAACTCTATTTTGCACCTCTCCTGGAACTTTGCAAGCTCATCAACTGCATAGCCATTTGCCAAGAAACAGAATCTCAGGAGCTGGTCATCACAAAAGGGCCTTTGTAAACCAATAGCCCAACCCCAGACTTGTGCTCTGACAGGAGTATAACTAGCCTTACTTTATTGATTTCAAAAAACGTCTTCTTATTTCTCAGCCACAATTTTCTTTTCCACCTCTCAAGCTGGGTTAAATCTTTCTTTCAAGAAAAGAAATAATTTGTACAAAAATTTTTTTTAAATCCCAAATAAGTTCTACAAAATTGTGTTATATCTATGGTTCAAGTATGCCACTCACTAACATCTAGAGTACTGTACAAGCAATCGTAACCAAAAGATTCACTTCAAGTCAACTGAAAGTAAATGAATTTAAATGGCATATTCATCCAGACATTAAGCAGCATTATCATTTAGATCCAGGAAGAGCATCAGAGTCCACAAAATACCTACTAATACATAAAGCCACTGCCTCGCTGCTCAAGAAGAGCAGTTTCCAACCAAGGCTTATGCTATGGAAGAAAAGGAAAGAGGATGTGACTAGACAGATTAAAAACCTTGTAGTCTCTGTATAAATCAAAATTCTAAGAAAATGGAAATGCTGCCATGGGGACTGAGTTTTCTTGAGTTCACCTATGTGATCTCGAAAAACCAAAAATGCAAATCCAATAGCGTGGTCTGTTAGAAGAATCTCTGGGGAATAAACTGGGAAAAGCTAAATGCCTGCCATTCGAAGATGTGGACAGTAGCTGCACATCCATAGTCCAATAGTAAGAAAAACAGAAATGTATAAAGCAAAGAAGGACCTTTCTAATCTGCCAGCTACAGTGGAAGTGGTGTCCAGACACAGTTTTCCTGACCCTTATCGGGCAGGCCATCACATGCCTTCTAAACCCTCAGATACCATGGAAACCATAAAGGCCACAATCCAAGATAAGGAAGAATTTTTCCTGATTGGCAAAGGTTGATCTTTGCTGGTAAGCAACTACAAGAGTGATGTGCTTTGTCTGACACAACATTCGAAGTTGTCTACCTCCATCTTTTGTTGAGACCTTGTGGTGATGCTAAGGGAAGGAAGAAGCCACATACTACTAAAGAGGTTAAGTTGACTCTACTGAAATAAAAGAAAAACCCACAAGACAAAAAGAGTAACAACAAAAGCTTGCCAACCCATACTCTTGTAAAACACAAGAAAAGCATTACTGGAATGTGTGCTGAAACCTGGCAAGCAAACTGACTAAAACTGACTAAAGAAGACTGCATCAGAACCAACAAGTATTCAATAATGGCTGGAGACAGAGTTGGCAAAGAAACATAAAAGACATAAGTTCCAAGCAGCCTTGAACTCTGGAAGAACCTTCCCAAAGACAGACCAGTGACCTGTGACCCCAACTATGAAGAACAACTCAGAGTTTCACAGACATCTGAATGAGCAGGAAGGACCACTGAGAGTTGAGGTTGCAAGCAGCAATCAGGGGATACTGCATTCAGACTACACCCTACCAAACTCTTCCCTTTATATTTAATACCCAGTGCCAATTTAACCAAGTCGGTCTGTCCTGTTCTCCCTTTTACCTTTACTCATCTGGTCTGCTTTCTTTTTTCTTTTCTCCTAAGCTTATACCCTTTGTCTTTTCACCTTCTATTTGGTAGGTTTCCCCCAAAATTATAAGCTAACCTGATTTGCGGTTTCCTTATCTCATCCTGATGGGCCCTGGGAATCTTTTAGATTATTCTGTTGAATTTCTTTCCATCTTTCTATCATTCTCCTTTAGGGAGACTGACTGTGTCCCTATTTCACCTTCTCTCTTTACTTTTCCTTCCTCTATTTTTCCTGTATCAACCCAATACTAATCACTAAGTCTTTTCCCATTTTTACTTATCTGACAGAAACTGATATCTCAGTCTATCCTGCTATCAGTGTTCCTTTATTTCCTAAAATAATTAGAGCTTAAGGGGGAATTGTTACTTAACTATGACTATAAATTCATAGTAGGCCTATATTTTGCTAGTGATTTTTTTTCTGTAGACAATATTTTAGAGTCCTGGAGACTTAAAACTAGTGCACCAAGTACTAGTATAGCAAAGCAAAATGGCATCTCAACCCTATTACATCCTAGTCTCTCTTAAATGTTTTAAACATTTCTACTAGAAGAGTAAGAGTGATTTAAAAAGAAAAAATCAACAACCTAATTCCAGACGCATAAATCCCTATGCAAAAATATAAAAGCAATAAACCAAAAAGGCAAAATGACCCTTCCAAAATTTACCAATCTGACAGTAATATCCTCCAATGACAATGAATTAAATGAAATTCCAGACAACAATTATATTAAGAAACAAAAAGGACATAAACAAATTCCTGAATGAATTCCAAGAGAATATAAACAGCTAAACAAAAAAGGAAGTCAGCACTAGACACAAGTGCTGGCGAGTTTTTAAATGATAAATCAAACCAAAGAGATTTGTGATCATCTAACCACCTCTACAGAAGATACTTGAAGTAATGTTCTGAGCTAAAGAGAAAGATATACCCCACGAAGGGATCTGTCTATCTTATAAGGACACATATGTTTTCTCTCATTTTTGATTTCCTAGATTTTACATAAGATAGATGAAATCATCTATAACATGGAAGTACAAGTGACATCAGGGGAAAAAGGGGAACTACACAGGAAGGGGAAGCATGAAGATAAGGGACAGAGCAGTAGCAGGGCAGTGCTTCTCTGCCTTCCTAAAGTTCTGACCCTTTAGTATAGTTCCTCATGTTGTGGTGACTTCCAACCACAAAATTATTTTGTTGCTACTTCATAACTCTAATTTTGCTATTGTTATAAATCATAATGTAAATATTGGATATGGGATCCCGGTCATGACCCACTGGTTGAGAACAGGTATACTAGGGTATGAAGGGAATATACTCAATATTATATGTGTGTGTGTGTGTGTGTGTGTGTGTGTGTGTGAGAGAGAGAGAGAGAGAGAGAGAGAGAGAGAGAGAGAGAGAAAGAGAGAGAGAGAGAATATGAATGAATATGAATATGAAAGAACTAAAGACAAAGATTAGAGAGGCAGGAGGATTTCTGAGTTCGAGGCCAGCCTGGTCTACAGAGTGAGTTCCAGGACAGCCAGGGCTACACAGAGAAACCCTGTCTCGAAAAATGAAAGAAAAAAAAAGGGAAAAAAGGACAAAGATTAGAAGTATACCAACAGTGGTAGAATACTTTCCTAGCATATGCAAGTCCCAAGATTTGTTACCAGCATGTCAAAGTTACATGCTGACAGTCAGAAACCAACAAATTGAATAAATCTCTACCTATCAACACTTAATGATATCACAAAGTAAAGTGTGATAGAGAAATGCCTCTCATTCAGTACTTGGGTGGGTGAGGCAGGAGGACACAAGTTCAATACCAGTCTAAGGTACATAGCATATTTCAGGCAAAAGAGACAATGAAGTGAAAGTGAGATGGGAAGGTGGTCCATGACACTGTGGTACTAGACTTGGAGCAGACTTTAAGCAACAAGCTATCCCCAAAGATAAAGAAAGGGCTGAAGAGATGGCTCAGCAGTGAAGAGCACCGGCTGTACTTCCAGAGGCCTTGAGTTCAATTCCCAGCAATCCAAGGAGAATGACACTGAATTCACATATATAAAACTAAAAATAAAGAAAAGCTGTGTATGCTGATAAAATAAGTTAATTCATCAAGAAGATATAACTTGTAAATATTCTCACATCAAAACACCTAACTATATAAAGCAAATAACATTACTGACAAGAAAAAAATGCTTACTTTAGTGGTGAGGAACTTAAATACTACCCATCTTCAATAATGATAGATCAAAAAGAATGACTAAGGACATAGCAGACTTGAACAACATTGAAGACAAGATGGACATACACAGAAGTTTCCATCCCATAGCAGTGAACTTCAGATTCATTTAGAGAATAAACAGTATTCTCTGGGAAAGATTATTAAAACTACAAAACTAAACTAGTCGCACAAACTTATAAAGGATGAAACCATATCATTTTTAAAATTTCTGAACACACACACACGATACAATGAAAAACAAAAATGGTTTAAGGATTTTATTTCCAGACATGGTGGTTCTTGTCTGTAATTCAATTGGCTGTGGCAAGCGTGCCATGAGTTTAAGAAAAACCTGTATGTACTACACAGCAAGTACCAGGTCAACCAGGACAATACCATAAGACTTTGCAAAAAGAGGGAAAGCAAGAAAGGGAGAGAGGGACAGATAGGAACTACACAACAAAGGCCAACTGAAGTTTTTCCTTTTAATTCCTGTCTTAGTCAGGCTTTCTATTCCTGCACAAAGCATCATGGCCAAGAAGCAAGTTGAGGAGGAAAGGATTTATTCAGCTTACACTTGCACATTGCTGTTCATCACCAAAGGAAGTCAGGACTGGAACTCAAGCAGGTCAGGAAGCAGGAGGTGATACAGAGGCCATGGAGGGATGTTACTTACTGGCTTGCTTCCCTTGGCTTGCTCAGCTTGCTTTCTTATAAATCCCAGTCCTATCAGCCCAGGGATGGCACCACCCACAATGAGGCCTCCCACCCTTGATCACTAATTGAGAAAAATGCCTTACAGCTGGATCTCATGGAGGCATTTCCTCAAGGGAAGCTCCTTTCTATAATAACTCCAGCTTGTGTCAAGTTGACACACAAAACCAGCCAGTACAATTCCTTTTTATACAAGTATAGAGATTGTATATTTAACACACAAACCAGACAACTTTTAAGTAAAAAGTAACCTTATGTTTAATGTGAAGGAAAACAGCAGAGAAGAGGAGAAGAGGTGGTGGTACAGAGAAGAAAGAGAGGAGGGAGAAGGAAGAGAAAGGAAGAAAGAAGTAGTAAAGAACAGGGAGGAGACAGGAGCAGAATGGAGAAGACCACAGATCTTCCCCAAGTAACAAAGGTGATAGAAAAATCATGGGGGATGGTTCTTGATATTGATCTGGTAGATGAAAATCTTAGAGGTAAGACTCCATAACATAGACAATGCAAGTAGAAACAGAGGAATGGGATTTTGCCAAACTAAAAAGCTTGTGAACAACAAAACCAATCAAAAACAGTGAAGAGACAGCCTATAAAACAGAAGAAATATTACTAACAGTATATATAACATTATGTTAATATCTAAAACACAAAAAAACAAAAGATAACCTATCTTACAAACATGGTAAAGATCCTAAATAGGCATTTCTCAAAAGATATCCAAGTGTCCAACAAGGATATGAAAACATTCTCAATACCACTAATCATCAATAAAACACAAATCAAAAAAAATCAGAGAGACACTATGGCACATAGGTCACAATGATTCATCACAAGTTGGATAGACACTGTTGTCACAGAATTAGGGAAGAGAGAACTCTTTTCATTTTCAGTGAAAATGTAAACTTGTATGGTTTTTATGGAAAGCAGTATGGAAGGGCTTCCAAAAAATTGAAAATAGCTGGCATGGCAGCATGAACATAATCCCAGTACTCAGCCTGTGTTACAAGAGGACATCAAGTTAGAGACCACCATCCCAGATTATATATTCGGTGCTAATATAAAGGAGAGAACTAGACCCTAGCTCAAAAAAGGCAGGCCAGACACTGAGGATGTATCTCAGTGATATAGGACTTGTCTAACACAAGGAACAAACAGTTTTCCCCGTAGAGAAAAACAACAATGGCCATAGCTCAGTGGAAGCCCAGCACAGAATACACAGGCCCTGAGTTTGAGCACCAGCATCTAAACTAACTAAATACAACTTAAAATACCAAATGATTCAGCACTCCCACTTCCCTGAAAAGAGGCCTGGGAAATGGCTTTGCTCTTTCAGAAGACCAGAGTTTGATACTCAGTATCCATGTCAAGCCACTCACAACTGCCTGCAACTCCAACTTCGGGGAATCTGATACCTCTGGCCTCTGAAAGCACCTGCACTCAGGTGAGCATACCCACACACACATAATTTTTTAAAATAAGATTTATTTATTTTATGTGCAAGAGCATTCTGCCTGTGTGTGTTCATATACACCACATGTGTATCTGCTGTTCAAGGTCGTCAAAAGAGGGCATTGGACTCCCTAAACTGAAGTTACAAATAGTTGTAAGCCACTGCTTGGGTGCTGAGAACTAAATTCAGGTCCTCTGTAAGAGTAACAAAAGTGCTCCTAACCACCGAGCCATCTCTCCAGCCTCTCACAAACATAATTTAAAATAATAAAAACAAATCTTTTTTGGTTTGTTTCAAAAGGCCAGATGCATGCCTTTAATCAGAAGATATTCAGAAGACAGAAGCCCACAAATCTCTTGTGAGGTAGAGGCCAGGATGGTCTGCACAGCAAGTTCAGACTATGTCTCCAGAAATATTAATAAAAATAAAAAGCATTCTCTTGAAAGCTACCTGTACTCCTCCTACATTTACCACAATACTTCCAACACCCAAGCAAATGTACAGATACAAAAATGCAAGTACATACAATATAACTTATCCTCTAAGGCTGACATTTATGACAAGGTGAATTTACTTGTTATGCCAACTAAAACAGAACAGGCAGAGAAAGACAGACTGCAAAGTCTCCACATGTGGGACTAAAGTCAAACATACAGAAGTAGAGAACATGGTAGTCAGGAACTGAAGACACGTGGACATGTGAGGTGTTCATCAAAGAGCAAATTGCTGTATTGCAGAATAAGTTCTAGATATCTAATATACAAATAGTAACAGACAGTACAGGAAATACAGTTAATACTCAAAAAAGAAAACATAATTATGTCAAGTAATGGATGTTAATTAGCACATGATAACAACAATATAATAAATATATCAAAATACCATACTGTGTATCTTAAATATTTTTCAATGAAAGTAATACAAAGTCAAGGAAAAGCAAAATCACAATTAATATGGCATGAACAGCACACCTATTGCTTGCCTTGGTAATCCTAAAATTTAGTGATCTTAGGATCCACCTGCTTACAAGCACCACTGGAGAAGGCACTTCCTTCTTTACATTCCATTCCCCTTAGTTCTCTACCCTACCTGTGATAATACACTCCTTAGCACCCCACCTTAATTCTGTACAAGACTCTCATCCCTAGATTTAATCTGCCAGTCTTCAAGAGCTGCACCTGAACAACAATAGATGAAGCTTCAGAAACTACCCCTACTATACCCAGTCCAATTTCCTTTCTACATCTCAATGTAGACTTTATCAATGTACTATGAGAAAAATGGTCCTGGCAAAGAAAAAAGACAATTCTATCTAGATTATCCAGGATTCTAAAGTAAATCAAAGGAAAAAAGGTATAAACCCTTTTCCTCCAAGTTAACCTTGAAGTACTTTTTACTTACTTAAAAAATACCCAAGCCAAACAATTTGTGGTATCAAATGCATAAATCTAAACATTTGAATTTAAAAACTTACAAAATGAGAAAATCTTTGATGAATAATAATGCTTTGGAAGGATGTGGCTCAGAGGTCAGCTTACTTTAGCCTATGTGAGGCTGGGGGTTTAACCCAACATTGCATTAGCCACAGTCACAGCCACACCCACCCATGTGCTCTTGCACACACATATATATGCACACGCACAGACATACATACACAAACAGGCACACAGACACAGTGCTGCACTCTGACATAGTCACTGTCCACAGTTTCAAAAAATGTCAATATTTAGAGTGCCTGAAGTCACCATTTTAAACAAAAGGACTCTTTCATAATTTCATAAAGTTTAATTTTTAATTGGTTTTATGCAGAGTTATTAGTATCAAGACTAATTCTGAAGCAAGTAACTTTTGCTTAAAATTTAAACTCTTCACTTCTTTGTGTATTTTTAACCATGTGCCACTTGGCCACAACATTTTTATACATGTTTATAAGCCAACAGTCGCTCTAACCCAAACATGTAAATGCTGAATTGCACCAGCTCCCCACAGATCTGTTCCTTTTCTGTTTCATTTATACGTATTGTACAGGAAATGAAGTATCCTCCTTCATGCTCTTCAAATTGTAGCATCAACTTTCTCATCTTATGGCTTTTTGTTTTTGTTTATTTTTCGTATTTGTTGCTTTTTAAAGACAAGGTCTCACTATATAGTCCTGACTGCCCAGGCACTAACTAGACCAGGCTGACCTCAAACTTTTGGTGATCCTCTTACCTATGCTTTCATGTGTTGGGATTATAAGCATGTAACATATCTAGCATAATATATATTTTCCTATTACAGCAGACACAAAGAAAACGCTTGTCTTCAAACTGTTGACTGAGTAGGCTTTTGTTAACTATGAGCAAGAGTGACATGAGCTGACACCACTTGACTCTATTCTATATACACCTATCTTAGCCACATTAGAGGGGCACACGCAAAACAGGGCAACCTGTTTTAAACCAACATACTCTTGGAGTCTTTACTTAAGTGCTCAAGAGGGTGGTAAAATAGATAACAGAAAAAGAAAGAAAGAAAATAAGCCCTCAGAGAATCAAGATAAACTATGACATAGGCACAAATGATCATAAGTGCAAATAATGGTTTTAGAATCATGTGGCTAAAAGAAAGCTACTTTTAATCCAAATAAAGACATTAAGTTATTTATTTATTTATTTATTTATTTAATCCCCAAGCTAAAATATAGCAACCATCCAAATAAAAGCTTCCTATTTCCAACAGTGACTAGAAAGGTCAATTTAGTAGGCTCCAAGAGGTATACCTGGTTCAGAGAACGTGTCGCTGATATCATCATCTCTGTCATCCTCATAATCCTCTTCTTCTTCTTCTTCCTCGTCATTTTCAGAAAGCTCATGCTCACTACCAAATCCTTCATCATGGTCCTCATCATCAATATCATCTTCATCATCCTCATCGTATTCAGGACTGTATTTGGTTGGCTGTTCTCTCATGTTGTCAGAGACAAAAAGAGAATAATTGTGCTCTTCTTTTTTCTGGGATGAATCTGAAACAGAAGTGCTGGCAGAAAGGCCTGTCTCTGCTGTGGCAACCAACCCAGGACCATCCTGGGGCAGAGGACTAAGTAATAGTTCCTGGGTTTCTCTGAAAGGCAAAGCAGGAGTGCCATGACCCTGATGAGGCTCCAACCCCCTTCTCTCCTGTCTCTTTGCCACAGCTCCACAGTAGCAGGTGTTCTCCTTTGCAGCATCTATGTGGACCTGGCTCAGCAAGGGCCGACCCTGTTGCACAGGGTTGATCTTGACTTTTGCTTTTTTTACATAGTCTTTACATTCAACATGAAAATTCACCTTTTCATTATGATACATGTTGGTCTTCACCATGATCTGTGTGCTTGAAGTAGGTTTGCTTGCTTTTTGGACACAGTCTGACAATGGGACCTCAGCCTGAAGTGTCTTTGAAGAACACACAGGGGCAGCTGCTCTACTTGTGATCTTTTTACTAGGAAAAGAAGAGGGGGGCAAGGGATTTTGTTTGACACTGAAGAGTGAGTCAGGATAATAAAGGGAATCAGAAACAGACTGAGAGTCCTCACTATTGAGCTGGGCCAAGGTTGGAGTTTTACTGATGACCTCTTCATCTTGGTAAGGGCTAGAAAAGTCATCAAGACCCAGGTAATCCACTTCTTTTGTCCCCCAGATGTCACAGCTGGTTAGTTTGGTGTACTTAGTTAAGTCTTCACAGTATGTATCCCACTGTTCCCAGTTTGAAGTTAAAGCATCCTCATTATCCAGGACATCTGTGAAAGTTTCCAGATTTTCAATGTCTTTGCAGTCTTCCAAAGAAAGGAAGTTGTCTCTAGGATTCTGTTGATAATTCATCTCTCTATCCTAAGGAAGGTTTAAAACGGGAAGTCACATACCATGCTTTAGGAAGAAAATATTCACCTCCACCCATACCTGTAAATGCCAAAATAAATACTCTACCTCTGGTCTGTTTTAAGATAAAGGCTACTGACATGATACCTTCTGCTTATTTATATCTATATACCTTTATTTCATTGAGCAAGAAAAAGTGGGAAAACGCTTTCTTTGAGAGGCTGAAGTATGGGCCTAAACATCAAAGCCCTTAGAGGCATTCTTTAGAAATAAACGTCAAGGAAGAAATATTGAAGACTTCTTCACAGAATTCCTCCACTTAAGGAGGAAATTATATATGGAGACAAAGTGCCTAGAGAATGAAAAAGTTAATTGTAAAATTGTTAGGACTTGGATAAGACCTAGGTAACAATTCTTGGCATGGTAAGTCAAATAGTCCTCATGCACTACAAAAATGTGATTTTATGCTGGGCGGTGGTGGCGCACGCCTTTAATCCCAGCACTTGGGAGGCAGAGGCAGGCGGATTTCTGAGTTCGAGGCCAGCCTGGTCTACAGAGTGAGTTCCAGGACAGCCAAGACTACACAGAGAAACCCTGTCTCGAAAAACAAAAAAAAAAAAAAGTGATTTTATAATGTAGTGAAAGGCCTGGAGTGGTGGCACACACCTTTAATCCACTCAGAAGGCAGAAGCAGGATGATCTCTGTGAGTATGAGGCCAGCCTGGTCTACATAGCAAGTTCCAGGCCAGCCTGGTCTACATAGCAAATTTCAGCCAGAGTTTCACTATAAAACCCTGTCTCAAAAATAAAATAAATAAAAGGTAGTTATATTCTATAGCCATGGCAAATGAAGTTGAACCCTAACGTACTAACACAAAAGGTTGTCCATCACATATTTGTTTGTTTGTTTGTTTGTTTGTTTAGAAAAAGCAAACTCCAGCTGAAGAGAAGGCTCAGTGGGTAAAGGCTTAATGACAAGCCTGGCCACCTCGGTCCAACCCCTGGAACCCATATGATACAAGGAGGTAACCAGTCTCAGTTATCCTATGACCTAAACATATACACTGTGACATGTGTGCAGACACATACACGCAGACTAAATAAATGTGGGGTGGAGGCGGGGAGCAAACTATATATCGTCCATCCAAAGTAAAAGGCATATCCAAATGTTTACATATTCATCTACATCTGCTAGCAGTAGTTACCTTTTAGGGAAAAACTGAAGAGTGAAGGCTCGAAAAAGGAATGAGTTTTCATTTTCCAGTTTACTTCATTCCAATGAATTTTTAGCTTGTGTATGTGTGAGTAGCTTCACTTTAGTAGTTTATATACCATACTCTACTTTTATTAGATATAGAATTCAATGATTTTTAATGAACTCACAGGCTGATATATTCAACTTTACAAACTTTTAGCATCTCTGTGATGTTTAAATAACATGTGATTAAAATTATATTGGGGACTAGAAAATTGGCTCAGCAGTTAAGAGCACTTACTAACTTTTTAAAGAACCCAAGCTAGGCTCCCAGCACTGTTGTCTGGAAGCTCAAAAATCACCTTTAACTCCCAGCTCCAGAAATATGTGTCACCTCTGGCCTCCTTGGGTACTTTCACTCATTTGTACAGTTAAAATATAAGTTGCCCACCCCTGACCCTTGGGCTAGTCAAGGTGGCAAAAACCTTTAATTCAAGCACTCATGCGGCAGAAGTAGGCAGGTAGCTGTGAGGTTTCAGGCCAGCCAAAGCTACAAGTGAGATTCTGCCTTAAAAAAACCAACCAACCAACCAATCAACCAACCAACCAACCAAAAAGGAGTGGGTCTCCAGAGATGGTAGAGGTTAAGAACACTGCATGCTCTTGCAGAGGCCATGGCTTCCATTCCTAGCACCCACTTGGTGGCTCACAACTATCTAGTGCCACAGGATCACATACATTCTTTTAGCTTCTGTGGGTACTGCATACATGTAGTACACAGACATGTGCAGGTAAACTATCCCTGCACACAAAATAAAGTGTTATTTTTTTACCTTGGGAACTTTTTGTCTACCTCAGAAAATGACTCAATACCCTATGACACTGCTTCTAGTTGCTAATTTGTCTTACCATCTCTATCATACATCTTGTGCGTGTAGCACTCCTTCATCTGTGAGCTAAAAAGCCCATTAGCAGTTTACTGTATCACACAAATAGCTTACTTTCCTCATGAACAACTGGACAGATAATCTCTTCATATACTACTTTGATCAGTTTGGGGTATCTTTCTAAAATTTCCAGACTTAGTCACAAGAATCAAACCCAGGCCCTAATCACGACCCTATTCTTAAAACCAGACCTGTGTGGCCCCCACAATCCTCCTTCCTCAGCCTCTTGGGTAATGGTTTTACCTGTATGAGGCTCCACATCATGGACATTCTTTTCTCTTTTCAGACATTTATAAATAAAAACTCTACATCATTTTGATTCAAATTAATTAAAATAAAGCCAAAAAAAAAAAATGTTGCTTACCAGCTCATACATGAAATCTGGATCAGAACTGTTGGCTAAGAGATCTGTGCTCATCAGAGTTTGTTCTGAAAAGGTGTGGCTTCGAAAGGCATCCCCAAAAGGCGGGTCCATTCCGCTTACGCTGGGCTACAACAAAACCATTTTCACATTTCATTTACAGAGCTTCAAGCCCAAGTTACTATATGTAAGCCCATCCTTACCCCAGCACATAATTTATTTCAAGAAATAACCCTGTCTCTTTTGTGTAGCACACCAAGAGTTTTCCTAGCACTGAACATGGACCTCTATGAAGAAAAGAGCTAAGATATATATAAAAAAAATTAAAATAGATAAAAAATACCAGAACAGTAGATCTTAACAACTTCTAAAATTTGAAGTGTGGTCACTAGAGTCAGCATACAACATCGGGCTCTTTATTTTTTAAGCTACATAAACATTTCTTAAAATCCTCCTCTAACAAAACTCAGTTCTAATTCCCCTAAAGAAGAGAATGCCCTCTTGTTTTCTGAGGGCTGCAGCAATATTAAGTCAGACCTAAACTATATTCCTAAGTCCAATGCCTTACTTCCCCAAACAAAGAACATCTGGGTATCTTTTTAAGTTTTCTTTGGGGGGGAGGGGAAGGGAAGTTACTGGACAACTTGCGGATGTCAGTTTTCTCTTTCCATCATGAGGGTCTAGGAGACTGAACTCAAGCCAATCATGATCCGTGGCAAGAACCTTTCTTTATCCATGGAGCTATCTTGCCAACCCAATTTAGATATTTCAGTACAACCAAAAGGAACAACACAATAGCCTCCTAAAGTCTCTAAGACATGGCTAGAAATATGAACTTGCTCTCCTGTTTTCCTCTCTCTCCCTTTTATATTTCATCGCTTATCCAAACCACTTCAGCTGCACACCCTGGCTTAAATAAAAGAGAAGCCACACTCTGAAATCTAACTGCAAAAACTAAAAACATTCTTCTTACTCTCCTACAAGTTTCAAGAGTTTTATAAGGTATAGTTGCCTACCCACTTACTTCCTACTTATACCCCTCCTCACTTCCTACCCTGACCTGCCTTCTCTGTTCTCCTAGGTACTCTCACATCGCATGTGCTCAGCCTTGTTTGATTTCTGCCAGACCCTCCAAAACTTTGAGGTCTTTATTTTCACAAAAATCTAGCTTAAGCAAACAAGTTTCAGAGTCCTAATTCAAGCAGTCAACAGACAGCAGACCACACCTTGTGTGTGAGTCTTTGGGCACAGAGGTTGAGATACAAGTGACTTCTGGTCCATTAAGTGTCAGTTACCAAGTCTTCCTTGTTAGCCTCTGCTGCAAAGTCACCAAGCCATCCTGATTTTTCTTTTCTTTTTTTTTTCTTCTTTTCCTTTCCTTTTCTCTCCTCCCTCCCCCCTTCCTCTTCCCCCCCCCCCCAACCTCTCTCTCTCTTTCTTTTCTCCCTGTGCCCTGGGGATTAACTGTGGTGTGGATCCCACTTAGAGTATTCACCTGTTCTTTATTTTTAGATTTCTTCCCAGTACTCAAAATGGGGGGCGGGGCGGGGGGAGTATCCTGAATGAAAATTAGCCATGAATAGAAATAGGGAAAAGTCTGGATAAGAAAGTGGGGACAAATTGGGCAATGGTGGCGCACGCCTTTAATCCTAGCACTTGGGAGGCAGAGGCAGGTAGATTTCTGAGTTCAAGGCCAGCCTGGTCTACAGAGTGAGTTCCAAGATAGCCAGGGCTACACAGAGAAACCCTGTGTCGGAAAAACAAACAAACAAAAAAAAAACAAAAAAAAAAAAAAAAAAAAAAAAAGGAAAAGAAAAGAAAATGGAGACAAATAAGCTTCTGGTTTTTATTTAAGTGACTGCCTCAAACTCAAGAGACCAATTAAAAGGAGTTGTCTCAGCCTGATGTGGTACTCTATGCCTACGGATTCCAGCATCTTCAGGGCCAGGGCAGGAAGACTGTAAAATTGAAACCAGCTTCACCTACACTGCAAAACCAGGTCAAGAGAAAGAAAGAGCTAAATACACACACACACATACACACACACAGACACACACAGAGGTTAGAAGGTAAGAATATGAATATACCACTCTTGGATATGTTTACAGAACATACAGAAGCACATAAGTGTGTGCTTCTACGGGTGAGACAAAATCATCACTTATCAACTGTTGTAAAAGGGAAAGTTGGGAAGCAAAATATCAGAATATCAAAAATGAGAGCCAGGACTACACAGAGAAACCCTGTCTCGAAAAACAAAAACAAACAAAAAAAAAAAAAACAAAAAAAAATGAGATTTTGGTGGCAGATTATATTTCCGAGTAATTCATTCTGTCCTCAGAAGGTCAGCAGGTTTAGCAACTAACCTACTTACCTACCATGCTGCTTGTGTCAAGCCCATTGAAATCTTCAAGGCTACAACAAATAAGGAAACTGAGGCGCACATACTCACATCTAGGTGAGGGCAGAAATAAGCTGTCTTTGAAGCTAGTGTGCCAAGCTGTGTTAAGATGCAGAAGGCTTCCAGCAGCAACACCGTGCCCTTTTTATCACCACAGAGAATCACAGTATATACTATTCCCCATGTGATTTACCTGAGGCATTTCCAAGCCCAGATCCTGTGAGTCCAATTCCAAACTTCTTCTTTTTCTTGTTTGTAAATTCCTTTCCAGCTTTACTTTTAATTCCAAGATCAAAGATGGTTTTCACAATAAACAGCAGATTTTCCCAGAATACTTTCAGTTCAACTGCTTGGGTCACCACTTTTTTAAAAAAATAAATTTGCAGTTCTGTCAAATAACAGAAAGTAACTTCACTGAGCTCCATTGAAAACAAGTTAACCTTTCAAATGAACATTAATAAAGAAAAGAACACTGTGCTTTAAGTAAGTTTTATAGTTGAATTTTCAAGAATTTTGTCATGCTGCAATATCTACTATATCCTTTAAAATATATCCTTTAACATTATTTATTTCTGAAACAGGCTTGTCAATAACCAATTAGCAACTGAAAACAATGGCATGCACCTATAATGGGGTGTGGGGCAGCACTCTGGAGATGAGACAGGCAGATCACAAGGCTGGGCTACCCTTAGCTACAAAACAATTTTTAGGCCAGCCTAGGCTAAAAGATAAGTAAACAAATAAATCAGTAACAATCTTTTAAAAAAATCTTTATATTTATATTCTCACCTTTTCTGTGATTTGAAAGATAGATTAATAAATTAATTCTAATTTATTAATTAATTTAATTCTTTTAATTAATAATTTAATTCTAAAGTCAAGTTTTCATTCCCTTTATCACTGTTGTGAAGAAATAAATCTTAACATTTTACTGTATAATCATTGACTGAAAAGTAATCTATAGTTTATATATAGAGCATAACTATACAACTGTCATGAATAAACAGAAAGAGAAATTAACATATCCTCAACATTAAACATAACATCTGTAGATTCATCAACGTCATCCTTTGATTTATATATACATAAAAGCTGTCCCTTAGAAATTACTGTTTTAGGCTGTGAGGAGCTCTCTACTTGCTGCCCAGTCAAGTTCCCTCATAAAGTATACTCTAAACTATTGCTCCCAAAGAAAGAAAAAGCTACTCCATTTTTAATGGCATTCATATGGTAAATGGAACAAGAACTACCTTGCACAGTATTTCCAAGGGCTGGGTTAAGCTGACTGTAATCACCTGGCATGGGGTCTTAAAGAGGTGGAAGCTTTCTTTCCTTGCTTATGAAGACCTTAATGGAAAAAAATGAAAAGCTACACCCACCTGCATCCTCTCCAAAAAGTGATTCTTAGGGTATGATCTTAGAACCAACAACGTCAACCTATCCAGGCATTAGACATACAGAATCCTAGGCCCTAATCTCACCACCAGAACATACACTGAGAAGTGGAGCTCAGCAGTGCACTTTCATATGCTCTCCTAGACTCTACAGGGGCTAAGAACTAGTGTCCTGGTCTTGCTCTCAGTAGGTCCAGACACAATGTCACATCTTTAAAAAGAAAAAAAGGCATCACTCCCTAAATTGAACTGCCTTCTACAGTTCTCGAATTCAGCAGATTAGAGGATAAGAGTGGTACACTGCTCTGATTTCAAAGATTGATTGCTTGAACAAATAAGACTGGAGAAGGAACTCTAATTGTTCATTTAATTAGTCTAATGAGTTGACAGCCATTTGTATTTCCTGGATGGCTGCTGGCCCTTCCATAGCTGGCTCTCTCGCTCCTACTTATACAGGTCTAGCTGAGGAAACAGTGGCAGAGTAGGCCCAGAAACAGAGTCAACAATGCCTTTCAGCCCAGTCCAACAGTCTAAAGCAGTGGTTCTAAACTAGGTCTTGATTCCTTTGGCCTTTGTCAAAGATCTACCTCCAAGAACATTTATATTACAGTTCCTAACAGTAGCAAAATAATTTTATGGCTAGGAGTCACCACAACATGAGAAACTTTATTAAAAGGTTGCATGCAGCATTAGGAAGGTTGGAAATCACTGGTCCAAAAAGAGAAAAGACTATGCACACACCTGACAGACAAGCTTTTGCTCAGTTAACCTCCTGATGAGGCCCTACAGGTATGCAGCCTAGTCCTACTCTGATCTTCCCACCTGATTCCTGTGGGAACAAAGTCATGTCATCTTTTCCAGACCGAATATTTAGTTCCAAGAAGACAACTCCTTCATGCCATGCCACTCAGCCAAATAAACTAGTAAAACCCTGGTATCTACATCAGCTGAATTTGGGGCTGTTACTTTCTAAAACCTGAAACTTACCATTACAAGCACCAGGGTTTGAAAATGTGGAAAGAAATAAAATCCTAGTTCATACATACTTACTGGTTGTTTTATCCTAACAGCCTGGCCTAACAGAGCAGCCAGAAAAGGGCAACTCAACCAGTCACAATTTTCACTTGCACATTACACAGCATTGAATCATTTCTAAAAGGAAAAAGAAAATGAGAATGAAAAAGAAAAAGGGAATAGGAAAGGAAAAGAAAACACCTAATTGGTGAGATGCCATGTCTGCAATGCCAGTTACCCAGAAAACCTGCAGCAGAGAGTGGGAATTCAAAGTCAGCCTAGCTCAGTCTAGCTCAGAGGGAGGTAAGAAGAAAAGGCAATAGAAAACATGACATGAAAGCAGTAGGGGGACTATTCAGAGGCAGGAGTGGTGTAGAACAATGGGGGAAAATGGATGAATAAAGTATAATTACACATATGTACAAAGGTGGTGTAATGAGGCCCATTACGTTGTAAGGTAACTTTAAGGACTAATTAAAGGGCTGACCAGAGAGTTCAGAGAGCAAAGGCACTTGCTTCTCAAGCCTGAGCTCCATTCTCAGAACCCACATAAAAGTTGAAGGAGAGAAGTGACTACACAAAGTTGTCCTCCAACATCCACATTCACACTCTGGCATGCACATACACACACACAGCATACACAGCAATACATTTTTTAAAAAACTGAAAGGGCCTAGTGCACACAGCTTTAATGCCAACCTTTTTTCTTTTCTTTTTTCTTTTTTTTTTAAATGGCAACTCTTAGGAGTCAGGTAGGCAGATTTCTTTGAGTTCAAAGCCAGTATGTCTACATAGTGAGTTCCAGGCCTGCCAAGACTACATAGCAAGAGACCTTGTCTTAAAATAAAATAATGTCTTACCACTTAGATCTGTGATGTGGGTTATTTTTCTTTAACTGTGTAACAAGAGTGGAAGAAAAGAAAAAGGTAATAGCATTTACCATCACACAGCATCTCCCAGAGAAAGAACACTCTCTGACAAACAATGCTAAGAAGATTAGATATTCTTAGCCACCATATACAATATTAACTCCAGTGGAGAAAAGACCAACATTTAAGAGCCAACACTATAAAACATAAGGGAAAGCTTCATGATCTTGAATTTAGCAATTAAGAATGTTTGGAAAAGACACAGTAACAGTAATTCAACAACATTTCCTAGGTATCTTAATCAATTAGGCACCAGAGAGCCAGTTCTCTGAGGCAGGGAGGTGGGGGTTAGTAAATGCTGAGCAACAATAGTACAAGATACTTTCTAGTCTCTTTCATAGTCCTGTTCCTGCTCTCAGGTATTTCATTCTCTGAACATATGCTAAGGCTTACTATATATTGTAGACAAGGCAACAGCTAAAGCAAGGCAGTATACACAGTTAAAGGTCAGTTTATAAAAGTTTATTCCTAGTGCTCTGCAAACTATTCATCATAAGTGACTTCAAAAGCAAATCCAAGAGTTGACTAGCAAGCCCCCAGACCCTCTCTCTGCTCCTGGGTTTTGGTATACTCCCTAGTCACATCAAGAAACATAGAAGCCTCTTTATAGACTACTGGAAGCACGGTGGCTTATGCCAATAATCCCAGCACTTGCGGATTGAGGCAGAGGGATCATTGCTCAAATTCCAGGCTAATTTGGACTACATAATAAATCAGTCTCTCTCTTTGTGTGTCTCTGTCTCTCTCAAGATAAAAAGGAAAGAAACACACAAAACCCTCTTTATAAATATCTCATGAGTAAGCAGATACTATACATGACAATCAGAATTCCTTTTTATTGCCTTGGTTTAGGCCACTGACTCCTTTTAGTAACTTGAAAATAGCTCCTCACAGTAAGTAGTAAACTGCTTTCTGAGTCATCTAACATCACCAGAACAATGTTTTAAAATTTTTGACACACCCAACAGTATAGCTATTATCTAAAAAAAATTAAAACTAACAAGTGTTGAAGAGGATCCTCATGAACTGCTTGCTGGTAGAGATGTAGAATGATACATATGGTAAGGGAGAATCTGGCAGTTCCTCAAAAAGGTTAAAGGATTATCACATGATCCAGCAGCTCTACTCTTGATTTAAACAGCAAAATCCAAACAGATGTGTATTTCCACATTCAGAGTAGCATTAAACACAAGAATCAAGAGGTGAAAACAACTGAAATAGCCATGTATGGACACACAACAGAATATTGTTCGACCATAAAGATGAATACAGTTCTAAAAGATGCTACAACAAACCTTGAAAACAGTATGTGAAGTAAAATAAGTCTAATACAAAAGGACAACTATATGACTCCACTTATATCACGAGCCTAGAAGAGACAAAATTCATAAAGACAAGAAGTAGAACAGGGGTTACCAGGGGCTAGAAGTTGTGGTTTAATGGACAGTTTCTATTTAAGATGGTAAATCTAAAATGTTCTAGAACAGTGGTGATGGCTATACAAAACTGTCAATTACACACTTAAAACAGTAAAATGGTACCAGGAATGCTACTGACATGCCTGTAATCTCAGCACTGATGCATGAGGCTGAGGCAGAAGAATTGGCACAAGTTGGAAGTGAACCTTAGTAACACAGCAAGTAGGATCAGCCAGGATCACACAGTGAGAACCCATAACAAACAAATGTAAAATATTTTTGTGTATATTTTATATTTCTAAGCTGTTATTAGTAACATTTTATTATAAAGAACTTGTAAATAAAGGATTCCATACAGAAAGATTAGAATGACGTGAAGTCTACCAATCTCAATGAGCAGAGTTAGAGCAGCCATGCTGAAGCTATGAGATTCCCTTTGGATTTACACTTTGATTCACTTTGGATTTACACTTTAACAATCTATTATATGTTATGTACTTATTCATCATACAAAAACAAAAAATCCATGACAGTTAAAACTAGAAAAACAATTAGCTTTCTAGCAACTCATGTGTCCATTACTTGAGTTCTATCCTTTCTCATCATCTCATCACATACTTAACCTTTCTTGATCTCCTATGTGTTATACCCATATGTTCATTATGCATATATGCATATACACATTACAGGCTAGGAACTATATGAGGGAACATGTGGATTCCTTCTTTCTGAGATTGTGTGGCCTTAATCATAGTAATCCACTTTATGTATGCACCAGATTTTCATTATCCATTTATACCTGTTGATGAACAACTAGATTGGTTCCAATTCCTAGCTATAATGAATAAAGCAATAAATACTGGAAGGTGTGTGTACAAACGTCTAAATATTTTAGGCAAGAAATACCAATGCATTTTATATTATTATGTAATTCACAGACCATTGCTTATTTTGATCTGTCCTAATCTTTACTAGTGTGTATTCAGATTTTTTTCCCATATGATTAGAGGTCTTGGTATTTGTTATCTTTATTCTTTATCTTTATTTGTTAACTATACAGGCTAATAATTCTAAAATAAGGGAACTGAGATTGGGTACATTGCTCACATCTACTATGTCGGCATTCAGTAAGCAGAGGCAGGAGATCTTTGTGAGTCTAAGGCTAGCGTAGTTACACACAAGTTCCAGAAGAGCCAGGGTATGTATAAAGAAATCCCAGCTCATAAAAACAAAGAAAGGGTGGAACTTTTCCAACAGCTAATTTATATAATAGGTTTTCCCAGAGGCTTAAAGGAAGGGAACAAAGGAACAAAAGTTAGGAAACATAGAAAGGAAGAAAAGAGAAGACAGGAAGAGAGGAGGAGACAGTAAAGCAGAAGGCTAGACTACTGATTTGGATATGTATAAAGGTTTTACAATGGGTAAATCACAGAATTTCCTTGTTTGGCAAGAAAAACAGCTTACCAGTCATCTAAGGACCTTAGCAAACCAGAGCCCATCTGCCACACATGGTCTTATCCTGCCACACTTCATTCATTCTCTTTAACAATTCTTTCCCTTTTGAAAACTACTCTAACTCTGGTCAAATCAATCCTCCAGACATTATTAATTAAGCCACTGATTGCTGGTACAGCAGAGCTAAGAGGTCACAAGACCTTTACACCATTGACAAAGCAAAGGCCTCATCTGCAAGGATGCACTGGAGGCAAGGTCAGGGTCAAGAGCCCCACACAACACAGTCCTGCCTTGTGAAAAAAACTTCACTGCAGTTTACACTCTGCTAGAGTCCTTTAGACTCAAGAATTTACAGACATGTAAATCCCCAAATAGACAAGTACAGGTTGTATCAAGAATTATTAGCATAAGACCCTCATTGTTTATTTCTCAAGTCCTACTGCTGGTAGATCTTAAAGAGACAAACAAGGCAAGACAAGACAAAGAAGACAGATTAGATACGTTTTTTTAAGACCAAGGGAGTGAACTGGAGGGGAGCTGAGATTAATATGATAAAAATTCAGTGTATGCATGTATGAAATTCTCAAAGAATAAGTATTATTAAAAATAAAGATCAAAAGGTCATTTGAGAAGCCCAAACAGTATTGAGCCATTGTGATGCTTCTGCACTCCTACCTTGTAAACCCCTTTATTGCAGTCAATTCAAATATTCTATTAGCTTTACAGAATTTTAAAAATATAGGGGCTGAACTAGGTTTGTAATCAAAAGAAATAAATAAAAAGAATGAAAGCCACATTTTGCTGAAAATCCTGAGGAACTAAGAGTATCTTCAAGTCTCAAAAGTGCTTTCTCTTAGGGCTGGAGAGATGGCTCAGTGGTTAAGAGCACTTGTTAGCCAGGCGGTGGTGGCACATGCCTCTAATCCCAGCACTCTGGAGGCAGAGGCAGGTAGTCTGTCTACAGAGTAAGTTCCAGGACAGCCAGGACCAGACAGAAAAACCTTGTCTTGAAAAACGAGACAACAACAAAAGAAACACTTGTTATTAGAGAGGTTCTGTTCTCAGCATCATCATGGTGGCACACAACCATCTGTAACCCAGTAGTTCCAGGTGATCTAAAGCCTTCATCTGACATCTGTGGGCGCTAGGTACATGCACAGTGCACATGCATATACATAGGCAAAACACCCATGCACATAATAATCTTTTTTTTTAATTATCTCTCTCCTTGAACTTAAGTCTTGAAGACTTCTCACACTCTGTTCAGTTCCTTCAGAAGGCTGGGCTAAAAAGCCCTTTTAAGCAATAGGGAAGACATTAATGAACCAATCTAAGTTAGATGGAAGGGCTACTTCTTAGTTCTAAAACTTTCGTAGAGCCTGTGTTTTCTATTTAAATTGTTCCAGAGCACAAGGGCAGGGGTAACTTCTTGACAGAAGCAGAGACTTCATTCCTAACCTAGCTACTCTTAGTGATCACTATCAACGAAATATTCAGTTTATAGTTGTAGTGCTGTTTACAGATTCAAAGTACATGATAGAATCTAGTGAAGTAACAGGAGTCACTGTTTTGATAAAATTATACTGGTGAAAGTTCATCACTTTCTCATGTTGTCTATTTTATACTAATTTAAAAAACACACTTCAGTAAGAGTAAGAGATCTGCCTAAGGTCATTAACTAAATGATGCCTCTGAACAAACCTACCACCACAGACACTGTACTCTCAATTCCCCAATGTCTAAAAGATTCCCAAATTCCCTTCGACCTCCACATACACATGCATGTGCCTACCATCTTCAGCTAGGGTATCTCTGGGCTGATATCCCACCACCTCACCAATACTATGCCAGCAACTCCATTAAAGTGCTTGTATTATAAAACCTGTATCTCTCTGACAGTCAGGCATGGAGGACTGATCTCAGCTTCAACTCTCCCCTGACCACTTTACTAAATCACATTGTTGATTTATTAATAAAGATCTACTAAGCACACAAATACATCCATCTAACTGCAACCTTTACTTGGCTCTCATTATCTTGAATCATTCTAACATTTGCCTATACAGTTTTCTTCTCTCAAATCCTCAGGCTTTACTTCTATTTTTGTTGTTATTTTTAAGACAAAGGTTTCATTATATAACCCTGGCTGGCCTGGAACTGGAACTCACTATGTAGACCAGCCTGGCCAACTCACAAAGATCCTCCGGCCTCTGCCTCTCTGGGATTAAAGGTATATGCCGACACCACACACAGCCCTATTTCCCTAAAGAGCCTCAGGCTGGTCTTGAACTCAATCCTTCTGCCTGTGCCAGTTGGATGCTAGATCACAGGTTATGTGCTATCACACCTGGCAAAAGGCCTATTTGGAAGTTAATCTCCCTTGCCTGCAAGATCCTACTTAACACTGTACTTGGAAGTCTTCTGTAATATCTAAAATATTCAAGATAACAAGTAAAACAATCTTGCCAACCCTATAGTCCACTTTAAATAAACATGAATATTATACTGACCTCACAAGCTTCCCTGGCACCCTTGAGGTGCTTACAATCCAACTTCGCTTCCCCCAAGGCTCTCCAACAGTGAGACTTTGGCTTGTATTTTTTGCTCACGTTTTTCTTCTTCCTTTCTTTCACTGACAGAGATGTCTCTGAGACTAATCATCATATTCCTTTGTCTATTTCACTATAGTGCCAAAACCAATGCCAGAAATTGGACAGCTTGGCTGACAATGAATGAAAAATTTCTAAAGACCACAGATCCTTGGGGACAATGAGTCAGAGGTAAAACACTCTGACTCTCATACTCAATGAGGTCACCAGAGAGAAGTCTGACATTCAATATTTTGAGCTCTCTGTATGTGTGCCAAAGTATCTTACAACAACTTCCTAATTTGTCTTTAAAACACTAATGTCAGATAGAAAAAATATTAAAAGTTGAACTCTTGAATTTTTTTAATTCCCAGAAACCCTATATGAACTTAAGTTGATTTTAGAGACCTGCAATAATTCTTGTCTAGGGAGGAAAGCATGGAGGAATAATCAAAAGTAAAAAACAAACTCAACCCATGCTTTGAACTGACATAGATGTCATTTGTTCAGACTGTTTAAAATAATCCATCTCCCTTAACAAAACTGTTCTACAGAAAGTTAAGACTACAGGAAGAGAAACTATGATTAAGAACAGCAGCTTGAAAACCAGCACTGGTACAAGCTGCAATGTGCACATGCGTGCACCACGACAAGGAGACACCTGAAGACACCCTCACAACTCTAGTACTCCTGTCCTCAGTGACTTGGGCTGCTCTTCAAAACTCACTGTTCCCCTCTTTTTCAGATTTCACACTTTTCAATGATAACACAAGCTGTAACATGAGCATGGCACTACAGCAATAGGGCCTGTGATAGTCATCTCTTCTCAACTCAAAGACAAAAGCTGAGTGTTGTTTTAGCTTAGTGCCCAGAAAGACTTCTAAGAAAAAGAGAGTCTAGATAAAATACTCTGCTTAAGATGGACATAGTAGCCTATACTTGAAATTCTTACACTAGGGAGAGACAGAGGCAGAGGCACCAGCAGCAGCATAATGATTTCAAGTCATCTTACTTGAGGTACTGAGTTTCAGTCTGGGTTAAATTCAGACCCTTTCTCAAATACTAACTCTAAGGGCTAGAGAGATGACTCAACATAACAATTTGAAGCTCTTCCAGATGACTGGAGCTTGGATCCTAGTACCTACTTTGAGTTGCTCACAACTGCCTCCATCAAAACCCACAAGCATGTGACATACACAGACATATACACACAAAAAAACAAATCTTCAGGGGGAAAGAACTGTGGCTGATGAGATGGCTCCCTGGTCAAGAGTACTTACAGCTCTTAGAGAGGTCTTGAGTGAGGTTCTCAGAACCCATATCAGAAACCTTAAAACGACTTCTAACTCCAGCTCCAGGATCCCATACCCTCTTCTGGACTCAGTAGGCACGTTCACTCATATGCGTGCACACAAACATACACACACATACACTTTTTTAAAAATCTCAAAACAATAAAATCCAGACATAGTGACTTAAGCCTATGTCCCAAAGCTCAAGAGGCTGAGGCAGGACTACTCAAGGTATACCTTCTGAACCCACAAGTTCTGGGCCTGCTTAGGCTATAGAGTAAACCTTGTCTCAAAAATAAAACAAAACAACAACAACAAAAAAAACCAAAACAAAGAAAAGCTCAAAGACAATTTTAACAACTATCACCAAAAAAAAAAAAAAAAAAAAAAAAGTTTCTAAAAAGAAACATTTATTTTTGAGTCAGAGTCTCACTATGTAGCCTATGACTTGCTACCGGCTAGCCTAGTCTTTTCCCTTTTTCACAGTTGACTTTTCTGTTGTTGTTGCTGTTCTTTTTTTTTTTTTTTTTTTGAAACATAGCCTCACTACTGCATAGCCCAGTCTGGTCTCAAACTAATGATCCTTCTACTTCAGCCTCCAAAATGTTGTGATTAACCACCATGCTAGGGCTGGGCAGTGGTGCCACATGCCTTTAATCCCAGAACTTGGGAGGCAAAGACAGGCAGATTTCTGAGTTCGAGGCCAGCCTGGTCTACAGAGTGAGTTCCAGGACAGCCAGGGCTACACAGAGAAACCCTGTCTCAAAAAACAAAAAACAAAACAAAACTACAAAACAAAAAAACAAACAACAACAACAACAAAACACCATGCTAAGAAAGGGTTCTATTTCTTAAGTAAATATTGGGAACATCATTCCAGACATTTAATTGCCATTTTATATAAGAACTGTTCCATCTTACTTTGCAGGGATATTGTAATTCTGTGTTAAACTGTATAGCCAGAACACACAAAAAAAGACAATAAATGAAGGCCATTTTCTCAGATTCCTTCTTTGGTATTTAATCAAGTTCTTGGGATTCTGCTGTTATAAAGGTATAAACCCAAACCAAGTTCAGAATCTAATCCTTAAACTTATTACAAAAACTTAGTTGCCTGGAATTAAAGTGAGGGATACTCAGAGTGAGACTGTGGCACAAGACTACACTCCAACCTTCCTAGGGTAGTGGTTCTCAACTTGTGGGTCAATACTCCCTTGGAGGCCGAATGACTCTTTCACAGGAGTCACATATCAGATAGCCTGCATATCAAATATTAAGATTATAACATAATTAATAGTAGCAAAATCACAGTTATGAAGTAGTAACAAAAATAATTTTATGGTTGGGAGTCACCACGACATGAGCAATTATATTAAAGGGTTATAGCATTAGAAAGGTTGAGAACCACTGTTCTAGGGTAGAGGAGAACTATAATTTTAATAAATACATTTACTCAGGCCATTCAAGGTTATTAAACACTCTTGTCTGTTTTCTGAGTGTTACTGTGAATTATGCTGGCTTAACCAACAAAATGATTTTGGAAAACATATTACAAACCTGACAGCTAATCCCTAGAACCCACGTGTTGTCCTTCCCCCTCCAGATATGTGCCATGATGAGCTCATGCATATAAAATAAAATGTAAACCTGGGGCTTTCAACAATAACCAAGTTATTATGCTCAGCTATTTAAAGGGGGGGGGGGGGAGTTCAACATAACTAATGCATTCTGCCAGTAGAGAGTGCATTGCATTTCAAAGCAGAAGACTGAGTTGAGGATGTAGCTCAGAGAATGTAGCTCTGCTGGCAGACTGGGCGCTTGCACAGCATATACAAAACCCTGGGTTCCATCCCTAGGACCAAATAAACCAGACATGCAGTGCATGCCAGTAATCCCAGTACTAAGGAGATTTAGGCAGGAAGAGTTCCAAGATAAGCCTCAATACATAGTGAGTTCAAGGATAGCCTAAGATATGTGAGACCCTGTCTGGACAGTAAATAAAACTGAAGGCAGAAGTCAACATTTTAAAGCACAAGTATCAAAATGGACCACAGCCAGAAATCAATGTCCATAGAATGCTTCTGTTTAGCTCCCATACAAGGGTTGCTTGGTTTGGGAGTAGGGGAGGTCAGTTAACATTTTAAAATTTAACTACCAGCACTTAATGGAGAAATTTCAATTTCAAGTTTCTAATTTCTACTATCACTCTCTTGTTGGTAAAAATCAGACCCAACAACACTGGGCACATACTCCTAAGAAGATGACCACTGAACCCTGGTGAGACTATTTCCTCCACACTGTGCTCCCTAACTTTCTCCACTCTACCTAGACCATTTACATACAGGCATCTAAGCTGAAAGATGCTCTAAACTACAGACCTCACGCAAAGCCAATTTATGAAGGTAAACTCCAGGAATTTTCTTTCAACACTTCTGCAAGTATGTCAAGTAAAAGGTGGTTAATATTAGAAAAGTTATTTAAAAGACTAGCACAAAAATGTTTTCACCCACCATCAGCAACAGCCTAAAACCTGGATCAATTCAACTACCATGAACTGGTAATCAGAGAATCACTGTGGTATAGCCATGGGATAACTGATAAAGACCAAACTGGGCACACAGGGCATTTCAAGAGCTTTAGAGGTCAGGCTCAAAAGACAATGCAGTGTATGACATCATATATAGGAAATGTAATTGCTGACCATAACAAGAAAAACCAATTTCATGCCTGGGGCCTGTAGTAAGGGAAGGGGGCTAACCACAAAGGAGGCACTATGAAGTACTGTACAGTGTGACAACATTACAGATTTAGTCACAGCCATGGCTAGATGGTAGTATTTATTAAAGCTCAAAATTCTGTGAACTTTCTACTTCTATGGGGGGGGGGGGCAAGAGCAGTGTTGGGTCTGAATAAAGATTTATGTGATGTTCTTTAATAATGCTGATTTTAAAGAGGTATCTATCTGGGCATGGTGGCACATGCCTGGAATCTTAGCACTCAAGAGACTCAGAAGGGTGAATTGCCACGAGTTCAAGGGCAACCTGGGCTATAGAATGTTTCAGACCAACCCGGGCTTCATTATGAGTCCCTCATTCAAAAAGCAAAATAAGGTTGTGTATGGTGGCACACTCCTTTAATCCCAGTCCTCAGAGAAGAGGTGGATCTCAGTGAGTTCTCAGCCAGCCTGATCTACATAGTGATCATGCTAGTAAGGCTACATAGTAAGACCCTGCCTCAAAAAATTTTTTTAAGTTTAAAAAAAAAATGAAGGCTCAGTGGATAAGGGCACTTACCAGCAGGCTTGATGATCTGAGTTTAACTACTTAGGACCCACATGGTGGAAAGGGAGAACTGACTCCTCCGAGTTTCCACCACATGCGCACCATTGCAAATGTGCAACACAGGTACACATTCATCAACAAGCACATCATAAACACAAGTCAATTTAGAAAGGATAGTAAATAAGTGCAAATAAAATGTTAGACACACACACCCCTCCAAAAAGAAAGCACTATAGAAAGAGAATTAATCAAAGTTAAGAGTGTGTGGGGGTGAGATAAGGGGAAAGGAAAAATAGAGACAGACATATCAGAAACCTAACTGCAGGTGTCATCTCTCCTACTCATTGGACAACTCACTTCCAAGAGTACAGGCAAAAACCTTACTGAAAATCAGTTTAAAGACCTACTGTAAAAAGCTGAGAGGTGATGGTGCACGCTTTTAATCCCAGCATTTGTGATTAAAGTGGCCGGAGGATCTCTGAGTTCAAAAGTAGCCTGATCTACAGAGGGAGTTCCAGGACAGCCAGGGCTACACAGAGAAATCCAGACTTGAAGATAGGTAGGTAGGTAGGTAGGTAGGTAGGTAGGCAGACATACATACATATATATATATACACATTACATACAAACATACATACATACATACATACAAACCTATAAAAGTTGAGCTGTGAAATGGCTCAGTGGATGAAGTGTCTGCCACAAAAAGTACAAAGACCTAAATCAGGTCCCCAGAACCTATGTAAAAGTAAGGTGCTGCCACTGCATCTGTAAGCCCAGCACTGGGACTATGTGTGGTGAGCGGGAAAAGGGGGGACAAGCAGTTTCCTGGAGTTTACTAGCCAGCTAGTGAGCCAGCTCCAAGTTCTGTGAGTTCTGTCTCAAAGTAATCTCCCTTGTGACCTTCCCACTCTTGGGGAATCTTTTTTCTTTTTCCTAGTAAATCTGTTCACTCTGCTAAAAATGGAAAGAGAGTGAGAGGGGAAAGATAGCTCAGTAGGTAAAGGTGTTTGATGTGTAAATCAGTTATTCTGAATTAAATCTACATGAAAGTGGGAGGAAAGAACCAACTCTACAAAGTTGTTGTGCCAGGGTACAGATACCCACCCACAAACATCATGCATGCTCAAGTGCATAAATAATGTGTGACTAAGGAAGACACTTGAATAAAAGTATCACTTTTACCCACACATACATTACAAACACATTACACCATGAGCATGCTCACAAGCATACACACACACACCACCAGATAGTAACATTGTAAAAGTCTGACTTTAAAGTTTTTTATTATATTACAATTTCTTTGTGTGAATGCACAAGTAAGTCAGAGGAATTCTTACAGGAGACTGTTCTCTTTCCACCAGAGGACTGAATTCACTGTATCAGGCTTGTGGTAAGCACCTGTAGTCACTGAGCTATCTATCTCCTCAGATCTCCTCCACAGTACACTAAGCCTTGCTGTTTTAAGGTATTCTGAGTCTCTGTTTAAAATATTATTTACTGTATTTATATGTACAAGTGTTTTGTCTGGATGTATGTCTGTGCTCTGAATGTAAGAAATGCCTGGAACAGCCAGAAGAGGTGTAGGATCTCCTTAAATAGGAGTTACAGATAGTTGTGAGGTGCCATGTGGGTGCTGGGAAATACATGGGTGTCCTCTGCAAGAACAGCCAGTGTTCTTAACCACTAAACTATATCTCCAGCCCTTCTACACTGAAACTTATGAATAGACATCCACGCTATCCCTAACTCCTCCCCCATAACCATAAGGACTTTTTAAATTTTATTCTTGTAGTGTTTGAAATTCCTCAGTGAACAGCAAGTCTGTAACAGAGAAGGTGACAGGTCCATCAGGAAAAGCAAGCAGCAGCAAACCCTCAGACACAGTATTATATTCAATAAGGTACATGGAGACACCCACGAAACTGCTTGCCTGTAGTAGTGACACACACCCAATATCCAAGTAGTTAGATCTCTTGAGTTCCAGGCCAGCCTAGTCTACAGAGTGAGTTTCAAGACAGCCAGGGCCACACAGAGAAAGTCTGTCTGGAAATACTAAAATTATCAGCAAGCTTAGCAAAGTACTAAGACATTGGTCTTTAAACCCAGCACCTAGGAGACAGAGGCAGGTGGACTTTTATGAGTTCAAGGGCAAGCACTGTTACATAGTTAGATCCTATCTTAAGAAAGAAGAGATATTTAATTGAAAATAAAAGATATCACATCAGTGTTGGTGTTGAAAGGACAAAATAGTTGTTAAACTTGGTGTCTCATGCCTTGAATCACAGCACCTGAGAGGTGGAGGCAGGACTACTGGGAGCTCAAAGCCAATTTCAACTATATAGAACACAAGCCTAGTCTGAGATAGTCTCAGCAACTTAGAGAACTGCTTACAGAGTGACTTCAGATACAGATTTGGGGGTGAAAGGTCATAAACTTGGTGAAAAGCAGACAAGATGTGGCTAGTGATGGAACAGAACAGTACTACAGACATGAAGTAACACTGAAGTCCTCTACAAATCTCGTAGTCGACTTTGTCCCAGAAGTATGACTCAGATTAACCAGCAAGAATGACTTTACAGCCTGGCAAGATGGCTCAGTGAATAAAGGCACTCACTACCAAGCCTGACAACCTTGGAGTTTAATCCATAGGATCCAAACAATGAAAAAAGGAGTATCAACTCCTGCAAGTTGGCACCTGATTTTCTTGTGCATGTACATGTGATCTGTACACACAAATAAAATACATTTTTTTGAAAAAGAATTTGTGTTCCCCCACCTAAAGGGACCTTGCTATATAAAAGAAAAATCTTCACAAAGCAGATGTAGCATGGTGGCACACACCTTTAACCCAACCAAGTACTTGGAAGGCATCACCAGGCAGATAGATCTCTGTGAGTTCAAGGCTAGACTTGTCCACATAGAGTGTTTCAGGACAACCAGGGCTATGTAGACAGACCCTGTCTCAACAACAGTAGCAGCAACAAAAACCTCAATTATCACAAACCAATAAAATACAAGGCTCTTTCGAGCATGGTAGTGAACACCTATAATCCCCTCCTAGAATGGGAGATTGTAAGAGAATCAGGAATTCAAAGTCATATTCCTGGATACATAGTTTGAGATCAGCCTGACCATCAGGAGACACTATCTCAAAAAAACAAACAAAATCACACAACAACAAAAGTTGTAGGCCAGTTCAAAGCCAGCCTGGAATATATACCAAAAAGAAAGTCTCAGAAATGGAGGAGGGGACCTCTAAAACAAACAGGACTATACTAATATATACCAATAGTTAAACAGTTTCAAAACATCTACATGGATGCAAACTTTTGCAATAAGATTGTGCCCTATGTTCTTACAATGAAACCTTCTCAAGGTAGGAGATATATACAATAAACTATTGATCCAATACTATCTGAAATGTGTATTTATGTCCTCTGCCATTCCCTCTGCAAAAACTACAAATCAAGATGTCTTAAAAAGGAGGTTAACAATGATCATGGGCTACCAATAGACACATTTTACTCTTGTAAATAAAGTTTTATTGGTATATAGCCCAAATACATTTTCTATAATATCTTATCAGTCAGCACCATACAAATAGAAAAGCTGAACAGTCATTATGAAGATTATTAAATATTTACTATTTAATCCTATGCAGTAAAAAGTTCAACTACTCTTGTCCTGGTATAATTAGAACCAACAACTAGGCACTGTGGCATATCAATATGACTCCAGTAATGAAGGAACCTGATGCAGGAAGATCAGGAAGTTCAAAGCCAACCTGGACAATACTGAAAGGCCCCATCTCACAGAACCAAACAAAATAGTGTGATTTATGACCAGCCAAGTGTTTATCTTAAAATGAGACACTACTAAATGTAGTAAAAGTCAGTGAGACTGTTGCCAAAACAACCAGGTACAAACCTAACTGGAAATAAGCCTATGCTGATGACTCTCAAAACCCTTTCATCAGTTTTGACTAAAAATTAAGCTTTAAAAGCTAACAGTGAATTCAGTTTACTATTTTAAGATCCACTACACTGCCAAGTGTGGTAGTTCACACCTTTGATCCCAGCACTTGGGAGGAAGAGGCAGGCAGATATCTGTGGGTTCAAGGCCAACCTGGTCTTCACAATGAGTTCCAGCACAGCCAGAGCTACAAAAAACAAAACAAAACAAAAACAAAAAAAACACCCCACAAAAATAAAAACTACTATACTACAGTACTACAGTTAAGATGTTTCTGTACTCCCATTATCCAATGGATTTAGTCACCACCACCACCAATGACCCTTATCAGTTATCCTTTTAAGCCAGAACTTAACACTAATCAAACAGGTTATTTTCTTCATCAAAGTTTGTCTTCAGTTTGTTATGCAACATACAGAATGACAAGGTAAATGGAGAACCCAATATTGCTTCTTGAAGTATCTCTTGTTCTATTCTTACTATACTAATTCCTGAGCTACGCACAGTGGTACTTGTCTGTGGTCCCAGCAGGAAAGAAATGCTTGAGGCCCAGGAATTCAAAACCAACTGGACTACAAAGTAAAACCCTGTCGCAGTAGCAACATTTTGTAAACCCCAAAGTATATTAAGCATATGCAAGAATTTTAGCCAAAATAAGCTCTAATGTATATATTTGCCATTCTTAAGAAATTACTACATAAGCAATGAAAACTAACTTTTCATACAAAATGACAGTGAACACCCCTTGATTAAGTGTTCTAGGTTATCATCGAAACAACTCTTGCTTGATTTTAACTTTAGTTATACCCTTTTATAACTGATTGTGGCATTATGGCAGATTGGGACTTAGCAATAAAACATTAAGTGATAAAAACATAAAGCTAATACTTTATTCACTATAAAAACTATATATAGCCGGGTGGTGGTGGCCCATACCTTTGACCTTAGCACTTGAAGAGGCAGAAGGATATATGGGTATTTTTGAGTTCCAGGCCAGCCTGGTCTACAGGGTGAGTTCCAGGACAGGCTAGGGCTATGCAGAGAAATGGTGCCTCAGAAACAAACAAAAAAATTAAAAATTATATTTAATTGTAAAAATATATCAAATAACCTAGGATTATATTTTTACCAAGTTTTAACAAAACTGAGGATCAGTCACATAAAACCAATACCAAAGTAGATGAATAATCTATTTACTATTTGTTAATATTCTTCAGTTCAACTCTTTAAGAGCCTCCTAAGGTGATGTATCTATGATGTATTCCTACTCCTAAGTACTTAACCAAAGATGTATCAACAGCCTAGGACCTTTGACAATATGAATGTGGTCACAGTTATAAGCCCATCTTAAAAGAAGCTTTAAAAAGCATTTAAGAAAGCTAACATGGTGCCAAAACAACTCCAGTTTTGTATCCACAGCATTTCCCCCTTTGGTGTATCTCTCAGCTGTTTTAAACTAGCTAACACTGAAAAATATTTTAAAGTAGAATCAAGTGACAATCATTTTACCACAGATGACAAATTTTACAAAGGTTCCCTATTTCTGCTTTTTTAAAAAATAAGTCAGACCTTCATCCTTTTTCTCACCTGCTGGTACTGGAAAAATAAAAGTCCTAACGACTCATCAGACCTAAATACTTTTCTCAAGGTTCAGTTTTCTCATTAAGTTGATGCATGTCAGCTTCCAATTTATGTGAGCAAGGGAGACAAATTATGACTTGAAGCACAGGGGCCTAATCTTTGGAGGGTATCCACGTGGGAAAAAAAATACAAACGCCGCTCGTTCCTCAATTTTGTCTGCTTTTCCAGTCCCAATTTTCTCTTTGCAATACCCAGAAAAGCAGGAGTTCCTCAGAATGCCTGCCTCTAGAAGGAAGGCCCGATACAGGCACACACCCCTAACTACCGAAATACCTTCTTAAGGTAGTCTTAAGACTCAAGCCTACTCAGAAACAGCAGAACTGTTTGCTTTCTTGGGTTAAAGGAGGGCGATTACAGGGTTTGACGGCAGGATTTATCAAGCAGCCTAGGGCCGACCAAGAAGGAGAAGCCAGAGACTAAGCTCCATCTAGTCCCAGGAACCGCCCCCTGGGAGGCTAGACTGCCCTCGGCACTTCCCTGGCCGCCTCCACTCGGGAGCGGCCGAGCCGGGTCAGGCTCCTCCGGGCGGCTTCCGGGTCCTCCCGGACGCTAGCCCACACCCCGCCCGGCCCCGGCCCGGCCCGGCTCCGTTCCTTGCCCTTTGCCCCGTCTCCGCCCCACTCAGTGACCCCTTCAGGTCCGTCCCCTCCCATCTAATATGGCCGCCTCACCGGCCCAACCCCCAGGACAGCCTAACTTACTGGGGGCCCGCGGCACCGCCTCCCTGCGCCCATTGGCGCCACGGCCCCCGTTCGCCTCTTCCATTGGACAGCATCGGCCGCCACTCGGCAGCGAGGGCTCCGCCTCCGGGCCTCTCAAGCTGCTTAGAGAGGACATATAAACAAATCCCGAGAGGGAGGCCCCGGTCGCCCGCCGCCTCCGGGGAGGGGCCGGGGGGAGCAGCAGCCCCACGACGCCCCTGCCCGGAGTTTTCCCGGCCCGCTCCTCCGTCCCTGGCCTTCCGAGCGCCAGCTGTGCTGGTCTCCCTCACACGCCCCTCTCCTCCCCTCCCTCCCGGCCCCTCCCACCCGCTCGCCGCTCTGACAGGCCGGTTGCCGGCAGTCGCGGTCCCCGGTTCCCGGGAGCGCAAAGGGCACGGCCCTAACGGGGCCGCCCGCCCGCGCGCGCCCGCCTTTTATATAACTGTCGGCCGCGGGGGCAGCCTGGTCCGGCTGGCATCGGCGACCCCGTTCCGCGCGCCCTCGGCCCGGCGGCCCCCGCCCCGCTCGCCCGGAGCCGGGCACCCGCGCCTCACACCCGCGGTTCTCTGCCGCCGCATCCCGTCCGTCCGTGCGGCCGCTCGCCACTCACCTGAGGCTGAAGGCGGTTCAGGCACTGGGTCCGGCCGCGCTCCGGCGGCCGCGGCCCCTCTCCATGCTGCCTCGGTTTGTTTTGTTTATGTCCTTCCTGACGGGTTCCCGGAAATCGCGTGACTCGCCCCCCTCACGTGGGCCGCGGCGAGGAGGAGGAGGGAGGCGGGGGCCCGCCGCCCCAGGCCAATCGCGAGGCGCCCTGAAGTCTGGCCAATCAGGGGCTCGGCCCGGCTGGCGCCCTGTCACGTGACACCTGAGGGGCGGGTTGCTGGGGAAAACCAGGAAGAGAGGGCGGAGCGGGGGCTCTGAGGTTGCTCCTGAGCGTGGGCGTGGGCCGCTGGGGATGGCGAGCCATGAGCTCGCTTTCGTGCGTGATGTTCTTCTCAGAGGCTTCCATATTCAGCCTGTAGGCTCAGAACTAAGATGAGGACCGAGGAGTCCGAATGCCCACTTTACAGTTTAACTGAACCACGGGGGATTAAAGGGATATTAGTACTAGGGGCCTGCATCGACATTCTCTTTAGTAAGTGAATGTCGTTCCTGTTCCCGATAGAATTGGCCTTCAGTTGTTTGTTCATTCATCAACCCTTATTTATTGAGTCTGGATCCCCAGACCCTGAAGTCAGCTGCATGCACCTTTGGGGTAGGACCTGTATTCAGCTGTACAAACTGCTACTAGATGCTCTATGGACAAGGCTGTCTAACCTGTGATAATGTGATGACTTAAGCCTCTCAATTCCGTTCACAGCATCGGATGTGTGGTATGTGGAAGGTTCATTATCCCAAATAGTTCTCCCAACAGACACAATAAGAGAACCATTTTTTTTTTCAAAAGGAAAAATAAAACCTCAGAACTATTGTTCAAGGAAATAACCTACCTAATTATCACAGCCTGTGTTTCCAGAATTCTCTTTATACTCTGGATCCTCCTGTCTTAGTCTTCTGGGTGCGGGGTTACAGGTCTGCACCAGCACACACATATGAACACAGAAAATGCATTTTCTTAAGCATAGGAAAAAGATGAAAGGACAGAGAAACCTCATCAGATTCCCTTTGAATATCAGTTTTCCCTTGGGAGTACCCGTGGCTTCAAAGCAGGCAGGGATGGAGGACGGGGGTGTTGTGGTTGACCCTTGTGATCTCAGCACTGGAGAGGTGGAAGCAGGAGGATTGAAGTTTATTCTTAGCTACACTGAGTTGCATGCTGGGTCTTCATAAGACCAAGCCTCAAAACAACCTTATGCTCCCCACCAAAATAAGTTCCCCCTCCCCCATACACATAGCCCCAGGCAAGTGGTAAATCAGTGGTTCTCGACCTTCCTAATGTCTCAACCCTTTAATGTTCCTCATGTTGTGGTGATCCCAACCATAAAATTATTTTCATTGCTACTTCGTAACAGTAATTTTGCTCCTGTTATAAATCACAATGTAAATAACTGTATTTTCTGATGGTCTTAGGCAACCCCTGTGAAAGGGTCATTGGACCTCCAAAGGGGTCACAATCCACAGGTTGAGAACCACTGTAGTAGAGTCTCAGTGTCACAGTCATGGACTGGATGAGATGTGATGACACACATCTGTGACTCCAGCACTGGAGAGCCTGAGGCAGGTATGTCTGCATTCAAGGCAAGTGTGAACTACATTATAATGTGCTCCTTGATTCAAAAGCAAGCAACCATGGATTTGGAGATAAAAAACTTTGCCTAGACCATAGTCCTGAGAAAGGTTCGATGGGACTAACAATGTCCCTTGTCCTCTGTCCTCCATGCCAGACATATTATATAGCTGGTCACTATGTTACTGGCTTAGTAATAACCTGGATTGGAATCCTCTACCACATGTGAACCATGAAGCTAAATTTCTACCTTTGTAAAAATGGGATTGGTGTAAGAACTAGGTGAAATAATTAACATAGGGTTGCTACGATAGCTTAGTGGGTACAGCACTTATCACACAATTGTGAGGACCTGAATTTGAATTCCCAGAACCTATGTTAAAAACCATGTATCAGGAACATCTGTAATCCCAGCACTCCTTCAGGAAGATGGGAGTCTGAGTCACGAGAACCCCGGAAATTCATAGGCCAGCCAACCTGACACACAGTGATGCTGAGACCCTATCTCAAACAGCGTGGACGCTGGAGTACATGTGCATGCCTACATTCACACACCTGTGTTTAAGCAAACACATACACACACATAAACTGTATACACACATGCATAGATAATATAAAAATAAAAAGACTGTTTAAAAATAAGTCATATAAAGCGCTTACCAGAGTGCCTACCACATAATGAACTGCAGTAGCATTAGAATGGTCCAAGAACATCGTCTGGAAGACTAGCTGTAGACTGAGTAGCAAGCAAGGATGATTCTGGGGAATTCAGCAATTTAACAGCCAAGCTAACCTGAAACTCGTGACAATCTTCCTGCCTCTGCCTCCTGAGCACATGTATTACAAGCATGAACCTCCTCGCTGGGCTAAAACAAATCTTTTGGACTTCAGATTAATAGGTAGTATAGCTCCATAGGAAGAAAATAAAACAGTAAATCTCTCCCCTGAGTGCCAACTACAAGTAGGACCCTGATACCCAACAAAGCAATGAGTAGTTACCACACGGAAGCTAAAAGGATTATAATTATCTCCTTAAGTCTGACCATAGCTCCTTCTAATTTTCCCTACTAGGTGGAATTGAAAATTGAAAAAAAAAAAAATCCAATAGAAAAATTGGCTTGAGAAGTTGGAGCCAGGTTCCCTGGACTTGTTTCTCTGAGGCTCATGCTGTCAAACGCTAGGAGTTTGAGCCTCGCTTGTTTATCTTCTCAGAGTTTCATGTTTGGAAACATTCCCACAGAAGGCTAGCCCTTCTGCTAGCACACTACTTTTCAGGCAGGCATATGTACATCTACCAGGCTCACATCCTGTCACAGGGCTCTGCCATGAGTGGCATGTGCTGATCAGTTACACTGTCGTGGCCAGTGGAGACTTTCCATCAAGGTTTGTGACTGACTGTATATCCTGCTCTGGATGGAGTCAAACCACAGGCTCCTAATTGATTGGTGGCTTTGCGGGGGCTTGATGCAGCCAGATTCTACCACAACGTTGGCAGAAAGTCTCTGGGATAGTGTTGGCTTGAGAGTTAGAAGGTTTTTATCCTAACCACAAAATGGTGACCAGCTGGCATGCCGCTTCCAAAAGCATGTAACAATGTTCCTCAGAAAAACTTATGTTATACGACAGGCTGAATCAGAAAATTGAGAGTTATCCACAAAGGTGAGACAATGGCACAAGCACAGTAAAAGATACATTGGATGCCACTAAATTCTTCAAAGTAATTTAGTTTTCAATAGATGGCATCATATATGGTATAATATTCAAAAGCTCAAAAAGAACCAGGCACAGTGGTTCATACTTTATTCCAGTAGGCCAGCCTGGACTGCATAGTGAGTATGGACCTTACCTCAGAAAACAAAAGTATGCTAATGTATTGTACACAAACATATTTGACAAGTGTTAAGTAGCTTGGGCTTTGCAGAAGCTTCACAGGTATTCACTGTATACATGGACATCTCCCTCACTTTAAACCTTAGAGTGTGAGAGGCTGAAGCAGGTAAGCAGCTTGACTCCAGGGCTTTAGGGCCAGCCTTGGTAACACAGGGTATTCCTCTCTCAAAAACGGAGAGATTCAGGAAATGGTGATGCACACCTTTAATCACAGTATTCAGGAGGCAGAGGCAGTCAGATCTATACTGAGTTCCAGGCCAGCCTCATCTACACAGTGAGTACCAGGCCAGCCAGAGATACACAGTGAGATATTGTCTCAAAAACAAACAAACAAACAAGCTTTGGCCTAATTTGAGCTATGAGATCCACGGCAACCAGGGTTTCAAATTACTGTCCATCATTCTCTATGACCCTGTATGCTCTCACAGAGAACTAAGGTACTTTGTCCTGCAAAGTCGTGCTGGCAACTGCAACGTAAAATTCAGATGAAAAAGAGAGAAATTATTTTCTAAGAAACCACCTGTCAAAGCCTAGCACTTTCTTACTATGTGTTTATTTGGAGTCTAGGCCTTTATGGGGCTAAGGCTGGCCTTGAACTCCTGATCCTCCTGCCTCTGAATCCCAAGTGCTGGGATTACAGATGAACACCAGCATACCCAGCCTACATTGCGTTAGGACCTAAAGAGTGTACTGTGTGTGAATCCTCATTAGCAGACTGGGTTCTGCTTGTTGATTCCTGGTGCATCTTTTTAAGTGTCAACATTTCGGGACTAAGCGTTACTCTCTGAACAATGTGGACTGTGGGATACGTTCGGACGTCACAGCTTCAAAAGTGAGACTAATTAACTCAAACCTGGAAGATCTCCAGGAAAAGCTGTGTCGATCTGATATTTGGCACTGACTTTTTCCTGAGAAGATGACAGTATTGCTGAGTAGTCTAAAAGAGACTCATTGATGCTGGTAATTGGATCCCATCCTCATTCATCTCATCTAAAAAGTATTCTTTGGGGGAGAACTTGTCCCCACTGTGATCTCTCAATGGAACAGTGTCCTTACTTGATAGCTCTGAGTGTCAGTTTCTCATTTCTCCCTGAAAGTACCAAGTTCAGCCCGAAATACCCCATTATGTATCTATCCTGATTTAGCAGCCTACCCCAGACTCAGCAGCAGGCCTGCTGTGGCATGTGGCAGGCTTGTGGATCTGATGAACCAATTAAGATCCAAACCCTAGCCCATTTTTTAAGGTGCAAGGCCCCCTTATCCTTATCCTCCATGCAGTCTGCTTAAACCCTCACTCCTCTCCTCTTCCCCCTTACCCATCTAAGCACAGCATATAATACTTGCATTATTCATGCCGTGCATGCTGGTGTTGTTTCCTCAGTGTGCCAAGTGGGCATACACTCTAGCTACTGAGTTAAACATCCAAGCCTATCTTTATTGACAACTCATGGAAGGAGAGAAATGGACATTTGTTTGTCAAATACTGAACGTGCACACATGAGACACTGTCCTTGCCCCAAAGGGCCTCAGACCCTAGTGAGGGAAGATGATAAAATTCATGAGAAAGGACCCTCATGCTGATGGAGGCGTGGGCCACAGGCTTCAGTGTCCCTTTCTGTTAGCTTACTTGGGAAATTCCTAGCCCATCTGATGCTACATCCCTCTCCTCACTAGCCTCCCAGGTTGATCTGAAAGACTCTTGGTGCAGAAGAGGCTCCCCCACCTCTGCCTCTCGGGGAGAGATGTGACCAAAAACTTCTTAGAAGAAAGGGAGGCAGTTGAAAAGAAAACTGTCTCCTGGCAGAGCGGTGGTGGCAGGCGGCCGAGCTTGTCCTCTTATCTTCCAATACGGCACTCGAGTGAAAATTGTTTCATCTCTTTTGCTGACCGAACACTCCTGGGACAATGAATCGGGTTTTTAATTTTGTTTTATCAGTGCTGAGCTGAACATACACTGTTCGGCTCAGTGGCTGTAAGTGATAGCAAACTGGGAGGCTGGGGAGTGGGAACAATCTAGCGTTTGTTGTGGAAAGACTCCTTACACACAGGTATAATAAGACATTCTGCTGGCAAGGCCAGAGTGGGAGGATGAAAGCCAGAAGCGGAGGGACTGATGATAAGAGGTGGGAGCCCAGGCCTGCAGCCATGATAGCTTGAACTAGGAGAGGAGACTTGTTCCAAAAAACAAACAAACAAACAAACAAAAAAACAAGAAAAAACCCAAAAAACAAAACAAAACCCCCCAAAACACACAAAAAAACACAAAACAAAAACCCAAACTGGTATAACCACAAGACTCTCAGGGGCAGGAAGTAAACAATTCAGAAAGATTTCTAAGGGAAAGAAGTAATAAGAAGTAATAAGCTAAGAGAGTGAAGGGTAGAGCCAGGTCATCTGCAACTGAAGGTTTGAGTTAATGCAAATTTACTAGGTCACAAGTTTCCCAGAGATGCAGGGGGGAAAACCCAGGACATGCCCATCAGCTATGAGATATGACTGCTTTTTAGGTTTCAGTTTTCCTTCTGTTTTCCCAAAGCCTAGGCTCACTAAGTAATTAATCGGTTCAACATGCCACAACTACATCACCAAGTCACAAACATGATTAACAGTACCCAATAGCAGCTGCAGATTGTGTCGAGAGGCAATGCTCAGAAGGGCCAGGTCCTTATCTCAGCGCTTAGCTTAGCCTGCAAGGTATCTCTCTAGGTCCCCACAGAGTGGTAACCTGCCTTTCCAAACAGTTCCCAACTGCACCTGCTAATACTGCACTGAAGCTTGCTCCCCTTGGGTCGGGAGAGCCAGAAGATTCTGCCCACAGAGCTGGCTGGAACTCACTAGCTCCTAGCAACTAGCGCCTGTCAGCCAGGGAGTCCCCTCTTCCTAGCCTGGCGGAGGAGGCAGCTACCTCTGTGAGAGAGGAGTAATGATGGAATTGATGTGGGAATTAGAGCAAAGAATGCAGCGGTTACTCCTCCTCTTAACAAGGGAGGTAAGGGCAAGGTTAGGCTCCTGTAAACACCGTGGAGGAAGGGAGGGTCCAGCAGCGGCTTTCTTCTGTTCTGAGGGTGGGTAACTGAGGAGTTGAGATCAGGAAGGAGGCAAAAGCTTTGCTGCTCTTTGCTCTGATCCAACTCAGTTACAGTCTGGCAACATATACAACCAGCCTCGCACATGGCAAGCAATGCCTAAATGTTAGCTAGTAATATTGTAATTATTTTGAGGTACAAAGGCTTGAACCCCACCCCAGGGCTCTGCTATGCTAGAGAACTCCCCCCAGCTCCTTCTTATTTTTAGTTTGGAACAGAGTCTCACTAAATTGCACAAGCAGGCCTTAAACGTGTGTTCTTTCACAAGCCTTCTGAGAAGCTGGGAGTAAGGTGTGTACCACGACAACCGGCTGTTATCACTAATAAAAATGGTTCTGAATATTTCTGGGGGGGGGGGGGGGGGGGGGCGCAAAAGAACACCATAGATACAGGAATTTATGGATCCCAGCTAGGAACCATGGAACTCAGAAAGAGGCACCCTCGTATGCAGGACCAGCTATATAATTTTCAGAGCCAAATAAGAAACGAAAAGACCAGGACCCTGGTTCAAAAATGATGGACAGACTGAGACTGTCCTGGTGATGCATGCCTGCAATCCCAACATACTAGGGATGTTGGGACAGGAGGAGTACATACATGTTCAAGAACAGGTGGAGGTAGGGGAATCCGGACTACAGCTCAGTGGCTATGCAGTTGCCTTATACAAACACATGCACAAAGCTTTGGACTTGATACTAAGTACCATAACTATGGAAAAGAAGAGAAAAAGTATCATCACATCTCTCTGTCTGTATCTCTCTGTCTCTGTCTCTGTCTCTCTTTCAGTTTTTCTGGTTTCTCATGTAGCTTAGCTGCCCTGGAACTCACTCTGCAGCCCTGCAGCCCAGGCTGGTCTTGAACTCAGAGATCTGCCTGCCTCTCCTTCCTGAGTGCTGGGATTAAGGGTATGTGCCACCACTGCCTGCATCATAACTTTGAGCACAGGAAAGAGCATCGAAAAGTCTTTATAACTTTACAGCACTTGTGACATTGCTTTTTATTAACTCATTTCCCAAAGATCAGAATTTACCAAGTCAGAAGTCATCTCCCATGAGATTCTTTTTTTCCCATATTAACTTTAAGTAAATGAGCATCTCTGAATAACTCCTGCAAGCACAACTGTGGAAATCAAATACTGGAATAGGCCAGGTGTGTGGTGGCTCACTCCTAGAATCCAGACAGGATTTCTAAGCATTCAAGGGCAGATTCATCTATGTCATGAGTTCTAAGCAAGCCAGGGCTACACAGTAAGACATTTATCTCAAAAGAACCAACCAACCAACCAAATAAACCAACCAAATGATAACCGTATCCACAGAAATAAGCGGAGATTGCTGTGAGAAGCCAGAGGGGCCAGGTACCCTTAGGGGACTGCCTGGGCTCTACAGAGCTAAGCTGAGAGAAGGAAGGTGTCTCTGCAGATGACAGACACTGGCCTAGAATTCAAGTCCCTCCTCCCTCAGTCTCCTTGAATAACTGGGAGTACAGGCATGTGCTACCAGGTTCAGCCCTGGTAGGCTTCTAATAGGAGGTATCACATATTGTTGGACACAAGGGAAATGTCTGAGGTAGAGAAAGCTGTAAGTACCATGCAACTGAAAGGAGAAACTGAGAAAGACCATAACTGATCAAGGGGAGGAATTTTACCCTGGAAAAATGTCAAGGACCCTCAATAGCAGCCTTGGGCCCTAAAAGCAGACTTTCCTGTGCTTTGGTTATTTGTTTTACGTTTAAATTATCATGTGTGCATCTATATGTGGGTGTGTGCACTCATGAGCGTGGGTGTCCACAGAGGCCCGAATAGGGCATTGGATCGCCTGGAGCTGGAGTTATAGGTGGGGGTGAGTGATGGACGGACGTAATGTGTTAATGTGGGTGTAAGGAACCAAGCCCAAGGGTTGGTTTTTGTCAAGAGCAGTAGTGTTCTTAACCACTCCTGATGTTCCCTCAACTGCTGTTGCACCTGAGGCCTAAGCACTGGTAAATGGAACTGCCATGTTGTTACAGGCTAAACAACGGTAAGCAACAGCAACCCCCGAAACAGCTCTAAAAGTGCCCGAGATCTCAGAAATGGGATGAGACGTGGGTATAGGGCAAGTTGAACAAGAGCTGGTTGTGTTCATTCTTGGTTTAAATGTCCCCCAAAACTCCTTGGGCCATGGTCCCTTCAGACGGCTCCTCCTTACAGACTCCTTCTTCAGCTTGCCTCTTGGGGAGGGGTGCGTGAGTGTGAGGGTCTCTAGACATTAGCTTTCCTCACACAATCATGAGTCCCCCAGCTGTCTGTGTCAGCCTCTTAAGTCTCATCTCCAGCTAGACCTTCTTGCCCTCCAGACCCCGGGCAGCGGGGCCCCAGTCACTATCCCATGCAGACACCTGAGCTGTCAACAAGACTCGTCTATTGCTGAACTTCACTCTGCCAGGGCTACTGGATCACTGTGTCCTGATGGCAGCTGAAAGGATCCCCTCTACCAGGGACCTGGATGCCATCCTTAACCCCTCCCTGTCCCTGTCCTGCAGCCAACCTATCGCCACTGCTGATGTGTGGGAGCTGATGGCTACGGTCAAGGTGGCTGCTTCCTAGCTTCCTTTTCTTTCCGTCTACCACAACCCTGCATGTTTTCCTCTCCTGGGTCACGCAACCTCTTCTCTCAGCCTGGAATTCTTTAAGCTCTCTTCTTCTATGGGCTTGCCACTAAAGGCCTTTTTATTTTTCTTCTTCAAAATCCTTTCTCCCAGCATTAGTAATTTTAGTGCCGTACTTAGTAAATGTATTTTCCTAGGAAAAATTGGATGGGGTGGGAGTTGGGGTATAAACACATAAAGCAAAAGGCTTTACTTTAAAATTTTCAATTCTGTGTACATGTGTGCATCTGAGCATGCATATATATATATACACACATGTGTATATATGTATATAAGTATATATACACATATATATGCATATATACACATATATACACATGCACATATATACATATATATGCACATATACATATATATGTATATACATACATACATATATGTATGTATGTATATACATATATATATGTGCATGCCAGCAGAGGTCAAAAGACGGTGTCAGATCCCCTGCAGCTAGAGTTACAGGCAGTTTTGAGCCACCCAGTATAGGTGCTAGGAACCGAACTTGGGTCCTCAGGAAGAGCATTTGTACTCTTTTTCTCTAGCCACCTCCCATTCCTAACACTCCCCAACCCCACCCCCCAAAAAAAGGTTGATGGGGATCAAACCTGGGGTCTAAGCTTGCTATGTAAGTTCTAAACAACCCCTCTGGCCCTATAAGCAACCCTTTATCATGTGTCTCCCTTGATGCACAGGGCAGGGTTACCAGTTTGCTTATCATTTGCAAATAGGCTTCTCCTGTACAAACAGGGGCTGGAAATACCTGCTGAAAACACTGGGGTGGGAATGGGGGAAGGGGGCTGAGAGAGCTGCCCTCAGCTTGCTAAGCCATACTTCCTCAAACATTGGCTTACTTTATAAAACATCTACCCTGCTTGTTCCATTTTGGAATGGCAGCCCACGGTAGTAGTGTTCTTTGGTTAGTATGAAGACACTTTGGAAAACAAGCCAAAATCCTGAAAATGGTCTAAAACAGACTCTTGTTTGGCTGGAACACTGGGGCTTTCTTTAACCCATGTGGGACCCCAGCACATTTGCAGCCCCACAGTTCCACTTTCTACGTGGGCAGAATCAACATCAATGTTCCCTTTCATCACCGTCAAGGTCACTGTGAACACCTACACAAAAGGAAACCAGAGAGAGGCCTTACACCCTGAAGGCTCTGAACTGCCAGGGCCGTTCACAAGTTCCCTGTGAACCCACTGCTTTTTGATGATTCAGAACAGCTTCTGTGTCTCAAGAAATCTGACTGCACTCTCCCTGACCCTGAATGCTCAGGGGGTGAGGGAGGATGGAAGTACTAACTTTTTTGACAACAGTCCACAAGAAACACCTCCCCCCCTAAGAAAAGCATACATTAAGAAGTAATGCATGCGCCAGGCGGTGGTGGAGCACGCCTTTAATCCCAGCACTTGGGAGGCAGAGGCAGGTGGATTTCTAAGTTCGAGGCCAGCCTGGTCTACAGCATGAGTTCCAGGACAGCCAGAGCTACACAGAGAAACCCTGTCTCGAAACCCGCCCCCCTCACCCCCCAAAAAAAGAATGCATGGTTTCTGACAACTTGAAAACCATACAAAACTGTTAAAGAAGTAATCATTTATGATAAAACTGTGGACTACTTCCCCAGGGATTGTCTTTTACTATTCTATTATCATTTATCAGTAAACTTTTTTTCGTCATTATTACATTTGTGTTGGTTGAGACAGGATCTTGCTATGTAGTGCAGGCTGCTCTGGAATTCACTCTGCAGCCCAGGCTGGACCCTGATTCCAGACTCTCCCACTTCCCAAGGACTTGCAGGCAAGGCTTACACTTGCCTTTTAAATGTATTGTTTCCTTAGGGGCTGGCGAGATGGCTGAGTGGTTAAGACACTGCTGTTCCTCCAGAGGACCTGGGCTTGGTTCCCAGCACCCATGCGGTGGTTCACAACCACCTGCAACTCTAGTCCCAGGGGATCTGATGCCATCTTCTGGCCACCAAGGTAGCACATATATGGCACCCAGAAATACATGCAGGCAAAATATCCACACACATAAAAATGTTTTTGAAAATTAAAAATGAAACATTTGTGTATATGAATGTATGAATGTGTGTATGTGTGTGTGTGTATGTGTGTGTGTGTGTGTGTGTGTGTGTGTGTGTATCACATGTATGTAGGTGTCTGAAAGGGCAAAAAAAGGCTATTGGATTTCCTGAGCTGGGTTATGAGCAGTTGTGAACTGACACTTGAGTCCTCTGAAAGAGCAGAAATCCCTTTTAATTGAGACCCATACCATCTTTCTAGTTTTCCCCACAAGTCTTTAAATAGATTACATTTTTGCTAAAGAATGTGCTATAAAAGTTTAAAAAAAAAAAATCATTTGAAATTATTTAAAGGCACAGTGGTTTCAATGAGAACGGCTCCCATAGGCTCACGTTTGAATACTTGGTCCCCAGTTGGTAGAACTGTTTGGGAAGGATTAGAAGTTGTCGAAAGAGGTGTGTTACCATGCCTGTCTGCCTGCTGCCATGCTCCCTACCAATGATGGTGATGGACTCTTATCTCTCTGGAACATACGTCCTCAATATACCCTCCCTTCCATAAGTTGTCTTGGTCGTGATGTCTTATGACAGGGATACAAAAGTAACTACTATAGATGTTACTCTGCTCTTTCTCTTTCAAGTCTCTTCTAGAGAGACAATTTTAAACAGAACAGGCCAGTTATTAAAATGTGGCCTAGGAGGGACAGCTTCTATTTACCTATCCTCTCCCCTCATCTGTCCTAACTGTGCACTACCACACCTTTGTTTATTTACTCATTCATTCATTCATTCTTGGCTTCATTGAGACAGGGTTTCTCTGTGTGGCCCTGGCTGTTCTGGGACTTGCTCTGTATGCTAGAATGACCTTGAACTCAGAGATCCACCTGCCTCCTGAGTGCTGGGATGAAAGGCATGTGCCACTGCTGCCACCCAGCTCACATCTTGATAAGCCTTTGGCCTAGGACAGCAATGCTGTTTCCAGCTGTTCCATGACAAAAATTTCCTTTATGTAGTATTTCGGGTCATTTTCTTTATAAAATTCTAGATTTTCTACAACTTCATCCACTTAAGTAGAAAGCTTCAGAAGACACGCAGCATGGAAAAAATGCTTGCCGCTTAAGTCTTCATTTACACTGTAAATACATCTGTTCTCAAACAGGGGTATGAGTTACAGTCATTTAAAAATGCCTGGATCTAACAAAGCACTAACTTTTTTAGAAAAAAGATTTACTTGTTTTTTTATATATGGATGCTTGTCTACTGTACATACGTGCATCATATGCATGCCCGGTGCTTGTGGAGTGGGAAGGACATTAGATCCCCTGGAACTAGAGTTACAGATAGTTGTGAGGCCCCCATGTGGGTGCTGGGAACCACACTTGGGTGCTCTGTAGAGCAGCAGTGTTCTTAACTGCTGAGCCATCTCTCCAGCCCCGGTGCCAACGCTTATGTTTAGAAAAATGAAATCCAATCAGTTTTCAGGGTCTTAACAATAATTTTAAAAAGTTTCAGAAGCTAGGTGTGGTAGCCGTGTCTAAAACCTCAGCACTCAGGGAGCTGAGAGAGGATGCACAGGGCTCCATCCATAGCAACGGAAAGGCTTTTCTAAAAGATACTAGAACCCCTGAGGTGAGGTGGTAGAATCTGTAAGCCAGGAAGGGTGGGGTCCATGGCATGATCTCAGTGCTTAGGACAGGCACAGTGCCTTTTATTGATTTTTCTGGAGCCCTCTAAGTCAAATGACCTATCAAAAGGGAAATCTAGGTAGGAATTTAAAAAAAAAAAAAAAGTCAGCTGTCCCTCTGGGCTCTCCTATTCTAACAGAAAAGTACTGCCAGCATGCTCTGAGGATTTGAACATTAACTGGGCAAACATCCTGTGTGTATTATTACACTTTACAGATTGGTATCACCATCGTGACTTCATTTGGTAATAGCTTTGCATAATAGAAGAGGAGGGTAGAAGCTGGTTGTGCCAGCTCACACCTGTAATCCCACCTTTTAGGACACAGAGCTCAAAGGTCAGCTTGACCTTTTCGCATTGACAAAATACCATGAGGTGAGCAGAGGGCATCCCTGGCAGTCACCCCTGGCATGCTAAACAGACAGGCGAAATGAAAATGTCTTAAATGAAGAAACTGGAGCTCAAGAATAAACTGACTTCCTGGGAGAAAACACCTTACAAAGCTTTCCCCTTCCAACTGAATAGATGTCATTATCCCTTTATTTCAAAGCCACTAACATGGCTGAGTGACAAGAACAGCACCTGCCCTTTCAAGGCTTGCAAGCTTTTTTTCTGAGAAGTCTTCCATCTCCAGTTTGGCCAAATTCCTTTTTTCACCTCTCATGCTCTCCTGCTTCACACTGGTGCTATGAGGCCTCATCAGAAGAAAGTCACAGAAAGGCTGAGAGACAACACCGTGGGTCCAGGCCTTGTCCCTTGAGGGTTCTGGAGCAAGACAGTCACTACCTCAGAATCATCAATACCTGGCTGGCCCAGTACAGCCCCAGACTCCTCCACACGCACATCTGTCACTGACACTGTTGTCGGTAGAGGTAATAACACAGCAACCATCCTCACAGATGACTACAGGAAGCGACCCCACCAAATTGGAAACAAGATCACAAGCAAACCAGCAGAGTAATCCAGACCACTTCCTGATGAGTAATTTAATCAGAACACGGGAGAAGCGTAAAAGCAAACCCTCAGACACAGGTCAGCTGGGGATGTGAGTGCCTTCAACTATAGCTGCCATTAAGCCAGTCAGCCCCCAAAGCTGAACTCCACCGTCACTGCAAGGCACGACACAGCTAATGCTGTCCTCCCCCTGGCCAAGTGCAGCTACCCCCGCAGGATCAAGTGTGACGCAGCTTGAAGAACCCTATCTCGAAGCCACGGAAAGGGACTCAGTGGAGGGTAGCCCTGGCAACACAAGGAGACCAAGTCTTTTGCAGCAAACAATTGGGCAGACGCTTTGGTCTGCTGGAGACGGGGATACACAGTGGGAAGTAGAAGGTTCTGGATGGATTATCAGTGAGAGTGGGCTGCAAGGCTTCTCAGGGGATCCGTGGGCACACGGCTATGGCAGTTAACACTTCTGAGTGCTTAGAGCTGAGGCCTAAAGAGCCCTGTGCACCTGCTGTTGCTTCCATGACAAAGAATCATTAAAGGTCACATAAGTTGCTCTGGGGGGAGACAGCATGGTGCTCTGTAATGACAGATTCCTTTCCAAACCAGATACCCAGAGCAGGCTACTGGCCAGTCTGAGCGAGGCAGGGGTGGGTGACCAGGGACAAAGTACTTTAGAGTGGAAATTCTAAAGCTGGGGCTGGAGAGATGGCTCAGCAGTTAAGAGCACACTTGCTCCTCTTGTAAGAGGACTCTGGTTTGGTTCCCAGCACACACATGGCTGCCCACAACTATCTGTAAGTCCTGTACTAGGAGATCAAATGTCCTCTTCTAAGGGTACTAGGCACACTCAGAGCGTACAAACATACATGAAGACAAATCACTCATGTAGGTTACCATGGCAACTTCAACCTCAAATCTTTCTTTAGTGTTTAGTAGATTCCATGAAACTAACTAACTAAAGAGGTTCTTTGTGGGCCACCGAGATGACTCAGGGAGCAAAGGTGCTTGCTGCTAAGCCTGACAATCCAGAGTTCAATCCCCATAATTGACACTGTGGAAAGAGTGGGAACACTAACTTCTGCAAGTGACCTCCACATGCAGATTGAGGCATTTCCTTCCACCTACCCCCCCCAAATAAATACATGTAGTAAAAAACACACTTTTACATTTATAATATTTATAAATACTTAAATATAAAAAATAGGCTTCTTGGTGGGAAATACAAAGCATGGAGGTACCTAACTCTAAAAGAACTCTGTATATGTGTGTGTGTGTGTGTTGGGGGGGGGGGGAGGGACAAGAGGGTAGACTCAGAGAAACCCAGGGCTTTGCACATGCTAGGCCATCTACCTGAGCTACAATCCCCAGACAAACTTATAGACAAACTTTTAAGTTTAGTGACAGTAAAGGGCTGGGACTATATCTCAGGGCCAGAGCACTCACCTATGTGAATCACCTCACACTCACCACACACACACACACACACACACCGGTGAGGCTCTAGCTTCAAGCCCCAGTATGCAGAAAGAGTAGAAAGCAGGGTGGAGTCAAAGCTGAAATACAGAAACGAAAGCAGAAGACAGCTGGAGGGCGAGGCAGAAGGATCACAAGATTCGAGGTCAGCCTAGTGAGTCCCTGTCCAGCCTGAACTCAGACTTTGTGTCAGTGTAAGGGAGCAGGGCAGACACTTCAACTTGAAACTCTCTTTGGTCCTATGAGCAGAAGCCACGAGTCCAGACAGTCCAGGATGACCAGAAAAGTGCACACTGCAAAACAGGAAGTAGCTCTTGGCTAGCTGTCAGAGAACTGCGAGCTGATGAAAATTCAATCTATTTTAATTTTGAGTTTCTGAGAGCTTGGTATGTTCAAGACCCTTGTTCAACCCAGCACGGCAAGACAAAACTCATAAAGCCTTAACTTAGCAAATTTAAGATGTCTGCTATTAAAACATCCCCAACCCAAGCCTTTAATCAGCCTAGATCTCTTTTATCAGATTTCTGGGAGTGGGACAACCCTACCCAAGCCATATTTACCATCTTGTCCCCGTGGCTGGACATTGCCCTCAACTGTGTTACCTGGGCTGGCTGCCAAGTCCTGAGCTCAAGTGGCCCTCTTAGCCCAAGGAGCAGGGACTAAGCGGTATGTACCTGCCTCTCACCAAAGGTCAAGCATGACGTCATCCGACAGCTCTACGCATATGAACAATCTCTCCCCAAACAACCCGTGAGCTCACGAGCATGCAGGGAACCCGTTTCCAACATCTTTGCTTCCTCCGATGCCTTGTCTGCAGTAGGCACCCAAACAGTTATTAAATGAATGATCAAGAAAAGTACTTACCAGTCTCTTCAGGTCTCAAACTATGGGGCCCAGATGGATTATACATCCAACCTAAGGTTAGACACAACCTCACTTTGAAAAGGCATTATCTAGAGACAGAAGAGCTTAGGAAATTGAGCTTTTTAAACACTGGAGCCAGATTTCCATAGAAAGAAGAAAAATAATTTATTCCAAAAGATGTAGAAGTAAGAAATTCATCCTGAAAATAGAGCTTGATGTCCATCTGCTGGGGTAGAAAGCTTCTCTTGAGCAGGCGCTCCTGACTGGGCCACCGAGGCTTATTTGTCTCGCAGCAGTTCTTAAACACATCCCCGACTCTCATGCTGTGAGCTGGCAAGAGCCATATTCAAAGCCGCAGGCTTCAAGACAAGAGTAACAGATTTCCCAGAACAGCACCTTTTCTCTCAGCGGAGTGCAGACACATCTCAGCTACGCAGGCACATAATTCAAAGTGTAAAAAGGGTGAAGGAAAAAATACTGTATGCAGAGGAAGGTCTTCAAGTGTAAGGCAGGTAACGCCGGAAGAAGGCTATCGAGGAAGGAGGTCCGGTGCGCAGGTGATTCTGCATAGAAGGCTTCTGTCTGTGACCTGCAAAACAAAACTGGTCTAGTAACTTAAGGGCCTCTAACACCTCGGCCTTCACCCTCCTTCAAAAGAGCTGGAGAGACGGCTCAGCAGCAGCACTGGCTGCTCTTCCAGAGGACCTGGGTTCAATTCCTAGCATAGACATAGAGGCTTACAACCATTTGTAACTCCAGTCCTAGGGGACCTGATGAGGCACTACATATACACGGTGCCCAGACAAACATACTGAAGAAAACATCCATACACACAGGATTAAAGAAAGGGGGTGGGGTGGGGACAGGGACAAGAACTAGAAGTAGCCAGGGCTACAGCTTACATGCAGCAAAATTCCGTACGTATAAAATTTAACAGTGGCAGACAGCAGAGAACAGAGGAGAGCTAGAAGACAAAACAGGAAAGCAGCCAGGCCTGCAACCCCAGCTACCTAGGAGACAGAGCAAGGAATCAGAAAGCTAACCTCAGCAACTTAGGGAGATACTCTCAAAATAAAAAGTGAGCCAGGTGGTGATGGTACACACTTCACTCATGACCCTCGGGATGCAGAGGCAGGTGGATCTCTCCGAGTTCTAGGCCAATCTCTAATGAGTTCCAGTTGAACCAGAACTACATAGTGAGACACTGTCTCAAAAATAAAAAGTAGAAAGGAGGATTAGGGATAGAGTTAGTATTAAAAAAATTGAACCAAAGCTAGGCATGGTGCACCCAGGAGGCTAAGATAGCAGATGCTGAGCGTGAGACCAGTCTGGGCAATACAGTGGACTGTCTCATCCTCCTCCCCCTGACGCAAAGTTAACCAGACCAATACTTTTAAAACTCCGATGAAGAACAGGGTTACTCATCACACAGGTTTGGGTAGGTTCTAGAGCAGGTCCAATTACCAATTACTCTCACTTAGCTACACAAACAGCAATGTGACTTGCCAAAAGCAGGAGCCACGGAGCTGACCAACACAGAGCTGGCACTTAGTGAGTTCCTGTGCTTTTCACCTCCCTGTCAGGACAGACAGCTGGATGCCAATATGGGCACCCTCCATTCTGCCTTCACTGGCCTCCTGACTAGCAAGCTCCCTCTGTGTTGTATCCGCAGGACTCCAGGCTGCCTTTCAGGCTGTTCCCCATTATGACTACCCCAAGTACAGGTGACAGTGACAATGTCACCCATTTCAGGATGGCAAATGTCACTATCTTTACATGCTGGGCTGCTCAGTGGGAGCAGGACATCCTTAAGGTGTCCAGTGGGGCTGGGCAGTGGCCCAGCAGTTGAGAGGGTTTGTTGCTGGGCTGCAGAGGTGGCACCATTGAAGTAGGGCTCACAACCAAAAAGACAAGTGTTTGCTGCTCTTCCAGGAGCCCAGCTTGGTTCCCAGCAACGCCACCCAGACACTCACAGTCACCTTCTGGAGTCCCATTAAGTCCCAGTGCAGGAGACTGCAAATGATATGCATTTGACTCAAGATTTAATTAGAGGAGGTCTGGGGGTGTGGCTCCCTCACAGAGGGCAGCACAGAGAGCGTGACAAATGGCATTGCTCAGGGTGCCCTGGGCCCTCAGTTCAATCCCCAGCACCAGAAAACACAGAGGAAAGTGGAATTAACTCAAGGATGGTTTTTACAGTGCACTAGGAGAGGAGCACCAGGCTAAGGTGGCCACTGTCAGAGCAGACTGTTCCTGTGGTCACTTTCTGTCCCTGGCCTGGGCTGACAGAATAGCTGCTCTGTAGACACTCTGTTCTAGGCGGATGATAAAGTTGGCTCAAGAATGCAGATGTTTCTGTGGGAATCTTCTATGAACAGCACAGACAGACGTCTTTACCCTCTGGACTTTTTAAAGATGTATTTTATTTTTATGTGTGTGTGTGTGCACGTGTGTGTGTGTGCACGTGTGTGTGTGTGTGTGTGTGTGTGCTCATGTCAGTACAAGAGCTCTCACAGTCCACAAGAGGGCACTGGGTCTCTTGGAATTGGAGTTGCAAAATGTTGTGCATGGTCCAGTCTGGGTGCTAAGATTTGAACCTGGGCCCTCTGAAAGAAGAGCATGTACTCTTAACTCCTGGACCATCTCACCAGCCTTTCTTTTGGCTTTTTTTTCTTTTTTTTTTCAAACAAAGAATCACAAAGCAGGAAAATGACCTTTACTTTTTAATAAACCCACACAACTAGGAACTACTTTTTATTCATCTTCACTGGTGACAGCTGAACTAGAGTTAAGTGTGGTGCTCAGGGCGTGGTTCTGTGGTTGGATTAGCTAGGAAGTATGGAATCCTCTCCATGATGTGGAAATAGCTAGCTGTGGATGAAGCTGGAACAAACAATTCAGAATTTACAGTATTCTGTGTAAAACAATGGAATCACTAGGGTAGCCCAGAGAAAACCTGGGAATGGTGATGGGGAAAGGGACTAAGAAGCCGGGAACTTAAAAATACCAAGGCCAGCTGGGCAGTGATGGGGCACACCTTTAATAACAGCATTCAAATGGATCTCCATGGGTTGAAGGTTAGTCTGGTCTGTAATTCGAGTTCCAGGACAGCCAGGACTACACAGAGAAACCTGGTCTTGCAAACAACCAAAAACAAACAAAACAAACAAGAACAAAACAAAAACAATCAATCAACAACCAACCCAAAACAAAAACAAACAAGGCCAGAATGAAGAAATTCATTCAAAAAGGGTATATGAATGAATGTGTCTTTGTCTGTCTGACTCTTGTTTCTAAATCTTTGTTTTAGGTAAAATTTCAAACCATTCTTTATTATAATATGCAAAGGTAGTTTTATTCAACTACAAGACTTAGCCAGTCAGCACAGGCATTTAACCATTCAAGGGAATGTGCCGAAAGAGTGGTTAACAATTAGAAAACCACATGCATCTAGAGATGAAAGAACTCACGTAGAAACCATGGTCAGGAAGCAAGCACAGGATTCGCAGGATGAGCCCTGAAACATCTGAAGCATTAAGAGCTGGTGGGGGCTGAGGCAAAGCCAAGGCCATGTCCAGAGACACGTACTTGCTGACCTGCCTTCTAAGTGCAATGAACACAGTAGGGCAGTAAGAGGCAGAAGAGCTAAGTGTGCGACCAGGTCGAGAGTGTGGAAACATCAGGCCCAGAACCTCCGGGTCAGGAGCAGAGCAAGAAGGAAGAAGAAAAGGAGGTCCCAGGGCAGGCTAGGCAGGCCTTGAGGGGAGACCACAGTGGAGAGCTGCTCATAACCCGTAGATCAAATGTTCTCATTTTTCACGTTCCTGGTTCTGTGACTCAAGGGACCTTTGGTGACCCTGACCAAAGCTATGAGCATACACCTTACATTATGTCTTGAGAGGTGTGCTGTTCAAACTAGACACCTTAGGTTAAAGTAACAAAAGCCGAGCCCACCGCAGCCCAGAACTCTGCAAAGCTGCTAGGCAAACAGCAGTCTCTCTCTTTCCTCCTCAGGCACTCCACAAATGTGATTCATAGACACATGCAGAGAAACATTCATACATATAAAAGTAAAATAGATATGTAAATAAATAAATTGTTTTTAAAAGCAGGCCAAGAATATGGCTCGGCTCTGTTCTGAACACCTGACACTAACTTCCATTTAATAAAGTAGCAGAGAAGAAGGAGTCAGGTGACAAGGGACCTGCCACTCAGCCAGTGGACAAACCTTTGCACGCTGCCACTGTTTACCGCCTGGTCTCAGCATCAAATAAAAGCTGCAGTCTTGAGAGTCAGCCTCCTCTCTGTTCTGTGCTGTTTGAGACAAGGCCTCCTCACTCTGCAGCTGAAGTGGGTCTGGAACTTGCTATATGTAGCCCAAGCTGGCTTTGAACTTATCATCCTCTTGCCTCTGAAATCAGTGCTGGAATTATGGGCATATACAACTCCCAACCTTCAAAAGATGCTTGTCTCCCTCTCCCCAAAGCATTCTAAGACATTAATTTTCAATAGTTTAGCCACTTCTTCCTGTTGCTGGGTGTTATTAACTAAGAATACTCACTCTCTAATCTGTCAGAAGCCCGCCTGAGAGCTTACTGTCATGAACCACACACAGGCATATCAGAGAACAAGTGGCAGTCCCAACAGGTGGGTCATCCCAAAGACTGACCTCAGGTCTCCGGGCTTGGCAGCGAGTGATTTTACCCTGTGCACCATCTCTCCGGCCCTAAACTACACTATAAAAGGGCAGGGTAACCATAGACCCTAAGAGAAACTTATGGATAAATCCCTAAGAAACACTTGAAGAGAATGGTTTTCTCTAACTGTGACCTTGTTCTTTAGACCATATATCTTTTCAAACCAGTCTGCTCTTCAGCTGTCTTTGAGGAAGAAGCCATAGCAAACACTGTAGCTCACTGGCTGGCAACATCCACAAGGAAGGGCAAAGGCATAATCACCTCAGTGCCTGGGCAGCTGTGCAGCATGTCCTCCTCCTCAAGGCCAGTGGTACTTCAGATACCAGATGGTTTCATTTTTCAACTGTGGTCCAAACAGAGGATTGAGCTGCGCCAGAATTGCAATCAGCCAACTAAAATTCATGGGAGGAACAAAAGCAGAGAGTTGTGAAACTGGCTAGAATACAACCATTTTCATATACGATGGAAAAACCCATGTTAGTTCAACTTCAGTGTAGTCCATTCTGACCAAGCCTTCACTACACACTGCTCTCCTGGGACCAGAGAACACTCCCCAGGTTGCTTTGTGTCTTCATTTGAGACAATCCACAAAGTAGGGAGGCTCCACCACAGCTGAGTCTGCTTCTTCTCCATGACTTCATTACTGTGTGCCAAATATCTGAGCTTAAGACATCTTCGCCACCAAGTCAGTTCACATCCGCACAGTTTGTCACTGTTGCAACTTCCAGGCAAAATAGATGTATCTTCTCCAGCGTGCAGATATTAAGGTACTATTTTAGGGGTACACTTAAGATCTGGTTTCAGCCCACGGGGTTCCTAATCACCACCACAATAAAACATGTCAAAGCATTTTGTGGGTCCTACCACATGGAACCAAATGGGCATTTACTTCTGCATCTAAATCACAAGGTGCGCTTCTGTATTGCCCACGATTACAGAGGAAATACAAGCATCTCACATTATCTCAGAAACGGCACAGTTTTTTCTTATGCTGTTCACGGGGTTCTGTATAAGCCATTTTCTATCTGATAAGGTAATTCACAGGCCCAGTGACATCTGAGAACCAGGCTAAGGACAAAAGCAAGGAATAACAAGAAAAGCAGCCTGCAGGTGTCCGGCTAGTCAACCATTCTGTCTTACTTACTGAACAAATATTTAATGAGCAATTACTAGGTCTCAGGCCCCGGCAGCGCAGGGAAGATGACACGTCGGTCCTCGGAGATCTTATGTAATATCGGACTGTAACTGCTAGAGAGACGAAAAGCAGGGGAGAGGGATGGAAACAGGGCTGAAAGGGTGACTAAGCAAGAACGGAACATCTGAAGACACCGGACTGACGCCAAATACACTACCTTTAGCTCTTATCCAGGTTGTCTATGGAGGGGATGGAGGGGTAGGCTAAGTGTGGGGGTGCAGACTACAATAAACAGGTCCTAGAAGAATGAGTTTCAGTGATATAATCCATGTTATTGATCTCTTGAATGTAGTCTAGGGAGTTGCTTTCTGAGGAAAAGGAGACAGATAACTATGGTGGTCTCTTCTTAAACTCCCATTCAAGAAAGGGACCAGCCAAACCCAACTAGGCCATTACAGGCTGGGTCTCTTCCTCCTTTGGCTGTCATTTTTGAAATCCTTCCAATCATAAGATCAAAAGGCAGATTCTAATCACCAATGGAGAGGCTGCTGGCAAAGCAGCCAGCACAGCGTCAGGAGCCGGTGCCCACAGACACAAGGTGTGTGCAGCTCCCTGGCCCACAAAGGGCTGGTTTGTGATGAGAAACGTGATACGGAGGGAAACCAGGCCAAGACAGATACTTTAAGCTGACTCACTTTACAAACAAAGAGTTAATTCAGATGAGCGTCTCTGATCACCCTTAGAACTAGGGTATTAAACATAAACACAACAGCAAGCCTATCAGTAAGGCTTCATACAGACAGGCAAGCAGGCAGGCAGACAGACAGACAGACAGACACATGCACACAAAGAGCGGTGGGGGAAACGGACAACACAGGCGGACACTGCACTGCAGAAAAGCTCTGTGGCCAGAGAGTCATGGAAAATTCCACCCAAGCCCAGGGTTTCCCTGTTTCCCAGCAGGAGAGGCAAGCTGCCTGCAGGAACAGCTCTGTGTTTCATAAGAGACTGAGCTAACTGGCAACACTTAGAAACATCAAATTAAAAAGATAAATTAGAGCCCACGCTGTCCTCATTGTCCTTCCTCACCAAGAGTGTGCAGTAAGCAATTAAAACATCATCTCGGGACTGGGCAGATGGATCAGTGGTTAAGGGCAGATGCTGCTCTTCCAGAGGACCCAAGCTTGCTTCCCGGCACCCACACTGGGCAGCTCACCATTGCCTGCAACTTCAAATCCAGATACGACGCCCTCTTCTGGTCTCTGCACTAACATACACACAGACACACAGATACATCCCTCCTCCCTTTAGGGGTGTAGGGGGTATGTGTGTCAACCTCAGACTAGTCATCCAGGAGTTTTTCTGAAAATCCTTGGAGCAGGACAGAAAGAGAAAATTAAAGCGCCATGAGAAGGGAGAGGCCGGTCGGAAATCTCTCACTAGTAGCACAATTAACAAAGTTTTCGATGGAGACTACCTCATAGAGACAACATTCCTTTCTTACAGAGATACTGCAAAGAAGAACATTAAACTGGGAATGAACTATGTAGAAGGCCAAAGCAGATCTGACCTTTGACCTTTGCCTTTAATCTTATCCCTTTCTTAGTTGTAATCTGTGACTTCCTGTGGTTCTCATCAACAAAATCAGGAGGTTTGTTTACAGTCAAAAATGTCTTAACTTCCCTTTGCTAGAGCCACTTCGACCCTTGTGACCTACAGCTTAAGAACCGATCTATGGTCTCATTTACCACAAGAATCCTTTAACAATGGCACCTCAGAAGCTACCAATATCAGATATATAGCACTTCTAAGACACAATCATGAGATTACTGTCTCATGTAGCCCAGGCTGGCCTTAAACTCCTTTAAGTAGCCAAAGATAACCCACACTACCCAGGTGCTGGGAACATAGGTCGGTTCACAGACACTGTTACTCCCCAGAAGCTACCCACTTTTTGATAAACACCAATTTTTCTTCATAAGTGACTCATCTTAAAATTCTTCCCAGGAGCCTGGCTACGAGTGACAAGTGAGAGGAGGCGTCTGAGAGAACTGCAGGCACCTGCAGGAGGCAGCGTGCAGCTGTGTCTGTCTCCTGCGTGTGTGGCACCACGCTGTACTCACAGTTATGGAGCCTCAGGCAGAGGCAGGCCGAGTGACATGGATGTTCACAATACCGGATAGGCAGAAGCGGGCAGCAGAAGACCAGAACTGAGGCCCAACGTATGCTGAAGGCTGGCCTCTGAGGTGCTTTAAGTGAGGACTCAAGTTTAGCGAGATCTAAATTGGTTGTGTATTACAGAAGTAAGAATCCAGCCTTTGGTGCCTGGTCACAGTAAAGAATAAGAATTAGAATTAAGAACGAAGGAAAGCCACTTTGCTCGCTCAGGTTAGTCTTTGGAAGCTTCCAGTGTTTACCATGCCCTCCCTGTCCTGCCTTTTTTGAGGGGTGGATCTCATTACCTTGCCCAGGCTCATTTCAAAGTCCCAGACTCAAGGGAGCCTCCTTAGTAAAAAGTCACCATCCCTCATCCATTCAGCTTGTAGAGATGGGACAATTTGTTTCGTTTTGTTTCTTCAAACTGTTGAGAAGATAGACAGAGCCCAGGGCCTTGTGCACAGTAAGCAAGTACTCAGATCCTGAGCTATAGGACCAGCCCCCAACACTATTTTCAATGTTTCAAATCAAAAGGGGAGAAAAAAAAAATCAGTCTTAACCCTCTCACCTTAACCCTAATACACACCACAAAACAAAACACAACCTGTTAGGGAAATGCCTGGAGAAATAATACGGGCTATTTCGATTGAAATTTTAGAGGAAATTCCCCCTCCAACCAGCTGAGTGAGCTCAGTGCCTGCCCTTCTAGCTACCTACAGACGTAAAAGTTCCCTCCAAAGCTGATAAACACACACAGCTTTGGAAGGCAGAAAAGCCCGCTGTGACCTGATGGGAGTAGTGGGAAGGGCCTGTGCTCTGGCCGAAACCTGGCTTGTTGTGTAACCAGAAGGAACAGACTGTACCCTTCCGCTTGCCCAAACTGTTCCACATGGTTCCACAGCCCAGAGGCCTAATAACCATCAACTGAGAGGCTCCTCTGCGATGGCGGTGGCACAGTTACAGCTAGGAGAGCCGCAGAACTGGGGTGGACAAACGCAAGCTCCTCTTTCTAGGAGCTACTGGATTGAAAGTAGGGCCTGAGGATGCCAGGCAAGCACTCTGTCACTGAGATACATCCCAGACCTTCATCGCTATTATTTTCTCCTTTGGGTTTTTGAGACAAGGTTTCTCTGTGCCCTGCTGTCCTGAAACTCATCTGCAGACCAGGTTGGCCTTGAACACACAGAGATTTGTCTGCTTCTGCCTCCTGAGTGCTGGGATTAAAGGCATGCACCACCATGCTCAGTCAGCTATTATTATTTTTCATTTTGAGACCGGGTTGCAGTAAATTGCCCAGGCTGTTCCTGAACTCGCTGTGTAGCTCAGCTGTCTAAAGTGGCCTCACCTATTCCACAATCACCCTCAGGGGCCACGGTTATGTCAGGCTCTGAGGATGCTGGCTGAAGGGTCTGATTCACCTGGGAGGGCAAAGGAGTGTGCTCTCTACAGTCAGGCCAGTGGCCCAGCTCCAAGCTTAGGGTACACTGTTCTGCACAGGAGCCGCACCCAGCCCTCAGATAATCCTGTTTAATGCTTTTGTTCCACATACAGAAGGAAGAACAGAGAACATGGGTGCAGCCTAGCTCCTGGAAGGCACAGGGGGGACCTCAGCTTCCTTGTAGGAATAGGGAAATCCGGTCAGGGATGGCTCCTCCATCCACTGTCCTCCCAGCCCGAGCCACAACAGGAGTGACCTCTGCCGGTGGGTGACAGCAGAAACATATGCAAGTGCCCAGGGCATCAAACCCTGTCTCCAATCGAATGACAGACACACTTTGAAAGGCAGGGAAGCCACATCGAAGCTACCAGAAAACGGGGAGATCTGGTACTGGACAGAATTGGGTTTTTACTCTAAGCTGCCGGAATGGCTCTAGGCAGTGACCTTACCACCCAAGCTTGTTTCCAGTCATAAAATGGAGCCAAAATACTTGCCACCGAGTGAAAGTACAGAGATAATAGGGGCTCTTGCAGTGGCTGGCAAGCCCTTGCTTTTCTTTTTATCTATGAAACAACTTAAAGTGTGCCCAAGCCACAGAAGGAAGAGCAAGAGATTTACTTTGGAGTTTCTCAGAGGCTGTGGCACTGGGCCATTAGCAGCCTCTACCATACTCACACCCCTAGCCCTGCAGCCCACAGATGTCTAAGATATCCCCCGCACTCCGGCTCCCTCTAACACACAGTGCATGTGACAGATGCTTCTGTAGATGGCATCATGCCAGACAGCAGGCTGAGACAGGGGCATGCATGTTCCTGGGTAGAGACCTGAGTAATTGGGTAACTTCTGAAAAGACACTTGTTAAAGGTTGCCTGGTTTCTGAACTCACTGCTTGCTGGTAGTGGCAAGGAGACACTATAGAGTTCCCATACTGACCCTTAAAATGAGCTTGATCCCTACCCCCCTTTCTCTCTCAGAGGACAGAGCTGAGGTGACACTTGAAGGCACAGGCTGGAGGCCACTGGGTAGGTGTGAGAACACCGTGAGAAGCTCCTACAGGGCTCTCTGAGCTGAAAGTCCTTGGCCTGGCAGTAACTTTTTTGCAGATTTTGCAACATGGAACCAGAACCCCCTTCGAAGTATGTGCTCCAGAGACTAGCACAGGGGCGCCCTGACCTCCTGACTGTCCTCTGGATCATCCACTGTCTGGTAGCTCTAAATCAACTTAGGCCTGGCTTGATCAATGAATGCAGCTCCCTCATAGACTGAGCCCTCCCTTCTCCAGTAACATCTGTATCCCATCTAAGGTTTTCCTTTCTTGGCTATTCTCCCTCCTTCAAACTGTTTCCCTCTAGTGCTGGGGATGGAACCCACAGCTTCTTGCATGCTAGGCAAATGCTCTGCCACTTAGGTATAACTCTATAGCTACTAAAGGTGAACAGGGCCAGAAAGATGGTTTAGGAGGTGACAATGATTGTTACCAAGCTTGACAACCTGAGTTTGACATAGCCTCTCCCTCCAGGACCAGAAACTACTCCAAGTTGTCTTCAGACAAACCTCCCCCTCCACCCCCCCCAACCCCCCCACCCCGTGCTAAATAAATAAAGGTGGGGGGAAAAACTAAAGGGTAAAAGGAATCACACACAAAGGAGATGCTGCCGCTGGCTTTCAAGACGGAGAGCCGAATGGAATGTGAGTGGTCCGTAGGGCAAGGCGGTGGCTAACCACCAGCCAGTGAGGAAACAGGGACTCCAGTCTTATTACCACAAAGAACTGATTCTGGCATAGCCTGAGGGCTTGGCAGAGAACACCAAGCTCCAGATGAGAAGACACAAACATGTTTTCTATTAACTGGCTGCCAACCTTACCACTGTGGGCCCTTTGCTACCACAGGAATACGCCCTAATTTTTGCCAATTTTAAACTTGAAATCTCTTCCCTTTCTTGCCCCCAGGACTTCAAGACAACTGGTTTTCTAAACTGGGCCTTTCAAACCAAAGTGTCTAAGGAGCCCTTTGTGTGCTAGGGATTGAAACTGGGGCCTCACAATACAAATGGGGCACAATCCCAGCTCCAATAATCCCCTTATCTGCCACATTATAATGGGAAAGATTCTAATATATGCCTCCATACAGCAGGTAATAGCAGCACGCTGGGCCCCACCCCATGGTCTCACTTCCCCCATTCATAAGCATCATAAACGTGCCTAGGAGAGAAATGATACAGTTCTCAGATGGCAAATTAAGTGATGGCAGCTTTCCAGGGTAGGAATGAAGTGGCTGTGGGGGTTCTCCGCGGCTGAGGGACAGACAGATAGCAAACCACAGGAGCTTGGGCTTTCACCTGCAGACCTCGCCAGGCTGAGAAACACCAAAGTCCAGGGTCCATCCGGAGCAGAGAGTCAGAGAAACCCAAATATCACTCAATCGAGTCGGAACCCCAAAGCCTTTTATTGTGAATCATGAACTAATCAGACAGAGGGACTGGCAAGAAGGCTGAGGTTAGAGCTACTTGTTGCCAAGCCTGACAACTTGAGTTTGGTGTCCACAACTCACAGGATGGAAGGAAAGAATGGACCCCTGAGGACTGTCTTCTGAGTTCTACATACCTGCTCCATCCCAAATAGATAAATTAAACATGGGTTAAGAAAAGGTGGTGGCAGTGTGTGCTTGCATGTGTGTGTGTGTGTGTGTGTGTGTGTGTGTGTGTGTATTACCAAGATGGCTTAGCAATTAAAAGCACTTGCTGCTTTTCCAGAGAACCCAAATTCAGTTCCCAGCAACTATACTGGTTGACTTACAACCAACCTCCTGTAACTCCAGTTCCAGGGTATCCAATGCCCTCTTCTGGCCTGCAAAGGCAATGCACTCATGTGCATAAGTGCATGTGTGCATGCAGGCACACACATGTACACACACGCGCGCGCACAGACACACACACACACAAATTAAATTTTTTAAATTAAAAGTGTGGTTAATATGCTCTTAAAGAAATTTAAAAATCACTAACATTCAGTTAACATTATTTACAAAACAAGACAGGAACAAAATCTGGTGAAATAATCAAAACAATAAAATAGCCTAAAGTTAGCACATTAATAATTATATTGATTTTATATATTTAGAAGACATTCATAAGATAAAGACTGCTGGGTGTGCAGAGCCATGTGCCTGCAATTCTAATATTTGTGAGGCTGAAACTGTTAGTTCAAGGCCAGCCTGGACTATGTAATCAGACTTGTCTCAACAAACCAAAGCTAACTTAAACTAAAAGGCAAGGACCCCCAGTGCTGACTAGTTTCACCGACTGAGTTCCAGGCCAGCGAAGGCTACACAGTGAGACCCTGTCTCTAAAAGAAGGGGAAAAAAGAGATGAATGACAGAAGACACAGTCAGGAAGGAAATTCATATTCAATAGCAAAACTATTTTGAATTAAAAAGCCAAAAAAGGGGCTGGCAAGATGGCTCAGCGGTTAAGAGTACTGACTGCTCTTTCAGAGGTCCTGAGTTCAAATCCCAGCAACTACATGATGTTTCACAATCATCTGTGATGAGATCTGATGCCTGTGTCTGAAGACAGCTACAGTGTACTTACATATAACAAATAAACCTTTAAAAAATAAAAAGCCAAAAAAAAAAAATTAATGAAGCAAGGAAGTTCTGAAAATCAAGTCGAGCATGGCGCCCATAATGCTAGAATTCAGAAGACAGAGGTAGGAGAATCAGGAGTTCTCTGCCAGCCTGGGCAAACTACTGAGACCCTCTCTCAAAACCCGGAAGCAGCAAGAAACAGTACAAACACTGAGATACTGAGATCTGGGCAAGGCTCTGGATTCAATCCCTAGCATGAAACAAAAAAAAGACAACTGAAAGCCAGGCTGCAGTGACTGCCTGTCTTCAGTGGGAGTGCAGCCAGTCCTAGTGCCAGCAGCCTAGAGGGGCAGAAGTGCCTAAATGCCCAAACCTGACACTGCCTAGTACTGTGGGAAGTATGCAGACCCAAGGCCCACCTAACAGGTCTACAGGAAATAAGTCAATGGGTCTCCTATCTTTGCTTACCCCAGTTTTGCCAGAAATTCAAACCTCCCAGGTTCACCCCTCATGATCTAAACGTCATTCCTTTGGGGCCCGGAGTGAGCTCTGCATAGAGGGTATACCTAGGCCCCAGCTCAGAGTCTAGCACTGCAAACAAAACCACCCCAGGCTGCTCCAAGTCTCACCAGTCCCTCAACCTCTCTCCTAAGTCCTCCCCGTGGTCTCTGTAGCTCTAATTACCTGCCTCGGTCACACTCTTTTCTGGTATTTTCCACTGCTTCCAGGTGAGCTGGCTCCTCCCCCACTTCTCCAAGCTCTCTCAAGCAGAAAGCTGACTACTCTTGGGCAATGAGGTCAGAGACTTCTTTGCTTGCCCCTGTGCTACCTTCAGACAGTTCCCCTCCGTCTTCTGCAGCTGCTTTTCCAACAGTCAGCCCAGCCTCCTGATGCAGAGGCTGTTGTTCTATGTGGCCCTTCTCAGCCACGTTTTCATCTAAACAGTAATCCTGCCTCAGTTATGTGGGTCCTGCTCCAATACATCCAGAAGACCCTAGATCACAGATAACCAACCTTACCCACAGTTTCCTGTACACACACACCCCTATGGGAACACTGAAGTTCCCATACACTGAAGACAGAAGATACCACAGTGAAAGGTATCAGATCTCTCTCAAGGGAATCAAGACCAATACTACTATTTACTACTATTTTTGGGCTGCACCTGATCTTGAGTGACTGAACTATGGCAAGTGGAGGCCCAAGAAAGACAGAGATGACTATGCTACATGTCAGCATCGGCACTACTCAGATTTGTCTCTGTCCAAAATATTCTCATATTCATTCATATTCATTCTCTCTCTCTCTCTCTCTCTCTCTCTCTCTCTCTCTCTCTCTCTCTCTCTCTCTCTCCTTTTCTCTCTCCTTCCTTCCTTAAGGTCAGGGTTTCTTAATACTGGCACTACTTACTAAGTTTTGGACCACAACCTTATTCATAGGAACAAGGGAGGAGTGTCCTGGACAGAACACGATATTTATTTATCAGTGCTCCTGGCTTTTACCAAGGATGCCTGGCAGTGTCAATGCAGCACCTCCTCAGGAACACATCCACCATGTACAAGGTGCTGTGCCTCTGTGGCTCGTATTCACTCAAACTACGAAGTTAGGAAGACAATCAGGGAAGTGAGGTGCACAGGATTTGTGGTGAGACAGAGGAATTACCTACAGCGCATGGTAACATATGGTGGTTCTGTCTGACGTGGTGGTTATAGAATAAACTACGTTTGCCAAAAACAATCTGAGGTAGGAGAGAACCCTAGGGGTAGCTTACAGGCTTGCCTGTAAGTTGGTAATTTCTGAAGGTTGTAAAATTACAGAGAGAATACAGTAGGTTTAGGAAGTCAAAATCAGGCTGAGCATAATTTTTTTAATCCAAGTGCTTGCAAAAAAGAGGCATGTGAGTCTCTGTGAGTTGAGGCTAGCCTGGTCTACATGGTAAATGCCAAGGCAGACAGGGATACAGAGAGGGAGCTGCTGTCTCTTTGTAGTTGACACATGAACTTGCCCTTTCCCCTACAGCTAGCTTCTGTAAGAATACCATTCCACTTGGTCCATGTCAGGCTTCTACCATAGAGGCTAAGCCATCAGCTGGAAGCCCTGTTAGTCTCTAGCCAAAACGAACCAAGAGGCGAGAAGAGACAACTTCAGCCAATGCCACCAGCAAGCTCAGTGTTGGCGCAGCCAGGCACCTTGAGATCATTTAGCTTAGGAGTCACTGAACTCTCCTCATTACACACTTCCTTAAAAGCCTTAGTGCAGAAGCCCAGTGCACTGGACATTGCAGGTGCAGAGGCACAGAAGGAGCCAGCCCTTCATCTCAGGATGGACTGCGACTGCTGTTTCCTGCTCATGGCTACACTAAACAATACTCTGGCCAGCACCATTTCCACCCCTACCATGAGCAAAATTCCAGGGAGCTAGGAAGCTCTCCAAGAGAAGAGAATGCATGGACATGGTGGCTCATGCCTGTAAGCCCACATCTGGGAGCGCCCTAGTTTCATTTCTGCCGCTGTGATAAGATAGTCCATAGAAGCAGCTAAGAGGAGAAAGGGTTTGTTTGGTTCTCCATCCCAGGGCACAGTCTGCTATGGCAGGGGAGTCAAGGCGGCAGGAACTGAAAGCACTAGTACCAGCCATTCCCGAGCAGAGACAGAGAGTGTCTGTGAACTTCTGTACTCAGCCCACTCTCTCCACACTCACACCATCACTCTCACACAAGCCCAAGGAAGGTGCAGTCCACATACAGTTACATACTAAGTTCCAGACTATCTTGGCTACAGTGTGAGATCTTGACAAGAAAGCAAGCAAATGAGGACGTTCCTAAAGGGGCAGCTTTTCTGCAGTGGGTGTGGCCTATGTTCCAGTTGTTTAACAAAGAAGAAATCATATCCCTTCAAGCACTTGCTGGTAGTTATTTGCTCCAGGAGTAGATTAAAACTCAGGGGGGTTTAACTCTGCAATTTGGCTGGCTCTGTATTCTACAGGAAGGGACAGAGTGGGAAGAACTGTGAGGCACATCTCACACATTTAAGCTAGCTCAGGGATGTTCTGCCATTTCTTCATTCACGAAGATCGATGGGAAAAGCAGTATCCCAACGTGGGCTCGGGGGAAAGTTACCCTACACACACACACAGTCAGCTTTCATCCAACAGTGTATCCAAAGTTACCCTACACACACACACAGTCAGCTTTCATCCAACAGTGCATCCAAAGTTACCCTACACACACACAGTCAGCTTTCATCCAACAGTGTATCCAAAGTTACCCTACACACACACACAGTCAGCTTTCATCCAATAGTGTATCCAATCCATTCAGACAGAGGCGTATTATACTTTGATAGAGCTTATAATGATTTAAAGAAAACCTATCAAACCTATCCTTCCTCTACCTTGTTATAATCCTAGTTCCCCTTCTGTTCATCAGATAAACAAGAGTCTTAAGAAGGAATGGGTGGAGGTGTGCACCCTTCAATCTCAGACCTTGGGGGACAGAGACAGGCAGATCTCTGTGAGTTTGAGGCCAGCTGAGACTACATAGTGAGACCATGTTCAAGGGAAAAAGTAAAGATGAAAAGGTATGTATTTAGTATCATATATTTATTTAATAAATAAAACAAAAAATGAAAGAACGACTTTATTTAGGGATAGGGGCTCAGGGTTTACAAGGCCCTGGGTTCAGTCTTCAGTACCACACCTCAAAAAAATTTCTTTAAAAAAACAGGTTAGAGACAGAGATGGCTCAGCAGTTAACAGATGTTGAAAAACAACAATAACAACAACAACAAAAAACTCTCCACATTTTAGCTTGGTAGTGGTAGTCCATGCCTTTAATTCCAGCACTTAGGAGGCAGAGGCAAGCAGATCTCTGTGAGATCAAGGCCAGCCTGGTCAGCCAGGGCTGATATACAGAGAAACCTTTTCTCAAAAAACAAACAATCTAAAAAAAAAAAAAAAAAAAAAAAAAAAAAAAAAAAAAACCTAAGCACCTGATACTCTTCCAGAGAGCTGATTCCCAGCACCCACACAGTGGCTTAAAGCCAGCTGCAGAGGATCTGTAGGTGTGTGATAATAACTAATGTTTTAATTAAAAAAAAATATTACATTCATGTGAGAGAGTAAGTAAAATGAGTAGGCTTAAATAAATATTTCACAATAGTAAGATATAAAGTAGTATAATTATAAGCGTTACATTCTCAGCAATTAAATTACACTTGTACTCCTGTCTTCAGCTCTTACCTAACACTGAGCGCTTGAAAATGTGAAATTCTGAGCACATTCAATTTGAGGATGCTATTTGTAGATATTAAACAGATATTAAGTGCCAATGACCCATAATGTGTCAATTAACACATTATAAATAACAAGAATAACTGCTTTTAAAAAGAACAACTATGTACAAGAGACAAGATACTTACAAGAGATAGCAGCAAACTGAACAGGTCACCAACATGGTGATAATAACTCTAAAAAAGAAAGAAAAAGCCAGTATTAGACATCGGTGAGCACATAGACCTTGCAGGATGGTTACATCCCTTCCTGCTCTCCCAGACTGCAAGAATGCATACTGCATACGGAGACAACGGTCCTGCACTTATCCAAACATCTGTCACATCACAGTGTGCCCCAGGGATACTAAGGACAGGTGTAAGTACATAATCAAACACGTGTGTTTAAGGGAGTATGCTGATACCACAGTTTGATCACAAACTCAGAAGTCTGGACCAACAATTCATTTTGACAGAGCTACCATATTTGACAGTATCACAGACAATGAATTACCATTGTTACAACTATGCTCACTAGCTGGACCTTTCCCCGCCTCTATTTATTTATAAAAAGTTAAAGTTGGGTCTCCAACCAGCTGAATAAAACTCAATTCAGTAAATTCTGTTCTTGCAGAGGACCCAGTTCAGTTCCCAGCACTCTCAATTGTCCTTAACTCCAACTTCAGGGGATCTGTTATCTCTGGCCTCTATGGGTTCACATAAGGGAAGCCTAGGGTCCAGTCCCTACACAGTACTCCTCGTAAGCACTGTTGTTTCCCCTGGCTAATCTCCTCTTCACTCTCATCTGCTCGAGCTTCCTCTGCACTGTGGTGACCAGGCTGTGGATCTGTCCTGCAGAGCGTCCTCTCTCCAGTGGATTTCTTTCTTTCCATTCATTTGCTAGCAAGAAAATTCACTGCTTATTCCAGGCAGATTCAAAACTTTCTTCCAGTCCTTTTCTTCTCTCCACAGTCACTCAGATTGTTCTCTCAGAAATATCCTTTCATCACTCTCTTCACGGGAGGCTGTCTCGCACAGAAGTGACTGCCACACCCCGGGAGCAAACAAGACAAATGTCAGAATGTCTGCTTATGTTCGTTAAGCCTTTTGAAGTTCTGTGCTTGCATTTCCTGTGGTTAAGCTATTGGTACTGATACATTCCTTCACTCCTCAGATCTACCTGAGTACCCAGGGTATATCGAGCTCTAGAGAAGTAGCAATGAATTAAACTGACTTAAAATGTCTACCCTGGTAGCTGGAGCGATGGCTCAGGAGTTAAGATTACCACTGGCTGTGACCACTTTCAGTAGATGCTGGTTTGGTTCCTGGCACTCACATAGTAGCTAGTTGTCTGTAACACCAGTTCTAGGAGATCTGATGCCCTCTTCTGGCATGTCTAGACACTGCATGCATGTGGTTCATAGACTTATGTGCAGACAAAATACCCATACACATATAATAAAAAGTAAAGTTTATCCTGCCCTTCCCGAGGAAGGTTCCAGGCTGGGGAGGAGGGGAGAGCAGACAACACACAGATGAACGACAGACAGACAACAATCATCATGAGCACGTTGAAGGGTCAGCAGCTGCTGACCTCAAATAACAAAGGTGGGGGGGGGGAACGACAGATGTGCTGGGGCTGTGGCAATGTTAAACAGGTGTGATGAGGCCTCAAGCGATGGGGTCTGACTGCAGACTTGAGTGAGTGTCCCCAGCAGTAGGACAGAAAACTCGGGCATGAGCTGAGAGGGGTCTTGGGGCTTCAGAGGAAGGAAGCCTGGGTGGCTGAACAGACAAGCAAGGCCAGCCTGGGAAGCAGGAGGTAAGGTTGAAGAGGTAAATCTACCTATCTCACAGCCTTTGCAAGGCCTCTGCCCAAAACGTTATCAGGAGGGAGCAGAAAAAAACTGGTAAAATCTGGCCTGATTTCTGCCTCCATCTTTCCACTGGGTTGAAGTAGGCTGGGGAAACAGGGACAGCGATGAAAAGGCAGACCGATCAGGAGTGTGAGGTTATACAGGCTGAGGGTACAGCACTCGAGGACAGCAAATGTTGGTCAGACTTTAGATGCGTTTCATCTTAATTATTTGAGTGAGGAAGTGAACATGAGTGGAGATGACCATGGTGGCCAGAGAGTTTGGATGACCAGAAGCTGGAGTACAGGTGGTTACCCCCGATTTGAGTCCTAAGAACCAAACTCTGGTCCTCCACAAGACAGCAAACGCTCTTAACTGCTGAGCGTCTCTCCAGCACCTCTAGATGCATTTTAGAGACAAGAAACAGTTGTATTGACAGTTGTGCAATAAATTAAGAATAAATTAAGTGTGGCCACTTGTAGTCTAAGCCCTTCACCCAGCTGCCTATGGTAGTGCACACCAGTAATCCTAGCACTTGGAAGGCCAAGGCAGGAGGATGGCAAGTTTAAGGTTAGCCTAGGCTACATAAAGATGGACAGGTGGAGAGACAGAAGGCTAGTCTTCCAACTCTTCTTTTCAACCCTTTATTCCTGAAGGCGGGTGCCTTTACCACAACTTCCCACCCCCAACACATGGGTGTGAGTCTCAGTGCCGAGCTCCTGCTCATCCTCTCCGGTTCCCGAGCCTAGCTTAGCGTCTTTGCTGTCTCCTCTCTTCCCCAAAAGACATCTCAGAGCACAGAAACAGCTGAGGAGCCTTTGTATTACACCCCAGTATTAGCTGCCACGGGAAAACATTCCCCTTACAACAACTGCTCCAGGGGCTGGAGAGAGGACTCAGCGGTTAAGTTCACTGACTGCTCTTCCAGAGGTCCTGAGTTCAATTCCCAGCAACCACACAGTAGCTCACAACCATCTGTAATGGGATCCGATGCCCTCTTCTGGTGTGTCTGAAGACAGCTACAGTGTACTCCTATACATAAAATAAAATAAAAATCTTTAAAAAATAAAAAAACCTTCTCCATAGGAGCTATGCAAGAGTGGAGAGTCCTAAACTGAAATTAATTTTCAAATGTCTTAGCAAAACTGTATATAACTACATATACACATTCACATGCATTCATAAAGCAAACATGAATACATCTATTATGACATATGGCCTTGGGATGTGACCTTTTTAAAATTTTTTTTTTTTTTTTTTGGTTTTTTTGGGGTTTTTTTTTGTTTTGTTTTGTTTTTTGTTTTACAAGACAGGGTTTCTCTGTGTAGCCCTGGCTGTGTCCTGGAACTCACTCTGTAGACCAGGCTGGCCTCGAACTCAGAAATCCACCTGCCTCTGCCTCCCAAGTGCTGGGATTAAAGGCGTGCAACACCACTGCCCAGCTAAAATGATTTATTTTAAGCTGGGCAGTGGTGGCACACTTTAGTCCTAGCACTCAGGAGGCAGAGGCAGGCAACCAGGTTAGCCTGGTCTAGAGAGTGAGTTCCAGGACAGCCAAGGTTATACAGAGAAACCTTGTCTCAAAAACAAAGAAAAAAAACAACAACAAAAAATGATTATATTGTAATCCTGTGCATATAAGCAGGCATGCACACAAGTGCAAGTGCCCTCAGAGGCCAGAAGAATGAGTTGGGATTCTCCAGAGATGGAGTTATGTGGGCACTGAGTATTGAATTCAGGTCCTCTGGAAGAGTACTAAATGTTCTTAACATGCCATAGTGTGCAAGGAAAGACTGGAGAACAATTTGTGGGGTGGTCAGACATGGCAACAAACACCTTTACCCACTGAGGCCACCAGCCAGCCTTTCCTATGTGACCTTCTACTTTCTACACACTCCAAAATGTTTAGGAATAAAACCCCCAAAAACTGGAGCTGACATAATCCCTGGTCTACTAATCCCTGTGCAATCCTCTACATCTGGTAAGGAGGGCTTGAAGCTTTTGGCGGATCTGTGGGCTCCCAAAGAGAAAAGAGGGAGATCATGAAGGACAGGCGTGCTCAGGACAGCAGGCACAGGCTGGATTTTGTCCTACCATGTCCCACTGCAGAAAAAAAAAATCTAAAGAATTGCAAGGGGCTGGCTTTCCCACTGCCCACACATTCAGGAGGGGACTGTCCCTGCCAGCCACCTTTTTGCTGTCTCATCAGGCCCCAATACCCTTCTCATTGCCCATTTTCAAAACACTGAGCAAGGGTCTCTCAGAATCAACACAGAAGCCTGCTGTTTCGCTCCTTTCTTGCACAGTTCCTTATTTCCCTAAAGAAAATCTCCGAATCCCACAAGTCAGAGATGCTTTCCTATATTAAATATTCAGTTCATCGTGGTGGCTAGAGAAACAGCTCAGTGACAGAGTGCTTGTCTAGAAGGTGGGAGGCTCTGGGTTCACTTCTCAGCAACTCCCCCCACCTCCACCCCTACCATCACCACACAGAAAGAAAACATCAGCAGAGCTCATTAAGCAGGCCATTTCTTCCATAATAAAAAAAACAAAACAAAAAAAAAACAAAACAAAACAAAAAAAAACCTTTTGATTTACAATCTTTTGGGGAGGAGAATGTAGAAGGGACCTGGTGATAATTAACCCTAAAATGTCCACGTTTTAGTAAAACATAGGGACATGGACAAGCTAACTAAATCTTCCAAGGTCACAAGAGCTCAGTCACCTTGGGGCAGGGTTTCCTAAAATGAAAGTCTATAACTCCTAGGAAGCACCATTTCAAGACCTGCTCAATCCTGCCAAGAGCAGGAAACACAAGGACTGCAATGGAGCCTGTAAATGGGCCTCAGATCCAATCTCAATGCAGGTCAACTAGAACCAGGGGTTTCATTACTCTGCATAACAGGAGTGGCACCTGATGCCGAGGATGGGGAGAGCAGAGCTTTAAGAAAGGAGTGGTCCAAACTAGGTGTGTTAATAAGAGCTATTCTGGGGATGAAGGCCAGAAAGACAGCCAGTGGTGGAATGAGACAGGGTTGGTTGAAACACAACAGAGGCATTTTGTTGTCTTTAACTCCAAGAAGAAAAAAAGAGGTCTAAATGAATTTGGTTAATACAAATTACTTCGAGAACTCCAGAACTCAGATACCGCATCGGCTGCTATAAACCGAAGATGGGCCTGTAGAACTGTTCTCGAGGGGTGGGACTTGATGCTTATAAGTGACAGAAATTCACCTATCATTTCCCTTTCAAAAGCCATTTATTTGGGACCCAGAGAGATGGCTACTTGGTTAGGAACACTTGCTCTTCCAGAAGACCTGGGTTCAAGTCCCAGCACCCACGAGACAGCTCAAAACCATCTGTAACTCCAATGCCAAGGGATCCAAAGCCCTCTGTGGGCAATGCATGCACGTGACACCCTTACATACCTGCAGCCAAACACTTATATACATAAAATAAATAATACATAAATCTTTAAGTGTTTTCTTAAGCTACTAGAAAAAAGGTTTTTTCTAAGTCAATATATTCCAGACAGTAATAGACAATAATATCACAAAACACAGTAAAACTTCCTCTAATCAAAATGTCCCACTTGATATACATTGTCTACAAAGTGCTGTGGAGCTAACACTATGTACCCACCATTCAGTGTCTAATCTATTAAAGCAAGAGACGTTTCTGACACACTACTTAAGTTCAAGTGTCACCTCCACATGATCTTGAATTGAGAGGGAAAAAATTAGTTAATTCAAAAGAGGAACTAGAAAGAGGGTGTTCCAGGCTCCTCTGAAGAGGTCTGTTTTACACTGCAATACAGAAGTTTACCTCCAAACAAAGAAAGCGGTATTCAGCAAAACCTTAGGTGGGGGAATGAAACTCTACCTTGGTCAACTACTGTACATACTCGTTGACAAGCAAGGGCAGGAGCGCCCTGGAAGGTATGACGCAGAGGTTTCTAAACAATACCTTTGGCTCTGGGTGATTTAACCTCGCTTAGATCAGGCTCACCCCCACCCCTCCTGGGTTGGGCCCACTAAATGCAAAGGCTGAGCTCAACGCTATGCAGCAAGCTTGTCAGAGTCCGCAATTGCGACAGCATGGGGGCAGAGGGAGATTTTTGTTCTTAGATCCCTTTCTTTGAAGTTTGGGCAAAAAGCCTCCCTTGCATAAAAGACGGGTCCAAAGCAGCAAGAGTGGCTCGGGGGGGGGGGCACCCTAACTTCTCTTCAGTCGATGTGCACGCTTTTGGTCCATCAAGACAAAAAGCACTCCCTAAAATTCACTTCCGGGAGGGGCTGCCAAAGGTGACCTCACCCTCCGGCCGGGGACACTGACAGGCTCTGAGGAGCGCATGCGGTCCTCCTGGCCTCATCCTCCCGCCGTAGTCCTCCACGCACGATCCTTCTCTCCGTGATCCTCCCACCGAGGTCTTCAGCTCCCACCACCTCGGGCCTGGCGCACTTACCCCCGATTAGGCCCCTTGGGGATAAACCAGGGCACGAGGAGGCCCACAAAGCCCCAGAACACGCTCATCACGATCAAAGGCACAGTGAGGCCGTGGTATGCCATGCCTGCGCCCCAGCAGCCGAATCAGTCCACCGCCTCGATCTCGTCCCACCCGGAAGTGTCAACAGAAGCTCACGTGATCGGCGCGCGAAAGCTCCGCCCTCTGCGCTCCGCGTGACTCGCCCGTCGAACTCCGCCCCTTGGACCGGAGCTCCGCCCTCACCTGGCCTGTCTCAAGGCTGCGGCTTGTTGGAGCATGTCTTGAGATGAAGTGCCAGCCATCAGGGAGGGGCTCAGCAAAGTTTTCTGGCAAGAACTTAGGCCCATTTTGGTGATGTGTTATTTACAGTTTTATCTATATTTTATGCACAGACGTAAAATCTACAATAGTGGATTACTGTTCTAGAGTCCTGTATGGTAGGCTCCTGGTTGTAAGCTTTGCATTCTTCTATATAGCCTATGAACTACTCAGAATTGCCATCTCTACTCCAAGCGAGGAACTTGGTCACAGTCACATTGTAAGTGACTTAACGGTTGTAAGGTTCTTAACCGTTGGTGCTGTTGTGTGTCTTGTACAGTGTGCCAGGGTCTGAGTTACAGAAATACATCTGACAGCCGTCTGACAGAGGTCACATCTCCGGAGAAGATGGCCCTGCAAATAGGCCACAGTGCAGAAAGTCAGCCGAGGATGATCAGGTTCTGCTTTGCATTCCTGCCTGTTGTTACAACAGCTTCAATAAAAATAGGAATTAACCAGAAATATCAGAATTGTGGTGCTTGCCAGAATTGTTGTAGGCTCATTGCAACATGAACTTCCTGAGGCACAGAAGAGGGAGCAGTTCTTGGACAGTTTTTTTTTTTTTTTTTTTTTTTTTTTCCTTTTTCTTGGGGCCAGGGACTTGTTATGTGGAACAGGCTGGCCTCCGGCTCCCAAGTGCTGGGATTACAGGTGAACCACCATGTTGAGCTGAGGTTGATTTTGAAGAAGCTTGCAGACAGAGTAAGATGGAAAGGAGATCTGTCAGCTGAATCCAGTGTGATGGATTGTAGGTCAGTTTCCAGGCAATAGCTACCGCTCCTCAGTTCTTCATCAAGTAGACTGGGTTCCTGAGTTAATTGGAACTTTCAGCAGCTGTACCAGCTTTTCAAATGATTTTAAGACTTTAACTGAGCCAGCTGTGGTGGCTAAACACCTTTAATCCCAGAATTTAGGAGGTAGAGGCTGGTGGATCTCTGTGAGTTCGAGGCCAGCCTGGTCTACAATGCCAATTCAGGACAGCCAGGGCTACATAGAGAAACCATGTCTCAACAAACAAACAAACAAAAACACACTTTAATTATCCAGCATACTTAGTAGTTAAAACGTGTTGGCTAAACAGTCTTAGAAGCAAAACAATAATGTATTCTTTCAGAATTCCACACTAAGTATTTTGCTTCTGTGTTAAGGTAGAAACATTTATTGTGAATCATTTGGTATTCTTTGTGCTGATAGTTCTTTCCTGCAAAACTTAGCCCAGCAGGAATTATGTTTTTAAGTCCCAAGCCAAGCACCACCAAGGCCCATTTCCTACTGTTAGCACATCTGCATGTCTACATGTGACCTGTTCAAAACTTTCAGTGTCCAGCCTGTGGCAGAGGATAGTGATAAATGTGGCCAAACACAGAATCTTAAACATATTTAAAAACCTTTTAGCAGAGGTGGGGATGGGTGGCTGTCACTCTATTGTGTGATTCTCAGGTGTGAACTTTGTAGAAGACAATGTCATGTTGTAATGTGCGTTTGCAGGTTTATATCAGTTGCTCCTGGAGACTAAGCATTGTTCAGCTGTCTGTTTCTGGGAGTTTGTTAGACATAGAATGCACTCGAGACACCATTATGCACAACAGATCTAGAGTCTGCCCGCTGAACCACTGTGCGGCTGAACTGAGCAGACAAGACAGGGTGAGATCAACCAAAACTGACATGGAGAAGGCTGCTCCTTCCGGCTTCCCTCAGCACACCACTTCTTGTTTCCTTAAGATCTGCTCCGATGCACAGAGCATCCAATGTATCCTCGAGGCCATTTTCAAGCAGTTGTTTACATTATTGTTCCAACAAACTCTAGGACTCACTTCAGAGCCCAGAATAGGCTCGACCCTGTCATCCTCCTGCCATGGCCTAGGATTTCAAGCAAGTGCTAACATGCTCTCTAGATGTTTCTCATATCTGTTAACCAATGGTTTTTTTTTTTTTTTTTTTTTGGTTTTTCGAGACGGTTTCTCTGTGTAGCCCTGGCTGTCCTGGCACTCACTCTGTAGACCAGGCTGGCCTCGAACTCAGAAATCTGCCTGCCTCTGCCTCCCAAGTGCTGGGATTAAAGGCGTGCGCCACCACCGCCCGGCCCAATGGTCTTTGCGTTTCATTATGATTGACGGTTCCAGGAACCCCCTAAAAAGGAACCACACATGGCTGTCCATGTGGGCTTATTTCACATAGCATAATATCTTCAAGTTGTGGGTATGAGTGTGTGTGTCTAAGGGGTTGTTTGACTATATAGACTAGGCTGCCCTAGAACTGAAACTTGCTATATTTTCTTGTCTCCAACAGTCTGAATGTTAGGATTGCAAACAGCTCTATTTTTAAGGCTAATAGTCTATTGGATATATATTGTTAAAAACAATCAGCATGTTTGTTAGGAACATGCAGTTAGGAATAGGCCAAACTGGGATCAGAACTCAGTTTGAAAGGGAGGTCCATCTATTGGTTATGTCTCCATAGTCACTCATTTCACCATTAGTAATCTGGAATAATTTGTTTCTTTAAAATAGTCATGTAATTTATGTCAGGTGATGGTGATACACACCTTTAAAAGCAGCACTCAGAAGGCAGAGGCAGGTGGAGCTCTGTGAATTCAAGGCTAGCCTGGTCTAACAGAGGGATTGTTAGGTCAGCTAGGACTATATAGAGAAACCCCGTCTTCAACAAACAAACAAACAAAATAAATTCATGGACTTTGGATGCCTATATGGTGTTACAACTCACAAAGCACATTTATATTGGAATATGTTGGTACAAACCAATTTCTAGGAGAGAGTATAATTTGAATTTACTGGTAAGAGATACAAAGAATCAGAATATAGTTATTATGTGATTTTTCCTGGGTACACAGGAACAAATGACCATTTACCCCAGATAAAGCATGGATGGCAAACTGAATAATTCATTCTACACAAGTCCATCTTACTGAACCAGTGAATATTAGAGTTACTTACAGAAGCATGGGTGACACAGTCATCCCTGGAATTCTCTGCACAACTTGCAAGCAGCTCAGCTGGCCAGTTTCCTCTCCTGAGCAATTGTTACTGTTCATACAACTTAGGGAAGGGGTATTGTGAGTCTTGTAACTTTCAGAGGCTTCCTGAGCCTTCTGTGTTTCCTTTACTTCCTGTCTTATGAGCTTTGTTCCAAGGGAATGTTCACACAGCATACAGTAAGGAGCTATGTGACAGTTTTCTTTGTTTGCTTGTTTTTAAAGATTTATTATATGTGGTTAAGTGTGCTAGTACATGCCTTTAATCCTAGCACTTGGGAGACAGAGGCAGGAGAATCTCTGAGTCCAAGACCAGCCTGGTCTATAAAGCAAGTTCCAGGACAGCCAGAGCTACACAGAGAACCCCTCTCTCAACAAACAAAGCAAAATCACAAAAATATTTACTGCATGTAAATATGTTTTGTCTGCATGTATGTCTATGCAACAGATATATACCTAGTGCCCTTGGAAATCGGAAGAGGGTACTGGATACTCTGATACTGAAGTTATAGATGGTTGTGAGCTGCCATAGGGGTTGCTGGGAAATAAACCTGGGTCCTCTGCAAGAGCAACAAATGCTCTTAACCACTGACCCATCTCTCTAGCCCCTTCTCTATGTGATGAGTATTTTAGCCCTAAAGTTTCTTATTTTAAGTGACAAAATCTATTAAAATGGAGGAGGGGGAAGAGGCTTACAAAACATGTTCAAAAGACAACACAGGAGATAAGCCACAAAATCAAAGTGTAGGTGGCTTTTTCTACATCAGACCACGATGAGGCCTGAAGGAAGTAATCTCCCAGTCACTTTAAGATCACGCATATTGAGTTTTGTTTTCTTTGTTAAATAATTGACTAATTAATTGGTTTTCCAAAACAGGGTTTCTCTGTGTAGCCTTGGCTGTTCTAGAACTCACTCTGTAGACCAGGCTGCCCTTGAACTCTCAGAGAGCTGCCTGCCTCTGCCTCCTGATTGCTGGGATTAATGGTGAGTGCCTCCCACTGCCCAGCTTTGTTTTCTTGTTTAAAAATAATCATTAGTACCTCTGCAGAGGCCAGAGGTCACCATAACTGAAGTGGGGTGGTCCTTGAGTGCTCTTAACTGCTGAGCCAACTCTCCACCCTCCCTTCTGCTTTCTTTTTAAGTTGTTTATTGTTTTTAACAGTGATGCTCAAGAATCCTGCATGTCTGCCTGCCTGCATCAAGCTTGCCCCTGCATGCCTTGGCAGCAATTGTAAGTTGGCTCTCCCACCTCACTCCTGTGCTTCTCGGCACATGCTTCAGCATACAGACAAAGGCCACAAATCACACTAACGAGTCTAAGTGGCTCCCTAGAAGCCTGTGGTGGTTTGAGTAGGTATGGCCTCCGTTGGTTCATAGATTTGAAAACTTAGTCACCATAGAGTGGCACTGTTTGAAAGGAGTAGGAGATGTGGCCTTGGTGGAAGTGTAGGACTTTCAGGTCTTGGTTTGAACTTAAAATTGAAAAAATTCCACTGTCCCAGGACACATTCCAGAAGGAGCACATTCCTTAGTCAGAGGACACTTGCTGGATTAACATTCAGAGGAAGAAGGGAGAGGCTGATAAACATTCCTCAGACCACAGGGAAGGGAACCCACCTGCGGGTGAGGAAGGCCCAGGGCACATAGACACATTTCAGGAGAGGGGCCCAGGATGGGAGGTGGTCAGGAAATTGAGCCCTTAATGTAATAAACCTGGGCAAACGGAAGACACTCATTGTCATAAAAGCTTTGTGTGAATCTTAGTCACCTAACCTGGGAAGGTCAGCCTTTGTGGTCCTTTGCGGTTGTCCTCCTAAACTCTGTATAAAAACTGCTCCCAACTTTGGCTCGAGGTTCCTCTTGTCTGCGTATAAAGGAACCCCAGTATACTGGCTAACATCTTATCATCAATAAACCTCATGTTGTTGCAGTGAATCCGGTCCGTGAGTGTTTCTGGGGGAGTGTGTTCCCTGGTTTTGGATCTTAGAGTCCAACAGAAGTGAGTCACTGTGGGTTGGGGCCTGAGTTTTCAGAAGCCCCAAGCTGGGTTGCCTCTCTGTCTCTCTGTCTCTGTCTTTCTGTCTCTCTGTCTTTGTCTCTCCCTGTCTCTCCTTCCCTTTCTCCCTCCCTCCCTCCCTCCCCTATAGACCTCTGAGCTGCTTCTCTAGCACCATGTTTGTCTATCATGCTTCCCAACATGATAATGGACTAAACCTTGGAGACTGTAAGCAAGCACCAGTTAAATGCTTTCTCGTATAAGAGTTGTTGTGGTCTTGGTGTCTCTTTACAGCAATAATCACTAAGGTATCAACCATAATGTTAGCCCTCTGAGGAATGTGGAGCAGGCTGGGTTGTGTGTGCTTGTGTGATCTGTGAGCCAGGAACACAGCCTCATGTTACACTCAAGCCACTGTACCCACAGCAGCCACATCTGTACACACTGCTCCTAAGCAACCAGGCTGTGTGGTGTTTTCTGTGTTGGTTGTCGACCTGCCTGAATCTGGACTTAACTGAAAGACAGTTGGACACACCTGCAAAGGATTTTCTTGATCAGGTTATTTGAAGAGAGAAGACCCAGCATAAAAGTGGGTAGTGCATGGAGTGGCAGTCCAGACATGAGATCCAAGGGAAAGGCTTATGAAGTGAGCGTAGTGACAATTTTGGAATTTTAGGGTTTTTTTTTTTTAAAAAAAAACACAGAAATATTATAAGAATATGCTTTCGTTTTAATCCCAGGTGTGGGATGTGCAGCTGCTTCAAGGCTGTCTACAGCAGCTGATGATGATTTGATTCCTGCTCTAGCAGAGATGTGATTTTTGCCAGCTGCAGATAGTTTCTGCAAGTGTGTAATGTTTGGAATTCTTGGGACTTTTTAGAGGGTATATAAATGCTAGGGCCCTGAGAGGCAGAGGGGGTTGTTGGTTGGTTGGTGGTGGTCATAGTTTGTTAAGTAGTCATGCACAAAGAAGAAACAAGAAGAAATTCGATCTTGATGGCAAAGATCAAACTTGCCCCAAGGAACTTGATACCCCTAATCAGCAGGAAGAAGTCTGTTATATCAACCCCTTTCTGATCCCTGACTTTGTTCTGGGATCTCCTTCATTTCTTCTCTATCCTTTCTTATCTAGTGTTAGGGGCTGAAAGGATTGAGGTAACAGAGTAGAGAAGGCTGGAAGAAAGAAGAACCCACAAAGAAGCCAAAGACCCGTTACAAATGACACCCAAAATTTAGGATTTTGGAAATCCTAAATAACTGGGCTACTCAAAAGTCAATTATTCCTTAAGACTGGAAGGGATTGGTGACAGCTGTACCAGAGGGTGGCCCACAGTTGCAGTGGTTAACATGGTGGAGGGAAGAAGCTTTGAATGTTAAAAGTGAGATATTAATTGGTATGGAGTACCACTGGATTAACTACTCACGAGACTCCAGACCAACTCCTTCTTGGATTCAGGCTCCATCTTAGAGAATCTGACCTAAGGTTGAACTTGAGTTAAGCAAGAAGCCTGAATGTAGCACTAGTTTCCAGGTCACTCTCTAACAACCACCAATCCAGAGAAAAGCAGAAGTTAAATTTATGGTTTGGCTTCCAGTCCCAGCCAATCATTTTAAAGGGCAGTAAATTTCATAATAGCCCCCCCCCATCAGATATGTAAAAAGCTGGAAATCCCCTTGCTTGTTTGCTTGCCTCTATAAATGCTTGTTTGAAACTGGGCTCAGGGCTTCACCCTCCCATTCTGCTGCATCACTGACTGTAGTAAGGCAAAGCTCAAGCTTGAATATAGACCCTAGTGTGACTGCATTGGAATGGGCTCCTTGGTGGTCTTTTGGGGTTTGCAAACACTTCCTGAATGGGCATAGCACTCAAGAGTTAAGTAGTTTGCCTCAAATGTTATAGTCCAAGATGATTAACAGCTGAAGCAGAGAGAGAGAGAGAGAGAGAGAGAGAGAGAGAGAGAGAGAGAGAGAGAGAGTGTTAGAGTTAACTTTGGTAGAACAAAGACTGCAAGATGCATATGTGGACTGAATTGATTCTATGCTTGATTGTATTTTGGTTATTTTGCCTTCAATTCATCCTTCTACTGGACCCATTATGCAAAGGGAAGATAGTATTATAGAATGAATTTTCTTAGACATTGACAAAGTAAAAAATTAAAGATTTACATCAAAAAAAGTTTCTAATTTAATCATAGAAGGTAGAATAAGACTATGTCAATAGTCAGGAACAGACCTGACAGATATTGTAATACCTTATACTAATGCTGAGATTATGCCATTATTGGCTATTCAATGAAGACTGGCAAAGAGCTTGTAGCAACTCTTTGGGAGAAACTGACAACAAATATCCTAAAAGCAAGCATCTTTTTTTTGTGTGTGGTTTTTCAAGACAGGGTTTCTCTGTGTAGCCCTGGCTGTCCTGGAACTCACTCTGTAGACCAGGCTGGCCTCAAACTCAGAAATCCGCCTGCCTCTGCCTCCCAAGTGCTGGGATTAAAGACATGTGCCACCACCGCCCGGCAAAAGCAAGCATCTTTAGTTTGTATAGTAAAAAAAAAATTGGATTGTTCCATGTGTTATAAAATTCCGGAAGCACCTACATTCTATAATGATGCCAATAAGCTGGGAATGGCAGATTATAAGTCAGACAAAATGACCAAAGTAATACAAAGCCCATATATTTCAGTTCACAAATCAGAGTTGTATCCAGTTCTTATTAGGTATTATTAGATTTTCATGATCCTCTTAATATTATTACTGACCCTCAATATGCAGAAAGAGTTGTTTTGTGTATAGAAACTGTTGAATTTATTCCTGATAATTCAGAGTTAACCTTGTTTTTATGCAACTGCAACAGACAATCAGAATTAGAAACTATCCATCATATATATCACCAATATTCAGTATTATACAGGCTTGCCAGGTCCATTAGCACAAGGAAATGAAGAAATTGACTAATGTGTTTGAAGCTTCAAAATTCCATATAAAACACCATGTTAACAGTAAAGGTTTAAAGAAAAAAATTCTATCTTGTGACAATAAGCCAAGGAAATGATAAGGAAATGTCCTACTTGTTCTTTGTACAACCAAACTCCAGTGTCTGCCAGAAGTAACCCTAGGGGCACTAAAGAAATGAAATCTGGCAGATGGATGCATTTCATTTTGCAAAATTTGGAAAATTAACGTTTGTACAACATTGATACATATTCAGGATTTCCATGGGCAACTCCTTTGAATTCCGAAAAGGCTGATTCTGTAATTATACATTTACTGGAAGTAATGACTATTATGGGATACCTGTGCAAACTAAGACTAACAATGGTCCCACATATGTCTGCAGTTAGATGAAGCAATTCTTCGAGTATAAAGCACATTATGGGTATAACACACAATTCTACAGAACCAGCAGTTGTGGAAAGATCTAATCGCACCTTAAAAGAAATGCTTATAAAACTAAAAAAAAGAATAAAGACCCCCCAGAGATATACTTAATAGTGCTCTGTTAACTTTTAATTTTCTGAATGTTAATGAGAAACACGGTTATAGAAGACACTGTGAAATTAAATTAGCCTATATATGATAAGAATGTGTTAACATCAGATGGAAGCTAGGGGTGCTGATTTGTTTATATTTCTACAGGAAATGGAAAGCTCTGGATATCAAAAGTTATACAAATTAGATTTGAGCAGGAATCTCCTGAAAACCTTGGCCACTGACTCAAAAGGCACTTATTTCATTAAAAATGTCTCCATTTAAAATTCTCTCCTTGTTCTTTGTACATGTTCTATGCACAGCACAATTAATGCCTTAAAAAAAGAAGAGGAAAGTTATAGTGACAATTTTTGAATTTAGTTTTTTATTTTAAACAAACCAGAAACATCATAAGGACGTGCTCTTGTCTTAATCCCAGGTTCCACAGCAGCTGACTATGATTTGACTCTTGCTCTAGCAGAAGTGTGATTTTGCCAGCTGCAGATAGTTTCTGCAAGTGTGTGACATCTGAAATTCTGGGAACTTTTCAGAGGAGATATAAATGCTAGGGCCCTGATAGGCAGGCAGGCTGGATTGTTGGCTGGTTGTTGCTGGTTGTGGTTTGTTAAGTAGTCATGCACAAAGAAGAAATCTGATATTTTGATGGTGAAGATAAAACTTGTCCCAAGGAACTCGACACCCCTGATCATCAAGAAGTAGTCTAACAATAACACCGACCTCTTTCTGATCCCTGACTTTGTTCAGGGATCTCCTTGATTTCCTCTCTGTCCCTTTTTTCTCTTATCTAGTGTTAGGGGGTCAAAAGGGTTGAAGAAAACTGGTAGAGAAGGGTGGAAGAAAGAAGAATCCGAAAAGTAGCTAAAGCCAGCTACAACTGAGTAGCTACTGGGTTCTTGGCTCTCCAGTGTGAAGATAGCCACCTTTGGATTACCCAGGCCATACTGTGTAAGTAATCTAATAAATACCCTTTTTATATATATCCATTCTATAGGTCTTGTTCCTCTATCGAACTCTTGTACAGCTGTAAAATTAGTATAAAATCTAACTTTTGGACTCCCAAACTTAAGCTTACTGGGAATGAAGATAAATCTCGATAGAAAATATCATTAATGTGGGTCTGGAGACCATACTCAGCAGTTAAGAGCACTGGCTGCTCTTCCAGAGGACTCCGGTCTCATTCTCAGCACCCACACAGTGGCTTGCAACCCTTTTGGTTTGGAGTTTGGATGCCCTCTTCTGGCCTCCACAGGCACTGCATACACATGGTACACAGATATACATGCAGGCAAGACGCCTATACTAACATAAAATAGAAATAAATCTCACAATACCCAAAGTAACAAAAAGCACAGACACAGAACTTCCTAGTTGAGTTGCTCGTTATATCACTTGACCTCACTCAGCAGGTTACAGCTCTGATGTGGTAGGCAACCACTCTATAAGCTGGGTATATATTCTACAGACACAAATCAAGTTTGTATGGACTCAAGAATTACTGAAGTTCAAGAGATGCGTACTTCGCCACCAGGAATACGAACAAGTGAGAGATGGAAACTAAGGGTAACAAGCATGTCACCCCTACAGTCAGGCTAGGGGGTGAACTGATACTTCAATACTCACAGCCTTAAAGACAGGCACTGCTTACCTGTTATCCCCACATTCTGGAGACAAGGATTATGACTTCAAGGCCAGCCAGCTAGGGTTACATAGTGAGACCTTATATAAAAATTACAGTAATTGATGAAAAAGTAAAACAAGAAAGAGTAGTGTAGTTTTTGTTTGTTGTTTTTGTTTTTTTTGTTTTTTGTTTTTTGTTTTTTTTAAGATACTGTCTGTAGACCAGGTTGACCTTGAATTCAAAAATACACCTGCCTCTGCCTCCCCGGTGCTGAGATTAAAGTTGTGTGCCCCCATGCCTATGAATTTTTGCTTTGCTTACAGAGACAACAGGAAGTGGCTAGATGGTACAGCATATGTCTGACATACTCAAGGTCCTGTGTTCCATTGCAGCATGCAAAGGAGTAAAATCTAACTAATGCATTCTGATCAAAGGATGACTTCCGGGGCTGACAGTATGTCACATCTATCCTAAAGCTTAATCGTGAAATGTAATGGAGTCTAAAATCCACATGCCAGTAGGAGCCAGACAAAGGCAGGGAGAGGTCAAGCCTCAGCCCCATGCAGGAGGGAATGAGGGCGCCATGCAACCAAGTCTAACAGGATTGAAATCCCACATCTTAAATGTCAGAATTGGGTAAAAACCAAAATACAAGGACAAACAAAATGAGAGCTGAATCTCAGCACAGACTGCTAGTCCTGTGTTAGTTCCAGTGGGGGAACACTTCAACTAGAAAACATATTTAGGAAGTCAAGGCCTTGGGGAAGGGAGTGTGGTCAAGGCGCTGTGAGTGACTTGGTTCATACGGTTGGGAAGGGATCTGGGAACAGCAGTCAGGAAGCTTGAGGACCATCTGTGAGGCCTGGGGTGCAAACGAACAGCAGCAGGAACCCAGTGGGTTCTGAGGATGCCAGCTGGTATCCTGATACCAATCAGGCAACCCCCTGCCTCAGAAACCAGAGCCCTGCCCTGCCCCCTCCTCAGGTACAAAGAATGAGGCCTATCACTGCTACTGTGCTGCTCCACATATAAATATTTGAGAGACTGGCAGAGGGACAAATGGCCTTTATTTATAAAATAATGCAAATGCCACATGGAATTAGGAAATGATTCCAGTTTTTATTTGTAAATTGTCAAAACTGCAAAAGGAGACTTACAGTCAGTAGCAAAACAGGTGGACGATGAAACACCTCAGACATACTTTGAAAAGAAGCCGCACAAGGCCTCTCTGGTCAACCCCTACAGCACAACACTTATGCTCACCCTTGCACTCTCAGTGAACTCCTTACATTGGCCTTTCTCTTTCCCAACTTTTGGAGACTTGGCTTTGCGTTCAACAATTATTTTCCGGTCTTTGCCTGGTTCCAGCATGGCGATAACCACCTGTCAGGAGACAAAAGAGTTGTAAGTGGAAGGACTTTAAAATCTCCAAAATCCCAAGCAGTGGACCCTGCCTTGGGTTCCTCCTGCCAGCCAGCCTCAAGACCCTGGATTCTCTGAGGTTCCCACAGCTCAGTGACTGCTGACAAGGGATGGAAACTTTGCTTACATTCCTAGATGGCAAGATGCACTGCTTAGAAAAAAATCTGGATTCTCACCAGTTACTAGGTAACAATTCAAGAATTAAGAAGACAAGACCCTAACCATGCAGTTTACAGATCTGAGGTCAGAGAAGAAAGCTTCTTCAGCATGTGAAATGAGAGTGAATGGGTGAACAGTGCTTCATCAAGAATGGCAAGACAGAAGCGCCTCTAAAATAATGGTTCTCAACCTTCCAAATGCTGCGACCCTTTAATACAGCTCTTCATGATGTGGTGACCCCAATCATAAAAGTATTTCATTGCTACTTCAGAACTATAAATTTGCTACTGTTATGAATCGTAATGTAAATATCTGAGATGGAACCTCTGTGGGATCTTGACCCACAGGTTGCAAACTGCTGCTGTAGTCTCTTGTTGATGCCACTAGGCCTGCCTAGACACGGCCATCTGTTCAGAAAGCTCTGACATGCCCTCACCCAGCCAGGGAACCCTTGCTGGGTTGGATGTCCATGTAGACAACTGGGTCCTTAGCCTTCTTATGCTGTACCCACTTGATGTAGGTGACATACTGGTTTCTGCACACTGGGATTACCTTGCTGACCTTTGTGATACCCTCAGACCACCTAGGACAGCACAGCACAGGGAGGAAGCTGTCAGGAACACGTGGGCTGAACATATAAATTTGTGAATAAAACAGTCTTGGCAGCCAGGGCTAGCTTTGTGTGTGTGTGTGTGTGTGTGTGTGTGTGTGCGCGCGCACGCGCGCGCGCGCTGTACACTTGTCCTGTGGTTGCCTGATGTCTTATGTCAGACCCCAGCACCACAACCACAAAACTACCCTGTGCCTGGTTGTGAAGTTGGCAATGGGGAATGCGCTTATAACTCACAGGCCCTGGCACTGCAGCGGTCTACCATGGTAGTGCATGCCGTAATTCCAGCACTCGGGAAAATCCTAAGTCCAACGTCATCCTCAGCTACATGTTCTGCATTATTTAACTTGAGTTTCAGTTTCTTCACACCTAAAAGAGAACATAATTCACATGCACGTATATGAGGTATGAACACACACACACACACACACACACACACACTCCTTTATATGATACTCCTTTATATCCTTTTATATTCATCTAGTTAATACATTTTTCCCCCTGTTTAACAAGTGTTGACAGAGCCCTGTTAGGAGCCAGGCTCTGGACTGAGACCAGCCAACAAACAAGACGGCTCTCTGGCACACAGAGCTAAGTGTGAGAGGCAGTAAAGAGTTAACAAGTAAATATACAAGTGTCACCACTGATCAGGAGACATGAGAAGTGACTAAGCTGATACGAATGGCTTTTGTCGCAATAGGACAAGCGTTGGGATTACAGGGAGATGACCCCACTCTGTGAGGGCTATCATGTCGAGTCTTGACATGTGCTGAGATATGACACTTACTAAGATATAGAAGTTGAGAAGAAAGTCAGATTTGAGAAGCAGCATGGATGTTAGGACCAAGACTGCTCTAGAAGTCTGAGCCGGTGTCTTAGCAGCAGAGTGCTTCCTAGCACAGTCAGCAAACAAACCCCAGCTTAAGCTAAAAGTGACATCGTGTCTCAAGTTAAATCCAAAAAGTGGGGAGTTGCTACCACAGTGCACACATCCTAAGCTCGGAGAATACAATGCTACCTATTGATGTATGTGTGTAGATAGAGAAACATTAGACCAGACCCAGGTCTTGAACTCTAGGAGTTAGGGATCAGAGGAGAGGAATAAGCAGAAAAGAAGTCTGAGATGTTGCAAGCAACTGTATGCATTAGCATGTTTACATAGATGTGGTGGTGTCACCTCCAATGAATGTGGCCACTGGATCTAGTCACACAGGTTACTGATAACCTCAGCCTAAGCAGCCAGGACAGGGATGAGACTGGAGAGCATCCACTAGTGAGTGCTAACACAGCACAGGCCTCTCTCTGTCTCTCTGTCTGTCTCTGTCTCTCTGTCTGTTTCTGTCTCTCTGTCTCTCTTTTGAGACAAGGTCTCTTTGCTGTTCTGGAACTTGCTCTGTAGACCAGGCTGGCCTGAGAGATTCGAATGCCTCCATCTCCTGAGTGCTGGGAATAAAAGCGTAGATCACCATGCCTGGCAGGTGTAGACAACTTCTTCTGAGAAGCCAGACTATGAAATGGGGAACAGAGCAGTAGCAGGAAGGCTATGTGGAGAAAGAAGAGAATATCAATTTTCCAGCTTGTTTGCAAAGGAGAGTTATTTCCAAGGTTGTGGTGGCCTGAAGCCTCTTGACTTTCTCCTTTAAATAAGGCAAACATTTTCAGGTTCATATTGGTTTTTCAAGATAGGGTCTCTCTCTCTCTAGCTTTGGCTATCCTTGAACTAGAGTTGTAGACCAGGCTGGCCTCAAGCTTAGAGATTTGTGTCTCCCTCTGCTTCCTCAGTGCTGGCCTATGTGTAATGAGGTGTATAAGTCTGTGTATGTCACATGACTGCAGTGTCCACAGGGGCCAGGGCATGCAATCCCCCTACAGCTGGAATTACAGGCAGTTGTGAGCTGCCGGACATGGGTGCTAGGAGCTAAACTCTAACCCTCTGTAAGAGCAGTGCGCACTCGGAACCACTCAGCACGGCCTGCCCATCACTGGCATTGCCCTTACTCTTTCCACTTCACTCCAGTTATATTTCCTTACGAATCCCCCCACCACCACCACCATCAGATGTCCAATACGCAAAGCCCCTCACTTTATCCCACTTCATTCCCTAAAACAATGGTTCTCAACTGGGGACGATCATCTAGCAGTACCTGGAGATAGTTTGCTTGTGACAAGGGCAAAGGGGACTCAATGCACTGTAGTGGCCCCGGTCTAGCACGTCAGCAGTCGCTCTGCCGCCTTGCTGAGGTCTTGGTGGTATGTAACTCCTGCAGGATTTCATGTTAAGGGGGTGAATGAGCTATATGCCCCTGGGTAACTAAAACTCGAGGACCCTTGGATGTACCCTTGTCGTCCTTGCAAATGGGCATGGAGCAGACGCTCTACTTCTGCCGCTGTTCCTTGGACAGAGGGGAAGACATGGTCTTTCGGAGCATGGGAGGGGGCAGTGAGATGGCGTTTAAGGCTTATGCTGCGGTCCGAGGTCACCAAGGGATGAAACTGCCTGGTGATCGCCCCCAAAAAGCGGCGCAGGAGGTAGGCAAGGGGCTGACTCAGGGTCCTAGAGCAGCCACTACTGCTCACTCGCCGGTTCCGGTTCCGGTGGCGTGTGCGCAGGCCCGGAAATGACATTTTCTGTAGCCAAAGCACAGAAGAGATAAGCGTCTCCGCTTCCTGCCTCAGGAAAGTGGAACAGCGCCCCCTGCGGCGGGAGTTGAGCTTTGGTATGGTCTCTCCGGGTAGCCGAGTAGGCAGGACCTCAGGCTGGAAACCCTAAGGGAACCGCTTTGTGGGGCCTGAAACAGAAGCTCATCGATGCTTTTCTGGCTTCAGTTTCTGGTTTTGTGTCGGGGACCGAACCCAGGGCTTTGGGACCCTTTCTAGCCTGGCTTGATGTCTCATTCCTATCATTCTAGTACTGGGGAGGTGGCGCCCAGGGGATCAAAAGTTAAGAGCTAGCCTGGAGTGTATGAGACCCTCTCTCATAAACAAACCAACCATCTAATTTGTATAATATCTGTTGGGTATTTAGACAGGCTTTAGCCGACTCGGACACCACTGAGGATGGACTCCCTCCAGATCTGCTCCGCTCCCCCCCCCCCCCCCCCCCCGTTCCGGAGTCTGTAGAAGTATTGAATGAAAGAAAGAAAAAGAAAAAAGAAAGGAAAAAGAAAAAGGGAAGGACATGACTGCTCCTAGGTATGGTGAAAAAGAAAGGTTACTATAGATGAAGGAGAGACACAGCCAGAGGCAGACACATCTGGGAGAGTCCAGAATAGTCTTGACCCTGAGCCACATGGGGAGAGGGGGAGGAAAGGCAAAGGCGGGGGTGGGGGGGGTGAAGGGTGGGGTGGGGTGGGGGGGAAGGGACCAAGTGCAGCAGTCAGGAGGCCAAAGGTACAAAAAGGAAGGGTGGGTAACCAAAATGTCTGGATTATATAGGGAAGAACAGTGCAGGTCAAGCTCAGGGTAGAGGGCAGGGTATGCCGGCCATACCATGAAAAGCATCCCTAGGGATGCTAGGAGAACCTGGAGGCCAGATGCACTTTAGTATGTTAAATAGGCACCTCAGTCAGGGTTTGAAACTTAACAGGTATGTACTACACAGTTATTCTCAGCATCCTGGATACAGAACCTCCGTCCATGGATATTCAAATCTATTCCATCATAATGTTTGCGCTCTCTCTCTCTCTCTCTCTCTCTCTCTCTCTCTATATATATATATATATATATATATATATATATATATATATATATATATACATATACATATATATGTACATATTCAGTATAGATGAACTTTAAAACAAATCTAAATATTTTCCACTTGTGTCTGGTTCATTTTGGGTGAGCCCTACCCATGTGACAGTCTGATTTGTACGTTGTCCAAACTTTACACCATGACAAACCTTTCAAAAGCCATCTGACTGGCTTCTTCAGAATTACTAAGAAGTTCTGTATACAAAAATTTGGGTCCCACTACAATTCTATAAAAACACATGGTCGAAGGTCACGGTTATATCTGAATTATTTTAAATTAAAATAGAATGTAATTTATTGGTGCTAGAGATAGAATCTAGTAACAACATATTAAACACATACAATACCACCGACTTACACTTCCTTGTCCCTCAAATCTGAATTTTAAAAAAAGCATTCTCTCACCTTCCAAGATTTTTAGGGAGAACCAATGTTTGGACTCCCTCTGCCCCCTCCCCCTCCGTTGTTTGTTTAGCCCTGGCTTGGATCATAAAGCCATACTTGGTCCCAAGTGTGTCTTATTTATTTATTTATTTATTTATTTATTTAGGTTTTTCGAGACAGGGTTTCTCTGTGTAAGCCTCGCTGTTCTGGAACTCACTCTGTAGACCAGGCTGGCCTCGAACTCAGAAATCCACCTGCCTCTGCCTCCCAAGTGCCGGGATTAAAGGCGTGCGCCACCACTGCCCGGCCAAGTGTGTTTTTCTTACTGGACATAGGACCTGCCCAGCTTTATAGTTCTAATTTTCTGATCTGTAGAATGAATATGATCTTAGGTTGTCATGAGAATTAAACGAGTTTCCTAGAGTGTTCAGAACAGCATCTGGCACATAGCAGTTATAATCAGTCCTCCTAAGAAAAATCAGATGCGTGGGCTCACTCCAGATAGTCCAAAAGACAGCCTTTGCATCTACAGTGCTCTTCACATTTCGGCTTTTTATGCCGGGGACTGGCGCTCAGCGCTGACTCCTAAAATTAATCACAATGATGCAAACCGTTAGCTTTGTTTGATGGAAATATGTGCAATGCGCCACACTGGCGACAGTGTGAAGTGTGCTTTCTCTACTGTTTATTTTATTTATTTATTTATTATTTATTTATTAATTTATTTATTTAAACTGAGCGCTTTGGGAAAGAACCTTCTTGAGCCAGCGCCCTCCCTCCCCACCCCCCACCGCCCACCTTCAGGCCCTTGCCTTCCTCTCCTCAACCTTGCACAGAGCTCCGCGCTCCTCTGTTAGAAGATTTCTGGTAGCGCGGGCGCCACCTGCAGGTTCGTTAGATTGGGACACGCTGCGCATCCTCTGGGAGTGAAGTCTGGTCCTTCCTGGCTGTGCCTGAGCTGTGGAGGAGGCACTTGCCCTGTAAAGGCCCCTCCCTCCCTGAGCACTGTAGTAGCGAGGAGGGAGGGAAAGGGCTTTCACTTTCTGCTGTTTTCATCTTAGAAACCTAAAAGTGATTATTCTGTGCAAAGTATTATTTGTTCGTCCTCTAGCCCTCCCATTCATCCACTCACGGTGCATGGGCTGAACAGCTACTTTGTGCCAGATTCTGGATAAGAGGTTGTAATGTTCACTTAACAAATGGAGACCCTACGATATAGAAAAGATGTCTTGCTCAAAGCCAAAAAGCCACCTTCCCACTGGTCCTGTGCATATTCTTAGTTTATGAGAGTTGGTAGTATGCAAGAGAAATTGTCCAAAACAGTATTACTGAAGCTCTGACGATTGCAGGGTCCCGTTTAGTACTTTATTCTAGAGGCCTCTGCAATCAGTGTTGGAGATTTTTGAAGGCAGGCTCCATCTGGACAAAGTGTGCTGCTGTAGTTAAAGAGACCACGGCAGCGGAAGTGCCACCCACTGCCAGTGTGTCCAGGTAGGAAGGCTTTGGGAAAGGCGGCTATCGGTGGCCTCTATTGTGATTAAAGGTGTGTGCCACCGTGCCTAACATCAGTCACTTTCGACGTTTCTATGGAAACTCGGGAGCATGTGTCAGCATGACTGTGCCCAGCAGGATCACAGTTGTCCTCACAGCAGACCTTCATGAGAGTGAGTTCATTCATTCTCTGGCTCCTTTATTCAGACTCTTCTGCACATTCAGGTCTTTCCCTGCTGTTTTCCCTCAGACGTTCAGTCAAGTAGTGATCATTCGGCCTCTCCACAAGGCCCATACAGAGCTTTGATAGGAGACACGGGGGCACTGTTTATCCCCACTCTCTCAGCACGGTTTAAAATAATAGTTCTCAACTATTATTTATCTAACTACCTATGGGTCTCGACCCCTCAGACAACTCTCTACTTCTGAGAGTATTTACAATTTCTAACAGCAACGATATTACAGTTATGAAGTAGCAACAAAAACAATCTTATAGTTGGGGGTCACCACAACATGAGAACTATATTAAAGGGTCTCAAGATTAGTAGGGTTGAGAACTATTATTTTAAAGGAAAAAAAGACCAAAGAAAAGAGACAAAAGGCCCCCTTGCTCTGATCCTCCCGCCGTTTCTGGCTATTTTGATACAGCTCTGATGACTTTGGGGTTGAGGAAGGCCCCGAGTTTCTTCAGAACCCCGTAGTCAGGCGGTTCTGGGTTGGAATTTCAACTTTACCACCTGCTAGTTGTGCCAGGGTGTGATTACGCCTCTGTTTCTTCCTGGCATGCTGAGAATGCTCAGTCCTCTCAGTGATGGGTTAGAATGAAATGCATGACCTCACCAGCAAAGAACTGGCTGGGAGCAGCTGTGGGGAGGGAAAAGGGTCTTCAGAGAATGTTCTCCTTTACGAGTTCCTGCTCACATTCACAAGCTACAGTGTCTATCTTCAGATAAGGAACCTTCTAGAAGCACATACCAGGCTTCTTTGGTTGTTGTTTTGGTGGTGGTGGGGGGGTAGGGAGCTACATCTCTAGCCAGAAACCAGTTTTAAAATAAACTAATTTTATTATTATACGGGACAGTGGTCATATGCCATGGCACATGTACATAAGTCAGAGGGCAAACTTTGTGATGGTCTCTCTCCTTCCACCTTTACATGGGTTCTGGGATTGAACTCAGGTCATCAGGTACACCAGCTGAGCTATCTCACTGGCCCTTAGTTTTGTTTTGTTTTGTTTTTTTTTAAAGTTTCATGTCTGTATTTACGTGTGTGTGTAGACATTCATACATGATGTCCCATGGCATCGAGGGAGGGAATTCTCCCATCATATGGGCCAACAGGACTGGTGGCTGTAGTGACAATTTTGGAATTATGGTTTCTTTAAAAACACAAAAGTATAAGAATGTGCTTTCACTTTAATCCCTGGGTGGGCTGTGGGGCTGCTTTGGACTGTCCGAAGCAGCTGACTGGGACTTGCCTCATGCTCTAGCAGGGGCGTGGTTTTGCCAACTGCAGATACTTTCTGTGATTGTGCATTATTTAGAATTCTGGGAACTTCTCAGAGAGTATATAAATGGTAGGGCCCAAAGAGGCATTGTAGGTGGTTGTTGGTCGTTTGGGGGTGGAGGGTGGAGGGTGGAGGGTGGAGGGTGGAGGGGGGAGGGTGCGGGGTGGGGGGTGGGGGGTGGAGGGTGGAGGGTGGAGGAGGGTGGAGGAGGCTGGAGGGTGAGGGGCTTGGTTGCAGTTTGTTAGTAGTCCTAAACCAAAGAAGGAACAAGAAAAAAATTAGATTCAGAGATCTCCCTTTGTCTCTCCCTTCTATCCTTTCCTATGTATTGATAGCGGGTGAAACTGCGGGGAGGGGGGGGATAAAGGGTGGGAAAAGAACCCAGAAAGTAGCAAAGACCAGCTACAGGTCTTCCTTTTACAGCAAATTCCTTTACCCGATGAGCCATCTCCTCTATCCTCCGCCCCCAAATTTTTCTCTTAAAAAAGGATTCAGACCTCTAATGGCTTGTCATTGTTTCTAGTATATAAAAAAACTTAGCCTCATTTGAAGGACTTAAACCCACTACTGCTCCTCCTTCCTTTGAGCCCCACTGTTACACCTCCCTTCTTTCCAGGCTTCCTCCATGATGGCACCCATCTATCCAAGCACTTGAGCCTCTCCCTGGGATGCTCCTCCACCACTGCCTCTAAGAAGCACTGCAGTCCAGGGCCCCCGCCTACGATTCAGTTTTCTATGGGCCTGCTCTGCAAACCCTCGTCTATAGTTTGGTAGAGGTCATCAAAAAAGGAGAAATCATAAAAATGAAAATGTATCTCTTCAATGTTCTATGTCAACTTGAAATACATTTGTCAATTCATTCATCCTGTACCAAGGAGTATCCATGGAGAAAGTTCCTTGGTGGTCTGTTCTCCAGACATGTGGCATCCCCAGTTGGGTCTCTCAAAAGTTCTGGAAACTACTGCCTGAGAACAGACAGGAAATGGTTCTTTTGTTTTTTAGCAAACACTTTAGCAAAACTAGTTGTTCTATGGGTGAGTGGACTGCCAGCCTGGGCGCCTCACCTGTGGGCCTTCCGTGACATCAGGATCCCCTCCTCCCAGGGTATTGTCCTCCTAAGGTAGCCATAGGTAAACTTGATCAGAAGAAACCCTCTCTTCAGAAGCTCCTACAACCCTCTACAGATAGTCTGACTGGAATAAAGCCAACTAGATTCTTCAAGGTCAATGGTTTGTAACCTTATCCTACAAGAGTCTCTGCAGACCTCCTCTTCTTCCTCTCCCCCCCCCCACCCCTCCTGCTCCCCTTCCAAATCGTCTCTCTGTAGACTGGGTTGGCTTTGAACTCAACGTAGATTTTGCCAATGCCTCCCAAGTGCTGGTATTAAAGGCATGTGCCACCACACCTGGCTTTATTACTCTTGTTTTTCTTGACAGGGTTTCTCTGAGTAGCCCTGACTGTCCTGGAACTCACTCTGTAGATCAGGCTGGCCTTGAACTCACAAAGATCTGCCTGGCCATGCCTCCCACAAGCTGGGATCAATCAAAGGCGTGTGTCACCACCTGGCTCTCTTCAGCATTGTCAACCTCTGTTCTTTCTGTAGAATTAAATTTCACTCTCACTCCTGACCTAGCCTCTGGGCTACCCAGCCACCACCAACGTGGAGTCACAGCAATATTTCTGAAAAGCAGCTTTTAATATCTAATTGAACCCAGTGAGTGGGAAAGAATCAAAGCATATGTCCCTTTGAGAATGCCTTTACAAGAACAACAGGCCAGAGGCGTCTCTTCCACGGGAAACTGACATCCCCTGTGTCCTTACAAAAGTGGGATTTCAACGCATATGCATGCCACACAGTTCCCACCCCATCCCACCCTGCCCCACCCTCCACAGGTGACAGATTCACACAAACGGACTGGTTTCTTAAACTGTGGAACAAAATGTTTAAAAGAAGTTAAGAAATCTAGCCAAGTGGACAGATACCAGAAATAACTCAGGGGCAGTTTACATACACAATAAGAGTCAACTCATATAAAAAGGGAAACTTTGCTAATTAGAATCAGAGGCAAAAATTACAAATGGCAGAGAATCCAGCTACCCATAAGAGATCAAGAAAAACAAAAACAAAACCAAACAAAAACAAAAAACCCCCAAAACTTCCTACTGGAGACTCCCGTCATTACAAAAGTATGCAAACAATCTCGATATAAACGAAGCCCAGGCCTGTGGCTCTCTCTCTGGACGTGAGAGCATAGCTAAAATTCTCTGCATGGAATTCATGCCTGGACCACTGCCCCTCCCTTTAGGAAAAAAAGGGAAGGATGAGGGAGAAACAGGAAAGGGGAAATGGGGGAGACACTGGAGCCCCCTGGGGCTAAGAATGAGTTGGCATGTGCTCAGCTAGTAGGGGATCTCAATAGCAAGTGGGTCCCAGATGCTGGGCATCCTTTGGGAGCCTGCAAGGTAGAGATGCAAAGAGAAGAAACTCGACTGCTTCATTTCCCCAGCTAAGGCCTTGGGGCCAAAGGTGGACATCAAGACATGATCATTTGTGGTTCATGGGGAGGGATGCTTCAGGTTTGGACAAAATGTACAAACTGTGCCTTATGTGGCCATCCAAGGATGACCTTCCAGTCACATGGCCCTATCCCTTGGCACTGCAGAATGTAACTGGGCGGGGGGTGGGGTGGGGGGAGGGTGGTAGTTGCCATGGGAACCAGCCCCTTCACCAAGCAATGCTATTGCCGCATAGCACAGCAGCTGAGGCACATTGGTGGGGGATTCAGAAGAGCAAAGACAAGAGAGGAAGGGGCACCTGTGAGCTGCCTCAGGACTGGTGGGTAAATCTGAGTCTCCACCATTCTGCCAAGCAACTGGGCATCTGTTCCGTAGGAGGCAGGGTTGGGGTAGGAGATAAAGACCCAGGCTCTAGGTTGGGTGTGAAGCAATGAGGCAGAAGCAAGTTGCAGCTACAGTGCCGTGTCTACAGGCTTCCCTGCCAAGTACCGTTCCATGTCGAAAGTGTCAAGCAGCAGGACCTTGGGCAGTGTGGTCCCAAGGCTGAGAGCGCAGGTTGGCTGCCCAGCGGACAAATCAAGCTGTTAGCATGTCCAAATGGTGGGGCTTAAGGATTGTCAAAGCCTGTCTGAAAGTTTGTCTGTTTGGACTCTAGGCTCTTCCCTAACGGAGAAAAGACTACAGCCTTCCCACGAGAGGTCACCAGCATCCCCGGAGTACCTCCCTATGCCTGACCCTGGTCTTGGGGCTCTGCAGGAAAAGGGACACCATGACTCCAGGCAGTGTTAATTTATCTAAAACATGGGGAGAGAGGTAGGTGCGGAACCTGGTGCCACCTGTTACCATCACCCCCCTCCTCCCATACACACTGGGCCAGAGAAGGCAGAAGGAGATAGGACGCTGGAGGCAGGACTAGCAGGGTTCCTGGTCCTCAGTCACTGGGCTGAGCAGGAGGTCAGTGAATTTTGCCCAGCTGGATCTTCTTCCACGCTTCTGAGGCTGTGAAGATGCAGGAGTCCAGAATGCCGGCGACAGTGAAGGTCCCACCGATGATCGCACAGATCTGCAAGAGGGTGAGAGAACAGAGTGTGTCAAGAGATCAGTGCTGAGAGGCACCAGGCTGGAACCCTCCTGCATCACGAGAAGCTCACTCATGAAGACACGCTGCCCATAATACCCAATTGGTTTGCCACCTTGTCGCTGATGGTATTCGGGGATCAAAGAGAACCACTTGTTGGATGATGAACTAGATAACAATAAAAGCAATTATCACCTGTGTCAGCTCCTTTAGTTTCCAGATGAACTTTCTAAAGGAGGAAGGGGAGTATTAGACCCATTTCACAGGTGAGGAAAGTGAGGGCACTTCCCAAAGTTCACCAAGTAGCTGTGATTTGAACTCAGGTCTGACTTGACCTTGGTGCCTGTAATATTAACCTCTACTATAGGCTTCCCAGCTATTTATGATCCATCTTCAGATAAATGATGGAGGGTCTGAAATGTGGTGCCTGATCCCCCAAGGTCATATGTATGCAGCTCATCTGGCACTGGAGTCTGGATCTGACAGATCCAGTGTCTGCTGTGACTGAATAGGCAAATGGCCTGGATGCTTAGGACTGGAAACACTCAGTCTTTGGAGCTGGCATTCCCTCTGCTGATAGGCAGTAATCCAGCAAACTCCAAACAGCAAGGTAACAGCCTCAGAGGGGACTACTAAGGAAGCTTCCAGTGGCCTCCCCGACATTTGGGTCTAGACAGATTTTCATCATAGCAAGTCATCCCATGCATTGGCAGATGCCAGAATTGTATGGACTTGCCCTCTTGTTGACACCAAACACTGTTCAGTGTAGCCTGGAAGTGAACATTACCATTGCTGAGGCTGGCAGGAGGGGGCGGGGAGAGGGAAGAGGAAGAGGGGGAGAAGAGGAAGGGGATGAAGAGGAGGGGGAAGAGGAAGAGGAAGAGGTGGTGGCAGCTGTCCAACAGTTAGAACACTCCCCAGCCACAGCACAGACACTGTTTAGAGGGCTCTGGCATGGCCTATGACCTCAAAGAATCTCCAGGTAAGCCATAGGATGTTGGGGTGTGTGTTTAAAGTTTTTTTTTTTTTAACGAATTACTTTATGTATGTGAGTACACTGTCGCTGTCTTCAGACACACCAGAAGAGGGCATCAGATCCCATTACAGATGGTTGTGAGCCACCATGTGGTTGCTGGGAATTGAACTCAGGACCTCTGGAAGAGCAGTGCTATTAACTGTTGAACCATCTCTCCATCTTTTATTTACTTCATGTGTATGAGTACTCTGTTTTCATGGACACCAGGAGAGGGCATCAGATTCTATTACAGATGGTTGTGAGCCACCATATGGGTGTTGGAGATTGAACTCAGGACCTCTGGAAGAGCAGCCAGTGCTCTTAAGCACTGAGCCATCTCTTCAACCTGATGCCCCCCCCCACACCCCCTTAAATGTCTATCACAAGGCTAAAGAGAAGCTCAGAGGTCTGGAATCATGTTCAACAAATGGCTGAACTGGGGCTCAAAATATTAGAGCCTGTGTTTTTTATTTACTCATTCTGTAAATCTGCCTACTTATTCATTGAGACAGGAACTTATGTAGCCCAGACTAACTATATTCAAATTTATATAGCCAAGGATGACATGGACTTCTGATTCTTTTGTCCCTGTCTCCCAAGTTCTGGGATTACAGGAGTGCACCACCATATCCAGCTGTGTCTTTGCTCCTAACTTGACTGCTTTTTCAGTAAGAAATGCACCAGCTAAATGAGTTAGAGCCTTTGATTTGTGTTGGGATCACAAAGGTCCTTGTGCCCACAGAGCACTAGGGAACCAGGAATGTTAAACACACAGGGGCCTCTCTTCAATGGATGACAAAAAATACCCGTTTTCCTGCCCAGAGGAAATTAATGACCTGGTGATCTTTTTGCTATCTGTGGCGGACCTCACCCATCTTTTGCTATAGAGAAAGACCTCACCCAAATCTCCCAGAATGATTATTCCAGATTCTGCCTCCCTAAACCTTTAGCTCCCAGTTAAACCCAACTTTAGGGGAGTTGCCACATGTACTTTATATTTATGGCCTGCTGACCTCTATGCAAGCTGCCAGAGACCACACCAGATTCTAGGCCTTTTTTAGCTATAGAAGCCACCCTCATGGCCATATGTACTCTGCAAAGGAGTTTCTATGCAGTCACACCTAAAGCTTTATTGGGCATGCAGAACTGAATGGTTGGCACTTGAAACCCTTTCCCTGGAGTCTGGTCCAGGCTGATGAAGCCAATATGAACTGAGTTGTCTTTCTCACCTCCTCAAGGATTTGCTTCCCGGACTGACACTCACAAGGCCCCCCTCAGACCTGACTTAGGATTGTCCAGCTTTACTGTGGTGCAAAGGCGTGTCCATAACCACAATTTCTCCACTTCAGGACAACGTTCAGTAAACTGAAGGCCACGTCCTTACATTTCACTGCAAACAGACCTCCTGTTGGGTGCCTCTGACTAACTATAGGTGTGATGGCTACTGTCAGTTGTCAATTTGACTATATCTGTGAAGGATTTTTTTTTAAATTAAGTCATTTGAAGTGGGAAGACCCACCTTTAATCTGGGCCACATCTTCTGCTGGCAGCCTATATATAGAACATGGAAGAAGAAAGCTTTTTGCCTGCTTGCTCTTATTCTTATATATACACACATATATATGTATACATATAATTTATACATATTAAATATTCATAATATATAATCATATAAAATATTATATTAACATTATATATTCTATGTATATTTACGTATATTAAAATATTTATATAAATGTTTATTTAATATACAGTATATTAATATATAAAATGATATATACATTATATAGTTTGTATACACACACACACACACACACACACTTAAATGGGGTATCTGCATATCTCTGGCTGTCCTGGAACTCACTATGTGAACCAAGCTGGTTTTGAACTCACAGAGCTCCCCTGCTTCTGCTTTTCAAGTGTTGGAATTAAAGGCATGTATATCCTAAGTATATTTTTTATATTGCTGTTTTCAACTTAAAATAAGAACATGAGGGGCTGTGAGATGGCTCAGCAGTTAAAACTACTCCTCAGGAGGTCATGGGTTCAAATCCCAACAACCACATGATGAGATCTGATGCCCTCATATGGGTGTCTGAAGACAGCTATAGTGCACTTTGGGCTGGAGCAAGCAGGGGCAGAGCAAGGAGAAGGGAAGGGGAAAAAAAAAGAAAGAAAAAGATGAGAACATGGAATGTAACTCTGACATACACGGAGGAGCAGCTGTATCTTTGTATGCCTTAATATACATACATATATATTACATTTTTGTTTTGTTTTTAAGACATGGTTTCTCTGGGTAGCCCTGATTACCCAGTATGTACATCAAACTGGCTTCAGACTCACAGAGAAGCACCTGCCTCTACCTCTCATGTGCAGGGATTAAAGGTGCACACTTTCTTCTGTTGATTACTATTTGCACACTTATACAGGGCTCTGGGTGTGCACCCGTGAACGGACATAACTGACACATAACTGCCACAGGACTCTGGGTGGCAGTGGTGCCGTAATGGATCAATTGATGCCAAGGGGTGGGAAGCCAGAGGACAGAGACAGTGACAGGAGAGCAGCCACACTGGCATTTATCTTTCAAATGGTGTTTTCATGAGATGAGCTAAGCAGAGGCGTGCAAGGTCTAAGACAGAGCAGGTCTGTGTGGATGGCCTAGAAGCAGAGCAGCTGGCATTCCAGTAATAACAGCCTGAGAAACCCGAGCAGCCCCCCAGGGAGCTAAGAGGAAGGGGGACGCTGTGGGGATTATGATGAAGTGTTTTTAAACAGGCCAGGCCTCTCCCCACCAGCCCTGGTGCATGACGCAGCGGCACTTTTCAGGGAGGATGACGGCAGGGAGCTGCTTTATTTCGGTAGAGTCGGTCAGATGATGGCAGATTTTATACCACAAATGCTTTTAGAGCTTGGATTGAAGGGCAGGAAAATGTGACTTAAGTGCAATGGAGCAAAAAATAAAAAACAACCCCTCCATCTGCTCTCATCTGCACATAACTGGAGGCCTGGGTTCCTGTGACTCACACACCTGGCACCCGTCTGAGGTCTGCTTTCATTGAGCTGGCCCAGTGTAGAGGGAGAGGACCTATGACTGAGGCCCACAAGAAGATGCTGCCTTTGGGGAAACTTAGGGGACATGCAAACTAAGCAAAAGCCCAATCCCAGAGTAAGTCACTGTCAGCCTGAAGGCTACAGGGGATGCCGAAGCAAAGCCTCCATGTTTACCTACTGATGTCAGCCAACCCACTCCTACAGAATGTCTGAAGGGACTGGATTCTGTGGCCTGCAAGGAAGAAAGAAATTCTGATACAATTCTGGGACCTCTGTGGAGCTGAGAAGATGCTAGTGGCCTGCCCTTGCTTTTACTCCAGTGGTCCCTCAGCCTTGGGGACTCCCAGAGGTGTATGGAACTAGACTGTTTCAAACTTAATACTTAATGTACACTTTTTCAAAATTAGTACTTACTAATTTTTTAGCTTACAAATTAGGCACAATAAAAGACAAAGGAAAATAAAATAGAAATAGTATGTTTATAGTAATGTTATTTAAAAATCTACGAACCATTGATTTCTGAAAATTCCCTTTCAGTGCGTTCACACTGTGGCTGACTATGAAAACAAGCCCTAAGGGCAATGTGGTATCTCATCCCCATCCTTAGTCCCAACTAGAATGAGGTGGATGACAGTTAAAGGCACAACCAGGAGGCTTGAAGCATGGAGTATCCTGGAGTCGACATACAGAGGGACGTGGCAGCTACCAGCACCAGGGTGATACCACACCAGGGCTCACTGGGGAAACTGTCAATCATGGTCATCTTTTGTCCTGAGAAGGTCAGGGCTCTCACATGGGAAATGAAGCCGCTGGCCACATAAGGGTGTCATGATCCTTCCTGACCACTGATGATGTCTTGGGCAACGTGGGAGAAAATGAATGGAGCAGCTGTGAGATGAAGCTAGAGGTGGTGCAGGAGGGATGCTGAGAGTGGCCTGAACATAGGACAGGACACTGGACACTCGGCATCTCCCGGACCTGCAGGGAGGGGCCCAAGAGCCACATGAATGAATAAATATAGAGGTGGAGTAGGAACTGCCGGAGACCCTGAATCCCCAGTCTGTTGTTGCTGGCAGCCTCTCTAGGGTGCAGAGGTGAGGTAGGGAGGCATGGACCCCCTTATACAAATGACCAGGACAGGTAGGAGGTGAGGACTGGGGAGTCTGCTGGGGCCTTCCCGGCTTGCACAGCAGAGAGAACTCATCCTTTGGGGCTTGAGCCGTGGCTGCCATGCAAATCTCTCGGGGCCTCAGTTGTGCCATCTGTAAACAGGAAAAGCACCCTCCCCTCATTGGCAGTCATTCTGCGGAGGAGACCCCCAGTGTCCCTGGAATTCAGTAGGTGCTCAGTAAGTGATACCTAGTTTCATCTCTCAGGCTCCAACCTGGTTACTGAATGTGGTGCTCTCTATGTACCTGAGACCCGCTTTCATCAGAAAAAAAACAGGTAGAATCCTACCGATTACTTCTTAGAGGCCTTTTGTCTCCATCCCCATTCTCCTGGCACTTTAAGAGGAAAATAAGTCAATCGTATAGGAATGGCATAGCAAGATTCTCTGAAGACTTCAAAGCTGCCCAAGACACAGGGTTTTTTTGTAGTCAGCCTGGACTGTAACAGGTAACTGCTGTCCAGGATGGCATGGCTCAGGGGCATGTCATGGAGTATTTACGACGAAGAGCCTCCCTCTGGGCCTGGTTCCTTAGGTCAGAGACCCTTCTTATTTCCCTAGTCAGGGAGGCCCTGGTGTCCAGACAGTGCTAACTCTAATGCTCTTGTGCTCTCTTATCTTCAAGGCCAAGGGAGAGAAGACAGAAGGAGTCGTCGGTACATGAGAAGCATTTGCTAAATGAGCAGACAGTGCATGAGTGCTAGAATGAACAAGGGGTAGCTGAATGGGCTTGAGAGCAAGCTAAGGGATGGTGGGCTCCTTGGTCTGCTTTCAGCAGGTGCCTGCAGTTGGTGCAAAGGTGGGTGTGGATGTGGGTGTAGGTGTGGGTGTGGAGGTGGGTGTAAGGTATGGGTGTGGATAGGTGTGGAGGTGGGTGTGGGCGTGGAGGCTCATGAAGAGGAGACAGGTAGCAACCTCACCATTCCCACTGTGGCTCCTGAAATCTCTGAGCCAGGGCAGTGCTGCTGCAGCATTGAGGTTTGCTGTTTAAGACGGACTGGCCTCCGTATCTATAGAACCAGGTTTAGGTCTTTCCCCTCAGTGTGGCTGTCTGTCTCCTAGTGTCGCCCTGGCTATCCTGGAACTCACTCTGTAGACCAGGCTGGCCTCAAACTCAGAGGTCCTCCCGCCTCTGCCTTCTGAGGCATTGCCATCACCAGGTGGCTTGGAGAACTATTTCTTGTGACCAGTGTGCTGTGACCTGAGCCTATGAGCACGCACACACACTTCAGCGCTTACGACCGAAGCCATGCCTCCACCAGGCCTCAGGACAGAGGGATGACGAGGGTGAGGGGACCTCCCTGTGGCGCTCAGGGAGGAGAGCTGCTGAGCCACAAAGGGACACTATGCCTCTTGCCTGACTCCCTACCTTGGTCAGCAGCCCCAACCCCAGAAACAGGAGCAGGACAACTCCCTATCCAGGCCCCAGTGCATCTGAAAGAAGCAATTTAATGAGCACCAACCACCAACATACCTCTCCTCTGATCCAGGACCTTCCTTCCGAGACCTTACAGCTTCCCAACCTTCTGTGGTGACCAGAATGAAGTCATCTTACCTGAATATTTCACTTTGTAAGCTCATTCATTCTGAAGTTACATTTATTCATGTGCGTGCAAACGTACGGGTTGTGGCGCCCACACGGAGGTCAGAAGGCAACGTGCGAGAGTCAGGTCTCTCCATCCGCCACGTGGGTGACTGGGTCGTTGGCCTCTAGGTAGATGCTTTTACATGCCGAGTCATCATGTCGCCTGGCCTAGTTCATTACGTTTCTTTTTTGCAGTGCTTGGGCCTCGAGCATGGCAGGCAAGTGTTCTGTCCTGGAGTTTATACCCAAGCCTAACTTTAAAAGATGTATTTCTTTCCGTTGTAACTGTGGCCCTCAGTTCCTTACACTATAGAAGGCCTGGGCTAGAGAGCTGAGTTCTTGTCTTACCAGGACTAACACCCCCTCTGGACCTGTGTTTACTGCTCAGTGGCTTACTGTGAAAAAGCCCGTATCACCTTCACTCTGGGGAGGCGCCAGGGCAGATCCTCCTGGGTGGAAGCCAGCTCTGTGATTTTTGGCCAGCAAGGCCAGTGTACTTCTCTGGGCCTCAGTTTCTCTCACCTACGAGAGGGACGGCTATGAGGCCTCTGTGACCACAAATGCCAGGAACTGCTCATCTTTCCTCAGGCAGGCAGTGCGGTTTCAGAGCTTGTGGAAAAGGCACCGTCAGAGGAAATAAATAATGAACTGAGTCTCATCACAGGCTGCCGGAGGCAGACAGGCTGGAGCCGGAGATGAGAACACCCAAGTCGCAGGGGCAGAGTGGGGCCATCGGGAAGGGAAGCTGGTCATTGGGCTCAGGAGAGTTTGGGGATGGGAGGAAGGGAGGGACAGTGGTTGCCACTCAGCATGTCCCATCTTCCAGACCTCTTATCCTAGGTCCCTAACTCATGTTAAGTTCTGAGGGAAAGGGTGCTTGACTGAAAAATACACATTCCCACCCTGCCACAAAGCTTCAGCTTGGTTGAACACCTACAGCCTGCCCTGGGACACTGTTTCCTTCTGCTTTCTTTCTCATTCAGTGCTTGTGACTGTGCTATAGATGAGAAGGTAGCTCGCCCAAGGGCTTACAGCCACCAAGAAAGCAGGCATCACCAAACCTTGGTGCAACTCGTGAATGGCGAACTTCTAAGCCTATGGTATTTGTTTTCTTGGTTCTCCTATGAGACTCTTACACAGCAAATATCCTGCAATCAGGATGTCTGAAACCCCTGACTACAGAAGTTGGGAGGTTAGAAGCTATGTATCATTGAAAATATACGCCCCCCCCCCCCCAGGCACCCACTGCCATCTTTCCTATCCCTCTCACCCCGGAGAACTCACTTTAGAGACCTGAGTATGAGACCTTCCATCTCAGTTAGGCCCGTTCCTCCCACCTGCCCTGCCCCAGATGCTCCAGACTTCCTGATCCCAAGGCCTCTGCACACTCCAGCCCTGAATCACAGAGCTTCTGCTCTGGGCGTTGTTCTGTCCTGTACATTGCAATGGTGGCAGAGGAGGGGACCAAGGTGAGTACACCTGTAGCTCTTGGTTCAGGGGAAAAAAACAGGCAGAGGAGAGAATCTAGGCTATCCAGAGGAGACTGTTCCTTGTCCAAGTGGCAAAGTGGCCTTTTCTTAACTACATAACCTTAGAGGAGTATAAAACTAACTCTCTCTCTCTCTCTCTCTTCTCTCTCTCTCTCTCTCTCTCTCTCTCTCTCTCTCTCTCTCTCTCTCTCTCTCTCTCTCTCCCTGGTGTGTGTGTGTGCACGCTCGAGTGCCAGAGAGAGGCCAACCCTAGGTGCCATTTACCTTGAGTCAGGGTCTCTCTCTGGCTTGGAACATGCAGAGCAAGTTAAGCTGGCTGGCCAGTGAGGCCCAAGGAGCCAGCTGTTTCTGCCTCCCAGTTGTGGGTTTACAAGCACACCTCACCATACCTCAGCTCTTTTCTCGGATTCCAGGGTGGAACTCAGGTCTTTTCACTTGCATGACAAAACACTTTTCCAACCAAGCTAAGATCTTAGATCTACCCACTAAACAACCAAAACTAAACAGTGCTAGGGGCCAAACACCAGCTTCCTCCCTGCTAAAGCAGGCACCCTTCCACTGAGCTATGTCCCAGTCCTGCTGTTTCCAACCAACTCTTCCTGCCTCCTCAGCTCTTACTATGAAAGGCAGGCAGACACCAAACATGCAGGTACCGGCAAACAACCCTAGTGTCCTGTACCAAGAATGTCATGACTTCTGGGGCCTCTGTGGCTGTGACGCTCTTGAGAGCCCTTGCTTGTGAAGATGGAAGTGGTGAGGAGAAGAGGTTGGTGGGCATGGGGGTCAAGTTCCAGTTCATCATTTATGTGCTGTGTGGTCTTGGAGGAGTTTCTTTACCTCTCTGAGCCTTAGTTGAACTCATATCTAAAACACAAACAAGAATCTACTCAGAGGTTCCTGGGAAGGTTAAGGGGATAATTACAAAATTGCCTGATATATACTAGGTGCTTAATAAAGGTAGCTGCCATCACCTCTTTAGGCAGCTGTCCCCTACACATCTGTGAACAGGGTCTGGGCCAGGCCCTATGCGGCAAGCAGGGGACACTGATAAATGAGTCATGACACCTGGAGGCTATAACTGGCCCTGACAGCTGTGAGGTGCAATCTCAAGCATGGGGCATTCTTCTCCGGGGAAGGAAAGCATGAGTGTGGGGGGGAGTAGGAAGAACATGGGTGGGCGGGGCTTACTCCAGCAAAATTCCCTCATCTGGAGGCCCCTAAGTGTCTCTTCAGTTGGAAGGCTGCATGGTGACGCTCAGTGGGAGCATGCCATCAGCCTCTGGTACTTTCTGGCGGGCGAGAGTTGTTACAGTCACACCAGCTCAATTTGGCACCTTAAGGCTTCTGGGTATTCCCGCTCTCAGGATAAAATAAGCCATGCGAAGACAGAGATCTGACACCTCAAGTCATCCAATCTGTCACCACAGCCCACTTAAGGCAATCTCGGCTGACAGCAGGGACAGATGAGGAGGGCTGGGGGAGATGCAGGCACGTGCATGCTGCCAAATGCAACGGGGGAAGAATGTTCTGGTAGAACAGGTGGAGGTTTGACTGAGGTGTTGTGAGGTCCAGAGAGAGAAGCCTTGGGCAGTCTGGTACTGGGTATGGCACAGCATGTCCTCTGCAGACCCAACCCTGAAGAGAGCCCAGAATCAGCCAGGTACCAGGTCTGTGAAAAAGCTTCTCTTGGAAGCTCTGCCATCCACAGCTGCCGCCCTTCCTGACACCATCACATGACATCTCGGCCTAAGCCCTTCAGCAGCGCCCCCTCTGAGCAGCTATTTGCAGAGGGTGCCCACTTGAAGTTTAGAGCTTTGCACGCAAGTGTTTGGTATTAAGAGGCGAGGAGGAGAAGACCGTGGCAGGTGTCTCCACTCTGCTCAGCACCACCCACCCTCCGCAGGCTCCAGGGGGCTTTGTGTAGTGTGTCTGAGAGCCAGCATCATCCTCACATCTGCTGTCTCTTGACAAGAGGCTTTGAAGCTCCACAATGACGCCATCTGCTAGGAGCCAGCTGGTTCATGAGCAGACCCTACGGTTGTCATGGCAACCAAGATGGCAGCCTGGGGGGTCTTCCGGAAACAAACCAAGCTAATGTCAGGAGGTACCGTGGAGTGGTGTGGTTAGCAAGCCTGGAGATTTATGGGACCTTATTCCAGCAGCAGTGATGGTTAACAGACTGGGGGCTGAAGGGAGAAGAGCAAGGGGAGGAATCGTGGTGGTGTTGGGTGAGGAAGATCTTCCCTGTGGAACATCCAGTTCTTGGAAGGTCAATGGCTCACCTTGACCTAAAAGGATCTCTCCCAAGGAGAGCTGGTTGGCCTTGGCGAGGCCTGCTGGGTTGGTGTCTCTGGATCCACAAGGCCCTTTCCAAGGCAGCCTTCTCGCTTTTTGTGAGGCCTTTGCTGAAGAGGTGCAAGGGCCTGCTCCCTGCCACGGTGAAGCCCTTGAGCAGGGAGCTCATGGCACAGCGCGGTGCTCTTATACGAATGTTCCACACCACTGGGAAGGGCCAGGCTCGCTGAGGCCTCCCATGGCGAACTCTGGCAAACAGTAAAGGGGTAACCAAAGCCACCTCGTTTCTCGGCCACTCGGCCACTCGCCACGGGGTTGATGTTTAGGGGCTCAGCTGCTTCCCATGAACAAAGGGGAGCCGGGGGTTCTGGAGCCCACGGAGGGACCTCCCAGCCTCGAAGTGTGGTGTGTCCATGCTACTGTTGACAGCACAGCCCCCAGGGCCTCTGAGGACAGGCCACACCTGCATGGAAGCACGGGGAACATCTGCTTATATCTCAGCGGCTAGCTTTTTCTGGGTATGCAGTGGGACCAGAATAGGAAAAGTCAGCGCCCACATGCACTTTGCACGTGCTCCCCTGGGGGATCTTGGGGAAAAGCATTTGCTCATAATCTCTTGATTTGGAGGTGAAAATTCTTATAACTTTCTTCCTACATGTGGGTCCCTAGTTTTATCTCCTCGCCATCTTTGCGGCAAAGGGCAGACATTGAATACCGCTGGATATGTAGGCTTGAGCAGGTCTTAACATTTTTTTTTTCAAGTTCAGGTGAAGATACAGGTTTCACTGTCTGCCTGGGGAACAATGGTCCTTAGCAACAGTCTTTAGCAACAGTCCTTAGCTCAGGCCTGGCTCCTTTTGGCCACTTAGCTGTTCCTTGCTGCAGTGAAGTCTTCTATGTAGATGCTATTGACTGTTCCTCACACACTTGTGTGACACGCCCTTTCCAGCCCCTGTGTTACGGTACTATTTGTTCAACAGAAGCTTTGGACTCCCGTGCAGTCACAGAATGGCAGAAGGCTGCTGGAGGCTGATCTAAGCCTCAGGCTGACGATACTCAGTGTATCTACCTGCTCTTTTTATCTGCAGTTTTCCCTTCCAGGATGTTCCCTGAGCCTCACAGGCCCAGGAGGTAGTGAGAACAAAGATCATTATTCTTATGTCACTAGTTAAAAGCAATGCCTGGCTGCAGATACCTCCCTGACCATATGCCTGCTCGTCCCCCTCCCAGAAACTGGCCTTGATTTTCCTCTTGAGTAAAGCCGCCCCTCACAATCTCTGGTTCCAGAGAGGACAAGAGACCTAGCCCAGGCCAAGGATTAAAGAATTCCATTCTCTAAGCCAGAAGGACAGAAGGACCTCAGCTGGGACAAGGACAACATTGTCCTTTCTGGGGTTTGGCCTGGGATTAGAGAAATAGAAGGCTTCCACTGCTAAGTCCTGTCTGAGAAGTACCCAGGATAGAGGAAGACAAACTGAAAGATGTGGAGAGATGTGTGACTAGATGCAGCCATGCCTGGTGCTGACCCACCGATCACAGCAGCTCCATAGATCCTGTCTGTTCTAGAAGAGTCCTGACCAATACAGACTCTGCCATAGCAGGAAACGGAGCAGCCACGATTTAGACCCCTGATCTCAAATCATTATTAAAAGTATGAAGTTGGGCAAAGTGGCACTCACCCCTAGCTACGTGGGAGCTGCTATGCTTGGGCTACATAGTACGAGCCTGCCCCCCTGCACCAGGCCGCCTAGCATCACACACATCTTTAGGCCCAGTGTCCAAATCTGACAGGTAGAGAGCCTGTCCGTCACCTTCGCTGACTCTGGCTCGCCCTAGATCTCCAGAGCCTCCTGGGTGGAGTAGGCACTGTGAGCCACCAGCTCTGTACCCAAGAGTGATCAGATGGAGGCCAAGAAACTGCTGACATGACAGGGAGAGTCGGTGTAAGACAACCAACATCCTGCTGCTGCTCAGAGTAGAAGACAAGGTGGAAAGAAGGAAAGACAAAGGGAGAGAACTCAGCCGGGAGAAAGCCCGCTCTGCACCCAGGACGGCCGGACAGCAGAAGACGACAGACACGGAGAAGAAACTGAAAGGTCATGCCTTTAATCCTGGTGCTCAGGATCTCGGTTGAGTTTGAGGCTAGGCTGGTTCACAGAATGAGTTCTAGGACAGCCAGGACTGCCATAATGAGACCCAGTCTCAAACAAATAAATGTTTTCCACCGAAAGAAAGAAAAGAAAAGAAAAGAGAAGAGAAGAGAAGAGAAGAAAAGAAAAGAAAAGAAAAGAAGGAAGAAAGAAAAAGAAAAAAGTCACCAGTGTCCTGGAGCCAGTGGAGATTTCCCTCAGGCATCAGATGCGTTAAGCAGCACCTCCCACAACACATCAGCTAGGGAAAAGCTGGAGGTTCCAGCCTGCTCCTGGTAACACGGGTCAGGGAGTCAAAGCTGACTGTGCTCAACTGGGGCCCGGCAGGCTCCACCTGCTTCCAGCCAGTATAGATGAGGACTGCCTCACAAAGGGAGCCGACAGCAGGTGCATGGGTGGCTCTGGGCCCTGGTACTTACTGTGGTGATGAACCTGTACAGCGGTTGCCTTCTCTCTGTGTACTTGACCGTGATGGGGCTGAGGTCATAGCGGAACCAGATGGCGGGGATAATGCGGCCGGTGTGGCTGTAGGCAACATACTCCTGCAGGAGAGAGGGCGACGGGAATGTGACAAGCAGAACCAGCCTCAGGTGGGTGGGGGTGTGGACTGCAGAGGGTGTCCAGGCAACCTCCTCTCAGCTGCCCCGGAGGCCCTGGACAGGCAGCACAGAGGGGCCACGCTGCGAAGGGAAATAGACCATGTAACTTAGAAGTGGAGCCAGAACGGAGCACAAATCAGGGTGACACGGAAGAGGAGAGTGGGCTTTGTACTCAATCTGCGCATTTCCTCCTTTAATTCCCAGCGACACGAAATCTACTCTTTTATTCTGTTGGCCACCTCTGCTGCTCTGAGATTCCTGGGGTGACGAAGCCCCTTCCCTAGAGGAGTCATAGGCGGGAGGATGAAGACACCATCACATCACTAGCTTCCAACGTTGTTCACGTAGGGAGGAGGGGGGTCAGCAGGCCATACGTGAGCCAGTTCTCCTCAGGGGGACCTGGCAGGCTCACTGAGGAAGAGGCATTCTAAGCCACACCTGATGAATAAGAAGACAGCCTGCCTGACGTGTGAACCGAGTGGGTATGAGCTTGCCCAGAGAGCAGGGCCAGCACAGAGAACAGAAAAGGTGTGGTGCCCAATCTGCCGTGGCTCCTAAGAATGCACATAGCAATGGCCAAACGGCCACCAAGGAGATAAAGAGACAGTCATCTTTGGGGCAGTTTCACTTTCTCTTGGAAGGCTTGGCTTTTCCCATCTCCACCTCAGTGATCTGAGCTGATGACCCACAGGACTGTATTTGGGCACTTCAGGGTACTGAGGAGCTTTGAGCTCCTCTCTCTTGTTTACAACAAATAGAGATGGATAGTCCCCAAGCCCAACCCCTAGGATGTCCCCAGCACTGGTCTTGAGCAGCTAGACTGATCCCATGGACACCACTGAGTCCTAACCTACTGGACAGCCACTTCCATTCACAACAGGCTGGGCCAAAGCCACAGAGAACGCTGAGTGAGCCAGCTCAGCCACCAGGCCCTCACCAAAGCCTTCATGGAAAAAGCCTGCAGCAGAGAAAACTCAGCTTTCCCAGGGTGATTGTCTGGGACAGAATGAAATCTAGCAGCAGGAGGCACCAATTACCCAGCCTTCTTAGTGGCCGAGCATTTTCTGAAAACGTTGCTTCATTTGACAGCAATCTTATGAAGTAACTACCACAGACATATGACAGGCGAGGACATAGTACTGAGCTGGGATGGGGCCTTGTGGTTCGGGACCCTTGTTCCCTGTTTATGTGTGGCAGCGATGGGGGGTTATATAATGAGTGCCATGGTTTAAATACGCTCCCCAAGAAGTCATACGCATTTGCTGCAGTGCTGGGTTGAAGCCCAGAGACTTGTGCATATGAGACAGGGGTACCACGGCTATCCTCCACCTAAATTTACACAGTTCTTTTGTGTACATCAAGGGACTGAACCTGGAAGTTAGTATACACTGGTAGGAACTGGAGGTGGTAATTTGGGAGGTGACTGAGTTAGACGAGGCCATGAGGGTAAGTGCCAACGACAGCATTAGCTCTCCTGAAAGAGAGGAAGGCACTCCTAAGCTTGTATGCTTTAGTCTCTCCATGTCCTGCCCTCCCCTGAACAACACAGCAAGAAAGTTCACCACAGGCTGGGGCCAGTCTCTTTGACTTCCTCTTCCCAACCCATGAGATAGGTCAACTTCTATTCTTCATTTACTACCTACTCTTAGGATTTTGTTATATCCCCAGAGAGCAGGACAGACACCGTCTGAAATAGCGAAGGTAAGCAATAAGACTCCCAGAGAGAGTTACGGACCAAAGGGAGTCAGAGCACAGGGACCCATCACTGAGGGACTCCCCAAGTGGGCAAGCCTGGACAACCGCTATTCAGACTAAGAGTAATCAGGGGGCTCTGGAGCCTAAGAAGAACCTGGTTCTAATCCCTACACCACAACTATACAGCTCTCTGAGTGCCTGTCGCTCGGTGACCAATACGTAAAATAGGACTGCTCCCACGTCCGGGCAGCCTAGGTGACTGACACTGGTGATGGAGGCAGGGAGCTGGGCGTGTCTAGTTCCTAAGTACTCAATACACAACAATGCCCACCTCAGCCATGATGATAGTTAATTGAACTAAACGGTCCATCATATACTAAGGGTCTGGGTATCCCTGCTATAGCAGAAATAGGAGTCTCGTGGTAAACAGGGGAACCTACTCCAAGTGTTTATGTTCCATCGGCACAAGCCATGGTTTCTGGAGAGGCCCAAGATGCTAACTGCTGTGCCATCTCATTTCTTTGGCTTGGATAACCTTGGCTTCCCATAAGACCTGTGTGTCTCTTGGAGTGTTGGGGTCCTGGGACATCCACAGCCATCCTAATATGATTCTCTGCCTGATCCAAAGCAGCTACCATGTGCTGATCAACAGGAGCCTAAAGAAACCAGGACCAGAAGATGTCAGAGCTGGATGTTTTGGGTTGGTCCTCTGCCTATTTCAAACAGATCACATCTTATCTCCTTGTCAGAGTTTCTCATCTGGACCTTGAGGCCACTACCATGGCAAGAACTGGTATTTCATCTTTACCTAGATTAGACTAGTCTGGTAGGCCTACCTACTCCCTGCCTCACCACCAAGAAATTCCTTTCAGCAGAATGTGCGGGGCATCGCCTATGCCCTCGGCCAGCAGAGGGCGCAATTGCAATGCTCAGCCCGTTCCCGGCCCACTCACCTTGTTGGCCACTGTGTACTGGTAGGAGTAGCGCTGCTTGCCACTCTTGTCCTCATACACTGTGGGCACAATCTTCAAGATGTAGTCGTGGGAGGCCAGGGCTGCAGGGAGCACAACACAAGATGAAACGGGGTGGGCACTGCCTGGCAGGTGGGTCTGCCTGTAACGTCAAGTTCAAGTCCTACTGGCATTGCAGGGTCCTCTCCCCTTTCTCTTCTCTGGAATGTGGCTTGCTGGGATTGTTAGATCTGCATTGCATAATATATAATACTCTGAGCCGCACACTTGCAAATGGGACAGCCATTAATGAGGGGTGCTGAGAAGGCATTTTCTCTGAGATCCAAGCCCAGGATCAGCATGTGCCTGTGAATCAGGGGCCAGGGGACACATCCTCTTTAATGCGTGGACACAAAGAATTATCGAGAAAGATCTCCAGGAAATGGAGCAGCTTCAGCTTCATCCTTAGCTAGACTAGAGAGAGACTGGTAAAATTACATTCCCGACCATTCCTCACACCCCCCCCCCCCGACCCGTGATATTTTCCAGGGAGAAAGGTGGGATTCGAGAAAGAATCCCCATTTCATTGTGGGTATCGTCTGTATGCTTTTTACTTTTAAAATAATCGGGGCTTTGGGAAGAAAAATGAAAAGAATGCTCCAGAAAGAACAAGGTAAGAACTGATGGATCCCCGAGGGCTGGGGTTGTAGCTCAGTGGGCAAGCATCTGCCTGATATTAACATGGCCTTGGCCTCAATCCCAGCACTGCCAAAACAAACAACAAAATCTGGTCAGTGTCTCTCCTCTTTCTCAATAAACTGCCAATCCTTCAGCCCTATAATATTTTAACACAACCTTTTACCCAGCGCCCCCATCTCCTCCCAGCCTGGGTGGTGAAGATGCTGAGTGCAAGGACTCTTACATTCCTGCCCCCAAACCCTGCACCGAGCCTGGGATGGGGCGGAGAGTAGCAAGTCCTGCTGAATGAATGAGAGGACAGGATGACTGGACAAAGGCTGAATGAATCGATCAGCTACTGATAAGCATGAGATAATTGGAACCAGAGCTGCCCCAGCCTTCCCGCACAAAGACTGGGGCCCCATGTCCAACCCTCTTATTGCTTCTAGTACCTTGGACTAGGAACCATGGAGCTAAAGAACATGGGAATTTAGTCTTCTGGGTTCTAATCCTGGTCTCTGCAGATCGGATTCAGACTCCTGTGTAGGAGTGGTGAGTATGGAGAGAACATTCCAGCCCTGACTAGTTCTGGCCCTGCTGTTACCTCAGGAAAGGGCAGCACTCCTGGAATGGAGATGATCCCCGGTACCCCAGGAAAACTGGGGAAAGCCCTGTAGCCTTTAAGCTAAGCCCAGGGGACCCAACACCTCTTGCTCATGACCACAATGGCTCTCAGAGTTCTGAGTACTAGGGTCACATGGGATTAAAGGCCAATCCTGGTCCTCCTCCCTGGAGACTCCCATGAGATGGGCTCTCATCTATACCTAAAGGATCACCTTGAAGTATGTTTCAAATTCCCACTATCCAAGGAGAAAACCTGAAGAGAGGAATGCCTTAGCAAAAATTGCAACTCTAATATTTTTTGTTATTTGTACAAAACATAGGTAGTCACAAAAGAAAAGAGAGAGAGAGAGAGAGAGAGAGAGAGAGCGCCACCCCTATGTATACTGTGCACAGAAAACCAGTTCACATTCCTACCCGAGCAGAAACATGCCAGATGGATGTCTTCATGGAATCATAGGGGTTCCGCCTCAGAACCAGGTATTGCAAACACCTTTCCAAGTTGACAGCACAGAATGGAGGCCTGTAGAGGCTGCTTGCCTTCATTCGCTCACCTCCCTGCCTCTAGAACCTGGTACCATGCCTGATCAATAAGCATTCAGTGCCTGACTGCCTAACAGTCCTGAGGCATCATGGCCAGCAGCTGCCCACACTCCAAGATGCAGGCTCCTACCACATGCTAGAGCTAACACTAACAAACGCTTCCTCAAAGTGACCCAGTGAACATGATTTTTCTTAGCATACTGTGTATGTGCATGCACACACATGCACATGTAGGTATGTGTAAGAATGAAGGTGTGTGTGTGTGTGTGTGTGTGTGTGTGTGTGTTTGTGTGTGCATGTGCACACTCTTTGGCCCTGAGTAGAGATTCAGTACTCTCTAAGACTTTGGAAGGAGCCAATGGTTGGTAGGAAGGGTTTGGGCAAGAGGGGAGGGGCCAGCTGGTTTCCCCACTGGCCATCTATGGAGCTGGTTCTCATAGAGTGGAATCTGCTTTGCTAACGTTCTATGGGATCCAGGTGACTGCCTCCACTCAGGACAATGGCAACACAGTGATTAGTAGCAGTGACAGGAGCTGTTGTCAGAGCTTGACAATTGTCCAGGGCTGCAATCTACCTTCCCTAGGGACAGGCTACTCTCTTCCCTTTCCAAAAGACAGGAATGAGTCTGTGCACCTCACAGGGCAGCTGTGGGAAGGGAATGGTGTGAAGCTATGACCTTGGCTTGCAGCAAGCACCTGACTGCCCCTTCTGCCCCCTGGCTTCCCAGTCCCATGCCACCTGCTGGATGAGGACTTCTGTGGGGGTAGGGAGTTGCTCCATGCTAGGATACTCACGGTTGGAGGTGAGTCTGTCTGCTCCCCCGAGAGCATTGAAAGCTCCGTGAACATTCTGGACCTGCAGAGAAGCACAGTGAGAGGCTGTCCCTTGGAGGCTGCCACCTTCAAGTTAGCGAGGGCTTCTGGAAGGAGGGATGATTGACATGGGTTTGGAGGAGGGCCCAAAGTGGGCCAAATAAGCAGACCCTGCAAAGGACTGAGCCTGGAGACTGGGCCAGACAGAGGCCCATGGGACCTCAGGGAAGAGGGAGGCAGGAAGATCAGAGCAGTCGATCGGGTAGGCTCCTGTAGAGAAGATGCTTTAGGAACAACAGGTGAGTGACCTGACCCTCCGGCTGAACCCACTCAAGGGGGTGTGTCCATTTGCTTTCTTGGGACGGTAAGTGTGAAGATTTGGTTTCTGATCCCCAAAGATGGAGATGTAGGGTGTACCTGCCCTCTAGGCTGGAAGTCACAGTGGCAGGACCTACCCTCAGCCTGGCCAACATGTGCAAGACCTGGCACACAGTAGATGTTCGATAGATGTTTTTAAGTGAGCAGATGGACATGGGTTGGCTCTGAGCTAAGAAAAATCTGTGTACTCATGTGGAACAGAGCTGTAGTCCCTGGGTTCTGAGCCTGCACGTAGCCCTGGTCGGCCCTCTCCGCTGCCTTAGCCTAGGTCCTCACCCTCCTTACCCAGGTTACAGCCCCTCCCTCATGTCCATGCCTACAGCCTTGCTTCATGGGTCCTTCTTTCTCATAACAGATGTATACCTGGTGTGCAGGGCTTCATCAGCCTAGCACGGGTCTTCCCCACACAAACCCAGGTCCCTGCTCCCCACCTCCTCAGTCAGATCACTTTGGGTGTTCAGCCAACTGAGAGCAGTAGCCCTCATAGGTGACTCAGGCCTTTGGCATTTCATGTCTACATGTGTCATTCCGGGGTCACAGATACATGCTTATTAATTCTCCTGAGAGTCAGCTTACGGGTCTGTTAGTGTAAAAATGAAGGGTTGCGGACAGCATAGAAGGGCCTTCTGAGAGACGGTAATGTGCCTGACACTCCCTTGCCTGGGCCTTGTGTCAGCGCCCATCATGGGCCTGGCCACGTTTGGACGGAGGAAGAAAGAGGCCTTCTCCATAGTACCATGCTGGTCCTATGCTCTTTCTTCGGAGCCTCCAGAGCTCGAGTTTAGGTAGACTTCAGTTCATTAAACACCACCTAGTCTGTGCTGTTAGGTAACAGCAACAGAAGATAGACTGAGATAGCTATGAGGGGACTGAGGTAAACCCTGGAGTCCACCTCCCACCCAGTCCAGGTCCCAGCCTGAGCATCTGAGTCTGTTGAGTGGTTGGTGACACTACTGACACCAAGCCACCACAGACATCCTCAGAAGACATGACAAAAAGGACCTTGTGTGGGTGACCCTTAGAAACCAGCTCACGGCCATGTGACCCTGTCCCCTGCTTACCTGTAGTGTATCCCCAAAGGAGAGCTTATGGATGATATGTGTCATGTCCGGGTTCTGTGGCTGGGCTGTGGCACTGTGTGTGGACACATGGAAGTTGCCGGGGACCTGGAGGGAGAAAGGCAGGTTTCATATATCTGGGTGGCTGTCCAAGGGGGCTGTGTAATCTGTGCATGGCATGGGGCACCGACTCAGACATTCACTGGCACTGGGACCCTGGCTTGTAGCATTTCCAACTATATGACTTTGAAGAAGAACAGTCCACTCACAAAAGCTACTGGAAGAAGTATCTGGGACAACCATAGCCACAGAGCAAGAGGGCCTGTGTACTGCCCACGTGGGCCCCGGACACAGAGCCTGGACTCCAAATGACAGCAGTCTCTGCCCATCTCTGAGGATTCGAGGTTGCTGGCTTAGCAGTGGTGAGGGGCACACTTTGAGCCAGGGGACTGAGGTGACTTCCTCGAACTCTAAACCAAGCTCATACCTACTGCAGTCGGCCTCATCGACACAGACAGAGACTAATGACGGGCCTTGCAGGCCATTGTTATCTCTAACAAGATCTCTGTGGAGGATCTCAGAGTAGCTTCTGCCCTGGTTCCCAATGTCTGCTTACCCTTGCCTCTCCCCGCAGACCCTTCCCCAGGGCCATGGGAGAAAGCCTGTTAAATCCTATCTTTGATCAGGCCACACCTCAGCCCTAAACCCTCCAAGGCTTCTAGGCACCAGTCTGTTCTTTGAAGGGGACCTATTACACAACGTGCTGGGGTTGTGGCCATGAGCAAGGTGGCGCCTAGGTGGGGGTGGTAATCCTTAGGTCACTGAGGGACACCGATCTCAGAAGGGGCTGATGTGATTCTTGTGGGACCTAGGCTGGTTTTTAAAAGAGGAAGCCTGGCCTGACCTCTCTGCTTCCTGTCCCACCACACCACCCTTCTTAAGGATCCTCTCTGTCCTGTGTCTGCCACTGTCATGTCATCCACTAAAAGATCCTCATCAGAGGCCAAGTGACGGGCACCTGATCCTGGATTTTCAGCCTCTAGGTATAAATAAGTTTTTTCTTTATTCATTATTGCCTCAGTATTTCACTATGGTAATGGAAAAACTGAGTGACCCGGTAGAGCCCACATGCTCTTGTGATGTATTCTGGCCACTGGTCACACTCAGTCTGCCTCCCTAGTCCTCATCAACACCACCCTCACCTTTGCTCACCCCTCAGCCTCGCTGGCTGCCCTCCGGCACTGGGAGCAGTATCCTGCACAGCCCCGCCTTGTAGGTTTGGTGGCCCTCTTCTTCCTGGAATGCTTGTCTATGAAGCTTGCCCCACCTTCCTTAGGGCTATGCTCAGGCTGGAGAGGACCCTCAGCTCGATTTCGGGTACAAGATATGGAGAGGTCCTCCAGGGTAAGGGGAGGAGTCCCTTGTGCAGCGGCCCTGAAGTCTGCATTTCTTAGGAAGACAGGGAAAGGCCTCAGAGCACAGGCAGTAGAAGCTAGCCTGAGAGGTAGCAAGGCCCTGAATAGAAGCTGGTCAAGGTAGAGGGAAGGTGTGGAAAGAAAAAAAAACAGGCAGGTGAGGCCAGTTAGCTAAAATCCCAACTGACACACTGAAAACCCAGGGTCTTTCTTATTCCAACTGCTGGGGTGGGGATGGGGAGCACTGGTACAGCCTGGTGTGTGATCATCCCTCAGGGAGTCAGTGTCCTGCTTCAGGCACTGGACCCGGGGTCTTCACCAGCATCAGGCTGGCTTCAGCAGTAGCACACAGCCCAGGGCATCTGGGGTGTCACAGAAAGGTCTCTCGAGTGAGCAGGGCATCAGCACGGTCTGCCTCGGGGACCCAATAAAAGTGATTCTCCACATCTGGCACTTGGGCTCAAGCCCAGTTATCACTCTGTGCCTCAGTTTCCCCATCAGAGAATGGGGATGACGACCACAGAGGTTTTAGCAATGGCAGGAGGTGCACAGGCACACGGGATGAGCAGGCTTCGGTACTCACAGAGAAGGGGCCTGGGAGGAGCAAGCAAGAGGGCGTGAGGAAAAGCCACTGCTTTTAAAAACAATTTCACGCTTCCTTTCACAGTGTAAGTAGTACCTGGATTTATTTCCATTACAAAATCTGCACAGGGCTAGGGTGTAGCTCACTGGGGATGTAGCTAGACACCTACGTCAGGAAGAGCACCTTGCCTCACATACACAAGGCCTTGGGATCCATTCCAACACCAGAGGAGGCAGTGAAAAAAAAAAAAAAAAGCCCTTTACATGATACAGTCATAATTCCTAAGAGTGAAGGTGTCCTGTTAGGTTTTCTGGGCAGTGGGCCAGACCACAGGTACAGAACGCCTTGGGCCTGGGGTCTGTATCCCCAGGGTTAAGAGAGTGGAGAAGGCTGGCTCCTGGGTATCTGCCAGCCGCTGCCAGCCCTTTGAGGCTGTGACTCAGTAATCCACTCCACTCCACACCAAATCCATCACAGGGGTCTGAGTCACACCAGCACACGCTGAGCTGGAGAAACAGAAGGCGACGCTTTTAGAACCTGTGACTTAGGCACCTACGTCAGTGTCTCTGATGGATTTTAAAAATATATAGCTGGAATCGGGCCCCCCTTCCTTTTCCTTCCCTCCAGGGGCAGCCATGATTAGTGAGGCCACTGGGCAGGCTCAGTCTGCGCTGCTGGGGGCTGCCAAGGCACCTGCAGTGAACTCTGGCATCTGGCTATTGGTCAATGTCCCGATGGTTGGATAAAGGGGCCATGGGACAAGTTTATGTCTGATGATGTGAGACTGGGGAGGGTCTGCTCTCCTTGCCCTCATACCTACCAGGCTGTCACACTGCTATCTTAATGACAGCTCTTCAGAGACACAAGACCCCAACAAGGGAGAGGGAGTGCTGTCAGAAGAGACTCTGAATTCTGCAAAGGGTTGGAATGGACAGTGGTCCAGGTTGTACCTGGAGAACATGGTCACTCTAGTTATAGCTTGTGTAATACAGATGTTAAAAAGAAATAGTCACATGCAGGGCACAGAGGCCAGTGGCCAGACTGACTTGGGTCAGGCCTAGCCCTGAACTCTCAAATGCTACCTGATTCGTATGCTCCAGTTAAGGTCCAGATAACATTGAATGGTGGCCATGGCACAAGGACTGGATAATCCTTCCACAGATGCCCTGGCCTCCATCCTAGTTTTTTGTATGTCTGTTGTCCATGTGCAGTGTACAAACAGTTATACCAAAATGATGACGAGCATACGGCAGCAAGGGCAGTGCAAGCCTCTGGCGGGCTACAAGGCAGGCGAGGCTGTCTAGTTACCACTTCATAAAGCACTTTATATGTCGATTTGGTCATATGAAGTAGGCACGACCACCACTGCCGCCACCATTTTACAGTCGAGGGAACCAGAGTTTAGATTCGCCTGAAACACTCAGAATCCTTAGCCAGGACACCAGAGTCAGGCTTTTTGAACACAGTTGGTCTGATTTGAAAAGGCAAATTCTGGTTCACCCAGAGCTAGCTGGGATCCACAACACAGCCCACCCAAGGGAACGGAGGACATGTTTGCCAAGAGGTAGGTAGTGTGACACCTGAGTCGTCAGGAGTGTGCATATTCAAAGGCAAGTAACCACACATCTCAGGACTGGGAACTGAGTACGTGTCGACACGTGCCGGCAATCTTAAAATACCACAGTAGAAATCTTTCCCCACAGCCCCACCGAAGCACCCGCTTCATTGTCTGACTCTATTATCAAAGTGGTGTATTTTTTCCCAAGTATTCACCCGTGTGTTGGTGGGGATGTGTGCGCAGTCCCTGGAGCTTCTTTACAACTGTAATGTAGTGTGAATGCCAGCAGCTTCCGTAGCAAAGTCACAAGCATTGCTGATGCTGCTTTGTTTTTTAATTGTATTAACTAAAGAAGGAAATGCTAAATTAAAAGTTAGCACTTAGTTAAAAAGATGGGATTCACTCCACATTCTTTGGGGGCATCTGCAGATAAATTTATACTCTCTCAGGGGTTAGTGGACCCCAGGTTTATAACATGGCTCTACACCCTCCTTAGGAGACTTGGCATCCTCAGAGTTTGGTGGCTGCAGTCTTAGGAGGACTTCAGGATGCTGGAAGTAGAGTCCAAGGTTCTTCCCCCCTGACACTTCCAAGGTGATGTTGCTGGGGGTCCCCACTAGGAGTGGCTGCAGGCTAAACCTATGGTTTCCCACACTGCTGTCTAGTGCTCACTCCCACAGGAAAGCCTGTTGACTGTATATCCTTTTCCACCTCAGCTCTTGGCCTCCTCCGGCCCACCGCCATGTAGCCCACCAAGGAGACAACCAACCTACACTGAGCTGATTGGCAGATCTAAGGCAGTGATGGACATGTTCTGGCCGTGTATCTCCTACTGCCTTGGGAGCTTGCTCGTCTGTTTATGGTGTTTGTTACCAGAGCCTATATCCGACCCTGAAGCGTATTACACACCTGGAATAAACGGTGTGTTCTCTCGTTTATACTTGTAACCTTTGTGACATGGTGGATGCCACTGTGGCATTCCTGCCATTGCAGCTGTAAACGCCAGTGAACTGTGGGCCACTGTTTGCTGGAGAAGAGGAGGACCGGAAGCCAGGTCTCAGCTCCTCTGGTGCTTTCCACTCCAGCGAGGAGCAGCTCTTTCTGAACCCACCATCAGAGGCTCTAGAATCTCAGGGAATCCAGAGCCTACCCAGTCTCAGGAGAATTCTCAGGCAGTCATGTGCTGACTCTGTTGGGGATGAGAGGGTAGGGGGCAGGAAAAGGGCCCAGGCAGTGTCTCCCTCCATACCTTGTTGATGCTGAACTGGCCCTCGAAGCGGCAGCCAACTCCATTGTTCAGTGGGATCTTCATAGAGTTGTCGATGTGGCCCACTTCATGTCTGCCCATCTCATCTTGGATGTCAAGCCCGACCACTGTGGGGGCCAGAGAGAGCAGTCACCCACAGCCATGTAGAGTGGGGACCAGCCCGCTTCTGCAGAAGCCCCATTAGCCCTCCATGAACATGATGCCCAGGAAACCCAGGCTACATGGGAAGTCAGCCAGTAGGAGAGAAAGGGGCTGCTTGGCTAAGAGTCACAGTACCCCAAACAGTTCACCCCCCCGCAAAGTCACAGCACCCAAAACAGTCCCACCCACCCTAGAGTGATAGCACCCCTACCACTGCCTAAGGCTAGAGAGGACGAAGGAAGAGCTAGGAAGAAGCAGGAGCTAGACCAGCCAAGGATGCAGAGTCCAGAGTGACTCAGCTACATGCAAGGCCAAACGAAGGCTGTGGGGTAAGAGGGGTCTGCATGCTGGTCACCTGGGTCCTGACTGTGCCTTTCACCAGTGAGGCTGTGCCTCAGGCACTCAGTAACCTCAATGCCTCTGTTTATTATTTTTTTCTGACATATGAGGTGATAATCATTGAACCTTCAGTGGAAGAGTGTGTGGCTCAAAGGGTAGGTAGGTATGACAAGTGCTCAGCCCAGTGTCTGATGGGCAGCACGTGGCAAGCGCTGAGCCAGTGCCGGTACCCGCGGTGCCTCACACTCTGGGGTCACTGAGTGAAGAGGCTCAGGCATCCGTTCCTTCTTTATGTCTTTCATTCCCACCTTCCTTTACTCAGTCCCATGCACCTGCCTAAGCACCAGGGGGCATCATGGGAAGAGTCAAGCTACAGCCTCCAGGAGCATAAGCCCCTTCAGAAGGTTCTTCAGCTCACACCTGTCTCCCCCTCCCCACAAGCCTGTCCTGACTCCAGCATGGCTCTATCACCCTACCGTGGCTTAGCTTCTACATTATAACAATGAGCAGGCTGCCCTACTGTGTTCTATGAGATGGCCCCAGTACTCGCAGGAAGAGGCTCCTGTCTGCCGGGCGGGGAATGTAGCAAGCTTCCTGGAAGGCAACGCCATAGGACGCTTGCTTCAGGCAAATAGCAGCTCTTTTTAAATAAGCTATTTTAAAGACAACCAGGCATAAATGGAAAATGGGAACAGCCACGTTCCTCAGTGGGTGTAGGGAAGTATGTGCCAGCCAGTGTGAAAGGGCACATGACACGGCCATCACAAATGATGCCACTGGCCTGTAATGAGAAAGCTAAAGAGACGCAAGCAATCCTGGCTGACTCAACAGTTCCACTTGAGGCCAGACTGCATCCCATGTGACAGAAGCTTGGTCCTCAGCCTGTGGTGCTTCAGGGCCATGATGAACCTTTGGGAGTGGGGTCTAGTGGGAGGGAGGTCCTTACTGTTATCAGGCTAGACCCTTGGAGGGGACAGTGACATCACTGCTCTTTGCCCTGTTTCCTTTGCTCCCTTGACTTAAGCGGAACAGATCTGCTCACCCCATGTTCCCACCACACTCTACAACCATGGGCCGGGCGAACACAGGCTGAAACTTGCAACGCTGAGACCCTACACACCTTTCTCTCCACGTGCTGGTGATCTCTGGCATTTTACACTAACAAAATGGTAACACAGTGACTTCCAGAGCCCTGCTGTTTAGGAGACAAGTATAAGAAAAAAAGGTCTGTATATTTTCAGGTCAGATACCATATATTTTTTTTTCTCTGAATGTTTTTGCCCGGAGGCTCTTGAATCTGAGAGTGTGAAACTGCAGGTATAGACAGTGTGTTTACAGATGCACACACTAAGATGGAAAAGAGGCCTCTGCTGTCAGCACAGGCTGCTTAGGGCATCAAAAACAAACACACAGGAGTCCTTTCCTGTCTTTAGAAATGTATTTCTATTTCCCTCTGTACCGAAGCTCTAACTCATGCTAAGTGAGCACCCCGCCACTGGGCTGCGGCTCTGTATTTTGAAAGTGTACCCTGGGAAGTAACTCCTGTATTCAGTGCATAAGGAAAAGCACCACTGTCACAACACATTTACAGTGCTGGGAATGAAACCTGGGGCAAGGCGAGGGCTCTCACCCTCTACCCCAACTAAAGCAGGCTATGAACGGATACCTGTAGTATGACCTCAGCCATGTTCAGAAATGCACAAGAGAAGCCAATGGGAAAGAATGGTGTCAGAATGTCCACAGGTCCTGTCATTGGGTAGTGGAATTATAGGTGATTTCCTCTCTTTGTTTCTTTGGGGTTTCCAGAGGTACAAAGATGAACAGGCATTTTTATGTATAACATTTTTGAAAGTCTTTTTTTTGTGTGTGTGTGTCAGTGGTGCTGGAACCAGGGGTCCTTAGCACGCAGGGCAAACCGCTGAGCTATACGCTGCCCTGAAGGTCTGTGAAAGAAAAGCCACTGTGCTGAGCTCCTGAGGGTTCATGGCATAACCCTACGGACCTGGCAGGACCCATGGGGACCACAGCCCAAGGACTGGCATAGTCACCAGCCAAGGACCCCTGTCCTGTCTGAAGTCACACTGTGTGGATCTGGGACAGAGCCTAGAGCCACATCCCCCAAGTCCTTGCTCTGCTGGTCCAGTCCTCTGACCTGACTAAGAATTTCCTTGCTTCAGAGATACAAGCGGCCCTGAAGGAGAGGCTGCCAGATGAGTTATTTTCCTAAGAAGAGAGAAAAAAAATGAAAACATAAAAATAAATAAAAGTGACCTATTTCAACAGGTTCCCTGGCCCTGTGCCCACTGTGGGCTAAAAGCTGTGATGTCACTCTCACCAAAAGCAGGAACAGAGCTGAATGTCTCCCTGTCTCTGTTTGGGCCCACCCAATGTTCTGTCCCTGCGGGCTGTGTTCCTAAGCCACGTCCTGTGATCGGAAGGGAGGTGGCTAAATAGGCCACATCAGGTTGCAGACCAAGTGGGGCTGAGGGCTGTCTTGAACCTTCACTATGGAGACAATAACAGGTATGGCTAGGTACCACCTCACTGCAAGCTCTGGTAATGGTTACTAAGTCTACTATGCTAAAGGAGAAACAGACAGCTGTGGCCAAGGTTCGCCTGAGCAAAGGAGGCAGAGCCTGCCTCCACATCAGATTTTCACTGTGTTCTGTTTTATAGAAATCATTCTATTTTGATTAAAACAGCAAATGAAGAGGTCTAAGGTTAAAAGGGAAGATGCCAGCGGACCCTCTCACCGGGTGTCTCACTGGCTATGCAGGCTGGGGCCTGTGCAACTGGCATCTCACCATAACTGTCTGAGAGGTCATGTAACTCCCATAGGAACTGACTGTGGCCATCAGCCACCGATGGGAATAATAACAGTCCTGACCCCACTGCCACCAGACGAGGCAGATTTATGGTGTCCACACTTCAGAGTCTCACACGGGGAGGTCGGCCTCAGACCAGACCTCAGCTGCACACACATCTGGGCTCATCCTCTTGTCTGGTCAAGTCCCATTTCTCTTTCCCTTATAGCTTCTTCCTCTCCAGAAGCCACTTGCTCAAGGATCTTAGGCTTAACAAATCGGAGAGACTCCACCACCCAGTGCCACCTGCACCAATGTGGTTGCTCTGCAGAGGTATATGAGGCATCTTTGATTCCAGAAAAGCTCCAGGTACATGCTTAATTATATTTATCAAAAAAAAAAAAAAAAAAAAAAAGGTGGGGGCTGCCATAGGCTCTGTGTGTGGTTTGCAGCTGGTGGTATGTATGTATTTCTCTCACCCCAGAAGGCTCAGCATATCTGCACACAGATCACCCACAGGCTGGCTAGCTGAAACGGAGGTCTATTGGGATACTCACATTCACAGTGCAGATTGGGTAAGCTGATGTTGAGACTAACGTCAATTTTGCCTCCGCTGTCCTTGTCTGGGTCATCGACGTAGAGCTCATTCACCCTGAGGGGCAGACAAGTGCAGAAATCCAGACTAAGATGGAGACACCAATTCTGCCCAGAGGGGATGGACAGCCAGGGGCCACCTCACTTGGTGGCCAGTGCTCAATGATCCAGAAACCCACGTGGGTACAACAGCATGCACACATCCAGGTCCCAGGAGGTAGGGCTCCAGATTCAAAGCCACTCCCCAATACAGCTTCACCAGGAGGGAGAGCAGTTACTCAGGAAGAAGGAGGGGTCCGCTAAGAACATCTACCCAGATTCAAGTTCAAATCCTGGCTCCAGCACTTCCTACAGTCACCTCTATAAACCCATCAGTTGACTGGGAGTAACACTGCTGAACAGTAAAATGAGAAACAGAGCCATACATTGCTCAGGTCCCGGCACCAACAGGCACACAGCAGTCAGGGTCCTGACCCCCACCTATGGCTCAGGGTCTGGCACCAAGAGGCACAGAGCACCCACTGCCTATTCTTCTGGAGCTCCTCCCTATAAAGTCCCAGGGATGAAGTCCAGGTCTCCCACAGGACCAGACACCTGTATTGAATTTCCAGGGCTGCTGTGACAAGTGTCACAAAGCCAAAGGCTCAACTAAAGCTTACCACAGAAGTTTCCCTCCTCTCCCTCCTGCACCCTTACACAGGACCCCTGTGGTTCTATCTGGCCTGTTGGGGTAACCTAGTCATTCCCATCCTTCCTTCATGTGACCACATCTGTCATGTTCCATGTGGCATGCAGGTAGCACGACCTTAGGCTGCAGGGGTAAGCAACGAGATCATTATTCTATCACTAGAGTTACAGGGCAGGTGGACCCAAGACAGCCATACCACCTGGCAGCCAGGGACAGTAGCAACCCAATTCATTCAACACTTTGGAGGCACCTATGGTCTCTCAGGTTTGAGAAATGGCATCAAGTTGGATCTAGTCTCTGTTTTGATCAAGGTCACAGGCAGAACCAGACCTCACTCATCTCCTAGGTAAAGAAAAACAGGACTTTGAGTCTCCAAGATGCTAAAAAAAAGCATGGTCTAAGCAAGGGGTGGGGGAGGGAGGCCTCCACAGCATGTGTCAAGGCCTGAAGTAGGGAGGGTCAGGGCAGATGCAGTATGAGAGCTGAAGAAGTGTGACCTATTTCAGCCATGTTCTGGTGCTGGGATAGAACTCGGGCAGTGTACGTGACACGGAGCATAGCCACATGGGCAAGCTTGTGCCTCAGCAGGCTTGAGACCTGGAGGCACCATGTGCCAAAGACACCAGATTATAGGTGTCCATAGTGGTCCAGAACCCATGGCTGCTGGGAACAGGCATGGTGTGCTGATAGCATACCACGGGGATGAGCCAAGGGAGGCACGGAAGTGGATAGCTCCAGTTCTTCCCTTCCTCACTAAGCCAGGGGCCCTTGAGAAGGAAGCAGAAGCAGTAAAGAGGGAGAGGGGCTGAGTTTAGAGGCGAGCTGCCCAGATAATTCCCCCTGGGGAGGAGGAACCCCATTTCTAGGCCTGGCCTCAAACACTGCTCAATTGAACAGTGTTGGAGAAGGTGGGCTGGGCTATCCTGAACACTCATGGATGGGGACCAGGGATGCTGGCCAACAGAGAGGAAGTTACAGATGACAGAAGTCCTGCTGTCCTATTGCACAGGCATGGTGATTGCAGTAACAACACACTGAGTACTGCAAATCAGCAAAAAGAGAAGCTCCATGGTTAAGAGCACCTACTGTTCTTGCAGGGACCCAAGTTTGGTTCCCAGAACCCAAATTGGGCTGCTCACAATGGCTGCAAGACCAGCTCTAGGAGAACCAATGCCCTCTTCTGGCCTATACAAGTACCTGCATTCACATGCGTGTATGCACACACACGCACCACACACACACATTTTAAAATGATAAAAACTCTCTTTTTAAAAGCTCTAAAGCAAACAAAATAACCCCTGGGTCCTGCACACAGGTTGTGCTAGGCCCCCAAGGGAGCCCTAGGAATGGCTCTTGTTGGGAAAGAACAGATCGGCTCCAGCAAGTGAATTCTGTTTTAATTGAGGCCCCATCTGATGTGATACAGTCAATGATTAATTAACAAGAACTGTGGCTCAGGAACAGTTGGTGTCTTTGTGGAAACCACAAAAATAAACCTGGGGACATGAAAGTCACAGACACGCTTTGCTCTTCGGGCTGCTGAACACTCAGCCCATAAGCTGGCCAAAAGGGAAGAGGGATGCCTGCCAATCAAGGAAGGCAGATAAATGCCTCTGTGTCACCCTATCTGCTCCTGTGAGAAGTCCTCGTTCCTACTCTAAGCTCAGGAAACCAAGGTTCAAAGGAGGGCTGTTCTATCCCAAGAGTGCACGGCAGAGAATGACCGAGTTCCAAGTTTTCCAGGGTTACTTAGCTTCCTCTTCTCCTCATTATCCATAAGGGGTGTGGGGAAGGACAGGCAATTGCTCAGGGTAGTGATACGTATTGTACAGAACCAGCAGGCAAGAGACGCACAGGCCATGGGAGATCCAGTCTGGAGGTTACATTTCTGCCCAGCCAGATTTTGCCCTTCTGACTCTCAGCACCTGTTTCTACTACAGCCTTAATTCCCGAGGACCGTCAGTCTAGTAAGGAAAGTGCTGTGTGATTAACTGAGCAGTGGCCAAGGGAGAGGGCTTCCCTTCCCAGAGAGACTCCCCCATGAACGCTCACCTTTCCCACCTGGTAAATCTAGACCTCTGCGCACTGCTTGGGGATTATGGGATGAGGTCATCCCTGGCAATCATGGGAGATGACCTCAGCAGTGAGGCAAATCCCAGGTGTGGCTCAGGTGAGCTCACCGCCCCTGGGAAGGCTTCTCTCAGGCATGGATCCCTGTCTCCTAGCCAGAAGAACTGGAGTGGTCAGCTGCCAGGGCTGAAGAGCCACACAGCATGAATGGGCTGAGGTGTCCGAGGGGAAGATAAATGCATGGCCTGTGGCAACCAGGGCCAGTGGTTATGTAAGGGCAGAACTGGCTGTTCCCCCTTGGTTGTAAGATGTATATGGCTCAATTGTCTGCACCGCCTACTGATGAGGTCAGCAAGGCTGCCTTCTGTGTCCAAGGCAAATGTTCCAGGCCAGCTAGTTTCCTGCCACCTCAGGTGTGGCCTCAGCTGCCCGTGCAGGGCTGCCAAGGCTGACTGGGTCCACTGGTTGGGGCTGAGCAGATTTTAAGAGGCCAACAGCCTGCCAAAAATCAGCTCACCTTGAAGAAAAGAAACATTTTTGTGGGTATACTCCAGCTTAGGGACTCTTACTGGCCTGACACCCCCATAGCCAACTCAGGAGGTAAGAAGTCCTGTGGGCTCCCCTCCCACTTTTGTCACTTAGAAGCTGAGGTACCTGGAACAGGCGCTTCACCTCTCTGAGCCCCAGCTTCCTCATAAGGGTAACTGGAGAAGTCCTGGGTGGAGTTCACTAGAAGCAAATTAATCCAGGACAATAGAAGTCTAAAGAATGGCAGGAGGAGGGGATACAGAAGAATCTTCTAGATGGCAGAAGTCATGGCTCATGTATCTTGGCTCAGCTGAGATGATAGCTCTGAGGGTAAGACTCACTGACTACCTCATTCTGGACTTGGCCATCTGCTGTAAGTCATCCACGCTTTACCAAGAAGCAACCAGTGAAGGAAAAGGGAGAGAGAAAGAAAATGAGCAAGAATTCTTAACACCTCTCAGGGCTACTGAGAGACCAAAGCTGCAGGCTGCCCAGGCCAGGCTGTGTGTGCATGTGTGTGTGTACTCAAGTGTATGCGTGGTATGTATATGTTATGTGTATATGGTGTGTATGGTGTGTGTGTGATGTATGTGTGTGGTATATGTATGTGTGCATGAGAGAGAGAGAGAGAGAGAGAGAGAGAGAGAGAGAGAGAGAGAGAGAGAGAGAGCTCATGTCTCATTTTCTCTCCAGAGCAAGTGACAGGCCCTACTTGGCAGAGAAAACACAATGCTAAGAGGAGCCCAAGATGCCAAGGTTTGCAGTGCCTCCTGGCTGCAGTGCCTCCTGGTAGACTGAGCTTGGACAATGGGGCTTTGTCCTCAACAGCCTCAGTTTCCCCAGAAATTAAAAGGGGCTTTCCTAGAACAGTTGATACTCCACTTCTACAGGGTTTCAACCTTGGGTTCAACCAATTGAAGTTCAAAAAACAAAACAAAACAAAACAAAACAAACAACCCCCCCTCAGAAACAGACATGGAGTCTGTACTGGACATGCACAGACTTCTTACCTCGTTCCTTACACAATATGGTGCCACAACTATGTGCATGGCATGCACTGTGGGAAAGTGTAAGTCATCTGGGGGATCTGAAGTAGACAGAGGAAGTGCACAGGTGACATGAGGATGCCACGCTCTCTAAGGTCCCGGCAACCCCCAATGACGCTGTATACATCAATAATGAGGCTGCTGAGGTGGCCAGTCTTGAGCAGAGTCTCACTACAGACTGAACACTTAATCTCCAGCCACGATCTTTATCATCAACACCAACATTTAATGAGCTAAAACAATAGGGACACTAATCCATGGCAAACCATTGTGATGAAGGTCAAGGGCGTTCTGCATGTAAGAGGCAGAGCACAGCCCCGCCCAGTGTATTCTGCCCCACTAGAAGCTGGAAGGTGCCGGGCTTTTGCATGTGGCAGCTCCTGTAACATAGCCAAGCAGTGCTGTGCTGGGCAGGATCTCTGTGTCTTCAGTGAGCAGTACAAATAACTGGCTGAGATCACACAGTCTAGGGGAGTAAGAGGAGGATGCTGGGGGGGGGGGAAATCTGTGTCTTGCCTTTCCTACTGTGCTAACACTGTCTGGAGAGGACAGAGATCCCTGGAAAGCAGGGCATCCCCTAAGGAGACTTGTGATGCAAGTGTCACTGTCTTTTCTTGTCATCTTCAGATGTGCCACCCCAGGGCGTCAGGGCCTATGGGATATAGAGGTCCCTAGGTCCAATGGCTTTCGGTTCTGCAAATCTCCCTCTATCACCTCCTGTCACACCTGAGGAAGCAACAGTGTCACAACCCCCAACCAAAATGAGGACTCCTGAACATCTTCTGTGAAATGAACACAAACTTGGGGGTTACACAGGAGAGTGTGGGTGCAGGTTCTCAGAAGTCCCAGGAAGTGGACGAGTGTGTGCTGATGGAGGCGGGGGGATACATCCCAGGTGGGGGGGCACCAGCCAGTGCATGTGCCAGAGGTGGGTGAGAACCGGCCTTGTAGGGAGAGAGGATGAAAGGCCCGCGTGGGAGGTACTGGTTGGGGGATGTAGCTGGAATATAGCCGAAGGCCTTGAGATTCTAGGCTGAGGCGTGAGCCTGGTGACATCTATGGAAAACAATTTTATTTGCTTTTTGAAGAGCACTTGAATAGTTCAGATTCCTGCCCAAGGTTGCTGGCCTCCATGCTGAAACAATCTGGTCAAATGGAAACTTCCATGAGGCAGGGAGGCCGCAGTGACTGGTGGGTGGGAGTGGGAGGGAAGGCGGGTAGGTTGACCAGTAAGCCTCAGGACCTTGGCTTTTAAACCCTGACTTCTGTAGGGAAAATACAACTGCTGCCTACTGGGTGGATGCCCTCCACAGCCAGCTGCCCAGCTGCCCTTCTTCCTCCTGGCAATCATCTGAATCCTTACCAGGGCCTGTGGCTCTGCTCACCCTTCCCCAGACCCACCTTTCAGGGGTGACCTGAACAGCGAATCTGTCCCTCTGTGCCCAGGAGCCTTCAAGCCTCCCACTGCTAAGGGCGAGGATGCCCTATGGTGTGACAGCTTAGTCCTGTCAGCTACAACTGAGACTCAGTTCAGGGGTGCTGGGCAGGATGGAGCCCTACCCTCTTCTCTTGCATAAGCTCTTAGTCTCCCCAATTTTGGCCCTGTGTAGGGATGTTTGAGGAGCCAGCTCAAGGTAACCCCGAAGCTCCTACTTCCAGAAGTGGCCTCTTCCAGCTTGTGACCTAATTCTACAGGGGACTCTTGAATCTCCAGTCAATAGGTTTGAAGTTTAATTTTAATGTATTTCCATTGTTGTGCATGTGTGTGAATGCACACATGGAGGTCAGGGGACAACTTTGTGGAGTAGAGTAGGTTCCAGTGACCCAGGAACTCAGGTCAGCAGGCTTGCATAAGAATATGCTTGTACTGCTGAAGCTTCTATCCCTAACCGTCAATAATCCTGACCAAAAAGCTGTGGCTCTCATGTCCTTGAGGCTTGAAAGCATGCCCTGCAGAGACGGGTGGGATGGCGGGGTGGGGTGCCCACGCTGTAGATGTCCACAGGTCCTGGGCTTAGACTCTGCTTCCCCTTCCCCCTTTTACAAACCTTACAGGTTTTAAGCTTCTTGGTGCCCCAGTTTCCCCCCAGAAACTTCAAGGGGTTGTGTGACAGACTTTGAGGCAATCATTGGAGGATGCTAACCTGGGCATAGGAGACTAGCATGTGGGCATTTACAATACCTAGAAAGCACCATAAGGGATATTATGTTAAAACTGAGTGGAGTGTCTGAGTAACTGTTTTACTATGATAAATGCCCACCAAGTGACTAATTATCAAAGCCTGCAGGGGCTTGGCAGTCAAGGGCTGGAGCATCCCACAGTCGGTCACTATCTGGGAGATGGGTACCTCTGAATATCCCGTGGGACACCTTCTTTCCTCATTGTCACCAGCCTGGACAAAATTCAGGTTGGAAGTCAAGCACACAAACAAACCCACCTCCCTCTAACTCTGTGGGGCCAGCATGAGCACCTCACATCACTGGCAACCACAGGCCAGGGCTGTGCCGTGACTTCATTTCCCTGAGTTATGTACACATCCTTGTGGCAAGAGGCATCTGCTGACCCTCTGTGCTCACAAAGCCATCAGACAGGATCAGTGGCCTCCCCGAAAGAGGATGAACTCTCCTTCAGTTTTCCCCAATCTATATGCTTCCTGAGCAAGGTTGCCTCCGTAAAGAGAGGAGCCCAGTGGGGCAAAGCAACATTTCTGGGCTACGGTGTTAATTAAGTCTTGGGCCTGCCTGGACCCCTGACAAGTCAGTACCACAGTAAGGAAGAACTAGAAAGGGAGCTGGGGGGACATTAGGTTCCCACCAACAGTAATGAGTAGCCAGTGGGCCAGGTTTTTGAGCCTCTTCAGCCCTCTTCCTTCCTCCTGGGACCGCAGCATCCAGGAGGCAGTAAGAGGAAGTCCCTGAGCAGGGAGGGTGCTGTGGGGGAACACACTGTACTCTGACACTGACAGCCCTGCCCTAGGTAAACAGCGGGCAAAGTCCACTGTCTGGGCTTGCTTGAGCGGCCCAGCCTGCTACACAGCCTTTGCAGGCCCAAGCTCTGACATCAAAAGTCCCTTGTATGTGGCCATGCCTCAGTGCTGAAGGCACACCTTCACTGGGCTGAGCTGGCTAAGGCTTCCTCCAGTGTTATAGGGGAAACACAGAGGCACCAAGAGCCAGGGTGACAGGAGACACAGTCCACAGGCCTTGGGCCTTTAGCCAGGTCATTATGTTCAGTCTTCAGAAAGCACCGGGTCTGTTCTGTGTCCTCCCTCTCTGGGTCCTCACTATCTCGCTCCACCGCATCCCACGGTTTCCTCAGAGCACCTCCCACTATTCCCCTGTGATTTTGCAATGACTTGTATTAGATAGATGTTCAAGTAACATGAAGACAGTTTGAAGTACACAGGGGGACTGTGCATGGTGACATCCAACTGTGATTCCAGCACTCAGGAGCACAGCCTGGACCTTGTAAGATCCTGTCTTGGAAAACAAAATAAAAAACAAAATAAAAAACAAAAGCAAGAGGCTGGAGAGATGAGATGGTTCAGCTCTAGCAGAGAACCCAGGTTCACTTCCCAGCATCCCACGAAGGCTCACAACCCTTTGTAACTCCAGTTTGAAGGGATCTGATACCCTCTTCTAGCCTCCAAGGACACCATATATGCACAGTGCACAGAAATACACGCAGATAAGCATTCATACTCATAAAATACAAATAAATAAATCTTTGCAGAAAAAAGAGGATTATATGCAGCTTTATGTAAATGACATGCATATTTATGCAAATCTGCCATTGTACAGAAGAAACTGAAATACTGGGACTTCTGTGGTAAGGGTCCCAAAAACAAATTCCCAAGGACACCAGGGAATAACTGCAGTGTAGCTGCTCTGCTTGTGTCCACAGCTAGCAGACACAGATGCACTGTAGTGAGAGCAGCTTTAGGAGCGCATAGCCAAGGCCCAATCGCTGTTGACGAAGCCATTACAGAGCTGTGGCTCCACCTAGCCTGGCCTCTGAGCCCCTGCTTGCTCATTTTGCTATAGCCATGACAACCTTTTGGTTCTTCAGACCCCCAAGCCATCCCTGCCTCCCTTGGGGCCTTAGCACCTGTTGCTGTGTCTGAAAGCCACCTGCCTGCACACCTGCACCTTCCTGCTGTCACAGGTGCATGCTACCACCACCTACTCAGAACACGCTGGTCTGCAGAGTGGCCTCCATCCAGGAGGAGAGCACAGCCTGCAGAGGCTAGCCTGGCACACTGTTGAGGTGCTTCCCATGGTCATAGTCACCTGTTGGAGACTGTGGGGGACTTCTGATGATCCCTACATGTCTGTTACCATGGAAAACAGACAAAGCTTTTCCAGAGCTGGAAGTGAAATCTGAGTCTGATCTACTCTCACTTCTTTGACTCAGGGAGGTTCAATAACTTTCCCAGGGTCACACAGCAAAGTGTATTCTGATTCTGGGTCTTCTAATGTCTTATCTGGTGGTCTCTCTACAAGCCCATGAAGCTCCCCAGGTTAAAATCAGTATCAGGGTGACAGAGGACAGATGCTCCCAAACCAGCGGCAGGTAGGCAGCTATACCCAGATGTGAGCTTCTCAGAACTCGGGATCCACCTCACTTGGTCACTGCGGGTGGTACCTCTCCCTCTCAGAGCCTCAGTTTCCCCCATAAAATGGGAGCTGTTTGGTGACAAAGGTAATAAGACCCAGCTGCAGCCATGACGCCTGTTTTTAGCTTCCTATTGTCTCGTGGCTGAGAAGGAAGCAAAGGAAACCAAGACATTCCATGAGCAGAAAGAGAAAATTCCAAGGCTGGGCAGGAGAAGGGGGTGCCAGGGCCCAGCCCCATGACAATTCCGCAAACTGTAAACACAGCTACAAAGAGGCTTTGAAGCATGAGGTCAGGGCCCAACGCAGGAGGGTTACCAGGCTGTGGATGACAGCTAATTCTGGAATCAGGGATGGATGACTGTGGTATCAGCTGCCGGGAAACCCATGCTGACTCCGGAACGTGGGCCTGAGAAACGAGAGGGGCTTTCCAGGAGAGCCACCTTGCCCTTTGGGAGGAAGCTACCTGGGCTGCCTGAGCACCTTCCAACATCAAAGGACTCATGGGAAACTCACTAGCCAAACTCGGGACCAGTGGTGGTGAGTATGTGATTCTGCTCTGTTCATGGGCCTGGGGACCCCAGGTCCAATGGAATGTGAAGGGCTTTCACAAAGTGAGGCTCAGCTCTGCTCCAAGCTCAAAGCCTTTCTATGATGTCACATACTTAGAAATAGAAGCGAACTGCTTGTAAGGCTTCCCTCTCTTTCCAAATTGCCCCCTCTTCTCATCTGGACCCCAACAAGCCAGTTGCCCCAGAGAAAAATGACTTACACTTCTGTCGTGATGAATCCGGTGAGCTCTGACAGGAAGAGGAAGAGGATGAAGAGGCAGCAGCAGATGGAGACTGTGGGAAACACAGACAGAGTTAGGGGTACAGGATGCTCACACGGGAGGCCAGTCCCTGCTGCCCCTCTTGCTACCCTGAAGGAAAGCTGCTTAGGGGCTCTAGCATACACACAGAGTGAGGGCGCCTTTGCAGAGACCATCAAACCCCCCTCTTCTTCACTGCCTCAGTGTGATTCCCCTTCTTACTCATGGCCTCAGTGTGATTCTCCATAAAGTTCCCACTGGCCTGACTCTGCTCAGGTTGGCCTCCCTACACAGGCAATGGGCCCTGCTCGACTCCCCACGATCTCTTTGATGCAGAGGTCGCCCTGGCAGAGGACTGCATGCTGGTAGACGAGGTGCTTTGTCTGCTTGAGTGTCATGCATGCTAGAATCCCAAATCCACACTGAACATCTGGGAGATGACATGTGACCATCCAGACTTCACTCTCTCACATCAGTGAACCAAAGACTGAGCTTGGCAGAGCTTGCCCAGGTCTCTTGCTCTGTCTATAGCCAGTGTCCACCTTGGGAGTTGTCAGCTTTACAACAGAGGGAGAGCAGAGTCCCTCACCAGAAGCCATATGGCAGTTACTGATATGCACAGTCCTGTCCTGATGCTGGCCATTGGCAGTGGGCCATTTCTGCTGGTCAACATGCAGTCATCACAGGGACAGCCAGCACAGCACCAGGTTGAGCTGAGGTGTGCTGCAGACTGGGGTGGACTTCCATTTCTATTTATGCTCTTTTGAACTGACAGCAGCACTGCTGTGACACAGGTCTGTAGATAACAGTAGAAAAGCATCCCCATCCATGTCTGTCTGTCTGTCTGTCTGTCCATCTGCCACCTATCTAATTTCCTATCTGTCTTCAGGGAAAGAAGGACAACCATTTTTGAGCACCATGGTGGTACAAACTACCCCACCATGACACTCTGGTACCAGCCTGATGGTGGCTCTGGTGTAGAAACGCAGGATGAGTGACAGAAGACTGGGATTCCCTATCCTCTAAGGTCAAGACACCTAGAAAGACTCCTGAGAACCTGGGCTGCAAGGGAAAGATGGGATACTCCCAAACTGCCTGCTGAGTCTGTAGCCACACAGAGATGGGGACTCAGAACCTCTGCCCCACTTGGACGAAGCTGTATAGAGAGAGCATTTAAAGCCTTTCCTTTGGGGGAAAATAGAGAGTGTGTGCATATTATAAACAAGAAAAAGTTTCAACTGGGAATATTAGCACATGTAACTATTAAACATCAAGTATTAATAATTACACAATGTAGTTTAAATACTATACACACACACACACACACACAAATACACACACACATACACAGAACATACATATACACATACACACAAAAGTATTTGTTGGCCGGGCCCAATAGCCCACATCTATAAGCCCAGAATTCAAGAGCAGAGGTGGGAAGGACGGGTTGAATTTTAAGCCCAGCCTAGACCACATAGCAAGTTCCAGGCTAGCCAAGACTCTCACTCAAAGCCAAAACAGAACAAAAGTATATGTATTCATGTGTATATGCAGATGTACATACTTTAAGCTCCCTTTTGCTCTAAATTTATAATAGCACACACCCCCTTTCAGCCATGCTCCAAGCGCTCAGCAATCTGAACAGCTTGGGCCCAGACAGTGGCCTTGCTCTGTTCTGTTCATGGCATGAAGATTAAGCTCAAATATCCTTTCCAGCTGTGAGATAAAGCCCCTGGCGTGGCTCAGCTACCAACCCAGCTCCTGGCTCCTGCTCTTCTGCCTGCAGTGGTGGTTACTGCCTCTTGGGGAAGAGTCTGCCAGCAGGCAAAGCATTCTGCAGCTGGACCACGTGCCTCTCTGTCCAGCGCCACCCAGGACCCACATTTCAACACCACTTTGTCCATACCAGCCCCAGTGGATGCAGCAGCGAGTGCACGCCACAGGTTTTCTGAAGGTCGTTGCTGCTGCCTTTAGGATAAGTGACAGTCTTCTAGCTGTTCTTCCTGCCCCACGCCTGCAGATACACCCCAAAGTCCTAAGTACCCACACTGTGGTGGGGGGAAGGAGATTGGGGAGGCCTTTCTCTGAGATCTGTGTGCTTCTGCAAGGTTTGGCACAAAGCCTGGGTAGCCCAGCAGGTAGACAGGATAACTCAGTGGGGTCCAACGGCCCTGTCCCCACACGTACTTAGAGTAAGAGCACCTGACTCCAGTCTCAAACTCAGGAACCAGAGGTGAGGTCTTGGCACCACTGTGGCCTCAGGGCCTAACAGTGCTAGCTCAGAGAAGGCACAGAAAAAATATTTACTGAATAACTGAATGAGTGAGAAACCACAAGAGCAGGGAGGAAGTATTCCAACCAAGACCTTCAGATCTCCGAGGCTGGACGAAGGCTTTCAATCCATGTTTGGGCAAGGCTTGGAGGCTCTCTGACTCCAGACTTCTGAAACTGACTCAGGCCTGGGGCAGTTGGAATGTAGCCCCAGGAGAGGCTTGCTTGGAGTAAGCCAGGTGCTGCCAAGTCGAAGGGACCAAGCTTGAGACCCTTATACCCCGAGGGAAAGTCAAGGAGTCCCTCTGAGGTCGAAAGAGCCATGTAGGGCAGGAAACAAAATCTACAGGCTGACGTTCGAGCCCCAGAATTTCGCTGTCTCCTTCAGCTATTAATAGCAGCCACCCCACAGCGTAATTCGATGGCGCAGGCCTGAGTTGGCCTGCCTGGCTCGGCTGCATGAGCCTCAGAGACGAAGACCGAAGCCCATTCATCAGCACTGTTCCGGCTTGGCACAGGGCCTGGCCCTAGGTCTAGCTTAATAAACATTTGTGTACTAAATGGTAGCTAAGGGCTGGCTTCCCATGCCTCAGACCTTCCCCTCGTGTAAGGAAAAGCTCATCAAACCACGTTCCTGAGGGCTGCCAGGCAGAGCTTTCTGAACAGTTCAAAAATGTACGTCCTTTTTGACTCAGTCTTCCTAAACCCTGGAGACCTACTTCACAGTAACAGCCACAGAAGATTCGAAGACATGCCGAGGACATCTGTGTGACAATAGGCTAGAATCAGGCCAGCAGCCCTCGGTGCCACATGAGATAGCTGGATAGAATGCAGAGCTGTTGGTGGAGGTGGGAGAGGTGTGTCCAGCAACAGAGACAAGGGGGTGGGGTATGTAGCACAGCTGGTCCCCGGGCAGGACAGTGTGCGGGTACATCCTGGGTTTCTAAGAAGGCACATACCTGATTTTTCAACAGGTTGGGTAAGGGAAGACCAGAGAAATCTGCAGGGAGGCTGAGCTGCTATGTGGTGGCACAGAGTAGAGCAGGAGCCATGCTTCTCATAGTCTAGGCAAGTCTTTTTCCTGGGGTTTGGGAGGGCCACCTTGCCCAAGGACACACTGGTGCTAAACAGGAGGATGAAGCCAGCTCTTCCTGACAGGAAGGCCTGCAAACACCCAGGAAGATTCGTCACAACTAGAGAAGGTACCTGCTGCTTTAAGAGATCCAACTGAAGAGAGGGCTAGAGGGAACTGGAGTTGTGGGGATCCCCAATCTACCTGAGAGTGGACCGTCTGGCCTCCACTCACACAGCAAGGCCAGGGCAGTTCTGAGGCTCTCTGTCTTATACCGAGCATCCAGGGGGGCATCTAAGACCTAATCCTGACTGCCCCTCCGGTCAGCAGTGACATTTTGAATGAGTCAGTTCCCTCACTGAGCATCTGAGGCATGGAGCCGAAGCCTGCCCGCTCACTTGCTGGTGACTTTGGTGTGTTCTGAGTATTCTTTTTTAGGGCGGTATTTTCTGTTGTAGGACAGCAATGGATGTAAAGCTAGAACAGTGCCACACAGCTTCTCCTGGATGCCCTGTCCACATCTGACATAACCATGGCACTCCGTCACCCTTTGTCAGTGTGGAGGAATCCACCCTGTTGCATGCTCCTAACGCTGCCACAGGTTTCACCAGCTTCCCAGGAAGGCTGTTTCTATGCAGGAGCAGATCCCGGATCGTACCCTGCCTTTACTCCTTCTGAGCCTTTCTGTGACCCATCCTTCCCTCAGCTTCCCTTAGCCCTGCTTGTACTGATCAGGTATCTGGCAGAAGACCCCTTCCCCAGGCTGGGACCCTGCTGCTCTGTCACATCTGCCAGGATTGTAGCTTAGTGGAGAAGATCCCTCAGCGGCAAGGCGCACGTCACATCAGGTGTTCATCCATCCATTTGACCAATCATGGTGATGGCAACTTCCTTCCCGTGGCTGAGCTGCCATCTGCAGGTTTCCCTACAGGAAAGCTACCATCTCACATTTCTATTCTCTTTTCTGTGGAAGAGAGTTGTTACAACTGCCCCACACTTGAGAGAGAGGGAGAGGTGTTCACAGGGTCACCAAATTCTTGAGTGAGTTTGTGTCCTCTCCTCAGTTCATTTATGACAGACTCAAGGCCTTTCCCCTAATTCTTTGGGTTCCAGGCCACCAGAGTCATCGTCTATGCTCCAGTTTGGGTCCTTGGGTCCTCTTGTCCTGCTGACATGACGCTAGCCTATCTTCCCTGCCTGGTATTGCAAATGGCCACTTTTCTGGTTCGTCTGATTGAACTAAATCAGAGTGAGTTTGTGATTTCTTTTAGTGGCTAAAATGATTAACAATTCAAATTCTTTCAAAAGCAGAAAGGTAAAAAGCAAGCCTCCCTCCTGCACCTTTGATCTGCTTGCTTGGACTTTTTTTTGTTGTTGGGTTTTTTTTGTTGTTGTTGGTTTTTTGTTGTTGTTGTTTTGACAGTGTTTCTCTGTATAGCCCTGGCTGTCCTGAAATTGGATCTCTGTAGATCAGGCTGGCCTTAAACTCAGAGATCCCCTGCCTCTGCCTCCCAAATGCTGCTGCAGTAAAGAGATTTAAGTCATAGGCCACCACTACTCAGCTACTTTAAAAAAATTTTTTGTATTTAATTTACTGCTATTGTTTGATGATGATTGTGTGTATGTCTGTGTATGTTTGTGTCTGTATTTAAGTCTGTGTGTGTCTGTGTGTATGTTTGTGTGTGTGTCTCTCTTTCTGTGTCTCTGTGTATGTCTGTGTCTGTGTGTGTGTCTCTGTGTGTGCATCTGTGTCTCTCTGTGTGTGTGTCTGTGTGTGTCTATATGTATGTCTTGTGTGTGTCTGTGTGTGTATGTCTGTCTCTCTCTGTGTGTGTCTATATGTATGTCTTGTGTGTGTCTGTGTGTGTATGTCTGTCTCTCTGTGTGTGTGTCTGTGTGTATCTCTGTGTGTGTGTCTCTGCGTCTGTGTCTCTGCGTCTGTGTGTATCTTTGTGTGTGTGTCTCTGTGTGTGTATGCCTGTGTGTGTGTGTGTGTCTGTGTACGTGCCTTTCCACCATGGGTTCTGGGCCTCTAACTCAGGCCACCAGACTTGTATGGCAAACACTGAGCCATCTCACTGGCCTCTATTTAGATTTTAGGAGAATGGAGCCCAAGTGTAAACAGGCAACTCGTGTTTCTGGCGCACTTATCTCTACAGCCTGGAGATACTATCACATCTTCAAAGCTTCTCATCATACAGGGCCAGGAGTGGATTTTCCACTTACAGTGCATGCTAGGACTCTGGAGTTCTGAATCTAGAAGACATAGCTTTGGATTTTGAGATTGAGAACCCTGAACCTGCACTGGTATTTTTCTGCATCCTTCTAGTTACAGCTGGCTGCTCTACCTTGCAGGGTTATATAGCAAGGATAGAGATGATTCATGGAGAGAGGTGGGTTGCTAGGCACGTCTCCTCTCCCACCTGCCTTTCCTTCCTTCCTCCTTGCTCCAGAGCTCTGCAGAGACTGAAAGCAAGGATATTTGAGGACCAGGCAGAGGGCTGGGTTAATGGTGGGAAGGGCAGTTACTCACTAATGGCACCAGTATATGTCGGCTGCGTGAGGTCCTTGGGCACCTTCCTGTAGATGTCAAACCTGTGGGGAAGAAACAGGGGGATTAGACAGGTGTGGGGTACATGCCTTGAGGCAGAGACGGGGTGCTGGCGGCATGCCACCTGGGTCAGCTACCACAGCTCTTACTGAAGAGTCCTTTCCAACCTCCTCCGAGAGGCCTTACAAGGGCCCTACTGTCTTAGTCAGGGCTTCTATTGCTACAACACCACCACAGCCAAAAAGCAAGTTGAGAAAAGGACTTATTCAGCTTACACTTCCACACGGCTGTGTATCACCAAAGGAAGTCAGGACAGGAACGAAAGCAAGGCAGGAACATGGAAGCAGCAGCTGATGCAGAGGCCATGGAGGGGTGCTGCTTACTGGTTTGTTCCCCATGGCTTGCTCAGCTTGCTTTCTTATAGAACCCACAACCCCTAACACAGGGATGGTACCATACACAATGGGCTGGGCCCTGTCCCATTAGTCACTAATTAAGAAAATGCTCTAGAGGCCGGCCCACAGCCTGAACTTACAGAGGCATCTTCTCAATTGAGGTTCCCTCCTCTCAGATGACTACAGTTTGTGTCAAGTTGACATAGATCTAGCCAGCATACCTACACATCCCTCTGCTATATCCCATCATGTCTCCATGACGACCCAAGCTCATCAGCCATTACTTTATGCACTCATATGTTTACGCTTGTGCATGTGTCTTTGTGGGTCTTGCCTCTGTCAGAATGTAACTTATTCCTGAAGACAAAAGAACCTTGTGAAGTCTTGTCCCTAGCTCAGGCTGACAGGTGGTAGGCACTGTCCAGTAACAGCACACTGAATTGAGGGAACATCTGGGTCCAGGGAGCCAGGGGAAGCTCTGTGTCCCTTTGACACCGTTATACTATGACACTGCTTTCTTGCTCTGTGCCATCTCTTCATTCCTTTGCCTGCCTCCACCTCCCCATCCTGGTCCACTGTCCCCATCATCCCTGCCAGCTCCTGCCTACAGGATAAGGTAGGGTCAGCTGGAGGTAAGGCTGGCCCTACCTCTGGTTGTCCACACTGGCTTTTTTCTAAACACATCGCCAGGGCCAGGGAAGTCCTGGAATATGATGGGGATTGTGGGGCTTTGGAATCAGATTTAATTCTCTCCGTCCTGGCCAAGTAGGGGTTAGGACTCTGGAATCAGGATTTCTGTGGTTTAAACCTTAAATGCTCTTCCTTGCCGTGTGTTTTGACTTCTCAGGGCCTCGGTTTCCTCAACTATGAATGCAGGGCTACTGCTGCTAAACCTTGCAAGGCTACTACTGACAGGTAAGAAAGCCTGTCTGTGAGGGATTTGGAACACAGTCCCACGGGAGGCTTCCACACACTTGGCTTTCTGCCTTTTCCTTGGCCATGAGGAACAGTCTCCTCAAAGCAGAGCTCTGTCAACAGGGCCCTCAGTCCACACACCCTCAAGCTAGAAGACAGAGCTTGACTTCGGTGATTGGGAAACCAAACACACCTGATACACCTTTGTCTCAGTCAAGGCCGGTACCCTACTCTGCTAACTACACACAAGCCTGGAGGGAGAAAACAGTCCTATGCGATGCCAGGCTCAAGACTGACACTTTCTCTGCTGTCTGCTCTGTGCTGAGGGCTGGGGTGTGACTGAGCAGCTGCAAGGTCTGCACGCCTCACTTCTTAGTGGCACACCTCTAACCCGGAGAGGCCTATGAGAGGCTCAGACATTAGCCCAGCACTGAATATCATCTTACACATGTCATGTAACTTCTCTGGACTTCACCTACTTTGCAGCCACAGGAGGGTCAATGGCTGGCTGCATATAAAGCTCTTAGAATCATGCGTGGCATTCAGGAAGTGCTTAAGTCTTAGTGTTCACCGGTCCTCTAACCCTCACTTGACTGATGGGGTCCCTACTCCACACTGAGTCCTCTTAATCAGCCCGGCCTGTAAACACACAGCTTATCATAAGAGACAAAAGTGGGCAGGGAAATTCAGTGTTCAGGTGGGTGAGCTAGAGCCAGCATGGCAGGAAGCATGGCCCTTGGGTCCCAGTGAGGCTTTCTCTAGGGAGTGATGTCTGCACAGGGAGAGGAAGGGAAAGCGCTCCTAGGGTATGAAGACTGCAAAGACCAAGAGCCAGACACAAGTGGGGTTCCTGGGATGCTGTGTTTAAATCTGGGGAGCAGGGGAGAGGGAATGGCAAGAGGTAGAGAGGTCCCCTGAGAAGGTCCTGAATGTCAGGCTGTGGCCAGGGGGTCCCATGTGTGGTGCACTGCATGCTGGGAGGCAGCAGACTGGGGAGGAACTCGGCTGGGTGTAGATGGGTCCAGAACAACAATTCGGTCGGCTGGTGGAGTGAGAGTGACATTGATTGGGACCTGTTTACTCTGGATCATTGCCTAGACTGCTCCTCTTCCTCGAGCAGTACATGAGCAACCCACAGAGCTTCACTCTCGGCTCACATGTGTGCGTCAGGTTAGGGAGCACCCACAGGGGTGCCAGGTGGAGGTATGGGCTTAGGATAGCCAGATGTTCTGATTTTTGTAAAAAAAAAAAAAAAAAAAAAAAAGAAAGAAAGTAAGAAAGAAAGAGAAAAAGAAGAAAGGACCCTGAATTGAAACTGCACACGGAAGGTCCCAATTCTCAAATGTTGTATAACACAATACAAGACAAAGAGGCATTTATAAACAGGCAAGGCCAGGAACCCAGTATGTGACTCTGTGGGCTGAAGAGCGGAAGGACATGAGCAGCCTACCTTTAAAAAGCCACCGGGACAGCGGAAGCCATGTGGGACTCCAGAGATAACCAGACGGCTAAGCTGCAGGCAGGGAAATGGTCTTAGAAATCCCTGTCCACTGCTGGGCCTCAGTTTCCCCGGCTGAAAAGCAAGGATGTACAACTAAAGATCTGACAGGTGCCTCCCAGATGAAGACAGGGATGGCAAGAGTGCCCGGGGACTACAACCTAGCCTATCTCTGCCCATGTCACCATCAGGGTCCCACGGGCAAAACCAGCCTCATGGTTTAGAAGTATATGAAGTACTGTTCTCAAACCAGAAGTTTGTGGTTAGCTAGAGGCTGCTCAAGAGGAGCAAGAAGTGGTGGAGGGCGGAGCATCCGAGTCTACTCTGGGCAAGAAGGAGACAGAAGGAGATGGAGGGAGGTTGATCACCTATGTACTGCATCAAGGCATGCAGGGCCCGGGGGCCTCAGCACTAGGGAAGGAAATGCAAGTGCAGACAGCTGACTGGAAATGAAGGCAGGAGTGTGAACTTGGCACCTCAGCCTGTGCAGCCACATGGGAAGGGACACGTGCACGTCACGCACATATACATTCCGCAGCTCTTCTCACAGACAGGGCTCACAAGGCTGTCACAGGCAACAGCTAACAGCCCAAACCGGATCTGTGAAGGATTCAGACACGGCTGGTTCTTGAGCTGAATGGAGAAAAGCAAGATAAGCCAGGAGCACCTGCTTAGGTCAGCACCGTGGACCGCCATCCTCTGGGTAGAACATGACCATTGCTGTCTTAAATTCACATCAGCTGTGATAGGACCCATTCATGTTCTATCATGGAGGGAAGGGTGGGCTCACCAGGCAGTGGGTTCTGAGGTGTTCTGAGAGAAAGGGTTCAAGAGGCATGGACCACTCACCCAAGGCTCCCCTCAGGATACACAAATAATTAAGAGGTGCTGGGGGAGGGGAAGCCACAGGTAAGCTCAGGTAACTCCTCGACCGCCCTCCACACAATTCTAAGTAACCCCAATTAAACTCATTGGTTCAGCAAGCTAAGCTCTGAGGTATTTATTTGGTCTGTTGTGAGCAGCCTAGTTGGAGTAAAGAGATGCCGTGTCTCCCAGGAACAGTTATGTGACAGTATGAACTCACTCTAACAGTGGGGGTAGGTGTTCAGAGACAAGAAGGTATAAAGGGGCTCCTGCCGGCCAGAGGAGAGACAACAGATGGTGAGGCCTGGGAAGGCAGGAAGGCAGGCATCCCTGTGGAGTCAGAGGAAGAAACTGACAGAGGAGGAAGGAACAGAGAGAGAGATGACAGAGGCAGAGGAGGAAAGGGACAGGATATTGCTGTTGCTCCAAGGCATGTCCCCATAAAAGTGGGGGATTATAAAGTGGGGGAAACTCGGCAGACATCATGCTGATCGAAGATACCACCGTGAGATCCTGATACGCTCCACATAACATCACCTCAGGGATGGGGATTGATGTGTTTATAAAAAAAATAATGAGAGAAGAAATATGTTCTATGTGTGTGTGGTGAGGGGGAGGGGGGACCAGGATGTCTCAGTGGGCCCATGCCCAGGCATCCCTTCCCCTGAGGGACCAGCCACATGACAGTATAGTATAGAATACTCAGGGTATGAGGAGGCGAGTTAAGAGGGTAGTAGAGGCAGAGAGAGGGAGAGAGTAGAGAAGTAGAGGCTGGCCATGAGCATGTGGAGAGAGGGGGAAGGGAAGGGGGAAGGGGTGAGGGGACAGAGGGATCCAGAGATCAAGAGAGAGCAAGAGAGAGAGAAGGGGGCAAGCAGCCCCTTTTATAGTGGGCCAGGCCTACCTGGCTGTTGCCAGGTAACTGTGGGGTGGAATTTAGACAGAATACTAACAGGGATCTTGTCCACCACGGACATCTCAATCTGATCACAAGAAGCCACTGCAGAAATGACATACGCCCAGTGTGTGTCATAGGTGGGAGGTTATAAAGTAACCCAGGCACCATCCCAAATAGAGGAGACTTATGGGACACAATGACTGAACTTGGTGAATCTATTGTGAACACAATGGATTTCTTCTTCTGGAAATAACACTTGAGCAAGCCCTGTGGTACTGCTGGTAGCACCATATAATGTTATTGTTTGTGTTTTGATGGTGGCATTATGGTTATGTCTGACAGCTTTCCATGGCTGTGACAAAATAGCAGAGAAGATGAGCTTCTCAGAAGAAAGGTCTGTTTTGGCTCAGAGCTCCAGGGCTTCAGAGGTCTCAGTCTGTCTGTTTGCTTCTGCTGCTTAGATCCTAGGGTGCAGTAGGGCATCTCATCTCAGTGGTGGGAGCAGGCGGAAGAGGAAGGAGGTCATCAGACAGACAGACAGACAGACAGACAGAGAGCAGGTGACCAGGGACAAGACTGCCTTCCAGGTCAACCCCCAGTGACTTGCCTCCTCCTGCTCAGCCCCAGCTCCTACCCTTCCCACTTCATCCCCAAAGCTTTGAGTATAAAGCCACTAGTGGTTGAGCCCACGGATGACGCTGTCCTCATATCCAATCTGCTTTAACACTGCTGTCCTGGGACCACGCCTTTAAGCACAGGGCCTCTGGGGACATTATAGATCCAGCCCAGGACATGATGTAAGATGGTGACCTTTGGGGACACTTGGGTAAAGGGCATATGGGAACTCTACTATTTTTTGCAATTTGGGGTTAAGTATAAAATTATTTCACAATGAGTAGAGATTATTTTTAAAATTCAGATGGAAAAAAAATTCAAATGAAGCCGCCACTCAAAATTTGTTTTGAGAAGAAGCTTGGTCCCCACAGGCACCTGAATTAAAGGTGCCATGCTTGCTGGGTGTCATGGGGCAAGTCGCAGTTATGGCTTTTTGGGGAACCAGAGACAGGGAGATGTCCAATTAAGCTGTAACAAGGAAGTGAGACTCAGGACAAAGAACAAGAGGCAAAGTTCTAGAAATACTGATACTGAATGGTCACTTCCAGCCCAGGCCGCGCTCTTTCACACACACATTTACCTTTGTTGTAGGCACCCACCTCTCCGACTACGGGTGTCTCACTCTCCTGGGGGAGATCTGAGGCTCAGGGAGAGGGAGTCCCTATGTCACTGAGCTCCTGGGAAACACAACCTGGTGTGGAGACCCCAGGCCATCATCTTCTCACCACCCCACACTCCGGATAGGCAAGGGAAACATCAGAAATCCATCATTTGTTCAGCAAATATGTATTAAACATGTTCTGTATGCAGCAGTGTTCTAGAAGGTCGGGAAAAGGAACCGACCAAGGCAGATATGGTCCCTGCCCTCAAAAAGCTGCCAGTCTAGCAAAGCTTTGGGTCACTCAGCAGAGGCCACCTGTGACAAGTGACAGAGATCTATTCCCACACAACAGTCCCAAGTTGGAGAGTAGCAATAGGGTAAAGGGAGAACAGAAAAGGAACCTGGTTTCAGAGGTAACCGCAAAACAAGTGACTCAGGAATGACTGTCACTGGGGAACTGGCCCACCAGGAGGCTAGTGAGAAGCCCAGGCATGTGACAGATGAGGAAGTGAGCTGTGCATCCTCTCTGGCTTGGATTAGTCAGGCCCTCGCAGTGGTGATGCGATCAGTCTTAGCCATTCTGCCTCAGAGAATGTGGAGGAAAGGGTAAAGAATGCGGGAGAGAAACAGGATGTTTGCTGTTGCCTATGTGCTAAGGTTTACCTGTGTTCTCAATTGACTCTGGACCAGCCTGAGTTAGGTCTGGTCTCATTTCGCATATGGAGATCAGAAAGGAAGCGCCTGGCAGGGCTCTGTGTGCCAGCCTTTCACATTCTCACTGATTCTACTTAAGAAAGGTTCATGATCTGTGGATGCTCAGACACACACAGAGAAAGATGAAGAGTCTGTTCATTTCCTGCCCACCCCACAGTTTGGGAGGTTCTTAGTCTTATCCTTTCAGCCAATGAACAGATCAATACAAGAATGAGGCCTGGCATTGGGCACAGTGGTGCATGACTTTACTCCCAGCACTTGGGGGGCAGAGGCAGGTGGGATCTCTGTGAGTTCGAGGCCAGCCTGGTCTACAGAGCAAATTCCAGGACAGCCAAGACTACAGTGAGGCCCATTCTTGAAGCAACAACAACAATAACAACAAAGCAAACCAAACAAAAAAGTCTTAAGGGCAGGGGTGTTATTCTGTCTGTGGAGTGCTTGCCCACCGTGGGCAAACCCCTTGGTTTGCCCTCCCCGACCCAACACCATATACACGGAATGTGTAATGCAGGCCCCTAAGCGGGAAGATCCAAAGGTCAAGGAAGTCCAAGGTCATCCTCAGCTACATAACAAGTCTGTGGCCAACACAGGCTTCACGAGACCCTTTTCATCAAAAGAATGAGGCCCAAGGCTGCCCTGGGAGCCCAGAGGAAGGTCCACACTTGTAGACTGGACATTTAGGCTACATTGGGAGCTACGGCAGGAGGATCATAAATTCCAGGCCAACTTGGGCTATAGGGTGAAACCCTGTCCCAGCAAAGAGAACAGTGGGGCCTGGGGTGAAGTGGCAGCAAACCCAGCACACACACATAAGCACTCCAGGCCAGAGGCAGGCGGTTCCGGGTGCTGGTTGGCCAGGAGAGCCAAAATAAAGAGTTCTAGGCTCAATGAGAGATCTCACAAAATAAGCTCAGGCTGTGGAGGAGATGGCTCAGCAGCTGAAGTGCGGACCGCACAACTGAAGGACCAAATTCCCAGAACCCACACAAACACTGGGGGACATGGTGGTCCACCTCTCATTCCTGTCTCTAGATTCTGCTTCAAAAGAAACAGACAGAAGGCTGATGGAAGAAGATACCCAACATCAACCTTGGGCTTCTACATGCACACGTGTATACCCCCCAGCACAAACATGCATACATACTCATGTACACCAGCACACAAATGCATGAAAGGGGACACAGGTAAACTGAAGAGGCACCTGATGACAACTTCTGGCCTTCACAGACACCACAAGAGTGAACACACACACACACACACACACACACACACACACACACCAAAACAAACCAATGAAACAAACAAAAACCCAACCAGCCAAATAACACCAAAGTAAAAAAAAATGCCAAAATTAAATCAACTAAGGCCCTAAAGCACAATAGGCAGGCGCAGTGGTCAGTGGCGGCATAGGGTGGCATGCATGGGTTGTCATTTGATGGAGATTTGAGGTTTTTTTTTTGTTTGTTTGTTTGTTTGTTTGTTTTTTAATAAGCTGAAATTAAAGCAAGAGAACAACCTGGACTGAAGAAAGCCCAGCCTGGGTGCAGATGCCAACGAGATGAGAGCAAGACCTGGAGTGGGCAGAGAGGTGGGCAGACAGGACCGTGACCACGTGCTGGGATTGCTCCAAACACCTGTCCCCACTCTCAGCTCTGGAAACATCCCTGCAGCCACCCTATGTTATCCGCTCAACTTAGAAGAGAGACCAGAGGCCCCGAGAAGAGTAGCTTACCCAGTGTAAGCATTTAAACCAGAGCCTGGCACGGCAGCGCACATCTGTAATCCCAGCTCCTCAGGAAGCTGAGGCGGGAGACTGTAGGGCCCAGCAAAGTGACAGTTACAAAATGTGTAGCTGTGGGTCCATGGGTATTCGTTACTTTTCCTGTTGCTTGAGAGAATCGACAAAGGGTTTTATTCTGGCTCTTGGTTCCAGGGCACAGTCTATCAAGTAAGGAAGGCGGGGCAGTAAAGCATGAAGCAGAAGCAGAAAGATAAATGCTGGCACTTGGCTCCTTGTTCAGTTTGGGATCTCAGGTCCTTCGGGATGGTACAGTCTGCCCATGTTCAGGGTTGAGTCTTCCCTGCTCAGTTAAACCTTCCTGTAAACATCTTCAAAGACACACCCAGATGTGTGTATTTCCATGGCGATGCCAAATCCCATCAAATTGACAATAAAGACTGGTCACCACAGCCTGGCAGCTTCTGTGGCCTTGAGAAGCTGCATGCCAGGGAATCTGTGAGGAATAATGGTGCCACTGTGTCTCCCAGGAGGTTGTTAGGGCTGAGGCGTTAGTGGCACCTAGTGTGCAGAGGCCAGGGATGCTACTGGCCTTCCAGCTGCATAGACAGCTCCAGGAGGGAGAACAGCTATAACCACTGTCCACAGGCCTGTTCTTTGCAGAACAGAACATCAAGGAAGGGGCTCACTTCCCCACCCATTCTGTGTCCTCCTCTGTAGGCCTCGGCGGCTCTGCTCCTGCTACTGAACTCACAGCCATGGCCCTGTTGGCCCCACAGACACCATGATCCTGGAATTAAGTAGTCTTTCTGGTCTTTCTCACTCTGTATCAGAAAAGGCAATGTTTATGTGGAAAAACTGGGCAAAGAAACCCACAGGAAGAGGGTCAAACCTCCTGGGTCTGCCTTCCGCCTTGCCATGAAGGCATGGTTAAATATGCGTGTGTCGCCATTTGTTTCACAGGGCGCTATGGAAGCCCTCCCTCGGTGCTAAGAAGGAAATGGTGCCGTGGGAACATACGTCAACAACAGTGCTGGGAATCAGTGAGAAGCAGGATTTACTCACAGCAATTCAATCTGCAGTCCACCTCCAGCCTATAGAGGGAGGGGGCCACAGCCTGACTCAAAATAAACACTCACGCCTTCTCCACTCCAGCGGGGAAGTGCTTGCTGGAAGGACTGTCTGACTTCATCTGTGACTTCCTTCCACAGCGCAGTGCCTCAGCTGAGCTATTTTAACTGTATGCCCTGGGCCTCGCTTCTCCCTGTTCTTGCAGTTGAGTCTCCATAGCTCTGTGCTTCTCTGAATGTGGGTGGCTCCAAGGCAGGAGGCTGGGATGTCACTGTTTCCAAAGCTTAATGAAATTACATGACGTTTAGGAGCAAGTCATTGGGTAGTGGGCCATTTGTTCCCCAAAACAGCTGTTAAGACACTTAGCTGGACCTTTGGCCTGGTCAGCCCTGCCCACTGGCCTGGCAAAGCCCTTGGTGTGGGGCCAGGGAGTGAGGCAGAATACACACACTCACTCACCCTTAGTCATTCTTTCATCTCACTGAGCATCAGTGGGGCAGGCACGCGTGAACACGATGCACATGCAAGTAAATACAAGTACCTAGGCCTGGAGGGGCACCGTGAGAGTGAACCTTAGAACTGCTGTGGCTACAGGAACCCTGAAGGGACATTCTACGTGGTAATATGCACTCCTACCATCATGTCCTGTGGATGGGACACAGCCCAGGCTGAGTGAGAAGCATCGATAAGAATCCTCACAATGGTGCTGCCCCTCCCCTGTGATGTGGGCTCACTTGTGCTCCAGGCTTAGACTTTGACTCACTACTTTATCACTTTCCTAACCCTATGCAGCAGGCAGGTCATGCATCTCCCCCTATTTCGTCCCTGATGCAGGGCTAAAATTTGAACTCAGTTTGCCTCGGGACATCTGCCTTCTACCCAGGCTGTCACACACCTGCTGGGAGGAGGGGACAAGCAGAGGGAAGAGTAGGGTTTGGTGTGATGGCAAGCACCTGTCGCTGTGTGACACTTAAGTCCCTAATATGGATATGGTTTTCTCCCTCCAGCCCCAGCCTCTGAGCTGTTATCATGACACCTGGTACCCGCACAGAGCCCTCTAGCCTCTGCACAGCCTCTAGCTTCAGCAGCCTCCACTTCTGCCCCCATCATCCCACATGTGACCTCTCCAGTCCCAGAACACCCTGTGTGGTCACAGAGTCCTGGCCTTTCTCCTCCTCCCTTCCCACAAACACCAAGTGTGGCTGAAGAGGAAGAGGTATTGCTGTGGTAACCACACATCTCCCTACAAGCCTCCCAGCTTGCTATGCTGGCCAGGTTAGCTTTGTCCTGGACTCTTCCCTGGGTCTTGCAAGGCTGAGTAGTTTTGAAGTTGAAATGTTAAATGGTACAAGCAGAAGCCTGCTTACCAGAGTATCAGCTGCAATAGCCAATGTCTGAAGCTAGGCCAAACCCCCAGGTAAGAGAGGGACGGAGGCCAGGCTAGAGAGCAGCCACAAAGTGGAGTTGTCAAGGGGAACAGAGACTCTCAGGAACACCAGGATCCTTCTAAAGCACAAAAGGAAGCGGTCAAGGGCTAGGACTGGGTTGTGTGGGAGTTGGGTCCAGAGTGAAGAGCAGAGATGGCAATTTATACTTAAGGTGAGACTGAAGTGTAAACAGACGACCACACCCACAATTCCTAAGAGATGCATGAAATGTTAAATATTCAGGACAAACCTGACAGAAGTGTAAAGCCTGTGTGTGTATGTGTGTGTGTGCGTGCGTGCGTGTGTGCATGCGTGCGTGGAAATGGAAGACTAAGAAGATGAGGATGTACACTAAGGCAATGAACGTGTCAGTGTTAGCAAAGGTCACTACCTTCCTAACTAATCTCTGTCCAATTCACTTCCAACCCAAACCACCACAAGCATGTTTACAGACACTGACAGGATGGTTCTAAGACTCACACTGACACATAAAGTTCCTAGAACATGCAAAGCTCTAACTCTGAAAAAGGAAAAAAAAATTAGAATCTTGTCTTAAAAACAAAACAAAACAAAACAAGAAAACTTCCAGTCGATACAAAAATCTGCTCATTCTCTTCTAGAAGATTTATGGCAAGCCCTACCGGGGACAAACTAACACCATCTGACCCATGCTACCTTGGCATACTTACTGCAGTCGGCAGTCAGCCATGTTGGCACCTGTCAGCCCTGTATCCCTTTTGATCTGAATAGCACCTGATTCGTGGATATTCTGTACATATATCTGTGTCCATAAACATCTAGGTTGTTTCCCTGTTTTGTTCATCATAAATAACTCTCTCTGGATGTTTACATACATAGCCCTGTGTAGCTATAAGCAGATCTTTGTGATTTGAGATTGGGTAGAACTTATTTTTCAAATGAGACACCATAGAGTACACTCCATGAAAGAAAGAGCTGATGAATCAGGCAGGCATCATCAAAACAAAAAACTTCTGCTTTTTGAAGGAGAGATGTGTTTTAAAAGAACATATACAAGTCACAGAATGGGGAAAAAAAAAAAAACACCACACATCAATCACATGTCTGATAAAAGACTGAAGTCCAGGCTAAAGAACTCTCAAACTTCGGTAACTTAAAGCCCCACACTGTGGTTGGGCAAAGGATTTGATCTGATACTCTTTCAAAGATTTATTGACGTCAAAAACCACCTGAAGGGATGTTTTGCATCAAAGTCACTTGGGAGAACTTTCCAAACTAGAACCACAGTGAGTTGTCACTATGCCTATCACGGGAGCTGGAGCTATGGACCAGTGAAGCAGCCGGAACTCTCGTCCATTGCCATTGAGAACATAAAACTGTGTGGCCATTTAGGAAGAATTCAGCAAGGTCTTAAAAAGTTAAATGTCTATTGTTTTAGTCTACTGTAGTAATGAAGTACTGGGTAATTCATGAAAAGAGGTTTGTTGGGGTGTAGAATTCCATTCATGACAGCGTGGCCACATCTGGCCCACTGCTGGCAGAACATGTGCTAGATCAAATCACAGTAGAGATATGGCAAGGAGAAGTTTCCAGGTATACACAGAAGAAGCACGTGTATGAAGAGAGAGACAGAAAGGTGCCAAGTTCCTTTATGATTATGTGGTCTCTGTATTAGTGAATACAGTCCCTTAAGACCTTCACTAATTCCCACAACAGCAGCCTGAGCCTCAAGCCCCCCCTGGAGTCACAGAAGAGCTGATCCACCCTGCAGAAAAGCACTCACTGATGGCTAAGTGGAAGGCCTTCGTCACCTGCCAGTCCTGACATCTGCACGCTGAAGAGCTGAGCCTCGGAAGTCATGCACAGTTAAACTGTATCAAAACCACAGCACACACTCAGTGGATGACCCAGCCACGCCATGTTAGGCGTGCACCAAGGAGAACTGAGAAACTACACATACACAGGATGTGCACATGAACGCCCAGGATGTCTATGCCCATGAAGATGGACCATCCACAACATGGGATACTGTGTGGACAGGTGCATGTAGGCTGAGTAAAGTTAACTGGGTTCTAATGGGGGTAATTTCATTCATATTAGATTCTGGAAAATGCCAATCAATCTAGAGTCTCAGAAGATCAATGCAGGTGGGAATACAAGGAAGCTGAGGGGAGTGATGGACACGTTCATTGTCTGGGCTCTGATGACATAATGGTATATACGTATCAATAAATAGGTGACACTTAACTGTGTGTCATATACAGGCCAATAAATTTAATAACAGTCATGATTATAATGTATCAAATAATGTAATATAATCTAGGCCATCCAAACCACAGCCTTGCTGGGCCACCAGCTAGAAGGAAAACACTCATTTTTGACTCTTTTACAATATCTATTTCTAGATCACAGAACAATTGACGGGGCAAAGTTCTGTCTTCCAGAAGGATTTCCAACAGTAAATGCAGACCGATGGGGATCAGAAGACTCACCCAGCACAAGCTCTCCTGTCCAGGGGATACCCATGGGGCGTGGGAACCTTAGAAAGCAGAGCCAGGCCACCGTGCCATCGCTGCAAGTCTCAGGGACATCAACACAAATGCACAGCACTACCAGAAAACAACCTTGGGCCCACCCAAGGCTTCTGAGCTCACCAGTGACAAGGACTCAGAAAACCACATCTGTATCTTGGAGAATTCTACAGAACAAGTGGCGAAATCTCCATCATAAATCAAGAGATGATGGGGGGAAAAGACAGAGGCCAGTATCTTTCCCTTACCACCTTAATTGTTTGAGACATAGCTCAACCTGAACTTGGCGCTCATCCACTCGGCTCCCAAGGCTGGCCGGGGTACCCCAGGGATCCTCTTAGCTTTACCCTGACCCCAGTGCTGGCATTGCAGATACATGCCGCTACATCCAGTTTTTCAACGAATGCTGGGTATTCAAACTCAGGGTCACATGCTTGTATGACAGGCACCTTACCCACTGGGCCATGTCTCCAGCAGTCCAGCCAATGAACTTTAGATTGTAGCATCAAAGGGTCAGGTGTTTTTTGCTCTAACTACACTACCCTCATTCTTTCCCTCCCATCTTAGGTGTAGATGTGACACCCCAGGGCTGAGGCAGCTTTTTGGGGACTACAGTGGAAACAGTTAGCTAACAGCAGAGACAAAGTCACTGACATCCTAGAGCTATTGGAGCAGAACCCGCAGCTGCTTACATCTCCAGACCGCATGTTACGTTAGGAAAACAAAACATATCCAGCCACTTCCATTTGGGTTCTCTGTTGTTTCAGCCAAGATCTTCCTTTACAGATAAAATGGAAAAGATACAGAAGATGGCTTAATTGTTTACTCTGCATCAGTGGAAGAACTTGGCACGTGCTCCTTCCTCTGTAGTCTCCCCACCTGTGGGGAACATGCTATGAATCCCTGAAACCAGATACCCTTTTCTAAGCATATCTATGAGAAATTTAATTTATAAAGCAGCCACAGGAAGACGTCAGCAACAATGAACAGAATAATTATAACCTTATACTCACGTGTTTTAGAAGCATTATTAAAAATATAAAGGTTAACTGAAACAAGCCCCGTGACAACCACAACAGTGGGCCAGACGACCAGGGTGACCACTAAGTGACTAATGGGTGGTCAGCACACAGGGACACTCTACACAAAGGGACACTCAGACTTTAGGGTGACAGATTCATTGTGCTACGTAGGACATGTTTAAAACATATGAATCACGACTTCAATTTTCCATTCAATATTTCTGAACCAATGACGACCTCCCATAAACAAACTTCCTGTATCTGGAGTGTGTTCTCTCAGCAGTGTGGCTGTTCCTGCTCCTGCGTTCAAACGTCACCTTCCAGGAAGGCTACCACTCCGTGGCACTCCTCTCTGATCTTTTCTTCCCTCTCTGCTTGCAGCTGCATATACACACATCCTTGTGTACTGTCTGACTCCACTGTTGGGCTACACCGTGATAGCCAGAGCCTCAGGCATCCCACAGAGGCCCCAAGAGATAAGTGAAGGTGGGAGGAGGGGTGTCGCGCCTCCAAATGGGGTCCATACACACTCCCTCAGAATCCTCCAGGAAACCATTCAGTTCTCAGATGCTGGGCTTGACTGTAGAATGAAAGCCCAGGGTGGGCTGAGGGTCACTAAGTGTGTTCAAGAGGGGCCCTGCTGAATCCTGCCCACTACCCAGGGAACACCATTAACCAATGCAGAAACCAAGGTTCAGAGAAGCCAAATCACTTGGCCAGGCTCGCGGAATCCAAATTGGGATTGGAGCCTGCTAGGGACCAGAAGGGGGGCACCTGATGATTTTCCTAGACCACACCCAAACTGTTTTCACCCCCGGGCCTTCACTGCCCATGCTTGCTTATCTTGGCCCTCCAGTACCCTTATAGAACCCCGTGCTAACAGAAGGCTGTGAGCATTTGGTGTGTGAATGAAGGAGAGAGGGTGTCCCAGAGCCGCAGAACTGCAATGCTGTACTGCCTGGGGACCCTGGCAGTGCATAGCTGGCAAGGGGCCTGAGTCCCCACCTGTCTCCCAGCCTGGAATAGTTAGATTAGCTCAGACCCTGGAAGGAGAAAGACACCTGGGGCTTGGCCTGGATTCAGGTTTCCTGCTAGTGAACAGGAACCCCCCCAAAGTGTTTCCAACTCAGTGAGACAGGATGCTCTGCCTAGCCCCACACCCCCTGGACAGATGCTGTAAACGGAAATGTATTCTTAGAGGGACAGAGCATGGGCGGGGGCTGTCAAAAGTGACCCGTCATGGGGTAAAAATACAGGCAGCATTTAAACGCTGAGTGGCAAGAGCTATTCCTGGACTAGATTCTCATGCTCGTGGCTTCCCGCCAGGGCGGTCGTCCAACAGGTTTAAAAGCAGTAAACAGGGGCTGGATGATGGGGGGGTGGGGTTGGTGTTTCTCATACTCAGGAGGGCACTGGGGAGGGTGGCCTGTGGGGATAGCTTCAGAAGGTGCCCTTGGGTGGAATCTACATGTCCTTTGGGCTTGACATTGGGCTCAGAGTTCTGAGAGCTGAGATCATTTGGACAGCGTTCTATGATCTTGGAAAGTAACTGAAGGCCAAGTCTGGCTAGGACTGGGATAAAGGGACCAGACGAAGGTTTTAACCTGGCGGTGAGCTTGAGTCCTAACTCACATTGCCTCACCTGATCTTCAAAACTAGATGGCAATTCAAGGCACAAAAATTAGATTTAGCCCCATTTTTAAAATAAGAGTAAGAACGGCTCAGAAAACCCGGAGAAGCAGAGGCTCAGATGGAGATCCTGATTCTAGAAAGACAAGAAGAAATAAGTCTGGAGAAAAGTATGGGAGGAGCCATGGGCTCCGGGCAGTTCCAGTAAAGGCTCATGGTCACTCAGTGAGCTGGGGTCAAGGTGGGAGCTCCATCTGGTCAGCCTTCACAGCTGGGATGCTTGACTGTGGGACCCGGCAGGCAACTGTGAACTTGAGAAATCTGCCCATCACAGTACAGTGAGGAGACTTCTCACAGTCCTCTGCGGTGGGGCCTGGAGAAGGAATGAAGTGGGCTGCACGGGCCTGGCTACTGGTTATGAAGAACCGTTTCCTATGGCCAGCTGTACTATTGTCTGACCTTCTCTCTGCCCCATGGTGCCAAAATACTCTTGTCTCTGGAAGACCCACTGTGTCAGGTTGAGAGTCAACTCAACCTTTCTACACACCTGTGCCCTCTGCACCCTGTCTGCTCCCCCACCTATCCACCATTCTCCCATATTACTGAGTAACTGCTATGGACCTAGCACGGGGCTGGGGGCTGGGAATACAGCAACGTCACACCCCAACCTTCCTGCCTTTGCTTCATCTGAGCTCTGGTGGGAAAGACAACAATCAGTGAATGAACACACATCAGCACTGGTAAGTATTTGAAGAAAAGGGAGACAGGGAGGGAGTGAGCAGAGAGGTGCCTGCCAAGTCTCCAAGGAGCCAAACAATAAAGACCTGGATTAAACAGGGCAACAGCCAAGTGGATAACTAAGGACATTCTAGGCAGCAAGGACAGCAGGAGCAAAGGTTCAGTGGCCAGCACTCGCCTAGAAGGTTCCCAGTACACAGGGAGGCAGATTCAGATGGAATGGGAGGAGCAAACTGATGTCCAAGGTAGTTTTTCAAAACTGAGCTCATACATTCCCCTTGCAGCTGAAGCCAGCTGACCCACCTGATGTATCCGCAGCCCTGTCATCACGTTCGCTCTGTGGTCATTAAACCCATGTGTGCCGTGTCCAGGAATGAACAGCACAGACTATGCTGTCTTACTTACATGATGGTGGTATCTTGTCCTCAAAGCTATGAACACTGTCTGAGGACAGAGAGCTGTTTCACACATCGTGGGATCTCCAGTGCTTGCCCCAGCAGTCTTGAGGTGGCAAGTATCATCTTGAAACAACTAAAGGCCCACTGAGCCACGGGTGCCTGGGACTGTACAGAGCTATGAGTGTTGGAGCCCTGCAGTTTCCTGCCTCTCTGATAGTGACAGTCAGATGCCATGGATGTGAGCAGGAGGTCAGTGGCCACAGCCTGCACTTATCTCCACAGCTTCCAGCACACCTGGCTCTGGCTCCAAGGAAACCACACAGGAAACCAGAAGCCTAGTGCCAATTCCCCAGAGAAGTGTGTATAGAGGAGAGCAATCTTACTTCTAGAAACATTGAGCCAACCATACCTCACATGTCTCCAAAGTAAAGAATGTTGAATAAGGCTCAGGAGGTCCTGGACATGGAGAAAATGGGCCAAGCAGGCCCCGAAGTGACTGGAGAGGCTCTAGAAAGTACTGGTTCATGGGTTGAACAAAGGGACCTAGGATTGTCAGATCTGGGAAACCCAGAGATCTGGAGGTCTTATGTGGCATTACTAACTGCCAACTACTGTTTTAAAATAATAAAACAACATGCCAAGCAAATATCTGTTCATCAGATTTGGTATGAGGACAACCAATCAGCTTGTGAATTCAGCCTTGAATCTTGACAATGAGATACACTTATATACCGGAGCAGACAGCACTGCAGACAGCAGGAGGGCAGAGACTTAAGTGAAAGCCCTCAATGGGGATTGGAGTCCAGAGATTGCCCTATGGCCCAGGAAGTTTCCATGAAAGGGATCAGGTCTACTAAGTCTGCAGGCCCTGAAGTGAGGCCAAGCCCTGACCTATATGTGCATGCTGCAATGGATTAGTAATGTCTGCCAAGGACACAAGCGTGGGAATGTGATGTATGCCTTCCAGGTGTTCACTGAGGCCGACTCTATACAAGTACTCCTACATTTGTTGATGTTGATTATTTATTTTTGTTTTTGATGCAGAACTCACCACACTGCCCCCAAATTCACTCTATACCCAGGCTGGCCTTGAACTCTCAATCCTATCTGAGCTTCCCTAGTGCTGGGATTATAGCTGTGCATGACCATGCCCTACTCAGACCCATTTTAAAGGTAGGTGGGGGGTTAGACGTCTAGAAAGCTTCCCCAAAGTCACCGTGCCATCTGTGGCTCTTCCAGGGACATGGAATGCTGACACACCCCTGAGGTAAACCATGGCCTTTGGGCGACCCATGCTGGGCTGGCTGACAGCAGCAGGTGACCTCCAGCTGGGGACACTGAGGCGCAGCAGCAAGCACATGTGAGGACTCACTACCTGCCACTCAGTTTTGCTGTGAACCTATCCTGCTGTACAACATGGTCCTTTTAGAGGCTGATGGTGTACAATGGTTGTAGACCTTTGGTCTGGTGTGTGAGGCCCTGGTTTCAAACCCCTACCCCCACCCCAAATAACCTGTTTTGAAGAGAACAAGTCCATCATGTGCATGTTGGTTCTTGGGATGCCACCAGCCTGCTCTTCCTGCACCCAAAGCATTGGCTCCATGACTCTGCACAGGATGGACTTCCCGGTGGGATAGGCTAAGGTAGGACAGGCTGAGGTTTGTCTTGGCCAGTTCTCCTTCCAGGCCTGTTTTGTGGTGTCATCTGAAACCTAGTTCTGCGGTATGTGCTATGTCAGGGCCTTGAGAGAGGCAGGCATTGGGTATTTCAGGTGACGGCTGGCATCAGGAACAGGGCTATGCCAGGGGAAGGGTTAGGAAAGGGGTGGAGGAGAGAGAGATGATACTGTGTTCTGTGGGCCCCACTCCCCAGGACAGCATGTGCCGGTGTTGGGGGCATGGGAGAGGCTGGCCTCCCTCCTGCCAGGCATTGCAAAATACAAGTGGAGTTGAATCAATGTCTTTTGGAAAAGTACATTTTGCTCAAGAGCCAAGTTAAACTGGAGCTTGGGCAGCCAGAATGTTGAAGTCTCAGGCATGACTCATCCATGGGAGGGATGGGCTGGGCCAGAGGTGGGCCATGAACACTCAACGGACCCAGGCACTCTCTGTGCCATGCCACTTGGCCAGCTCTGGGCCCACAATTGGGGGCAGCTTGTGTGTGTAGGTGGCAGGGGCCAATGGCTTCGTCAAGGCTCAGACACTCCTCTCTGTTTAGAAAAGATGTTGTCTCTAAGAAGTCATGGATAAAATGAATCTCTACCAAAAAAAAAAAAAAAAAAAAAAAGCTTTCTTACTTGTGCTACTGACACAGAGATGGATCTTCTCTTGAGATGAGCATAGAGAATTGGGGACAGATGTGTAGTGACACTGACCTAACTCTCTTGGAATGTTGTTCACGTAGAGCCAGTGGCTCTGGGGCTTTTGTAGACCAGGTTCTTAGACTTAGTGACACGTACTGAAGGATCCTCCATGTCTTCTCCCACCTTTCAACTCACTACTTTTCAGTGCCAAACAATATTCCATTGTCCGGATGTGGCCGGGTACCTGGTTTTCAAATCCTTATTGACCTGTAGGCTCACTGTTCCACCATCTGTGCTTTAGCTGAGAGGCTTAGAAACACTTTTCTCTGAACCTCCAGAGTTCTTCATCTGTTAGATGGTATGTGGGTTCTTTCTTCTACCTTCTCCACCCTTTCAACACCCTAACACTAGATAGGAGAGAAAAAGGACAGAGGGAAAGGGGGTGACATTACCGTCAGATTACTTCCTGCTAATTAGGGCGTGGAGTTCCTTGGGGCCAGTTTGACCTCACCCCCAGGATATCTACTTTCTCCTTCCTTCCGTGTGCATGACTACATAATGAAGTACAAGCATCGGCAACCGATCAATAGCCAACAATCCAGTCTGCCTCTCGGGGCACTAACATTAATATACACTCTGAAAAGTCCCCAGAATTCCAAATGTCACACAATTGCAGAAACTGTCTGCCACTGGAAAAACCACACCCCTGCTAGAGCACGAGGCAAATCATGGCCAGCTGCTGTGGACAATCTAAAGCGGCCCCATATCCACACCTGGGATTAAAACGAAAACATATTCTCATAATATTTCTGTGTTTTTTTTTAAAGAGACCAAAATTTAGCACCTGCTAGCTGTGACCCAGAGGAACTTACTTCACTGTGCAGTGCCTCAGCTTCTCCAGCTGGCACAGGTGGGGGGACTGCTCTGAGAAAGTTTCTGCTAGTACACAAGAGTGCTTAGTGCAGTGCCAGCCCGCTTCCCCAGAATATGTGGACATGAAGCATTTCCAAAGGAGGGTGTCCTGACCCCCAGTCCCTTGGAGGGCTGCCTCAATCAAAAGCCCATATCCAAGGAGGCAGGAAATGAGTTCCTATACATGCAGGTTGTATTCCCAGTGGGTTCAAGACCAGACAGAAGCCCAGGCAATCCAGAATTTTCCTAAGGCTCCAGGTTACTCCTGTGTACTTGTGTGCCTGCATGCCTGCCTCCCTGCCTCTGAGTCTCTCTGCCTTCTGCACACGTTTTGCTGCTTCCTGGCCAGGCTTTCCTTCTCAGCTTTAAACCTCGATAGCCCAGTGCTGAGTGAGGTACTAGCTCCCAGAATGTCTTAGCACATGGACAAAGTTAACTGGATGTAACAGAGCAAATAACCACACCTATCCACGTGTGTGGCGTGTGCAGATGCTTTCACTCAAATTAACAATCTGTTAAAGACCTGTAAGTAGGGAGAGCCGCCCCCTCCCCCCCCCCCCCCCCCCCCGTTAGTCATGGGTAGGATCCTGAACATGTCCAAACTGGCTCTGCTGGCTCAGATGGAAATAGGCAGGTAATTGTTGGGACGGGTCTGCTTTTTAAGAGAAAAAAATGAGTGTATGCTATTTTCTGAGTGTTCTTACTCTTATTTTTTATTTTATTATTATATATTTTATATTTATTTGTTAATTAATTAATTAATTAATTTTTGGTTTTCAAGACAAGATTTCTCTGTGTAGACCAGGCTGTCCTGGAACTCACTCTGTAGACCAGGCTGGCCTCAGAGATCTGCCTGCCTCTACCTCCCGATTAAAGGCCTGTGCCACTATGCCCAGCTCTCTGCATGGTTTTATGTTTCCAATATATTCTATGATTTTTTTTTAAACTTTGAATACCACAAAGAATATCAGACACTATGACAACAACAAAGAATGGATTCCTGAGTTAGCCGCTCGTGTCGCAGCCACCGATCTGGAAGGTAAAAGCGATCCAAAGCTCTGACACTCAAACTGTGACTTCACACATGTGACACGCAGGACAGAACATGGCAACACATGAGAAAGTTAGGAGACAATTTTCTCTTTCATAACTATCAGCCAGGCCTGGGACTCCTTCGCTTGGCTTCGCGCCATGTTTCTTTCTCCACTGCCTTATTGCTAGACCCTTCCTCTCACACATGCTAGCCACACCCGCTATAGGAACAGCCTGAATTCACAACCACAGCAGGTGTGTGGAGGAAGTCCCCTGAGGCCCAAGGATAAGGGCAGGAGTCAGCATGACCTAGGTTCTGCAATCTGACCAGCTGCTTTGTGAGCTGGGCAAAATGATGTTCCTCTGTGAGACCCGGTGGCCTGACACACAAATGTGGCTGGAGTTACATGAGGCAGAGTACAGCACTGTGCACAGCACACAGTAGGTAGTTTTTTTTAAGTAGGTAGTTTTTTTTTTTTAATGGGCCTTGTTAATGTGTTGCTAACTTTAACCCTCTGAAAGGAGGCTTCCCCAAACACAAGTTCTAAGGATTAGTGAGGTCAGAAATCAAGCTAGTGAATTATAATCAGAAAGGAGGGGGGAAAATAGGAAAAAAAAAAAAAAAACAAACGGCTTTTTAATCTGGGGTGGGGGGAGCTCTGCCACATTGATGTTTAAAGGTTTGACTTGTTCTGCTTTTGGGGTGTTTTGGGTTTTTTGTTTTTATTTGTTTGTTTTGAGATAGTCTCACTATGTGGCCCCCGGTTAGCTTTACACTTGTCATTATCCTGTCTCTGCCTCCCAAGTGCCAGGATTACAGGCGTGATGACACACACCTGTCACTCAGAAGGCATCAGCTCAATATGCCAAAATCCAGTTCTCAGAATTAAGCAAGAACAATAATGCCACACTGGAAAACAGCCCCCCATGCTTCTTAGAAGAACACATATCTAACTTTTGGCTTTTTAAGAAATGCTATGAAATTGTGGAGGAGAAGGCAGGCCGCTTAGAGGAAGTGGCTTCAGACTGGATCTCCAAGAACTACCAGCCCTGAATTCCTGGAAGAGGTAGGGAGGCTCCATGAGCAGCGCTGTCCCCAGCCTGATAGCCAAGCCTCCTGTGCCAACGGTGGATCTGGCCAGTGTTTGTGCGTAAGGTCATGCAGATACCCAGGACAGACAGCAAACACTTCCCAGTTCTCTCTCAAGTGTCTCAGTAAGCTTAAAAGAAAATCTCACCTGGTGTCAGTAGACCTTCAAATATCTGATCATCTCACTTTGGTGGAGAGGTGCTGGGGAGGGGACCAGCATCTCATGCATGCTTGCCGAGCTAGTGGCCAGCGAGCCCCAGAGGTCCTCCTGTCTCTGAGCCCTATCCCCCAGTTCTGAAGTTACAGGCTCAGTCACGCGCCAGCTTCTCATGTGGGTGCCTAGCATTTGAACTCAGACCCTCACACCCGCGTAGCAAATGCTCTTGTCCACAACGCCATTTTTCTAGACCCCGAACATGCAACTTTAAAATATAAACCTGTATTCCTTGCAAAATAATGAAAATAATCTAATACCACAGTGCTTGGGGTAGAATCCAGGACTTCATACACACCAGGTAAGCACTCTACCACGGAGCTACCTCCAACCCCCAACCCAATAATCCCACTCAAACCTCGTTGCTCACTTAGGGATGCCCGGGATTCACTGGTGATGACTGTTTTCCATTTGTGGGGATGAGATCAGTGTTTGCCTTTGAAAATCTATCCATTTGAGCTTTTAAAAATGAGACTACTCAAGTAAAATATGCTGTGTGCATAGGGTGGTGGACGTGTGACAGACACAGCAAACACTGCGAGGGTGCCAAGAGCGGCTGCTGTGTGGGCCGTGCTGGAAGAGATCATAGGACAAGTCCCCTTTCCTAACCTGGAGTCAGTGACGCCAGCATGGGGCACACTCCCCCTCGCAGGAGGTGGGACCCAGACCCCATCAGGAAAAGTTACTCCCGGCAGGAATGAAGATATTCTAAAGAGATGTGTGTCCCGTTCTTTGGCTCTCAGAAGAGTGAGGCAATGTAGCTCAAGGAACTGGAATCTCCCTAGGAATCTCAAGCTGGAGAAGGAAAGGCTTTATGGAGCCTGGTGCCGCCAGAGAGACATTCCATGGAGTCCTGACTTGTCCACCTAGCAGGAGAGACTGCAGCCCAGGGGAAGAAGAGTGGAGCACACTTTGATGGGGGAGTCTGGCTTCTATTTAAACCTAAACCTCCCATCAGGAGCCCACAACAGGGGCTGCTGGATCTCCTGATTGGTTCTTTTTCCCAATATGGCCACATTGAACTGGATCCATGGGGACCACTGAGAGTGGTGGTCAAGACTGGTTGTCAGTTGCTGCCAGGGCCCAGGTTCTGACTCTAGCTTAGATAACAAGGCTAGCTAGCCTGCAGGGGACAGTTCTCATGGAAACTATTTTATGGTTATAAAGTGTCTACCTTCCCAATGCCATCTTCCACCAAGCCTTTCTCTAAACATGTCTGGTTGTCCCAGGCATTCTGCAAGACTAGCTTCAGGACTTCCTCAGAAACTCCAGGGATACTCAAATGTGTCATATAGAATGTATAGGGTAGGCAGAGAATGCACGCATCCTTCTGTATACTTGAAATGAAATGCTTCTCAGCAGTGAAGCCAGGATCATGGGATTTCCTGAGTGAAGGAGGCCTCTGAAGAGAACCCCTCAGACTGCTGCAGTCTGTCCCTTCCCTTGATGACATTCCCCTGGTTTTACTGTGGAAGGCACTTAGTTAGTTAGTTAGTTAGTTAGTTAGTTAGTTTCTGGAATGTTCCCAGCCTGGGTTTGTTGGATGCTTTCAGGTGTCACCTTCTGTAGCTCTAACAGAATCGGGTAACTTCTGGCAAGAGGTTTACCTGACCCGTGGTTCTGAAGTCTAGGGTATTTGAAGAGCATATCATTGGTGCTCAGGCATGGCCCTGTGCTGCCTTGGTTAAAAGGAAGGGGGCTCTTAAAGTAACCCCCATTCTGCCCTCTGGAGATGCAGCTCAGCCGTAGAGCACACATGCAAAGGCTCTGGGTTCTATCCCCAGCACAGCACAAACAAGCAGACACCTTGAAATGTCATCAAGTGACCCCTCAGAAGCAACCAGCAACATCTAGGCATCAGCTGAATCTATAGCATGGAGCAAATAAAAACAGCCCCACCCCCTACCTCAGTACCTGTCGACCCCTGCCACTCATGATATACTGGACAGCCCCACTGTTTGTAAGCCCAGTGCCTGGGGCTATGCCTGGTATACAGCAGGAGCCCAGTGTATTCCTTAAACGATCCAAGAAACCAAGTGATAGATTCAGGGGACATGGCGAGCAGCAAGTCTGCTTCCCGTCCACATGGGCTCCAGCGCCAGTCTACTCTAGCAAACCCTCCTGCTCGCTGGAGGAAAACAGAAAGGGAGGGCAAGTTAATTTTGCCCTGGAATGTGGCCTTTTTCAGTCAGCTGGAGAGGGTGATAAGGAAGTGGCCATGGGAACCGTGGGAATGGGGAAGGCAGACCCCATTCACGCAGAGCAGGAGGCGCTAGTCCCGGTGGAATGTGCAGGGTGTGGGGCGCCAGGAAGCAGAATTCCTGAATGACTGGCTAGGGCTGGGCCTCAGGACCGCAGTCCCCTAGGGAACCTGTGCGGCCAAAGGCAGTGTCTCATCAAAACAGGAAGATCATAGAGGAAAAATGCACATGTAAGTGGACTGGTATTTACAGGGATCGGCCCCACCGTGACCCTAGCAGGGGTATGGAGGGGATGCAGGGCGCAGAGGAGGACTTAGGCTCTGCCTGGATGCCAGCCATGCTCTGACTCCCTGGCGTGCTGCAGAGCCTTCCATGGAGGCCACGCACCACCTCACAGGCCTTGCAGCCCAGGAAGCTATAAGGGAAAGTATTAACAAGGGGACCACAGAGAGGCTTCCTGGGTATGCCTCTAGGCTGCTAACAAAAGCCCCTGTCAGGGCTTTCTCTCACCAAATGCCTAGCCTTCAATGGCTTCTACCCTTGGACAGTAGGAATTGCTGCTCCCATGTTCACAGGGTGTTAAAAAGGCTAAGATAACAAACTTTGGCCAGTGTGCACACACTGGCGAGCCAGGGTGGTCAGCCGGTCCTGCTTCTGGGCTGGGTTGGCACTGTCACGTATCGTGACCCTGGAATACTTGACTGAGATGCCTCCAGCCCCGTCTGTGCTCAGATCCTGGGATACTCAGTCCTGCACCTGTGACTCCTCTGTGAACCTTTTCTTCCAGGATCCTCCCCTGCCTAGGAGTATGCTAGTCCTGGACGAGACACTTCTGGTCCTGGAGATGGGCAAGGAGCAGTTGATGTGCGTTACACCGTTTTGCCCTCATGCAATGCTTGGGTCAAGGGACCCCATTATCACCCCATTGTTACAGATGAGAAAGCAGTCCCACAGTGATGACGGACCTACACAACTTCCCACAGCCAGGAAGGGGCAGAGCTCAGGCTGTGTGACTATTCCCTACTACACACAAGGGGTTGGGGGAGGGGAAAGAGTCTCTGGTCCAGAGTCCCTACAAGGAAGTGACAGGAGAGAGGCATCTTCCTGAAAGCACTAGACAGGAAATGATGCTTTGACTATGGAAGTGGCAACAACCTGGATCTTCCAGGATGTGAATGAGGACCGACCCCAGCCATGCCAATTGCTGAGGTGTTCTCCAGCATCAAGCAAGCCACGTCATCTCTGCCACAGTGCCGTGGAGCAGACACTGGCCTCCGTCCCATTACAACCAGCAAACTGAAGCCCCATAGGTTCCTTTGCTCACCAGTGCAAGAGTCACCACGTGGTGTGAATGGGAATGGACATATGCCAACATGGCCCTAAAGTCTACTGCCTGCAGGGGGTGGGGGGTAAGGGGGCTGGCCCTTGGCGACGCTCACCCAGACCTGTCTGCACACCCGTAACTCTTCTGTCATTTCCTATGTGCAGCGCTTGACTCTCACCACACCCCTGAGGGAGGCAGAACGCTGCTCCTGTTAGTAAGTGGAGGTAGTGAGGTATGAGGCAAGCTAGAATTCAGTCTTAGTTCTCTGCCCCACCTCCATGAATGAGGCTAGGTAACGGACAGTCATCCTAGAAGACAGAGCACATCCTCTGCCATCTTTGAAACTGTGCCCACCCATGCCACCAGGCTTTCAGCTCCTTTCTTCTGCGTGGGTTTCTCCACACAGCTGCTCCTACCTTCCTCAGAATGACATCTGTTCTAGAACTTTCTATGGCTCCCACGGAGTGACCAGTGTGTGAAGATCCACCTCCGTTGCCTGTTCCACCCCCCCCCCCACTGCCCTCTCACCTCCCAGTGCTCACTACAATGTCACACTGCCATCTCTTCCCTCAGACTCACACTCTACACACCACACTTCCAAGAAGACCCCCGCCACGCTGACCCCCTTACACATCTGCCATTTGCTTCTCTTCCAGTCATATGTAAGTGCACACGCGTGACTCCTCCCCACCTTCCCAGCTGGGCTCTGTTTCTTGTCAGTCGGGTTCCAGTCTACCTGCCTGAGTCCTGCTGAACACTCAGTGTATCCCCGCTTCTCCAGCCTTACTGCAGCCCTTGCCACACTGTCAAGCCCAGCCCCTCACAGCCGGGACATGCTGCCTGCCCTGGGACACGGGTATCACTGGGTCAGGTCTTCTGTGGCTAGAGCGTTTAGGCGAGCTCCTGCCAAGATGCCATGTACTGAGTCACTCGCCCATTGTCTTTTCATTAGCTGGCTGGATGTGACTTACAATTTAATAAGGGACATGTGATGAATTGAAGGTCAAGGTTTTCAAAACATCTCTCAATGTGGAAAATGTGAATCAAAGAGAGAACTTGGCACAGGCTGGCCGCTGCCAGAGCCAGCTGCTGCCAGCCTGGCGGGTTGGTGTCAGAGCTGAGCCTGTGCAGGCACCCGCCCCAAGAATCCTTGGCCTGCAGGCAGCTGGTCTTGGCTATATGAAGCATGGAGGGCATGCTCCTTCCCAGGCCTCAGGAATCTGCTTGTCCACCACGCAGACCCATTCATAACTGCCCTTTCCTCCACAGCAGCCTGGAACTTTCTGCTACAGCACCAAACCAGCTCGGTTTATCATTAAGGTCTCAGAATAAAAATCGTGGGAGAACTTTCTAGAATCCTGAACAAAGTGAAAGCTAAACATCCCTAGAGTTAGTTTTCTGGGCATTTTTGCTAGAACATGTTTGATCATGGAAACGCTCCCATAGAAAGCAAGCCTCACAATGTCCATGGAGGTCAGGTGGACACCCATCCTCTGCCGGGTCAGTGGCATGCGGTGCTCAGTGTGCAGCTGTCACTGTGTGAGTGAAGAACTGACCGGTGACACTTGGCTGGGATTGGGGTTGGCTTAGTAGATTTGATTTGCATTGAATTTTTGGCCCAGCCAAGCCACCTGTGCAGAAGCCTGGGGAATGGGATGGAGAAGCACTTAAGCAGCCACCCTAAATCCTACAGAGGCAGGAAGATGTCTTCCTCTCCCACCCTCACTGTCTTCTGTTCCCACTCATGCCCTAGGAATCTAGGAAACAGCGCTTTAGGGGGGTGGGGCTGATGCAGTGACCTGTAAGACGCTACGCCCGCCCCACTAAGGGCGGTCAGCCCCGTGGAGGCCTCGTCCATTACGGGAATACCCCAGGCAGCTTGCAAAAGGCTTCATTTCAGGAGCCCTAGGGCCCCTCGTTAGTTAGCTTTTCTTTGGCGGCGATGGGGGCTGAGCAAGTCTGACTCTAGCAGCATATACGCAGGTCCCAGCTATAATAATCACTTAAAGGAGGCGGGAACCATTATGACGTCACGCTCCTGGGCTTTGCTTACTGTTTCTTAAATTGCTTTTCAGACAAGTCCCAGGTGGTCCCATAGCAACAAGCAATGGCTGAATACCTCCAACACACCAGGCACACATGAGCCTGGTCTGGACTTTTCAGTGTCTCTGAGAGGCAGGACCCTGGCTTCCCTCCATTTCCAAGCCAGGAAATTAAAGGAAGACAGAGAAGTAAAGGACTAGGCTGCGGTCATTCGGGGCCTGGGGGATCCAGAGTTCCTGCTTCCTGCTGCACCAGGCCACACCCATGGTGGTGCTATTAAATGGGGGATAGGGGTTGTTGCTATTGTTGTTGTTGAGACACCAGGCTAGCCTGGAACCTGCTATTCAACTTAGGTTGACCTTGAACTCCTGACCTTCCCAAATGCTGCTGATTACAGGCCTTCTCCGTCATGTCCAGGTGGTTCTGGCTCTTTTGAGATAAGAGTCTCACTCTTTAGTCCAGGCTGATCTGACTCACTATGTGAAACACCTCTAGGCAGATGCCTTTGGCTTATCTGGTCCTGGAACCTGGGCAGTACAGGGGGACATCAAAAGCCAGCCCGTGCAGCAGGGGATAAGGCTAGGATTTCTCTGCATGCTTCTCCCTGAAGCAAGAGGAGACCCTGAGGCCAATCAAATCACCATGACAGCTGGCCCTGTAGCACACTGCACATCACATGGTTCTGAGCAATTATCTGAAGAAGAGCAACGAGGCACACCTGGTGAAAGGGGACATAAAGCCCAGGTTCCATGTTCCACACTAGGAAGCCTCAAAGGTGAGACCACTGAGGCACAGATGGGCACAAGTACACAGCCTCACGTATGTACATATTCCTATGTATGTGTACACACATACATGCACATAATACTTGTAGGACATTTACTTGGTGGCTCCCCCAAAAGTCCCCCACCCTCAGATTGAACCAGGTACCTCTCTTCTCTAAACCATTATCACAGGGTAGTGAGAAAAGTCCAAAAGGATAGCTGAACCCTTTACCCATAAGACTACAGTACCATACAGAAGCCTGTATGAAGGTCCAGATACAGAAATAACTGGGCAAAACCATAATGATTGAGACTCCTATGCTGACTGTTGATCATGGCTGGATGCAAGGCTGAGTAACTCCCAAGTGTCATCTCATGGAAACTCCAGTGTCCCCAGAAGGAAGATCCATCCTCGGTCAGGACAGGACAGGGCTTGCACACTAACTACATAGCTCTGCCACATTCTTCTGTGTCTTCAGTGTGCCTGGCACATTCCTAGACCCCAAGGACCTAATGATGATCAAGACAGAGCAGTCCCTGATACTGGGCACACTGAGTACTTAATGACTAGTCCATACTATCTCCCCACAGACAGCCACTGACTCCTTTCATAGAGACACACACCTCTGCCGAAGCCCAGTCCCTACTGTCCCTTCTAAGGAGGTGGTTCATGCTAGACGCTATGTCACCGCTTTGATTTAATAACAGTTGACAGAACCCAGGTCCTGCAGGCTAATTTCTGGCTAAGGACACGAGAGCAGACCACGCCTATGTTCTGGAAAATCAGAAGCCGTCTCCCTCACTCCCTTGTTCTGTGTCTTTGCCACTACTGCACTTCTAAGCATGGCACTCAAAGCAGACCCACACCCCATCCTCGCATCCCCAGGCCTCAAATGGAGACAATAATCAGATGTTTTGGCCACTCTTCTTCAGCTGGTTCAGCTATCAGGAAACACATCTGGAGTCTCAGATACTCTCACCAGGAACCTTGGGAGCACCCTTGTGGTCTCCAGCAGGGGTTATGGCCCAGTGGAAGAGTGCCTGCACGCCCGAGGACCTGGATTCCACTCTTAGCTCTGAAGCACAGCAGTAGCTGTGGACACTCGGATCTATGCATCACACATTAATGACTATGGTGCTTGTCTGGCAAAGGAGAAAGAGGGGGCACAGGAACTTTACAGACCTCGCCTTGAGTTATAGAGCAAACCATTTTCACCCAGAATCTGCCTCAGACACCCAGGTTCCTGACAACCACCATAGATTCAGTTTGATTCAGTGACAGTTCTGACATTCCAGAAAGACCCTGAATTGACTACAGGTCCTGCTGTGTCTGTCCTGGGTTGACCCCAGCCACTACTCCTCTCCACAGTCAGAGTGCTACAGCTTTACCCAGTCTCACCTCTGCCATCTCCAGAAACCAGCCCACCAGGAAGCAAGGGAGTGTGTACACTCGAGGTTGTGCTTGTGCACAAGTGTATGCATGCGTGTGTGCATGTGAGTTTGGGGGAGGATTCCTAGTATGTGGGAGCTGGAAGATCTAGCCCCCCTCAGCCTTGGCTACTGACTGCCATGTAGTTAGTGGCCAGCAAGGTTCACTTTCCCACAAGTATGAGAAATCAAAGCTATTACATGAAATATTCCCATATGCTTGCATTTAAGCCACTTTCCTTTATTAATATAAGCTCAGGGGCCCTGGTTTGTATCCTGCTAGATCAAGTCTATCTGGAAGTTTCATAAGAAGATAAGGGCTAACTTTGACTTAGGAGCTGCAGGAGCCTGGCTGGGGCTCAGCCAGCTTCTCACTGTGCAAGCAGCCCTTCCTGCAGCCCAGTAAAGTGGCTCAGAGTGTTAGTGAGGGGCCCAAGGAGACACTGCAAGGGGGTCCAGACCTGGAACCCAGGCCCACAGGAAGCCCGGGGTCCTCCCCACCCCTCCACTTCACCCCACCCCAGCTGTCCCAGTACAGAATCCTAGATGGCTGACTCGTCATGCTCAGGGGCGTGAGGGAGCAGGCAGAGGTGATTGACGTACAATGTGGCCCCACTGTGAGGGACCTGGCCCAGGTGGCAAACTTTCTTATACCCTCCCTGACTCAGGGTTAACTCATATGTGACAAACCACCGGGCCTCCAGTTTGACCCAGTTTTGCAGATGTGGAAGGCAAAGCCAGCTGCTGCCCCTGGCTTGCTGGTGAAGCTGGACAAGAACTATACACTTCCAGGAACTTAGCTCCCCCACTCTGAAACAAAGAGCTGGCTGGTGCACCCCATCTCAGGCTGCTGTACTTGCTGATTCTCACGAGTGCAGGAGCTGTGCATGGCAACTCTCCACCCGGCGTTCTCGGTCAAGGAAAGGGCAAAGAAGCACCTTCAGCCCGCACTGGCTCAGAGTGAGACCCAAGCACAGTGACAGGTACTCCATGTGCACTGGATGATGACACTGCTGTCACCATGCTGCTCCCCCCATCTTCCTGAAATCGAGGAGTCAAAAGCTACAGGCTGTCACTGAGAGGTCTGGGGACCTAGGATTCAGCAAACCTCTGCAAGTGGACACTTCTGCTTACCATGAACTCTGTCAGGCAGCCTGGGGGAGACTCTTAGCTCTACCATTTGCTGGCTTTGTCACCTGGGACAAGTTACCTGAGCCTTAATGTCCTTACCTATGAGACTGGGCTGTTGTTAGCACCCAATAACAGATCCCTAGCGCCCAGTCTAACTCCGAGTACTTTTTAACACACGTCACTTACTGAACATGACAGCTCACCTTCATCTGTTTCGACACTTCACTAGATCACAGCTGGGCAAAGGTGGCTGGCACAAAGTCCACGCTATGATGCACAGCTCAGGAAACTGGTGCTGGGCACTCAGCGACATGGCTACAGGATTCCTACGTCATCAGCCAGAGGAAAATCTGTGTTTCTGTGACCACTCTTTCCAGCTGTGTGGCTCCAAATTGCCACTCACCGTCCCCTGGGGCCTCAATATCCTTATCTGTGGAGACTCTGAATTGTCTCTGAAGGCCTTTGGAAACTCTCAAGTCCCACTGGCTGCTTTTGAGACTCAGTACAGAAAGGTGGTCCCAGTTCACGGCCCCCAACTCCCTGACCGAGAACTTCTATAGTCAGTTGGTAAAGGTACAGATTCCCAGGTCAGTTGAAGCAGACCCTCCAGGGGCAGCACAGCCCCCAGGCAACTGGGAGAACTCCAGATAACTAACACTGCTACTGAGTTCCCAAGCCAGCAACACGGATTTCTAGGTCCCATGATCTAGCCAAACACTGGATTTAGACAACATTGCCTTACAGCTTGGCTCCATGACTTTATCACCTGTCTGGTTCTGAGCCAAGCTTTGGGCCTCTCCGAGCCTCTGTCTACTCCTGTTACAAGGAAGCACAAGTTTCAAGCAGGGGTGTGTGTGGAAAGTGACAGGTCCTCTCTTTCCTGACCTCCCTTATCCAGACTCTAGGGACTCATCGGACATTTCAAAGGGAGCTGGTGGAATGAAGGTAGAGTGTGAGGCCTGAGTAACTGACTCCCCTAGTCCTCAGGGCCCCATGACCCCTCCCTCCTGTGTGTTTACACTCTTAAGAGAAAGCCAGGAACATGGTCTAAAGTAGAGAGATGAAGCCACACAAGTTCCCAGTCAATCCCTGAGGAGGGAGGTGTCCTCTCACAGTGAGGGACTACAGGGTTCAGCGCTGTGTTATGGAGGTTGTTAGCTTCTCTTGCCTCCTTCTTCCTTTCTATACCCACAGGGCTAGAGGTGCAGAGCCCAGGCCCCCATAAATGGGTGGACATGGCTGTGTTCTCAGGTGTGTTCTCCACTAGGGCAGGCAGGGGTCAGCTGGACAGAAAAGTGGACCAAGTAACAGTGCAGTGGTCTGCAGAGCCTGGCAAGGGGGGTGGGGAGGGTGGGAGAGGAGAGAAGGGGAGCCAGACAGCCTGAAGGAGCCCACAGAGGCTGCCAGTGAGAGCGCTCCTGAGGAAGAGGCCTAGTTAACCACGTCATTGTTAGCTCTCTCTTATCACCACCTGCTCCTTCCTTTTTCAGGACTTGCGTGGAAAACACCCACTCATATTGTGGCTCCACCCACCCTCCTGGCAGCTAGAACAGCTGATGGGGGGAAGCAGTCCTAGCTTCTCAGAAGCCCCAATGAAAGAGAGAGGAAGGAGAGAGAGAGAGAGGGAAGGCAGGCAAGCATACCCTGGACCCCACTCACCTCTTACCCACAGTGGGAATCCCGATGCTCCTGACAGGCCAGCAGTGGGTGGGCTTTTGATGGACAGGGCTGGTGATGTCCTAACTTGGGGTGGATAGACAGACCCCAGAGGAAGGGAGTTGAGAGCGTGGGAGGAGCTTAGACTTGGGCCCCGTGAGCCAAGCACACCAGCTGTATCTGAGTTATCAGACCAACCTTGAGCACACGCCCTGTGAATTTTCAACAAGGTTGGTCCCATCCTCTCTGGCAGCCTGGTTTGCTGGTGCTCCCCATGCAACACACAAGTTTTGAGTACCCAAGGGAGCCAGGCCCTGTGCTAATACATCACAGAGTCTTCACTCTGTACTCATGGCAGTCCTGGGAGCAGGTGTGAGGTCTATCTTTCAATGAGGTCACTGTGGCCTGAAGCAGATGACTAGCCCTGTAATGTCCCCCTGCCTCTGCTGAGCACATCACCTGGGGGCCACCACCTGATTGTGTGCAAGGCTCTAGGCCAGGTCCTGCTAAGGACAGCACAAGCCTGCCACTGCAAGCCTGCCACTGCCACAGCCTTGAAAGCCCACTAGTGAGGAAGTGACAGGGCCTCTGAGACACATGCACAGAGCTGAGGAGACGGGAGGGCCAATGTGGTCGGGGATGTACAGTGTTGGGGAGGAACACTGGGCACCCTGGAGGAACAGGGAGGAGGGCTCCCTAGAGGAGCAGGAGGTACTTGAGGCTGGCAGCAGAGGTGAGGAGATGCTACCCTTGGAGCCCAACACTACCTCCTGTCCCTCAGGAGTAAGCTCAGGCAAGCCTGCTACCCTGTCTACAGTAAGGACCAGTAAGAATTCAGGAATAAAAGATACTGAAAATGGGTTAAATAAATAAAAAAAAAAAACCCTCCCGATGAAGAAAAAGCTCACAGACAGACAGCTTCACAGCTGAAGTCTCTGACCTCTGCAAAAAGAATCAACCGATGCCAGGATTTCAGCTCTTCCAAAAAGGAAGGTTGGGTGGCGGTCCTAATAAACCCTTTTATGAGGCTGATGTCACCCTAATACCTAAGCCAGGGAGACCACAGGAAAGTAACAGGCTAGTGTACATGGTGAACGCAGGCGACATAAACATCCTCGGCGCACACGAGGTCACGAGGCGGGTGCTTCACCCTGGTCTGTGAGGCTGGTCTGCCCTGGCAGCTGATGGGAAGCATCACACCAGCAGAGGGGACATCACACCAGCAGACGGTACCCACACAAGCCTGATGCAGAACAAGCTCGGCCTGCAGCTGCCCTTGAGGGAGGGAAAGGTCTTCAACACAAGAGTCATCTATGAAAACACCACGGCTGACTGAATCCATGCGGAATAACAGCTTTCCCATGAGATCTGGCAGAAGGCCGGGGCAGCTCTAAACGCCCCCACTCAGGACCAGCAGACAAATCGGGCAAGAAAAAGAAATCAAAGGCATTCACATGGGGCAGCGAAGGCACCTCTAACCACAGACAACATGATGTCGTAAGCCAAACCCCAAGACTGCACAAAAATCAGAAGAAAGTCTTAGACTCTGTATGAAGCCACAAAAGACTCCAAACAGCTAGAACAGGGATGAAGACATTCTACTCCATGAAATAAAATTATACTACAAAGCCATAGCAACGAGATCCGAATGATTCCAACATAAAAACCAACACACAGGCTTGGGGGCGGAGGACCAATCACACATGGTCAACTCACCTTGGCAAGGGCATCAAGAGGACACAAGGGATGGAGGATAATCCTGTCAGTAAATGGTGCTGGGAAGCCTGCCCTTTTACATGTAAATGGGTAAGATTGGATGCCTGTCTTATTCTACATGTGAAAATCATCCTGATGTGAATTAAAGAAAAATAAGCCATAAGACTTAAATGTAAAGTCAGAAACCACAAGACTCCTGGAAGAAGTCCATGGCTTGAAATGTGACTTTTGGGGGTGGGGTCAGGGTTTGGGGGTGAGGGAGGCTTGACTCAGGATTTCTCTATGTAGCTCTGGCTGTCCTGGAACTCGCTCTGTAGACCAGGCTGGCCTCAAATTCATAAAAATCCTCCTGCCTCTGCTTCCTGGGTGCCCGGATTGAAGGTGTGCACCACCAGCACCTGGCAGAAAATGGCTTATTGAATAGCATACTAGCAGATGAAAATACAAGAGTAACAAATAAACAAGATAATAACGTGTCATAGGTAATAAATGCACGGATAAGACTACAACAACCTCAGAGTATCTATCTACACAACAGGAGAGACAAATGAAAAGGTAGCTGATAAACAGGGAGAATATTTGCAAGCTGTGTATCTGATTAAAGAGTTAGTACCCAAGATTTAAAGGGCACATAAGCAGGCAGGTGGTGGGCATTTAAGACACTTCTTCAAAAATGAGCAAGATGGCCAAGAATACAACGACGAAAAGGTGTTTGGCATCAATTAACTGACAAGGAGATGCAGACCAAAACGGTCTGTGATGCCACTGCACAGCCATTAGCATGGCGGCCATTGAATCCAAAATGCAACAAGTGTGGGTGGGAGAGAGTCTGGAGAATGCTTGCTCACAGCTGGATTGGGGGGCGGAGTGTAGACTGTCGTGGCCATTATGATAAACAGGGGATCAAAAACAGAACAACCAAACACCCAGCAATCTCTCTTCTCGGTGCCTACCCAAAGGAAATGAAATCTCAAAGAACTACCTGCACACCCTGACTGCAGCACCAGTCACTAAAGTGGCAACGTGGAGCAGCCGCCACGGATGGAGGGACACAGAAAACGCAGCTCCTAGACAGCCTTAAAAAGAGAGATCCCGCCTTGTGCCAGAAAGCACCTGAATGGAAGACATGCTAGGTGAAATAAAGCAAAATGTACATGGGGAGGAGACAGGATGGCGGTTACCAGGGTCAGGGCTGGGAGGGAAGGTTGACTCAGAAAACAGACAGCGGACCGTGCGCTGAGCACACCTGGGAAAGATCAGATGAAGACACACATGGCATACCGTGTGCAGGACTTTGCTACGCAAGGTCGTAGCTGTTCTTTGTTGTGGCTATGGATCAGATATGACAGAGGTAATTTGCTTCCAAAGAGTCACATGAAGGAAGCTGGATCCCCACACGGTGATGCTTCAAGGTGCTGTTTTCAGTAAGAGCTGATGTCTCATGCTTCTTAAAACACTTTCCAGTGCTAAATCAAAGACCCAGCTACAGATTGGTTTTTGGCTTTGTTTTATTTTGCTTTTGAGATAGGGTCTTACTCTATAGCCTATGCAGACCTGGGTTCCTAGGATTCTCCGGACTTAGTTTCTATACCTTTCGTTATTGGCTCCTCAGGACTCTAAGTCAGTACCTCCCACCCTGCAGACTTGTGATGAAAGGAAGTTAGGTCCTGACTGAGCCTGTGCCTCACAACTCCCTCACCTGTGCCATTATATCTGCACAGACGGGAAGTAATCCAGCTGCCCACTGTGGTAGGGCTGCTGCCCTACTCACACAGGGCGATCCAGCACTGGGGCTCCACTTCCCAACAGAATGCCTATTAGCAGCAAGGTAGAAAGACAGGGCAGGGGTGAAAAATCAGAATGCATGTTGTGTGGTTCTGGTGTCCTGAGAGGGTGACCCAGAAGGGCCTGCCCACTCTGGCTGCTTCCCCAGCCCCACAACCTAGTCTACTGGTGAGAAAGGTCAGCAGGTCTCAGGAGGGAAATATGTTGCATGGCCCCTGGAGAGCTCTTAAGCCAGCCCAGGTCATGAAAGCCAAGGCTTGTGCAATGGCCCTGGCCAGTGGGGACAGGAGTTGCAGCATGAAGGCACGTGGGTGCCTGCATGGGACACTGGCCCCATGCCATTGTCACTTCCTGAGCTGAGCTGACCCATGTGGCAATGGGCAGCGTGCACAGCGGGGACAGTGGTTGGCTCTGCCTTATCTATAACTTGCTGGATACCTAAAGTTAGTTCAAAATTGAAAGTTCACTTAGACTTTAAAAATGGGAAATAAAATGTCAGAACTAAAACCAAGTCTCTGGCACTCAGTAGACCCTAGGGAAGAGTAAACAACTCTCCACACCCCGCTGCTTCAGCCTCTGGAAGGCGCTCTGCAAGTCCACACAAGAAGTCCTGTCCTCTTCTCTGCAGCTCCTTAGCACATGCTCAATGGTAACTTCCTACCCAGAGATGCCCACAGTGATAGGAATTAGTCACTCAAGCTTCACCATTGGCCTACTCCCGCCCCCCTCCCAGCTTCCATAGCAACAAACCATAACTACAACTAAGAAGATAACAACCAAGAATTGGGGTTTCTGTGGGATCACCCCAAGAAAATAAAGCAATAACACACCTTCCAGAGTACGCCGCCGCTGAGAAAGCCAACTCTTACATCACAGATAGGCACGTAAATCTCAGCTGCGTCATTTACCACTGTGGTATCTTAGCCACAGTCCTTTCTCAAGCCAGTGGGGACAAAGTTCCTCCCTGTCTCTGGACCGAGGAGATCTATGGCAAGCCTCTGGCCTAGCCAAGATGTAAGCTGCCACACTTGGTGCCAGTGCAGCATAGCCCCAGGGAGCCTGATGGTACTCAGAGTGGAGGAAAGGTATACCCCTCAGAAGAGAGCTGGCTAGCCTTGGCTACAACCTCCAGTGCTGCTGGGGGGGGAGGGGGGGCGGGGAGCTCAAGAGCCAGCCTCAGCCCTTATCTAGACCAGCCCATAGGCACAGAACCCTGACATACCCCTGTGACTACAGGCCAAGAATCCCAGGGGCTCTGCTCAAAGTGCTTGTCCATCCAGTGAGCACATGCTGGTCACACTGGCCAGAAAGTGTGACACAGGACTATCTGTGCACTGTCAGCCAGAGACTTGTTTGGCCCACACTGATGGTTAACAAAAACAAAACTGGAGTCAATAGCCGATCATCTGTACATCATTTTAAGCCTTTTGTCTTAAAAAATGAGGGAATCTGGGGGCCACAGAGACACACTGAAGCCACCTTTCCACACAGACATAACTTTTCAGCTAGTCCCAGACAGCTCTTGGATGATCTCAGTGTGCTACTTCCTCTCAGGTGAGCACGCTGATGTCACCTATGGTTGCTGCAAAGGGTAGCCCAGATCCAACTTGTCCCAGGAACCCTCAAGTGTGCCTCACTGGCCCTGCAGAGCCAGGACCTTGCTTCCCATGGTCATGCACCATGTGCCCCAACGCGTGGTTGGTACACCAGTCCCAGTGAGGATACAGGGAACTGCTGGGCCAGGGCCTCTCCAAATCCCTGCAGTAAGGAGCACCTTAATCTACAAAGAGGAAAACTAAAGCCTGCAGTTTGTCCAGGGTACCCCAGCTACTGAACAGTGAGAAAAGAGAGCCACTGTGAGAGATCCACCACACAGGAAGAGCTGATCTTGGGGCAGCTCAGAGCAGTCAGTTATCCTCTGGGGCACTTGCAATGGACAAGAGCATCCTGGCCCAAACTCTGTGTCACATTCCTGGGAGATCTGGAGACACTGTAGACTGTGAATGGACTCTGGAACCCAGCAAAACATCCGAGCGGGCCAAGCAACACCAGGACTCCAGAAGCTCTCTGGTAACGTTTTAGCTAATTCCTATACACTAACACCTTCTGGTGTAAACGTGAAGCAGACAAGGCCTCACCAGGATTCATGAGAACCAGTATGTTCAAGGTGTCTGGAAAAGCAGGACATCCTTGCAGTGAGGTGCTGGGCTCCTGCACACAACTCAGTAGCTGTATGCCTGGCCAGTTACTTTCCAGTCCTGGGCCCCAACTTCCTATTCTAATATGGAATCAGCAAAGGAAACAGTTACTGGAAAGGAACCTAGGCGATGGAAGAAAACATTCTCCAACCACAGATCTGACAAGGAGACAATATCCAAAACACAGGAAATCCTTCAACTGTACAGCAAAAGTACATGTGACCCAATGCCACCCCAATTAAAAGGTCCGAGCAGAGGGTACAAAGCAAATGGGTGTGGGGATAATCTCTTGTGCACTGTATGGGAGATTGAACTGTCAATATAAAGCTGATTAGCCAATAAGACGAGGCAGGATTAGAAGGTAGGACATGTAGGAGGAAGAGGGGGTTCTGGGAGAGGGACAGTCATGCTAAGAGAAGATTCAGCCCCACAGACAGAGGACAATGGTCACAGCCACCTGGCAGAACTTAGAATAGAATAAAGGGATTTAAGTTATAAGTTAGTCAGGAAAAGATCCAAGGCTTTTAGCCTAGGCATTTATTCATTAAAAAAAAAAAATCTCAGAGCCATGACTTTGGGGAACAAAGTGGCATGAGCGAAAAAGTTCACGGTTACAAACAAGTGGTCAGCGGGTATGAAAGTATACATGAATCCTGGAGCTTCACCTCACATCTCCTTGCATGACGTCATCCAAAGACAAGAGGTACTAAAGGCTGGTGAGGGAGGAGTCAGGTTCCTGGGACTAACAAGGGCAGAAACCACCATGGGAATTAAAAACAGACCACCTGAACCAGCAACCTCGTTACTTGGCATCTATCACTCCGCACAAGTTTAAGTCAGAATCTCACGAAGAGGTGTCTGCACATCTCTGTTCACTGAGGACTAAGCCCAACAGGCAGGCTGTGGGAACAACTTCAGGGTCCACTGGGAGATGAGCAGATGGGAATGTGGCGTGAATACACAGTGGAGTTACTATGTAGCACTTAAAAGGGAGGCCATGCAGATGGACTTAATGCTAAAGGCTCTGAGTCGGCCACAGGACAAATACAGAGTGACCCCTCTCTGTAAACTCTCAAAAACAGGCAAGCTCAGAGAAGTGAGTGGTAGTTGCCACGGACCAGGGAGGGGACAGATGGAGCTGTTCAATACCCAGTTTCAGTTTCAGTGAGGTTACCTTCTGTAGACCTGCTGCAGACATGTGCCCACCCACAGCTAACAATGCCGTCCCATACTGTAAAGTCGGGTCTCTTAGGAGAGTAGATCTCGAGTATTCTTCCTGCATTTCAAAACTCAAATTAATACCACCTGACTAAAACATGACAGCAAATAGTGAGAGTTTGCTAGGGTCCTGGACCTGTTCTGTATCCACATGGTGGTTGTGACTTCTTAAGAATGTCTTACATTTCATTAGAAATACACCAAAAAAAAAAAAAAAAAAAAAAAAAAAAAAAAGTCGATTTTATTTCATGGTAATTACAGAAGCAAATAAGGCAAAGACGATGAAGGACTATTGCCTGCGTCTGTCTCACGGACCAGCATGGTCGTCAGTGATGTGAGTGACCTGGCTCAGTGCCTAAGAAACCTCAGCATCACTTCCAAGACTCAGCCTCAAAGGGGAGCAAGAGGGAGGCTGCAGGAGCCACCGGGACTCCGGAACAGTGGGCTGGTGGTGGCCATGCAGCAGCGGCCAGGTGTGAGTGGTAGCTTAGAACTGTTTCGGTTTTCATTTCCCAGGGCTGATGTTGAACTTCTCAGACCCCCCACTGACCACCTGTCCATTCTTTGAGAGCGGTATATTAAGGTCCTCTGTGCATTTTAAAAATTGGGTTTTGTGGCATTCCAACTGTAAACACAGAAATGCACACATACACATAAGGTCCGTGAGCTCACTTTATCAGATGTCTGCCCACTGCCAGGCCTCGCATCTCGGGCAGGGCTCCCACTACTTGGATGAACACTTCAGATAGTCCTTGCTTCCTGTCCAGCTAGGCTTCAGGCAGGTTTCTGGAGGGCAGCTGGTGTTCCTGGACAGAGAGCCTGTACCATCTGGATACACTTGGTCCCAAGGGCCTCCTTGAAAGACCTACTTTGAGATCTAAAATTTCTGGGGGTTGATCTCCATGGTTGAGAAACACAATAAGTACAGCGGCCTCTGTGGGTGAGGTGGCTTCTGTAGGGCTTCTTCCTGCTTTCCCTGTGGGCCATGAACTTTCAGAACAAACGCACAGGAGTGCCGGAGGGCTGCCTATCCTGTACTCTTCCCACATGTATAACCAACGTAATTAGGTTAATAGACCTACACACTCAAGCTGACAACAGATGATTAGGCTAATTACCCCTCCTTAAAAGATCAATTAGGGCCGTGCTGCCCAAACTGTATTCTGAGAAATGGTGCCAGGCACACAACAGCAAGGCTCCTTAGACTACACATCTGGCACCAACTGGGCTGAACCAGGACTCTGGTTCCTTCCACGCAGCACTTCACAGCTGCTTCAGAACAGCGGCCAAGCATTGGGGGGGGGGGGGGGGAGAAGGAGGGGACATGACACAGGCTGGAAGAGCTGTGGGGTCCAATCAGTGGCACGGAGGAGGAGGGCTCTGTAGAACCCAGCATGGTTCTAATCGCCAAGGGCTGTCAGAGCACAGATGCAGGGTCAGGATGCACAAGGAGACCCTGTATGCCCCCAGGCTTGCTGTGATGCTGACGGCCTTCGGATTTCAGTTTCAAGAGCAAAGATATTAACAGAAAGGACAGGCTGCACACACACTACTTGGGGTGCTGAGGCAGGAGTATCTTAAATTCCAGGCTAGTATGGGCAACTTAGCAGTTCCTATCTCAAAATAATAAGGGGACAGTACAGCTCAGTGGGAGAATACCAGGCTAGCCCTGCATTCAATGTCCAGCAGACAGACAGACAGACAGACAGACACACACACACACACACACACACACACACACACGCACACGGGCAGGGCAGGCAGACAGACGAACAATCTGAGACTGGCTCTCTTTATTGGTCACTGTGGAAGTAGAAAACCAGACTACTTAAGGTCAAATAGGAGGTCCAGAACTTTATTCCTCAGGGTTGCTCACCAGGGTTCCTCCAATCCCCTGTTCCCTGAGGGCTCTAGCCCACTTGCCTGTGGCTCTTCCAACTTAGGGCAATCCTTCTCACCTCAGGGTTGGCATCAGTCACTGGAAGGCTTTAGCACAGACCCACAGCTAGTTCTGTTCTGATTTCAAGCAATGCCCAACCAGGAGCTGGCTCACTGATTTAGAGGTGCAGAATGCCTTCCTCACCAGAGTCAGGAATCGAAATGTCCTGAGAAGGGGACTATTCCAGGCGAGCCCATGAACACAGTTATTACCCAGACACTGAGAAGGACCCAGAAGATTAGAACAGATTGCAAGAATTAGTTTAAGGTCAAGCAGAGCAATCCAGTCAGAAGCTGAGAGAAGCCAGTTTGAGTCAGTCAGCTTAGACAGGAGTTTGGGCCAAAACAGCTGAGCTGAACCAGCCAGCCAGGGTTCAGAAAGAGTTTGAAAGGGTGAGTTTATTCCTGCAGTAAGCCTCCAAGACAACAATTACATCTGGCGAATAAAAGTTACATTTACATCTGGGATGGGGACTTCAGCAAAAATTAATTTTAGAAGCTTCTAGAATCAGGTGTTAGAGAGAGGAAAAGAGGAAAGGGGGAAGAAAACGAGGGATGGAGAAGGCCTTCAGGGCGCCTCTCTCTCTCTCTCTCTCTCTCTCTCTCTCTCTCTCTCTCTGTGTGTGTGTGTGTGTGTGTATGGGGGGGGTGAGAGTTGAAAGAGTCACCCTTGTGAGACTCCAACAGAGCTACTTAACAGAGCTCAGCACTAGAACAAGCTCAAAAAACCCCTGGGTTTTGCAGTTCTTCCGCCTCTACTTTGAATTTCCATAATATATTTATAAACGTGCTGTGAAGTGTGTGGACCCGACTCTTCCTGGAATGTGGAGGTAGAAATGGAGGCATTTGTGTTGCTCCTTCAGTTGACAGGGAACCATCAGAGTCTCAATGGTTGGTCAGCTTCCTACCACAGGGAGTAAGAGACTTCAGTTTTCTGCAGGGCCCCCTGGGGAAGGCACATCAGACACTGAGGAAACCAGCCAGACTTGATTCTCAGATCAAATGCCACTCATTTGGAGACAGAAAGTGGGGTGCAAAAAATCTCAAGCCAACTTCAAGAGGGTGGGGAGGCTCAGTGGTAGAACACTTGCCCATCATGTACAAGGCCCTGGGTTCCATTCTCAGCACTGCAAACATGAAAGAGGGAAACACACACACACACACACACACACACACACACACACGGGGGCGGGGGGGGGGGAGATGACACTTTGTAAGGTCCACTCAAGTACCCTAAGGAGATGAGAGCTTTGTAAAGCTAAACAGTGGAGGAGGCCAAACCAAGTCACGATGGGGCTACACCACAGGCTAATGACCTGTGCTATCACACAGGGTCACCTGTTCAGAGAGGTCCCCATACTAAAACTCTATCCTTTCTCAACAGAACTGAGCTTGCATTTTGTATGGGGTCCCACACATCAGCATTGGATACCTGGGCCCTACACTGCAGGGCAGCTCTCTTGCCCCACAGGTGGGCCCCTGCGTGAGGCAGCACACACTTCCATCCCTCCTTAAAGTGTGCAAACAGCTAGCCAGGGGAAGGGTGCACCACTCTTAGATCACAGGGTTTCAACATGGGGACTGCCACTGTGGCAGAGGCAGAGCCAACCATTGCCTCTTTCCTGAAAGTGGGGCTCAGGCTCCAGGGAAGGGGATGGCAGGGGGTGGGGGTGGTGTTAAAGCTTCTGGAGTGACAAGTAGCAAGTGCCACCAGCCAGCCGGAACTGGAGACAACACCCCCCGGACCTAGGTCACAAAGCCAGTTCTGTAAGTTTAATGATCAGTATCAGTAAAACCGTTCAACAGGAACAAAGCAAACACCGTAATCATTTAAGGCCCAGCCTCCTCCCTTAACCCCTAAAATTCAGAAAGGGCCAATTCAAGGATGAGGAGAGAGGACCTTGGGCTCGTTGGTAGAGAGTGTGCTTAGCATGCATGAGACCCTCGGTTCCCCTCCAAGCACCAAAGATAGGAAAGAGGAATGCAGAATTCTCCACCAGCAGCTGGCATATGCAACCACACTGGACAAGCTGGAGAGGCGTGTTGTGCCCAAGGGGAACCTCTGGCCAAGCACCATTCCACGTGCAGACATAACCACGTACAGACCAGATAGAAATCCTGGCCCTTAGGAGGTCAGGTACTGATGAAAGGAAGAGAAGATGCAGAGTAATTCACTAATTACAGAGCGGGTGCTTCAGTGAAAGCGTGCAATAATGGTGGCAGGCAGAGGTCAGGTGACGGGTCCCACACACCACCCGGTCTCGTGTGAAGATACCGATCACACCCATGTCATGGGCAGGAAAGCACACCCAAGTGAAGAAGCTGGTTTTCCCTTGGTCTTGAACTGGTGAGGAAAAGGGGTGTTCTAATCACTTCATGCCCACTGTGCTCCCCATTATTAAACAGGGCGGTGTCCCTCCAAGATCCCCCTTGTGCCCCAGAGCTATGGACAGCTTCAGTGCCAACAGACCAAACTCTGATTCCAGCTTTATCTATATCCACGCAACCAGAGGGGTCTCCCTCCCCGTGGTTTAAAAGGAAGATCCACTTAGTCTCTTCACTGAATACTCTATAGTGGATACTCCCAGAACCCAGTCATGTGACATGCCCCCCCCCATACACACATGCATACTTCACTGGCAATTCTACAGGGCTGGGCCATGTGCCACCCATCCCCTAATGACAGTACAAGTGACAGGTGGCTAAACACTGGGTACAACACTTAGCAAGTCGATGAGTGGCCCTGTACATGGGAAAGGTCTGTAGAATGGTGGAACCTTCCTAGACAGTGAGTCCTGGAGCTCTGCTGTGTCGAAGTCTGAAAGAGACCACACAGCTCACCCTGCATGAGGAGATGGGACAGTGGGGAATCCATTCTTACTGGTCTCCAGTGAGTCCCAGCAAGCAAGGACTTTCTAAACTGGCATTGATGGGGACCCTGTGGCACCTGGGCACTCAGGACCTGAGACACATCCAGAAAGCCCCAGGGTAGTAGTAACCCAGAGCTGAGCCGTGTGCTTAAATATCAATGCCTTAAACCAGCTGGTGACAAGCAGGCCCTGCCACCTACCCCCATCCCCCAAACTTCCAACTGGAACCCAGATCTGCTCAGCCCTGCCAGCATGCAGAGACGGGAGAGAGCTGACAAGATTGAGTAACCAGAGCAGCGGTTTAACAAACTCAAAATCCTTAGAACTTGCAGAACCTTGTGGGGACAGCGGAAGATCGGAAACCTTTACAGTCACCTTGGGAGGTGTGGGGGACCTGGATGTGCCCACTGCCCTTCTTCTGCATGGACACACTGAGGTAATGGGTATGCTCCTGAACGCCGGCTTGGAGCTCTCTGGGTTCAAAGCTGCCATGTGTCTGTATGCTGTTGTCTGAGCTCAGGTTTGGTCCCGAGGGCTGCCTCAAGCAAGCGGGAAGCTGGTTTGCCAGATGGTTTGCTCATGCTGGGCACTGGTTTTTACATTTTGGATGGTTAAGAGGTCTGTGGCCAATGTCCTCTCTAGGCCTGGACCCCAGGTTGCTCATATGATACAACATGATCTGAACCTTGGGCCTTTTTTTTAAGATTGTCACTCTGTTCTGTCTTTCTACACATCAGTAAGAGAGGAAGGAGGAGGGGAACCTGTGACAGATGGAGAAATACCCATTCTGGCTGTGGAGAGCACTCACAGAGCCCTACATTCATGGATGCCCTACTTCCAAGTTCCAGGCCGTGGAGACTGGGCCGGGGTGCCTTATGATCCCCTGTCTTTCAGGTGGGGACCTTATTTTTAGTACCAATTTGCATGAGGTGAAACTGGAATTTTGAGTGCGCCCAGACACCTGCTGGGGTCAGCCAGCTGAGCAGTGAGGGGCTGCACCCTAAGCCTTTGCTTCTAACACTGAGAACACACTAAGCAGCTGGGTGGAGAAGTACAACCAGGATTCTAATCCTTTTTCTTTGAAGAAAACGCTTTGAAGCATCCTACCAGCCCATGGCATCTCAGAGCTTCTTATCTCAAGGAATGTCTGGTGGGGAGGCCCTTCCCAGGCAGGCTTCCAGAAGGCCTGGCCCTGTACAATGGTGTTCCAGGAAGCAAAGAACCCTACAAAGATGCCCACTGTAGTCCCTGCACAGAGCCTGGCTCCTCTGCAGAACCTCAAGATCCCAGCATCCTCCTCTTCCCGCACTGTCCCCATGACTTGGGGGCCAGGCCTCCACATCTGGTAGGTAGAGGATTCTCAGACTCTGAAGAACTAAGCTTCTCCAGCTGCTGCCAGACTGAATGGGGTTGCAGCCCTGAGATCCCACCGGGCAAAGGCAGGCACGCAGCCCCAACTGTAAGCCGGGGTAGGGTCCACCAGGGAGGACAGGGGAGAAAGCCTGAGGATGCCTTCGCTCCTTTTATTTGGGAGTCGAGAGGAAATTTGGTTCCCAGGTTGGGAGAGGGGAATGCAAGATGTCAGGGGCAAGCTGGGGACCCCGCGCTATGGAAAGAGAGTGCGTGGGCTTGCCCGGGCTGCACGAAGGGTGGGGGTAGGGCTCGAGCCCCCGAGGAAGGCCTCGGTCTTCTAGGGCCTGCCAGGGCGTGCACGGTGCACCGGGGTCGCGTTTGCACTTAACGGGGGGGTCGTCGCCGGCTGCAGAGGGCCTCGGGCCCGGGGCCTCACTCACCTCCTGAAGTCAAAGGGCATCGTGCCGCCGAGCCGGTAGGAGCGTTGCAGGCCAGGCGGGCCGCAGCGCCGCGTGGGTCCGAGCCCGCTGCCAACGCCTCCTCGGCCGCCCCGCCCCCGCCAGCCGGCCCGACACTCGCCACTCGCCACTCGCCTCCCGCCGCCGGGAAGTGACGCTCCGCGCAGCCCATTGGGCGCCGCCACATCCCCCGGCCGCCCCTTCCGCCGCCCGGTTAAAGGGGCCCGAGGGCTGGCCGGGATGGGAAGGCCCGAGAGTGGGATGCTACCCAAGCCCAGGTCTCCAAGACTCACGCTTTGGTTCTTTTTGGCCTCTGATCCTTTTTTCCTGGGCTAAGTGGGGCCTCAGGGCAAATCCCTCTGCCTCTAGCAGTGGATTTTGTGCTTGTAAAACAAAGCCATTGCGTTGTCAAGATCAGAGAGAATGCTGCAAATTGGAGGTCCTTGCTTGGTGCTGGTTCTGGGTGAAGGTTAAAACTGGGCGATGGGCAACACAATCCTGGATTGAGACAGTCCACCCATCTCCCACCCAACCCTTGCTTCTTAGGAAAAGCCTTCTGGCTCCCAGGATCTACCACCACCCCTTTCTCTATCTGCATAACTGCTAACCCCGCTTCTCATAGGTATCATAGAAGACAGTTGGGGCCCCGATTTTGTGAACAGCCTGCCATCTTCTGAGAGCTTCTCCACCTGTTAGGGTTGAGCTTGGCTATCTGCTTTTATCATCTTTCATTTGGGGTTGGTGTCAACCAGTATTTATTGAGCATCTACTTGCCTAAAGTCATGTCCATGCAGGGTTATCCAGAAGCTCTGAGTATGCACAGTTAGAAATGGCAGTGCCGATTGCCCCTGAAAGCCTCGGTCTTTGGAAACACTGAAGTACAGAAAACAGCTCCCTCAACTTGCTGGAGGGGGCAGCTGAACTCCTGGGAAGAGGAAACCTCAATTGACTAGCCTCCACCACATTAGCCTAAGGGCATGTATGTGTCCTTTTGTTGTTTCTCTTAGTTCCTAAGTGATGATGTAGGGAGACCCAGCCCTCTGTGGGTAGCACCATTACTAGGCAGGTGGGCCTGGGACCAGAAGCTAGCTGAGTGTGAGCAATGGAGTCTGTCAGCAGCCTTCTGTCCTCCACAGGTCTTTGCTTCACTTTCTGTTTCACGGTTCCTACCTGGGTACCTGCCCAGATTTCACTCCCTAAGGGACTGTGGTGTGGAGCCAAATAAATCCTTTACTCCCAGAGTCGATCTGGTGGGAGTTTATCCCAGCAAAGAAAAAGCAAACTAGAACACGCATATAGGGGAAATCTGACTTCAGAACTTCCCTGGGTTCTGCTGCAGAGGCCTTCTTCAAAGTTGTGATCTAACTGCCAGTGGTGGCGCACACCTTTAATCCCAGCACTTGGGAGGCAGAGGCAGGCAGATTTCTGAGTTCGAGGCCAGCCTGGTCTGCAGAGTGAGATCCTGGACAGCCAGGGATACACAGAGAAACCTGTCAAAAAAAAGGTGGGGGTGGGGTGGGGGGACTGGAGAGATGGCTCAGTGGTTAAGAGCACTGATTGCTCTTCCAGAAGTCCTGAGTTCAATTCCCAGCAACCACATGGTGGCTCACAACCATCTGTAATGGGATCCGATGCCCTTTTCTGGTGTGTGAAGACAGCTACAGTGTTTTCACATACATAAAATCAATAATTCTACCAAAAAATAGTTTAACAACAAAACAAAAGTTGTGATTTAAGACAACAACTTAAGGAAGAAAGTGGGCCCCAAGTTCAAAAGGCAGGTTGGGGGGAGGGGCAGTGACCTGACATAAAAAGCTCCTTGGTCTCCTGAAGGATTCGGATGGGCAGCAAGATCCAGGGTCTGCAATGATGGAGCATCATTCTACCAGTTTCTTTTCCTTCTGACAACTGGAATCCCTCTTCCAGCCATTCATTCATTCATTCATTCAACAAGCACCTGTGCCCCATGCTCTTATGGGAAATGAGAAAATTTCAGCCTGTTGTGGAGCCAGAGAGCAGCAGAAAGAAAAAGCATCCTGGGCCTTCCAGAACCACTGGGTACAGATGAACCCAAGACAGAAGTTGTGTGGTGTGGGCAATTGATCTCATGTCTTCCCTTTCAGAAGGTGACCCAGAGACTAGCTCTTTGGACATCTCGGGAACTATCCTCATCTTTAGCCCAGACCTCCCAAAGCATCTCAGACGTGCCGTTGAGCATGGCTAAGGGTAACAAATGCCCAGCAAAGTAAATGAAGACAGGACTGACTGCTGTTGGTATTTTTTTACACAGAGAGAAAAGGCTCCCAAGTTTCAGATGGGCACATAGAGACTTGCATTTCACAGCTTCCCTTGCAGCTAGGTATGTCTATGTGATTGAGTTATTGAAATGTTACGGAGACGGCGGCTTTAGGAAGCGTTGATAGACGTTCTTTGGCCTATGCGTTGCTTTACCCAGCTGGCTGCCTAGAACATGGATGCTACTATCTTGGACCATGAAATGAAAACCACGTGGAACAAAGCAACGAGACAGAAAGAGCCCAGGTCTTATCACTCAGTCGTTCTATGTTTTTATACAAGACAGAAATAAGTGTCCATCTTATTGAAACTATTGTTGTTTTGGATTGCTGAACACTTACACTGGAACTCAATGGTAACAGTCATGTCCAGCAGTCATGACTGCTCAAATACTGCACAGAGAATACGCCAGTCCACTATTACCTAATGTCCTATGATTTTCCTTGGGAGAACTTGACACAACTCAGGACTGGATTAACTGGTAGTAACTGCACCCCCAATTTGAGTGGAGGCTTCCTGAGGGAACGTGGATGGCCATCATCCTGTTCCATAGCCACCCAGAGACTCAGTGTGTATAGAGAGGCACATTTCTACAGCAGAATGGTCACATGGTCTTCTCATAGGTCAAGAGAGGATGGAAGTGGACTGGCCATGTCACAAAGAGACCTTGTGGGGACTTTTGAGGTCTGGAAGCAAAGTGGGCTGCCCATCTCCTGTTAACCCACCCAGGAGACCATGGAAGATGGAACAGAGGGAATCAGACTTGGGCCACACGGCGTGGGAATACTCTAGACCTCTTTGAACACGGCAGCAGCTGGTAACAGTTGAGTTAGGGAACTACTGATACTGTGGCATCCTGTGGTAGTCAGTCAGCCTCCAGTGGTCTTCATCTGCCAATAGCTCCAGTCTCTTGAACAGTCACTTCCCATAGTGAGTAGGCCTGGCCTGTATAACTCAACAGGATACTGTAGGTGTGGCTTCTGAGACTAGGTTCCAAGAGGCGTCATAAGCCTTTCTGAGGGAAGTCCCAGTACCATGCCCTAAGGATGATCAGTCACCATTCTCTTAGAAGGGACCACACAGCAGACCTGAGGACTCCTGCCACAGCCAGGGGAGGGAGCCCTGCAGGAAGCCTACTGAACCCAGGGCACACACCCCAGAGCTGCAGCCTGGTCCATACTTTAGCTCCAGCTCTAAGGGGATCCTGAGCCAGAATTCCCCAGCTAAATTGCTCCTAAATCCTGACCCTTAGCAACTCTATTATAACAAGCATTTAGCCACTGAAATTGCTGGTAATCGGTTACATTGCAATCAAGGGACACACACTGGCACTTTTCTTCCTCCCTCACTCTGGCAAGCCTGGACAAACCACTTTTAGAGTCAGAGAAGTCTCTAGCTGGGTGATCTAGAGGCATTGCTTAAATGGCTATGCCCAAGCCTGAAGCTAAGGGTGTTAAGTTCTTATATCTGTGGCAGATAGCCTGAGGCTGCCCTAGTGATTGGAACTTCAGGTGCTGGGATCCTGGGTCATCCCCTCCCCCGAGCCATGGGCTGGATTTACTAGTTTGTGCCAATGAACAGAACACCACATATTGATGTCGGTTCTGAGATTATGTTACAAAAGATAGCAGCTTCTGTCTCAGTAACTCATTACCTCTTGGGTCAGTTGCTTGGAGAAGGGAGCTGCCCGTTCTGAGGCTGCCCTCCAGGGATGCCATGTAAATCAACAATAATCATGTGCATGTGATTGAGCAGGGACTGGTCAGTTCCAGCTGCATCTTGGGACATTGCAGCCCCGCGGGTTAGCTTGATTGGGCCTCTGAGATGCCCTGACCAGAGGCAACCCAGTCGATTCTCACAGGACAGCAATGTTTTTAATCTCCCAAACTTGCCTTGATCCATGACACAACAGCAGGTAGCTTGTAAGCAGCTGCTCTACAAGTTGTCTGAGAATAGAAAATGCCTGGCATGTAGTAGCTGCTCATTAAATGTTTGCTGAATAGATCAGTCTATAAAATGAGTGTCCGTAAGGAAAAAGCTTTCCTTGACCCCACATGCTCACTCTCTTCCACCCATTCCTGCCAGAAACATAACTGCTCGTTGTTGTTTTAGGCAGGGAATATCTGGGTTGGGTTTGTTTTCTGTAATGAGATACTAGTTCCTGTTCTATAGGAGTGGCTGGCTCAGCCTGGTCTGGATAAAAAGGATTAAAATACAATAGTCCTATGTCAAACTCAGCAAGGACTTAAAGGAACTTAGATCTCAGAAAAACAGGACTCTGAAAATGTATTATTCTTTCTTGCTCCACTGAAGCCCTCTGACCAGCCAGAAGGTGCTTGCTCACTCCTTACGGGGCTATTCACTGTCACCTCTTCATGGAACGTGTCCTGCATGTGGAGATGAACATGGCATAGCTTTGATTTCTAGAAACCAGGGATGAAGTTAGCAAAGGTGTGGGCCCATGACCGCAGGCAGAGTACCAATGTCAGGTACAGAGTAAGAGAAAGTCCGAGGGCTGAGCATCCCAGGGGAGGAGGCACCCAATGCTAAGCCATGGGGATGTTTGAACTCTTCCAACTGAAGGTGGTAAAAATCATCTCAAATTAATGTGAACTGTCCACGTCAGGAGAGAGGAAGAGAAGGGGAGGGGAGGGGACAAATGGGAGAGGAGGGGAAAGGGAAAGGGAGAGAAAAGGGAGTGGGGAGAAGGGAAGAAGAGGTGAGGTACCTGTGGCCCTGGGTGCACAGCCTCATCCTGTGCACACACACCAAATCGGCGCAGAGTAGCTGTCTAAGGCAGAGTAGCTGTCTAAGCTGTCTAAGAGTAGCTGTCCGGGTGGTATTGCTAGAGACAGTGTAGCGGATATTGGAAGGCTAAAGTATCTGATAACTTAGACAGGAAATTAGGGAAGGCTTCCAGGAAGAAGAGGAGTCTGAGCTAAGACAGGAAGAACAAGAAGAAATTAGTCATGGGGAGACATAATGCTGTCTCCCCATAATGACAAATTATCCCCGCCAAACCCACATGTTTCAGTGCCTGACCACCGGGGGTCTGGATCCCCAACATGGACCTCTGTAGAACATTGCTTGTGACATGGTGAGGGGCAGGGGAGATTGGAATAGATTTTTCTCATAAATCAGTTTCTGCTATGAGTTGAATCTGAAATGTCTCCACAGGCTCATGATTTGTTCCCCCAGTGTATGGGGCTGTTCTGAAAGTTGCGGGGAGTTTGCTGGTAAAAGTAGGCCTTTAGGGGCCTTTGAAGACAATTCCCACTGCTGGGCCTAACTCCAGGCTCTCTCTTACAGCATAGGCCGAGTTGCTCCCACACCAGGATGGATGGTCTTTCCCTTAGCTCTGAGACTGTGAGCCAAGATAAACCCATCTCCCTTTAAGTGGCTTTGTCCAGGTATCTGGTGACAGCAATGACCAGCAGAGTCTACACTCTTGGTAAAGAGCTGGAGAACGGCAGGCGGGCTGACTGAGTGGGAGCTAAACAGTAGAGGATATGGAGGGTCATGTGAAATATTTTTTAAAAAACATTTTTTTCTAGGCAGTGGGGGTTTGGCAACATTTTAAGTTAAGTCAGGTTGTAGTCATTGACTCTAGAGTTTGAGATAGCCCAAAAGAACATTCTTTTTCCTACCTGTGTTCTGTCTTCACTCCAGGTGGCTGGCTGCACAGAGGGAGTGGTGCCCACCCAAGAAAGAAAAGTACATTGCAGACAGGAAAAACCAGAAAGGTGGAGCCATCTAAGCCCTCTGACCCCAGATATGGAGCTAAAGGATTCAGATTTAGCTCAGCTGGGTTTCGATTTTGTTATGGTCTGGTATATCCCATTCCTCCTGTTTCAGAATGATAATATATGTTCTATACCACTGAATGTTTAAAGTATGTAATTTGCTTTTTATAATTTTTCTCTGTATAGCCCTGTCTTGGAACTAGCTCTGACCTCAAAAAGGCTGGCTTCAAACTCAGAGATTCACCTGCCTCTGCCTCCTGAGTTCTGGGATTTAAGGCTGCTGACACCACTGCCTGGCTGTACTTTGCTTTTAAATAGTGTTGAGACTATGGTAGACCCTGGGAACTTGAAGTTGGACTGAATGCATTTTGCATTATGGTATGGCCATCCACCTATGGGGACCAAGGAGCAGAATGTAGTGGTTTGAGTGAGAATGACCCCTATATGCTTGTATTTGAATACTTGATCCTCAGTTGGTGGAAATACTTGGGAAGGATTAGGAGGTGTGGCTTTGTTGGAGGAGGTACATCACTGAGGTACATCTTTGAAACTTCTAAAGACTTGAGGCAATCCTACTGTAACTTCTTCCTGCCTCCTGCTTGTGGATCAAGATGTGAACTCTCAAACCAGGTGTGGTGGCATCCACCTTTAAACCCAGCACTAGGGAGGTAGAGGCAGGTGGATCTCTCTGAGTTTAAGGCCAACCTGGTCTACATATAGTGAGTTCCAGGATAGCTGAGGTTACACAGAGTAGTGGTTCTCAACCTCCCTAATGCTTTGACCCTTTAACACAGTTCCTCATGTTGTGGTGATTGCCAACCATAAAAATACTTTTGTTGCCACTTTGTAACCGTAATTTTGCTACTGTTATGAACTATAATGTAAATATTTTTGGAAATAGAGGTTTGCCAATGGATTCATGATCCACAAGTTGAGAACCACTGATACAGAGATACCTTGTCTCAAAAAAACAAAAAAACAAAACAACAAAAAAAGATGGCTGTTCCTATCACCATGCCTTTTCTCTGCCATCATGAACTCTAACCCTCTGAAACCACAAGCCCAATTAAATGCTCTCTCGGTGGTGGTGCACGCCTTTAATCCCAGCACTTGGGAGGCAGAGGCAGGCGGATTTCTGAGTTCGAGGCCAGCCTGGTCTACAGAGTGAGTTCCAGGACAGCCAGGGCTACACAGAGAAACCCTGTCTCGAGAAAACCAAAATAATAAATAAATAAATGCTCTCTTTGTGAGCTACCTTGATCATGGGTTTTTGTCACAAAAATAGAAAATAAGAGCCGGTCTCTAACTCAGCAGTCAGAATCCACCCTTCAACCATGTCAGGAGTTAAAGAGAGTCTAAGAAGACTAAAGGAAAATCCCCATCATGCAAAGCAAAAAGGTTAGGGTGAGTACATCCTGCTTTGATAATTTACAGTGCCTGCCTGGTGGCAAGAGAGGAGTTGAGGTTGAAGAAGGTTTCTTAGTCTCTAAGCAAGAAGAGAGGTAGGGGGCAGGCAACAGTCTGGATGCCTGGTCTATACAGCGAGTTCAAGGACAGCCAGAGCTACAAAGAAACCCTGTCTGGAAAAACCAAACAAACAAGTAAACAAACTAAAACTTAATCCAGATCAATGTCTCTCTAGTGACATTACGCAGCCGCTAGCTGATTTAAGCCACCATTGACTTCTTTCACTTGAATCAAATGTTGATATCAGATGGATTCCTGCCCTCTTTCTTGCCGAATACATCCTACTCCTGACCCTATAACCAGAACCGAGTCCCATGTAAGTCAGGCATACTCCTCCTCTACCCTCAAAACCCAACGACGCTCCTTGTCTCACAGAGTAAGAGACTAGTGGTTCTCACGGCCGCAGCCTGCAGGGCTTGCCTTACTTTCCCATCTGACCTCCTTTCCCATTCCTTCATCTGCTTGCTTTGTTCTAGCTACAGTGAATTTTTGGCAGGCCTCAAACACAGAAGACATGCCCCTGCCTCAGAGTCTTTGCACTGCTGCCCTTATTCAGCACCCTCTGTGTCTCTGAAACAGAGTTTTAAAGAAAGATAGTATGGAGCCCGGAGAGATGGCTCTGCAGTTAAGAGCACCTACAGTTCTTTCAAAGGACCAGAGTTCAGGTCCTTTGAACTCTACCCACACCGGATAGCTCACAACTGCCTGTAACTCCATATCAGGGGGACTCAATGCCTCTGACTTCTACAGGCACCTGCACACTTGTGTACATACTCCCCATCCCTCTCTCTCTCTCTCTCTCTCTCTCTCTCTCTCTCTCTCTCACACACACACACACACACACACATACACACACACACACAATTTGTTAAAACAACAAATCCTTTTTAAAGCATACATAGTATGTGAATACATGAGCCAGCTGTGCAGTAACTTACCAAGTGCCTGGGAATGAGTTTGCTGCTGCTTCTCCGTGCTGACAGCCCCGCAGGCGTGCTTACAGGAGTCTCACCTCAAACTCAGGAAGCATGTAAAATACTTCCACGTTGACTCTGCTGTCCCTGCGAGAGGTTTTCAGCCTCGCCATCATCTTCAGGGATCAGTGTCTTACACACAGTCTGCCATCTTTCTGAGACTGTAGGATGCTATGACTATGTAGTGTTGGGCACAAGGAGGTGTTACAACCAGGGACCGGGAGACCTAGACAAGGCAGGTGGCTCAGAAATGGAACAAAGGCTTCTATAGCTTCCCACCACAAGAGCAAATACCCAAGATGAAAAACTTACAAAGGTAAACACTGATTTGGCCTCACAACTTTGGAGGTTACAAAGTGCCATGATTTATGGCAAAATACAGCCTCATCACTGGGAGGCCTGGGACCTAGGAAGACTGTTTATCTCTCTCGGGAGGAAGCAAAGCACAGGGTAAGGGCAGGGGTCAGTTTTAACTTTAGACAGCACACCTACAGAAGACAAGCCTTCAACCCACAGGTCCTTGGGAGACATTCAAGATTTAAACAGTAGCAGAGGTTTGCATGAGCTCATGGGTTTTAATATGTGTGCAGACGGATAAATGAATGGATGGATGAGGTGTGGATGGATAATAAAAAGGTGCATAGCGTGTATAGATATGTACATCGCTCCCTAGCTCTGTAGCCAGTCTGGGAAGGACTTGAAGAATCACACACCGTCTAAATCTGAGCAGCAGACTCACACATCACACACAGGGCTCCTAGCATCATGGGGAAAGTACCAGGTGAGTCTGCAGCCTTGTCTTTAAATGTCAGAAGGAAAGACATGTTCACCCCAGACTCCACTCACCACACACAGGGCTCTCAGCATGGGGAAAGTACCGGATGAGTCTGGAGTCTTGTCTTTAAATGTCAGAAGTAAAGACATGTTCATGGTATGAGGGGGGGGGCGTGTCAAAAGGGCACAGGAGTCAGAGGGAAGGCACTCCCAGTAGCAACATCTGGGGCAGTTTCAACATCACCATCAATGGTGATTGTCACGGATGACCATATGGGAGTAAATAATGATCTGCTGGTTTGTATTGCTAAGCATAAAGACATAGCTGAACAAATGGACAAGTTCTTCTTCCTCACAGTGGGGTACGGTACCAGTTGGGAATCTGGAAGAAAGAGTAGAATTACTACCCCATGTGTCACAGCTGCATAGGTGATCAGGTGACATTCAAGGACAAAGGCAATGCTGAGGGTAGCATTTGTTCCAACCAGCATTCTTCAGGCCTCCTCTCTCCAAGACACTTGAGGGGCTGGAGAGATGGCTCAGAGGTTAAGAGCACTGGCTGCTCTTCCAGAGATCCTGAGTTCAATTCCCAGCACCCACATGATGCCTCACAACCATCTGTAATGGGATCCAGTGCCCTCTTCTGGTGTGTCTGAAGACAGCTACAGTGTACTCATCTAAACTGTCAATACTTTGTGCCTGGACCCTGGAGGCACCACATGTATCTGGAGAATGGCAGCCACACACGCAGTAGGTACTCATGTAACATCAGCTGGCCCACTCTCGTTTATAGTGTGGAGAGGAGACACAAATGTCCTCCTGCCTTAGTGGCCAGCTCTGTATCACATACGTGTGCATGGATGTAAAGGAGTACATGTAAATGCAGTGTTTCCAGTTTGTCACACACTCCCCATAGCAGAGAACCCACCTTGGTCCCTGACTCCCGAGAGGTGAAATTCTAACACTTTCAGTGTACGTTGGAAGATGCTGGGTGCATTGGTCTGCTTTCTGAGCCCTGCCTCCTGCCTCCCTTGTCCTCACTGGGTCTCTGAACCCATGTCCATTTCCCTTGCAAGGCGTAGCTCAGACCTTTCTTTGATGACACATTAAGGCAGTGGTTCTCACCCTTCCTAACTCTGTGACCCTTTAATACAGCTCCCCATGTTGTGGTGTTGCTATTTCATAACTATCATTTTGATACGTTTATGAATTGTGATGTGAATATCTGTGTTTTCCAATGGTCTTAGGCAACCCCCCTGAAAAGGTCATTCAAGACCCCACAGAGGTTGATACCAACAGGTTGAGAGCCACTGCATTGGCTGTGTTGGACACTGGCTGCATTGTCTCTTGATGGTGTGCTTTGGACTATGCTGAGACTACATTTTAATCCGGTCCCTGTCTCGCCTAGGTTCTCAAGGTGTGTGTCCCAAGCAGGTAGTGAGCCGCTCTGGGCCTCATCTTACTCATTCCTAACCTGGGGTCGGTGGTGGCTCTAAATCAAGTCCTATGGCCCTATGTCTGGAATCTAGCTCACACCCTGCACTCACTGAAACTCTGCTTTTCACTCTCGGGAGACTATTGGTGGCAGCATCCAGACTACAAAGAGGGATCTTTTGTACAACAAGCACACGATGACCCTGAGGTCTGAGGAGTGGGCATTCCCGATACATTTCTCAGGGCTTTGAAGTTCGTACTCTTGCAAGGTCACACCCAGGGAGTGCTAACCTCACCTGCAGCGTCAGATAGCTCACGTAGGCTGTGTGACTCAGCACCAGCTGCTCACCTCCAAGTCATTCTGATCTGACCTGGAGCTCACCTGGCCCTTCCTCCTCAGTCCTCTAGTGATGTAGCTAGGTGGGGAGTGGGGCAGGCTCTTCCTTGCATTACTCCGAAGGTTTAGGACCTCCCCATCTCCCATGATCCAACGTTTCTCCTGCTTCCTAGCTAAACAAGGGGAGTCTGTCTGGGTTCCAGTGTCCTAAAGCCTGTGTGTGTCACTGTGTGGGTGGCGCTGCGCTGACGGAGCTGATGTCCGGAGACAGGTGTCTCTGCCCTCCTGACTGATGACTGTCCTTGTTTCCTCTGGGTGGGCTGTGATGCCCAGTGTCAGGCTGAGCTCCAGGAAACAGGAAAGCAAAGGAGGCTGGGTGACTCTGAACTCACTCACCACAGCAGGCCACCCCTGTGAGTCTCTTCTTTTGTAAACTAAGGCTCTGGGTGAAAAGCCTTCTTCCTCCTTTCCATCCTCCCTCATTCCTTTCCTTCTGGGAAGCCAGAGAGCTCTTTCCCTCCAAGTGGAAGTACTCAGCTCTCTGTGCAGTGACTGATCCTATAAACACGAACATTCTAATCTGCTCTGGTGCTTCAAGCCAGCTTTATGCTGTCAGGGGAAGAGCCCCTTTGAAAAAGTGGTTCACGGCAACCGCAAGTATTGATGAACACAAAATAGGGTCAAAGGCTTCCAAGGGAGAAAGCTTCCAGATCAGTATGGGATCCAGGGATGGATCCAGTCTTTGCCTCCTTAGGTCAGCTTGGTTGGGGTTGCCCAGTCCCCATTCTGACCTCAGTTTCTTCCTCCTCAAAATGGAGCAAGTGAGGATCAGGATGGGCTCTGTCCTGACTGCCTTGGACCTGCATCTGGCTGGATCTTGAGCCTCATCCGGGTCTCCAGGTGTCAGAGGCTCCCTGCAGGATCAGGGACTGTGATCAAAGTCTCTCCAGGCCCTGTATGTGCATTCCATTCTGTTCCCACATTTTCCCTCCTTTACACGAAGCTACATTTTTAGCAGGGCCTTGATGCAGCTTCCGACTTAAGTTAAATTCAAGCAACCTGGCCCCAAGCCCCAGGAAGTGTTTTAGCGTAGACAGGATGTAGACATCAACTGTATCCTGCCTGCCCCCCCAAGAGTAATGCCCTCCATTGTTCCCTGCTGGAATGGAGGGGCCCAGTCTTCTTCCGACTCCACCCCTCAGAATCATGCAGTAATCGGGTGCCCTCTGGTACAGTTCAGAAAAGAGAAATTTGCTTTGGAAATGTTCAGGTTTGATTTTGCCAAGTATTTAATTAAAGGACTACTATTTGTTAAGTTTCGAAAGTACTCTATTTGAAAAGACAGTCAAGCAGGAGAAGAGGCACACAGGACAGCGAGGTTCCTACACTCACGCTGCCTTGGCCATGGCTACCATGGCTGATGGCTTCTCTCATTACACTGGGTTTTTTTTTTTTTTTTTTTTGAGGGGGGGCAGGCAATGGGGGCTGGAGGTGAGCATTCCTTGGCTTTTCCAGTCAGTAAACTCGGGACCAGGATCTGAGGAAGAACTTGGAAGGCAGTCGTGTCACAAGATCCTGGTTAAAGACCCAGCTTAGACCCTCTGGTAGTCTCCACAGGTGTCACAGCCTTGAGAGAGCGGTCTGTTGTTAAAATTCATATCAATTGGAGATTTCTACCCCACCTTTGATAGTTTAGTTCCCAGACAAAAGACACAAAACTTTTATTTATAATAAGCCTCAAACGGCATTAGAGGTGGGCAGATGCCACCCGGAGATATAACTTGCTGTGTTCTGCTTGAGCTGCTCTTACTCTGATTGGCCAGCCCTCGTGACCATATCTTCATGATCCTATACCCTAGGGCATCTTCTTCTCTCTTAGTACATGGTACCTAAGTACAGGGAGCCAGCCACATAGCAGAATGTAGGTTAAAACAATTGGGTTATCTAAGTTAGGATCTTGTCAGAGTAGAGCCTAGCTATATGGCCAAGGTATTTGTAAATATATTTTGAGTCTGAGTCTTAGGTCTGGGAGCATGGGCCTGGGAGGAAGAACCTGACCGAACTTCTACAGGGGTCTACCATGAGAGCCTTTCAGTCTATTTTTGAGCCTGACAGAAAAGGGCATTTTTACAAATATTAACTGAAAGACTACAATGGGCCAGAAATAACTCTGGCCCAGACTTGGTTTGGAATTAGCCTGAATTAGGAAATGAAACGGCACAGACACTGGATTTTATTGTGTGAGTGAGTAGCGGGCAGCTAGCACTGACCCAACACTGACTTGCCATCAGGGCTCCTGTCAGCTTTTTTCAAGTTATTTTTTGTTTTGTTTTGTTTTGTTTTCTCGAGACAGGGCTTCTCTGTATAGGCTTAGCTGTCCTTGGAACTTACTCTGTAGACCAGGCTGGCTTCAATCTAAGAGATCTGCCTGCCTCTGTCTCCCGAGTTCTGGGATTAAAGGCATATGCCACCATGCCTGCCTCTTGCAATTAAGTTTTAATACCTAAGTCAATTCATAAGGAATCTGCATAAATTGGAAAACTTTACAGATAAAGCTCTTGGTCCCAACTGCAACCTTTGCTTTCTCTCTCTTTTTTCTTTTTTAAGAATTATTTTATTTATATGACTACACTGTAGCTGTCTTCAGACACACCAGAAGAGGGCATCAGATCTCATTACAGATGGTTGTGAGCCTCCATGTGGTTGCTGGGAATTGAACTCAGGACCTCTGGAAGAGTAGTCACTGCTCTTAACCGCTGAGCCATCTCTCCAGCCCTGCTTTCTCTTTTGGTGTGGTAATTTTATTTTTAATTTAATGTGAATTCTTACATGTCTTTTTTCATGTACCACATACATCGTGTTCCGTTTAATAGTACATACATGTAACTCAGCCACCTGTTTGGGGTCGGCGGTTCACATGGGGAACTACTTTAAGTCAGTCATTTTTCACATCATAGGACGTCTGAAAACTCACATCAACTCATTCTGCAGATGAACAACCAGAGGCTTAGACCACACTAGGGCCTTCCTGCAGCAGGTGAGCCATGATGCTTGTGCAGGCAGGCCTTGGTTTTACAGTTTGGTCTGCACGTGTCTTCAGTGGCATCTAGGGTGTCCTCAAGGCCCACAGATGAAAGGCAGTTGAGAGATAGTCAACTTCCAAGAGGCAGGACCTGCTGGAAGAAAGTTAGGTCATGGGGATGGATGTTACTTTGAGGGGGATATTGGGATTTCAGTTGCTTCCTGTCTTTCCTTTTGTGTCCTAGTCACCATGGGATGAACAGTCCATCCTCTTCTATCATGATGCATTTTAGCACCATAGATGGGAACCATCAAGACCAAGCAACTAGAGACTGAATCCAGGATCTGAACAAACCTTTCCGCTCCATAAGTTGTATGTCTTCAGTATTTTGTCACAGTGGTGGAAAGTGAACATAATACCCTTTTCCTAGTCTGCCTGTGCTTGGATGCGGTGGCTCCTTTTGGCCTGTGGGTGTCATTGAATGGCAAATTACTCAAAGGACAGAGGATCTTAGTAGAAGGAACACATTTGTTCCTCCCTTCCTTAGAATCCTTTCATGGGGTCTCAGGGCTCAAATAATGTGGTGAGTCCTTCTACCTTGTAGAAAAGAATGTTTGAGATATAACCACAGCTAGGCTCAGCTTTATCATCATAATTCTAGAAAAACAAACCAAAAAAAAAAAAAAACCTGCTTATAATTCTCCTCCTGCCAAGCTCACTCAGCCCTCTTTGCCTGGAAGGCCAACTCCCAGCCTCTACGTATCTGACCTCAAGATTTCCTTCTGATTGGCCAGCTTGGTGCACAAGGCCTGACTGGATGGCTTTCTCTGTGGTCCACAATGCCTGGAGCTCCTTCAAGGGGGTCGTTGTCTCTTTCACCCCAGTCTCAAGTCCCCAAGTCCCCAGCAGGGCTCCAGGTTCTGCTTATGTGTCTGTGAGACATGTAATGAGTCGTGTCTGTGAGACGCTCATTCGACAGAATGAGTGATTGGGTGTGTTGTCTTGATGGAGACTTCCCCTGCTCCTGGGAGATAAACTAGGGACACAAGAAGGCAGTGCTGGTCAGAGAGTCCTAGGGCAGTCGCAGTGTCTGCAGCATGGGGACTCATGGAGCATATTTCTGAAACCATCTCCCAGCCCAAACCGTTCTCCTTTGCATCTCCTTCATCTTGTCCTTGAAGCTGTTGAAGGAGGATTTGTGCCAAGGCTGTGCTCTGTAATCTCGAAAGAGCTGGCTGAGCTCTGTGGCATCTTGTTGGTTGAAAAGCCAGTGGTGTCAGAACCTCTACCCACTCCTGAAACTGACAGGGATTTCCTGGGGGGCCTGGGGAGTTGGCTTTAAGAGAACAGCCGCCCCCTTAAGATAATGGTCAGGCTGCATCACCTCCAAGCAGCACTTCGCCTCAGATTCTATTGTTCCTGGCAGAGCTGGGGGAAGCCCGGATGCTCTACCATCTCCTCTCACTTCCCCTTTCCTTGAACAAATCAGAGGGGGGGGAAAAGCTCTTTATTTCTTTTCTCTCTCCTTAACATAACCAAACACCGCTTTCCTATAAAAAAGTATTGTGGAGTGTTTTTTAAATAGACAGAGATCAGAATATCAAAGTCTCCCTACTGAGACGTCAGCGTGGTGGAGTGTTCCCCACCTGCCTTCTATACAAAACATTTTAAAGGTTTCACAAAATATACATTTATCAAAAGCGAATATAATACACATGTAAAATATGAATACCGGCATACCCACGGCCAGTGTCTCAAAAGCCCTCATGCCTCTCTTGGAAGACATGTCTCGACTTTCTAGTCCACAGAGAACCGCTACCTTGGATTTGAGGTGGCCCATCCTTATGCTTTGCCTTAGAATTTTAAATCTGTCTGTCTAGTTCCCAAATGTGATGGTTTGAATTTTCTCTAATTGGAGAGTGACGTTTCATAACCTGCCCTTTTCACTCCCCAGTGGGGCACATGCCCTGTTCACTCTGTTCACTGCTGTATACTGAGCAGTACAGCGTATGTACATACAGTTTCCCAAGTTGCCTCTTCTAATAATGTGGACATTTTCTAGGATTTTCTTTTTCAACTTCAAAACATGTTATTAAACACAACGACATGCATTTTTATCCCAGCGAACATGTGAGAACATATATAGCACCCATTTTATTATTTCTATCTTTTTAGTGGGGGTTGAAATAATCATTTTCAATGTGCAGTTTAGTGGTATTACACATTAACACTGTGTTTCCATCACCTTAAGCTGGTTAGGTTTTTTTTTTTTGTCAACTGACACATTTGGGAAGAGGGAACCCAACTGAGAAAATGCCACCATAAAACTGGCCTTCAGGCAGAGTCTATGGGGCATTCTTAATTGATTAATGATTGGTGTGGGTGGAGCCAGCCCACTGTGGGTCATATCACACCTGGGCAGGTGGTCTTATGTTGTATAAGAAAGCAGACTGAGCAAGCTACAGAAAGCAAACCAGTAAGTGGTATTCCTCCATAGCCTCCACTTGAGTTCCTGCCCTGACTTCCCTTCACCATGATTGTAAGTATAAGATGAAATAATCTCTTTCTCTTCAAGTTGCTTTTGGTCCCAGTGTTTATCATAGCAACAGGAAGCAAAACGACTTAGTACTCACCCCCAGGACCTTTTCATCTTCCCAGACTGAAACTGTTCCAACTCAGCAGGAACTCTCAGGTCTTCAAGGTGGCTCAGTAGGGAAAGGTACTTACTGTAAACCCAGTAAACCCAGTGACCCGAGTTCTCTCCCTGAGACCCACACGGTGGAACGAGAACTAACTCCCATCAGCCTTTATTTGGGCTCCACAGGCAGCCTCCCCCCAGAAAACAAAGAAATAAAACAATAACTCCATTGCTCTGGCCCTCAGCCCCACCACCATTTTGCTTTCTGCTTCTGTGAATCTGACTACCTGGGACTCTCGGGAAAACGCACAAGCAGGGCACGTCTCTGTCATCTCATTAACACAATGCTGTCAAATTTCACAGAGGTCATGTACCTGTCGAGACTCCTTTCCTTTCAAAGATTGAGTAACACCCCATCATGTGAATTTTATTAAATTTAGTATGAAGTGTCTCCAACTGTTCACTGCTAACATAGAGCTAAGCAATGAGCATGTTAAAATATTTTTATTTTTTGAAATTAAAATATGTGTTTTTCTATAATCACATCATTTTCCCCTTTCACTTTCTTTCCTCCAATACTTCCTGTGCACCCACCTTTGCTCTCTCCCAAGCTCATGGCCTCTACTTCTTTAATCGTAGATATATTTGTATCTGCCCACTCCATATAAGTTACTTGTATGTGTAAGATTTAGGGATTGGGTTGGTGTTGGGTAACAGTCTGGGGGTTTCCCCCACTGCTTCTTCCGTTCTCAGCACTCCTTAGTTGCCTGTGGTTCTTATCCTGGGGCTGAGGACTCATGAGCTTTCCCCTTCTGTGTCTCTTGCTGCTGTCCTTATTCAGGTCATGCAGATGCAGTCATGTCAATGAGACTTTATGGACATAGCCTTTCTGATGTTTCTAGGTCTCTCACAGCAGACTTCCAGTTCCCTTGTCTATGAAAAACTGTCCTGCCCTCTTCTGATACAGTTGATATTTTTGTATTAATTGTATAGTTTAAAGTTGCTATACTCAATAGGAGGTTTGTCTTAGAACTTGGGACTTTATAGGCAAGAAAAAATAAATAAAACACACACACACACACACAAACGTGTGTGTATGTATCCACCTACCCACCCATCCATCCATCCACCCACACATCCATCCATCATCTATCCATCCATCCATCCATCACATCCACCCACACATCCATCCATCACATCCATCCTTCCATCCATCCATCCACCCACACATCCATCACATCCATCCATCCATCCATCCATCCATCCATCCATCCACACTTTCTATCCATCCATCTATCACATCCATCCATCCATCACATCCATCCATCACATCCATCCTTCCATCCATCCATCCACCCACACATCCATCACATCCATCCATCCATCCATCCATCCATCCATCCATCCATCCATCACATCTATCACATCCATCCATCCATCACATCCATCCATCACATCCATCCATCCATCTTTCTATCCATCCCATTGTATCTAGAGCTGTCCTTACAGCAAGGTGGGAGGATGCACTGACAAACACATCAGCCGAGAACGGAAGCCCAGCTCACCAAGCACGCCTCCTGGTAAAGCAGCTCGCTATGGATTCTGCTGTTCCACCTCCTGACTGGAAACTTCAGTTCACTACTACACTGAAGAGTTGGAGAAAGCTCCACGAAAAGCCAACATTGAAATCATGATTTCTACTGACTGCGTACTGATGTCACACCATTATAAACCTGAACACCAGCTAAGTGCCATGATCAGAGTCAGGGATCAACTGTGCTTACCCCCTCTGCTTATCCATCCACCCTGGATAAACCCTTATGTGGCTTCACCTCCTGGTGACTGTCAATAATATCACAGACGATGTCCATTCAAATCCCCACTGTCAATTTGGTGCACACCGAAGTAGAACTGCTCTGCAATTGTTTTCCTTTTGACTTGTCGAAGAATCCCCGCACTGGTTTCCAGGGAAGCTGAGCTATCTTACATTCTTGGCAGTGATGCCTAAGAAATCCAATTTTCCTGTACAGTCATTAACACTTATTATTTTCTGTTTGTTTTTTTTTCTCCTCTTTAATAGATATGGATGAGGTGAGTCTAGGATATTGATCATTCTTATTTCCTAATGTTCTTATACCCTAATATACACCTATACGCCCATGAAAATGTCCCAGCTACCGTACTTAGCAGCAAAATTACTGGGAAGTGAGATACATGTGACATCTTCATGGTGGCAATGCCAACTACATTGCCACCAGGAGCAGATGGCTCTGGCACTTGCCACTGCCGGATTCTTTTTGGCTATTGTGTGTGGTTCTGGGGGTTGACCTCCGCTCGGTTCTAGTTGTCCATTTGTTAATCCCCATGCCAATCCCATGCTGGTTTGTGTAGCCAGTTTAACATGTTTTTATATTTGATGGGTCAGTTCTCCATGGAGGCAAGGACTTCTCCATTGAGCCACATTCCCAGCCCAGACTCTCAATTTTCACTGGCTTGTTGGGCATGGCATTGCATTTCATTGTGGTTTCAATTTGTATTTCTATAAGTAGTGAGACTGAACGGCTCGTCACACTTCCCTTGGTCAAGTTTGTTTTCTCTTAGGGAAGACATCTTTGGGTTTCTTTACCTGTTCTATTGGGTTGTCAGTTTTAGTTTTAAGGTGTTTTAACCTACCCCAAATCTTAATTATTTATTGATTATACATTGTAAATATCTTCTACATTTCTCTTTTTCATTTAATCCCTTGTGATGCTTTTTTGACAGGCAGAAATCATTTCAACATGAGCAAGTGTGTCTGTGTAGTTGTTCTTTCTGTATTTTAAGACCCCATCTCTACCTAAGATGGTAAATATAGTCTATGTTTTCTTGCAAGAATTTCACGGTTTTTCTTTACATGTAAGACAAGATCTGGAATCACCTGGAAGTGTGTGTGTGTGTGTGTATCTGAATTTGTACATGCATGGGTGTAGGTGTGTTGAGTGTGTATGGTAAATGTGTGTGGATATTTGTACGTGCATATGTGTATGTATGAGTGTACATGTATGTGTGTATGTGCATCTGTGTAAATGTACATGTGTGTACGTATGTGCATGCATGTGTGTAGATATGTGAGTGTACATGTATGTTTGAGTGTACATGTGAGAGAGAGAGAGACAGAGAGAGAGAGAGATTACATAGTTTTTGTTACAGAGTCACAGCTTATAGCCTTTAACAGAAATCAGATTTTCAAATATATGTGGCCCACTAGGGGCTTTCTGTTCTAGACATTATTTGTTAATTCCTATGCCAATTTTATGTCATCTTAATTATGGCCACAGTAATAAAATTTGGCATTAGATGAGTCAGTTCTGTGTCCAGAATTCTGATTTAAGGGTATCTTAGCCTTTCTTGACTCTTTGCTGTCTGTCTAACTGAACACTCAATTTACTAAATTATATGAAAAGCTCTATTGAGCTTTCATAATTTACTAAATTATATGAAAAGCTCTATTTGATTGGAACAGACAGTAATTTGTATACATTGTCATTTTTTGATCATGAACATGCATTCATCTCTATCATATTCATGTATTATACCCAGATCTCCTTTAACATCACCTAATTTTATAATTATAATTTCATAATTTTCCTGAAAAGATGATCACAGCTTACATTGGAATATTTTATACCTGTGATTGCTTTTGTAAATAGTATCTTTTAAAAAGATTTATCTATTTAGAAATTGTGTGTGTGTGTGTGTATGAGTGCAGGTGCTGTGGAAAGTGCATGTTGGGAGAAGGAGGTGGATTTCCTGGAGCTGGAGTTACAGGTGGTGTGAGCTGCTCAGTCTGAGTACTGGGAACCAAACTTGGGTCCTCTGGAAGAGCAGCAGAAGCTCTTAATTGCTGAGCCATCTCTCCAGCCCCGTGGAAATACTACCATATACCCCGTTTAGGCTTGTTAAAAATATACTGTAGTTTCACGGTGTCTAAGGTGTTTGCTTATTACAGGACACTCTTTATCAATAAATAGTTCATCATAGTCACAGGAAAGAATGTGTATAGACATTTTATGTTTCTGGGCCTTACTTTGTTCTTGTCTCCTTAGGTGTTTAGTTACCCCCACCTCCACCCCCCCAGGCGCTTCACTGAGCTCTGAGAAGTTTGCACTGTGCCAACCACCAGCACAGTGATCCACAGGCATCACTGCTCCCTGCGTTGGTGAGGTTTGTCAGGTGGAGGTGGTGCTGAGCAGCCGCTCCATGGGACAGCAGAATGAATGGCTAACATGGAGCCTGGTGCTAACGGAGCTCAGCCCAAGCTTGCTCTTGGGCTTTCTCAACAAAAGCCTTTCCTTTCCCTCTGCCTCGCCAGGACTTGATTATTCTAGCTGAAGTCAGTGCTTGAAAAGTTGGGAAAGAAAAAGTGGGCTTTGCATTTTCAGTTACCCTTTCTCTCCTCCAACTCGTTCCCCATGCTCTTGTTGGGGTTAAAAGCAAGTGGTCAATGCTGGGTGGAGGGCATGGGGGAGTGGGAAGTGAGGAACCTGCATCCCAGACAAAGCTGCCACCATGCAGCCTCTGTAGCCAGGACCCCTCCCACTCTCAGCTTCTCCTTGTCGCCAGAGTTTTCACATGTGTTCCCTGGTCTCGCAGCCTCCTTCCTGATCTCATTTTGTCTCTTGAACAACAAGTCTTTCATCTTAATTCTACCATCTGATGATACTGAAGGCAAAAAGCCTTCCTTGATTTCCTTGGTGCCTGAAGGATGAAGTCTAAAGTTACCGCTTTGTTTTTCCAGGTTCTGCATGAACTGGCCTGGTTAATTACTATCACGCCTTGGCTCCCGCTCCATGAGTTATACACGTCAGCAATTTACACTGCAAAATTGCTGAGTGAGAACCATGCTTTTGGCAGTAAAAGCCCACAGGCTCAGGGAAGTAAAATGACTTGAATCAGCAATACCTCAGCCCGGAAGTACGGAGCTGGATCTGAATTCAAGTCTCTGACTCCCAGGATCATAGATAATCTCATCACCTTGCTCCTTTCACCAAAGTATAAAACCTGATTTAGCTTAACATCCCGACGGCCCCGGGGGAACACAGGCCCACTCATTCCAGTTCGTTTGCTTAGCTTCTGCGGAAGTGAACCAGAGGGTCTGAAATAGGACAGGGAAAGGACAAAGGTCAAAGAAGCAGCCTGCGGGAGAGAAAGTGTGGCTCCCTGGCTCTTTTCACCTAAAGCTGAACTCCTCCTCAGATTAGGAGGTGGTGATGTGGATGGGAGGGGCAGGGTGGGGCAAGTGGTGACATCAGCAGAGAGGATGATGGGATGACGTAGCCTTTTAGCTTGGATTGAGGAAGTGAGTACAACCAGGAAGTAAGGGCTGGAAACAGTGTATCTTAAAGTCCTTGTTCTGGCATAGGAGAAACCTGAAGTAGTAAAATTGAGGATATAAAGGATTTACTAATTTGCTTAGGAAATAATAAGTTACCCAAACCAGAATTTCGCTAAAGGAGCACTGCCTCCGATATGACTGAAAGATAGCCGTGTACTAATCAGGCTTCTTAGAATCTGTCAGAAGGAAATTGTGTAAAATAATTGAAGTTTAGGGTTGCTAAGAGTTTATGCTAATGTTTTATTCACCAACATTGACCTCCAGTTGGACTCAATTCCCATAACAAAAGGAGACAACCTGGACTTACAGTCAGTCATTAGCTCTATCCCTATATCAGAGAATATGTCTCAAGGGGACAGTATCAGGTCCCAATCATCAGTAAGTCCTGGTCTGTCGTTAAGTTCCCTGTCCACTTAGAAGGAAAGTCCCAATTCTGCCAGGTGGCCCAGAGGAACCTGGGTAACAACTACTCAAAAGGAGCAACACTGATGTACTTAAATCAGTCTGGCAGTGTCTTTGTTGTGTGAATCCCCCATCTGCCCGAGTGGTTAGACTTACAGTCTCCTGACTCTGCTTATGTTGTTCAGAGTGTGACCTGGGGTCAGGACCTGAAAGAGCCATAAGGATGACAGCATATGTGGAGTGTATAAGCCCTTGCTAACAAGGAAAGTTTTGCTGAAGTCCTAGTCCACGCACAATGGTAACACAGCACATCATGGCAGAGGTGCATGATGGGAGCACAGCTGTCTACCTCACAGCAGTGGGAAACCAAAGATGGAAAGAAAATGGTTGAGGCCCCAGCATCACCTTTGAGAGCATACCCCCCATCCCATGGATGGCCAGAAGACTTCTCAGAATATCCTACCTCTGAAAGGTTCTGCCCCATTCGAATAATACCACTCTGGGGGCTGAGTGGAGGCTCTGACCCAGATCCTAGCAATTCTGTAAAAGTTTTCTTGTCGCTCTTCTTTGAGAGTGAGGAAGGCCTGGGTGGTAGCCCAGCCCAACTGATTTGGGGTCAAATGCTCAAACTTTTAGCTGTGGTCACGGGATGAAGGGTGGAGACCTGTATGGGAAAGAAGGAAGATTAAGAAAATACCAAGGGTGTTAATAGAGTTTCTAGGAGACTTTAAAAGCCCAGAGCATGTCACAGCTGCCTTGGGTTGTACAGGAACTTCACCGTAAAGTCTTGCAATATGGTGCGCTCAGTCACAAGGTTTTGTCTTCACCATGAAGAAACTTATAAATAAGAAATTTATAAGTAATAATGACCAGTCTTTGGATACAAGATGATGGGGTGCTTGATAGTGTTTGCCTATTTCTGTGGTACAATTGGTAGATTTTAATCTACCAACATGACACTAAGACAGTTAAGTATTCTGGAAAATCTATTTCTCAAAACAGGTATCACCCGGCTCCAACTCTCCCCACCAGGATGCAGATGTCATCGAAAGAAGGAGCTTGGCCTTCCTACTCCACACAATGTCACCAATGTATAGCAGTCCCCGGGACCAACATATGGTTTGGCAATTATCTATTAAACAAAGTGAATTCTTTAATCCAGCCTGGGGGCTTTGTGAATTGGCTATCTCATTGCCCTGGTGATTCTGATGGCCTCTTTGCTTGCATCCCTCTGTGCAGCTCTCCCAACAGCCATTTCGGTCACATCTCAGGCCAGACAGCCCCATCCCTGGGTGGTTTCTGCTGCCAGGCAGACTCAGCCAGAAGCGTGGACACCTGTGTTCTTGTCACGTCTGTGTGGTTGTGTTCGATTTGGCCCCTACCACCTGCCCTCAGATGGCTGCTTCTTCCTCTGCCCGTGGCAGCTTCTGATCCGTGTGGCTAATACCTAACAGGGCTCATACACCTCATATCCTGCAGGATGGACGGGAGAAGAAGCTTCTGAGACAGAAGGGTTAGATACCCACCTACGCTACCATGTGTCCAAAGGCTTCTCTTGCCTAGAAAGAGTCAAATTCTCTCTATGTGAGAGAATGGAGAGACTGATGAGCAAAGGCATTCCTGCCTCCAAGTAAGGATGATTAAAGAATGCTGAGAAAGGGCTCTGCTGGAGGTTCCAGGCACGAGAGAGACCTCTCGAGCTGAGGAGGGTGTTTAGGGGGGCGGGGACTGGCCTTATCGGAAGATGACAACCCCTCATTCCTTACTCGTTAGATCATCTAGCTCTGGGAGCAGGGCGAGGTGTCACCATATGAACCCCAACTTGACTCACTGCTTTTTAGAGGTCATAACCTGTTGAAGGAGGAGAAGGAGGTCTGGCAGGACAATATGTCTGTGAAACAAATGGGGCGACAGCAGGGAGCTGCATCCCAGACAGTGCTGGAAGGGCTATGTGAGATTCTGTTGGCCCAGAGCTCAGTATAGAGGTCAGCAGCATACGGTAATCACTCAGTGAAAGCAGGAAAACCTTGTGAGTGTGGATTATCTGTCTGATGCATGGATCTATCCTCTGTCCCTCCTCTGGATCCCCAGAACTGAGAAATGCTGCCTGACAGACAGGCACCCAATGTTCGTTGGAGGAACCAGGGAACAGATGACATAACCATTTTCTGGTATCAGCTCGGGGAAGACAGCTCTGTCCCCAAGCCCAGCTTCTACTTCACGTTGCCGCAATCCACTTCTTCCCCCTCCTGCTGCCCCTCTCAGTTCTGACAGGCAATGAACTCACAGGGCCTGTGACTCAGGGCAGTCTCTACTTCTCTAAACACTTGGTGGAATCCCCAAGGCAGCTCAGGGTGAATTGACATCTTGGGGTACAGCTGGGTCCACTTTCCCACTAGATGGACACTGGTCAGCAGGCTGGACCTAGACGTTCTGTGTTGGGAAAGGGAATAGAATGTTCAGGGCTAGAAGAGAGACCCACTCAGGCCCCACAGAACAGGAAGTGAGCTCAAAGCCGGGGCCACACCACAGTTTCTGTTTGAAGCTCAAATCTCCCTTTCCTCTGTCCTTGAACTTGCCGTCATCCTGGAAGGCTGCTCACAGCTGGGGAAGGAGGAGAAGATTCATGGATAATCGAAGAATTAGCTGTCAAAGGTGAACTAGAGGGCCAGCCTGAGCTATGACTTGATGCCTGGGCAGAAAGATTGCATTTCAGTCCCCTACAGAGGCAGCAGCCACTCCCCAGCCTCACGTCTCCTTCCTCAACTTCAAATGTCCTTCCCTCAAACCCACCTCTAGTGTCCAGGCCGCCCTAGCTTGTCTGAAACAAAGAACCAAAGCCTTTCTTGAGTGGTGGCACTTCTCTGAGTCCTAGTTCCCTGAAAAGCCCCAGATAACTTATCTGGCTGTGTTTAGATCTGAGGGAGATGATAGTGGGGGTCACCTTCACACACAGCATTGGTATTGTAGAGGTAGACTTCCCTCGTCCTGTGTTGTGAGATTTTGTGTGCCTCTCATCTGTTTGTCCTGTTTTCTCATTTTCTCTCTTTTCTAAGAGCGTGGCTTTATCACGGTGTAGTTATACGTAAGTGGAGATGTAGTGAGGTAACACCTTTTGGGAGGGCACCAAACGGGCATTCAATTACTTGACTTTAGAATCTGTAGTCACTGACAACAAGAAGTCATCAGAGGAGAAAATGGGACCAGGCACAGGGACTGACATTGGCTGTGATAATGACAAAGTAGGTACCATGGCGCCCTGTTTGTTGATGACAGATAAGGGCACAGAGAAGTAAGTGACTTGTCCAAGATCACACAGCAAGCAAATGGCAGAGTTGGGGATCCAGCCCCCTTTCCCTTGTTCTAACATTTAGATAGGAGGAATGTCCCCACAGTGGGGAAAGAAATGTGAGGGATCTTTCCAAAATGGACAGAAAGACTGCATCAGATCCAGACTTTGGGAGTCTCTCATCACTGCTTCCCAGATGTGCCAAGTCCTGCCTCCCTGGGGCAGATGTTAGCTGGCCTGTGCAGCTGCCCCAGATGCTCCAACACACCTAACTACTTTCCTTTGAGGCCATCCTGCCTTTTAAGGAGTATTTTTTTTCCTGTTTGTTTGTTCTAATACAGCTCTTGCCCTAAACACTTCCTTTTCAACTCTCTGGCCCAGAGTTTGGGTAATCTTTACCCCGCGGGGCTGTGTAACACCAGCAAGCCTCCAGGAACCCACAACTTCTCAATAATGCTGAACAGGGCGAAATTTCCCAGTAACCGCCTCCCCCGCCTGACTAATGCCGTAGCTTCGCACAGCAATGTCCTCTTTTTGAGGAACCCAGTCATTGGCTTGGAGTCATTATTTGTTATTCTGGAATGCCTTCTGAATCATTCACTTTTTTACTTTTGGACTGATTCACTTTTTGCATTTCCTTGTATAGCAACTCAATCTCCCTCAAGACTGAGCCCCATCACCAGCTTCCCTCTGGGTCACCCACATCCACGGCACCCTGGGACCCACCCCATTCCCCTACTGTTTATCCTGTTGTCATCATAGACCAAATGATACAGATTCTATGCAGCCTCTGAGTTATTTCATTTTGTTCAAACCAGACCTCTAGGAAGACAGTGTTATGTCCACTTTACAGACTGTCAAACCGAGCCTAGCCGATATCACACAAAAGAAGAGATTAGGATCAGAAGCTGAGCCTGTCTCCAAGCTCCAAAGCCAGAATCTGGAAGGTGGCTATTTACAGACCCCACGGCTGCTAGGTGGGTTTCGGCACCAGTTGAGCCCCATAGACTGTAACTTCCATGTCATAGACTACTGCCCTGTATCTGGAAGTAGCTTCAATCCCACAGACACTGACTCCTGGCTAGGGGCCTTTCTCTCCTTTTCCCTACAGCCGCCTGAAGCTTCTCAGCTTTGTTTCCTATTCTCTGAAGTGCTTTGGAGCAATTTGCATCCATCACACACTAAGTGGTCCCTGGCATGGCCTGGAGGATTCAATGGGCATGTGTAGTGGGAAGTCAGCAAGGGGAATTTTCAGAATCAACTCAGAAATTCTCCCATGCTTCAGAAGGGTGTTGCCACGCAAGACCCCTCATGACATTTTTCTGGGCTCAAGCAGCAGAACCTTGAGACAAAGGGCTCCGTACACATTTAATGTGTATCCATGGGGACAGCTTGGCAGCTGTGAGTGATGCTCTCCCTCTCCCCTCTTCTGGGAGGCAGGCTCCTGAGCTCCCTGAGGGCAGGAAGGTTGGAGTCTCTGGGGGAAAACAGAGGCTGGGGAGAGCACAGTGGGAGTGGGGGTGAGGGTGGGGGGGCAGAGCCAGAGTCTGGACATGGATGCCACTGGCTCATTCATAAGAGCAAAGCAAAGACAAGTGCTGGAGCAGGAAGGGACTGCAGAGCTAGGTGAGGTGAAAAGGTCTGAGCAGAGTGACAGGAAGCAAGCTGTGGGTTGCACATGGGGACACTGCTGCGGTCACAGCTTTCTTTAGTACCTTAGCTCTGACTTCTGCTTTTTGGTGTGTTTTGTTTTGTTTTGTTTTGTTTTTTGTTGACACTCCGTAGCCCAGGCTTCAATGATGCTTCTGCCTTGACCTCCCAGTTGCTAGGATTCCTGGTGTGAGCCGCCCCAGCCAGTTTTAGTATTTTCTTTTCTTTTTTTTTTTTGTTTTTTGTTTTTTTGTTTTTTTGTTTTTTTGTTTTTTTGTGCCTGTCAATATTGCTTTGTCTTCGTTCTGTTTGTGATTCCTGCTAACTCTGCAGGGCACCCCTGGAACCTTCCAGCCTGGCTTGGTCTCACATGTACCTCTCCGTAGCAGTTATTGGCTTGGGGGGCTAGGGCCTAGAGCATGCTCTTTGCTTTTGATAAGAGCAGTCTGTCAGGGTGCTAATGTTTCCCAGGCCCTGACCTTACCCAGCACCTCCCTGCCCGTTTTTACCCTAGGGCTGAGCACAAACACCCCACCTGGTAGACATGTAATTGAGGCCCAGAGATGAAAAGTCAGTACCCCAAGGCCTCAGAAGATAACATTTCACCCAGCAGGTAGAGAGCAATGCATTTAGAGTAGACCACTTGACTCTGTCCTGCTCAGAGCTCTCAACTGCTGGCTTCGGCCTGGAGGACAAGTGTCCTCTATGGCTCCTCCTCATGGACAAAGTGCCAGATAACGAGAAACAACTGAGGTGACAGCGGTAATAACAGCAGCAAACTCCAACACAGTATCCACTCCAGGCCAGCATCAGGACCAGCTTCACCCCTCCATCTTTCTCATCGTCCTAAGCATCAGAACAGTGTTGGCCTTTGAGGCCAGACAGCACAGGTATGAATTTCAGCTCTGCTACTTCCTGGCTGTTGTGACTTCAGAGAAGTTACGCTACCTGCCTGGGCCTCAGTTTCCTATGTTTAGAACAAGTTGTGCTCATACTTGACAATAGCACTGTAGCAGAAGTAGATGGTACACGGTGTTCCCCTACTCACATTGTAACGGAAAATATTAAGTCAAAATGCACTTGATACTCTTAACCTACGGAGCCCCACAGCTCAGCCCTGCCTCTTTAAACCTGCTCAGTAGCTCATATGGGTAAAAATGCCACCAAGCTGATGCTACGTCCACGGAACTCTCACCTTCCTCTTTGCTTGGATTATGAGAAGTCAAAAGAGAGAACTGTTGAAGGGAGCACCTTGCTCTCAGAGTTGTGAGTAGAAGAGAGGTTGGCACAGCGCCCGTGCCTATGAACTCAGTGCCTGGGAGGCTGAGGCAGGAGGATCGAGTTGGAAACTGCTGGAGAGGTAGATGGACACATGGGTACACAAGAACACACCTGAGTTCAGATCCCCAGTATCTACCTAAAAGCCCCAGGATTGGTGGGCTTTTGTAGGCATTTGTACAATGCACACATGTATAACACTACTGCTAGGGGGAGGGGACTCATGGTGACAGAGGACGGATGGGCTTGTTGATAAGCCAACTAACCTAGTTAAAGTATGGTGGCAGTTTTGGTGACAGACAGTGTCTCAAGGGGCAAAGTCAGAGGGTGATAGAGACATTGGCTGTCTTCTTCTGGCCTCCACACGTGTGCTCATTGTACATGCCCCTCCCTCACATTCACGTATACAGGCCAACACCATACACACAGAGAGAGTTGGACGCCTACTCAGGCTACGTGGGGGGAGACCCTGTCTAAAACAAAATGATACTGTAATTGATGGTTGTGGTCTTCATTTACAATATGGGAACCAGAGAAGGTAAACGAGCTGCTTACGGTCACACAGAGAGTTAACAAGCATCGAGGAGGGGATTTGAACTCAGATATGCCTGACATCACAATTCGTGTCCCGGCACCACACTGCCAGTCCTTGGGGTCATGGAAAGATCCAGTGCCTGGCTCTGCAACGAAAATGGAAGCATGAGTCACCAGCTATCCCTGGGGAGGGAGGAAAGCCCAGCTTTAGGGCAGAATGTTCCGCCAGATGCTGGAGAGCAGCTGCCAGAGCCCCTGAGTCTTTTTGATGCTGAGGAGGGAAGGAGGGGAGAGGGCACAGCAGTGTCTGAGCCAATGAGTGCAGGCCAACTGGGGCCATATTGGTCATGACAAGCTTGCACATCTGGCCTCAGGAATGCTGAGCCCCAAGATGGGGCTCCCGGCTTCTGCTTCTCATAGCTGCCTTACTTCCTTAAATGACCCAGCTGCTTTGTCTCAGCCTGGCCCCAGTGCTGACTGACTGTGAAATGGGCCTCTGAGCCTGCTGATGAAGACCAGGTCTCTAAGGACAAAGCAAAGGTAGCATGATGGGTCTTGCTTGGGGGCCCTGAGAAGCTGATAATTTCCTCTATGGAAGTTATCCACAGGGATAGGACAGGAGCAGGGACAGTGTGCTCGGTGCTGGACACCCAGAGAACGTAGGTCATGCTTATGAACCAACCCGCTGCCTGAATCAACAGAGTATGGAGAAGAAAGGCGCTTTGTTTGAGGCATGGGTGAACGGTCGCTTCTGGCTGGCCATCTCGCTAGAGTTCCATCCTCTGGGTCCAGCTTCCACCTTGCTTTCTTCCCACCTGCTGATGACCCATCTCGCTTTTTGCACACACGTTGGTTCTACCCAGGAAAGTTTGGGGCTGGCCAGTGTGACTTAGTAGCATAGATGATTCATTTTGGTTCATGAAGGAACAAAAAGCCCAGGCCTTCCCAAGGCTGCCTCTGCTCTTGTCCCCTGGGTTGGGAATGAGTCATGTTGGCCTTCTTTCTGGGGCTCTGATTTCGGAGTTGCGTGGGCCCCCTTGAGCAAACTTCAGCTTCTTTACATTGTTCCTGGGGAAGCCAGGTGAGTTTAGGAGGGGTAGCAAAGCAATAGTCACCGGTAGGGTGTCCAGCAAAGAGAGAGCAGGCTGTGCAATGAAGGGTCCTGCAGGCCCTGTGGCATCCCTCTCCATGGCCTCCTCCTTGGCCTGGCCAGGCGTGGCCTGCAGCCTGCATCCAAATTCCTTAGCCAAAAGTGGAAAAACATTCTCTGATTCCACATTGCACAGGAATTTTAAAAAGTGTGGATAAACCATGTGACCTCAATTTCCCCCGCCGCAAAATGAGAGTCATCCCAGGGGTTTGGCAAATTCACCACAGCCAGCAGAAAGGGTAATGAGGGGAGGGCCTCAGCTCACTGCCTTGGTGAGATAGATTCCCACCTATCCTGATTCCCCACGAAGAGAGCCCCTGGGATTGGTTTGCATGTGCAAGGGGCCTTGGTGGCTCTGAAAGACTGGACTCATTTAGGGGTTGTTGAGTCTTGAATCAGAGCCATGATGCTAAAGTAGGCTTCCTTCAAGCCCCCCCCCCCCATATAAGGATAATGAAGGTAGGAAATCGACATAGGACATCCTTGGGGGTCATCATCCCCAACAAGGTGCCTGACGTGGGCTGATTCATATCCCTTCTCCTGGCTACAGATTCCTTTATCAATAAAAGGGAGAAGGTAATTCTTACCTTGCCAGGCTTAGTAACTCGGATCTTTACTTGGTGTCAGGGACTGTGTCCTGGGTCACATCAGCCACTGATCAGGAGAGTGAGGTCATCACACCAGGTGGCCAACAAGGGTCAATGGAACAATCTGGTAATAACAGGGAGGCGGTGGCATTCAGTGACACAGATGTCTATCTCTGGTGGGTAGCAGGTGTTCAATAGACTCTCTGCTGAGGGTGGTGATTCTATTGATGTAAAAATAGGACCACAGTCTTCATATCAAAGGGAGAGCGGCAGGTTCTTATTTGAGTTCATTTCTTTACATTTCTAAGGGGAGTGTGGATGTTCAGGGAGTGGAAAGGCCCAGCCAAATGGAGGTTACCAATAAGCTGTCTGGGAGAGAGGGTCTCCCATTTTTCCCACCCAGGTTGGTCACCCTGTGGCCTGGGAAATGTGTCAGCCTCATTTTCCCTTGAGAAGCCACAGCAGTTGTGACTATCCAGGGCAGGAACATGTGGATAGACGCTGGCATGAGTCTCCTGGAAAGACATAGTAAGATTCACAGCAAGAGCAGGAGAATGTTCCTTCCTGTAAGCTCTGCCCCATGAGTCAAGGTGACAGCTCGGTCTCTGTTATAGGAATATCCAGCTATCTGGACCGCACCAATTGTGTATATAAGTGTGTGGCTCAGTGATGGCCATACTAGACAATAGAGATGACTCCTGTTCGGTGAGCACTGACCTTATGCCAGGCACTGTGTCTGGCTCATGTATCTCCCTAGCTTAGGCAGTAGCCCTGTAGCTAGGTACAGAGGCTCTGAGAAACTGGGGGACTGTCTCATGTTCCCACAGTCCCCAGGGAGGCCGTAACTTGAATCTAGAGAGTGTGGCCTGGAACCTGTGACCTACCTCAGGACCTTACCATCTGAATTCCTCCTCCTCCTCCTCTTCCTCCTCCTCCTCCTCCTCCTCCTCCTCCTCCTCCTCCTCTTCCTCTTCCTCTTCCTCCTCCTCCTCCTGCTCACAGACACACGACTTCTCTTCTGTGACCTCATAGTCCTTGGGTGCACAACCCTACAAGGCTCAATGAGTCTTTGCCATATGCCCAGTGTTTAGCCTTCTCAATAGGCAGTTCAACCCCTGTTCCATAGCAGGGCTACAGAGGGAGCAGCTAGAGGTGGGCTTACAGCTTTCCAAACTGTCAGGAATTCCACATGACAGCAGAGGAAACAGAAGCTCCAAGAGCAAGGGCTGAGATTGACACAGAACGTGTCATCTTGTCCCCTTGATCCAAGGTCCTGCATTTCTGTGACTCTTCCCCTTTATGGTTCACATCACCTGGTGAGAATGGGAGACAGAGGTTAAGGAGGCTGCCGAGCCCTTGGAAGTACTGGGCTGAGGAGAGTTCTGAGATAAAAGGAGGTAGCCAAGGCTGTAGGTTCCTTGACATCAGGGCCAGAGAGTCAGAGATCAGCTTGGCTCTCCCCTCAGATGCTGGCCCTTGCATTTGGTCTCTAGCCCAGCTTGGCTCAGCCAAGGTCTCATATCTCCAAGGCTCTGCTGTTGTTTTCCTTCTAGATAATTCTCTGGTCCATCTCTCTTGACCTTCCCAGGGAGGTGGAGGAGGCTGAGGTCCAGGGGCAGTGACTAGGATTTGGAGAAAGTTCTGGGGTCTGTACCTATCAAGTGTACTTGATGAAGCCTGTGTTTCAGCCTTAGCATGGGGACCTTTGGGAACCTAGGTCATTTAACCTAAGGGTACTTAGCTTAGTGTATGCAGGGAAATCCCCAGGGGCAGTGAGGGCTTGGCTTCCCTGAACTCTGTGCTTCTTTCTAGTCAGGGAGCAGGTGCTGGGACACTGCTCCAGGTGGCTTGTTGCTCCACATGCCTCATCTAGGTCATAGGCATCACCTGCCCTCCTGCTCTGTCTGTCAGGGAGACCCCAGAGACAGAGGCCAAGGGCCAAGGTTGAGGTCCTGGGTCCTATGAATTACTCAGGTTCCAGGCCTATATGGTTTAGGACCAGTCATTGGGACTCCAGAATTTCTTCATTGTCCCTGGAAGCTAAGAACAGGATCTTCACAGAGCACCCCTGGCCTCTGCACTTTACGGACCTCCTTGGTGAGCTCTGTGCTCTCTGAAGGAGGTGGGACTAATGGTTGTTTGCATCATCAGGGTGAGGTCACCAGATGCATGCCTTCCTAACAACTATGATGCACAGGAGCCCGAAGGTCAGGTGTCTCAGGAAACTGGAACCTCCTCATTCTGTCCCCAGAGGCTGGCTCTGTGGATATCCCAATTCTCAGTTACCCAGCACCCTTGGGGTTCTGGTTAACTGGGCCCAGAAGAGACGCCGAGACTTGCAAAGGGGGTTTGAAAGGCTTAGTACTTCAGTTTCCACCTTGGCCTTCATTTCTGTCTTTCCTTCCTTAGGCCATTTTGGGCATTTCCTGTCCCTGGGATAGGTGAAGAAAGAAGGAGGACTCTACCATGGTTCTAGAATAGACGGCAAACCGTGCTGAGTTATTATTAATTTTAAGAACAGTGCATCCTGGGTTAGACAGAGCCACCGATGAGACAACACAGGAAAGTATGAATCCAACCTTACCTCCCTCACCCTCATTCCCACCCCGTTCCCAACCCCCACCCTAGTCCTCACTCACCACCCCCAGAGCCGGCTTCCAACCCTCTTTCTCTATCAAAGGGTTTATTAAACTTTCTCCATTCTCAGGCTTTTTGCCTGAGAAAGTTTTACAGTTTTTACATAAGTATTTAAAACAGATAATCAAATCAAAACTTGCTGATAATCAATCATAAAAAATTTTCAAAACCGTTCATTGGTATACATATAATTTTTCTATTTATTAAAGATAAAAGTAAATATGTATATTAATGAGGTGGATATGTTTATTTATTTGTACACAAAGAATTAAACCTTAGGGGCTGGAGAGATGGTTCAGTGGTTAAGAGTACTTGTTACTCTTCTAGAGGACATGGTTTAGCTCCCAGATGGTAGGTCACAATCATCCACAAATTTAGCTTCAGAGGATCCGACAACGTGTTCTGGCCTCCATGGGCATTGGGTACGCATCAGGTACACATAAACACATGCAGGCAAAACACCCACATACGCTGTCTTAGCTACTGTTCTAATGCTAACACTATGACCAAGCCAACCTATAAAATATTTAACTGAATTTGTTTGCAGCTCAGAGGGTGAGCCCATGATCATCATGGCAGCAGGCAGGCAAGCCTGGCACTAGAGGGTGGCTGAGAGCTCTGAGAGCACTTGTTTTTCTCAAAGAGTACCTTACCTGGGTTTGATTCCCAGAACCCAGATGCTGGCTCACAATCATTACATTTGATCCAAGTAGGGAGCAGAGAGAGAGATAACTAGGAATGGAACGGATTTCTGAAACTTCAAAGCCTGCTCCCAGTGACACACCTCCTCCAACAAGGCCACACCCCCTAATCCTTCCCAAACAGTTCCATCAACCGAAGACCAAGCGTTCATTTTACACACACACACACACACACACACACACACACACACACTTACTTATGGGGCTATTCTCATTCAAGGCACCACATATAAATAAATAAATAAATAAATAAATAAATAAATAAATAAAGTGATGTAGATGAATATTTGATACTTCAGGACATAGAGTATCTTTAACATATCCCAGTGCTATCAATATTATAAATAATAAAAAGTTAATTGATTTTTAATAATCATCACTGCTTAGAATACTGGATACTTCATAGAAATACTTCATAGAAAATTTGAAAAGAATATTTAGGGCCATTTCACAAATTGTTGGAAATTCTGTCTTGATCCTAAGATAAAATTCAACTATCTTTTTTTTAATGGCTCAAGTCAGCCAATCAAACAGCAATTTTTTAAATTAAAAGAATATACTAATTTGGTACTTATGTGCTGAGGGGTAGTAGTAGGAAAATATTAAAGTTATTTTTTTCCCTAATGAAACCACTGTTTCTGTAAGGCCAGTAGCTTTACATATGCTAAACACCTTGACTCCTGGTGCTCAGGAGTCTGGATGCTCAGGCCAAGGTGTTTCAGTCTGTGCCCGTGACTTTGCAAGGCCAGTTGGCACACGCTGAACAAAGTGTACATGATGTGTTCAGAAACACAATGGCAGAGAAATCATGTTATTTAACTGGTGAGCACAGCAAGAGGCACCTCAAGTTTACTGCGTGTTCAGAAAGCTTTTCACATTGCCACGGTTTTGGCAAGCACTACTTCCAGCTACAGGACTCGCTGCTTACAAAGTTGTGCTCTGGAGGACTGAGCTTGTCTGTGTTTATAGATCCAGGAATGTCCACACTCACTTTTACAAAATAAAGGAAGGAAAGCTTCCTGCTGGTGACCACCTCCCTAAAAGAACATGACTCCTACAAAAGATCTCTATCTCTGTAAGAGGAAGTGCCCAGCGCAGAGCTCCAGTCTTGACTTTATAGGATAATTTCTGCGATGCTATAAAAATCCCCATGGTCTCTAGCCATGCACACATGGCAGTCTTGTGTATTGGATGCCCTAGTGTTGTCGGTCAGCCTTCAAGAGGACAATCACGCCACATAGAAAGGCGTCCCTTCATACGGAAGCAGCACTAACGATACATATTAAGACCAACAGAACCATCCCAATGAACAGATTGCGGGGAAGATAAAAAAAAAAGAAAAAGTGGCCGGGCGGTGGTTCCAGGACAGCCAGGGCTACACAGAGAAACTCTGTCTCGAAAAACCAAAAAAAAAAAAAAAAAAAAAAAGATAAGAAAAGAAAAAGTGAAGGAAGGGAGCCACCTTACGCATGTCAGCCTTTCAGTGAGCCCATATTGAAGACTCACTACCTGCTAGCCTCAGACAAGCCCCTACTTCTTTTTTCTCAATAGAGAAAATAGGAACTCAATAGAATCTTGGTGATCAAGCGTCTCCAGCCCTGTATGCATGCACCTTGAGACCCCTGGAAAGTTCAAAGCTCCTAAGTCCAGGTCTCTGGGCCCCTGAAGATGCCAGGTGTGGAGCACTGGGGAGAAGCTAATGTGGCGAATGTCCTGACCCGGTCTCACTGCTTTCTGTCTGGGAACGTGGGTGAAAGCGAGGGGCATATCTCTGCTTTCTTCATAATGTCACAGCTTCTCTTTCTCCTAGAATAAGTTGCTGTGGTCCCTCTGTTAGTCACAGAAGCTGCCAGAGGGGACTGGAAGGTGCCACAGTAGGGAACCCAGAGGGTTCTGCCCTGTGATAGCCTACTGGGTCTCCTGTAGGGAGTCAGCCCAGGCTACACCTCCGTCAATTTCTACAGAAATCGTTCTATAAACACTCACCCCTGTCTGGAATGTAGTGTTTTGATTATTGGGAGGCTTGTGAATATACTGTGCGCATGGCTGTGTATCTGGGTGTGTGTGCCCACGTGTCCATATCTGTGTGTACATCTGTGGGTGTGTTTGTGTGTATAGGGGGTGTGTCTGTGTGTATTTATGTGTATGTATGTGTGTGTGTCTGTTTCTGAGTGTTTGTGTGTACTCGTGGCTGTGTTTGAGTGTGTGTTGTGTTCCTGTGTGTCAGTGCGTCTCTCTGTGTGTTTGTATCTGCTTCTGGGGAATATGTCTTGCCCCTTTATATATCTGATTATCTGTGCTGGTGTGGCCTGAGACAAATGTCAATAAACAGGTGCTTGGTGTTGGACTTTGGGCTCAGGAGACTGCAGAGTACTCACTTCAGTCTGCCTTCTTTGGACACCTCAGTGACTCAGGAAAGAGGTGCCATAACCACTTCTCTACCCCAGGCAAGGAACAAGTTCAGAGGCCAAGGAAGCTGAGGTGGTGGATGAATGATCACCCCAACCTTGGCTGCCCTTTCCTTCATCTCCTCTGCTGGCCACGATCTTAGCCTGGCTCCTCCTGGGCTATTAAACAAGCAGCTTCGACCTTGCCCCTCAGAGCCCATGGGTTTTTATGGGGATAAAGCACTAACTATGACTGTAATTAGTTGGCTCAGTGTTTCCCATGTGTCACCACCCTGCTCTGTGAACTATTCACCTCACATCTCCTTAGTCCCATTGTCCTGAGGTTGGACTAAGGCACTGTTCTGTTTGCCTTCGGGCTCTGACCTCACTCCTAGGAGAAGTTCCAAGCCTGCTGATGGCCTTGAGGCCCATACCCTGTGTCCTGCCCTGGCCATACTGGTTCCCTTTCTCTCTTGATCCCAGCTCTCTTCTCTCTTGAGTACCACGATTTTATTATCCGGACATATATGACTTTCCAAACAAGGTTTCCAGTCATTTCTTTTTTTCTTCTGTCTCTCCTAGGTCAGAGAGGATCGCCAGCTTCAGCCCTCACGTGTCTTCTCTTGCCTGCACTCAAATGTGTAGGATAGTCACATTTTATTAATCAGAATACTTTGTCAAACCCTTTTCCTCCTCTTCCTTCCCCCTCCCCCTCCTCCTTCCCCCTCCCACTCCTCCTGGCCATACCTGTTCCTCCTCCTCCTCCTCCTCCTCCTCCTCCTCCTCCTCCTCCTCCTCCTCCTCCTCCTCCTCCTCCTCCTCCTCCTCCTCCTCCTCCTCCTCCTTCCATGAATGTAAATCTCAAGTGAAGCCCAGGAGCTGCTTGTTTGTGTTCCTGGCTCTGGCCTCTGGCCTGCCAACCACATTTATTCATTGACTTGCCGGCCCTTGTGAAGTCCCATGCCACTGGACTTTGTTCTGAAATTCTGAAAATAAAGTCTCCCAGGAAGGGAAGAGCCTTGTGCACATGCCAGTCCCTCATGGCAGACTTGCTGGTATAACACTTCATGAGTCACCAAGAATAGAAAGATGGCAACTCGCCTAGCCTATCACAAACAAGGAAGGTCTGGAGGTGTAGCTCAGGTATAAACTGAAGCCCAAAAAGAACCTTGGACTCTCACCCCAAGGCTGCCAGCTTCCCAGTCAGTGTCTACTCCAACTTTAACCAAAGTCACCAGGAATGTGGGAAAAGAGCCATTAATGGTTCTGTACATTTTAAGCTCCCAATTTCCTTCAACATAGAATCTCCTGCAGACTTTTATCTCCAACCCTTAGCTAAACCCCCTTAGCTTCACCTAATGTCCCCAAGACTTGTGCCACCTGTCCACCACATGTTTGACTGGTTAAGCACTTAGCTGCCCACTCTGCTCCATTCAGACAATCATAGAAGACAGGGTTCAACACAACAGCAGGAGAGACAGGAGGCCCAGATTCAGAGATGCTCACGCCTGAGCTAAGGCATGACCCAGCTAAGCAGAGCGATGTTCGTGACTGAGCTAAGTCAGTGGTTTCTCGAAGTCAACTGGGGACATAAAGATATAGAGCATTTGGTTGTAAAATTTTCACAGTAATTTTGACCAGTTATTTTTTTTTTTACTATTTTTTGTTAATGTAACTACTTAGATGCAACAAACAAACAAACAAACAAACCTCTAAGTTGAATTTCTTTTAAAGCTCCACTAATAGGTAAATGTCCTCAAATAGTAGCTAACAGTTGGCAGGATTTGAAAATACAATTCTGCCCTGAAGAGCAACCTTAAGCTGAATCCTGTTGAAAAAAATGGATTTGTGGCTAAGGCTGTATCACTTAGAGCTTGTCTAGGACATAGGCTTTGTGGTTAGAACTCTGGCATCTCTCTGTCTCTGTCTTTCTCTCTGTCTCTGTCTCTCTCTCTCTCTCTCTCTCTCTCTCTCTCACACACACACACACACACTTAAAAGAAAAAAAGGTACACTTGGTACATTTAAATTTATTTATTTGTTTTGAGATAGGGTTTCACTATGTAGTCCTGGCTAGCCTGGAACTGGTGATATAGACCAGGCTGACCCCAAGCTCACAAAGACCCACCTGCCTCTGCTTGCAATTAAAGATGTGCGCCACCATGTCCAGCCCCTCATACATTTTAAATATTGTAAATTGCACGCTGTGCAAGTGTACAACTCAGAATTCCCACCCCACTCCTAGGCACCGGTCTCTCTAAAGTTGCCTTTTCTGGACATGTAAGTGGGAATATGATATATTGTCTGATAGCCTCCTGGTCTTGTTGCTTTCCTATCACGAAGTTATTGTATCAATTGATGAGAAATGAGGACGTGCCAAGTTATCACATCATATATATGATACTTATATAATTTTGAGTCACTTACAACTCATGGAAATAGGATGGGGATGTAGCCACCATTAAGCCACCACACACATAGTGTGCACATGCATTTGATGGTCACAATCAAGGGGTTATTATGAACAATGCTGTGGTCAGTGGCGACTTACAAGTCTTTCTGTGAGTACATTTTTACTTCTCTTACGTGGATACCTAGGAAATTGCTGGATCATATGCTTGTCTTAAATTTACATATTTATTTTATACACTTAACTTTCTGGGAAAACTCTTAAGTATTTTCCAAAGAGGTTGGACTATTTTACACTTCCCCCTGTCTTACCAGAGGCTCCTGCATCTCCGGATTCTTGTCTGCCTTGGTGATTTCTGTTGTTCTAGCGGGGGTGGGGGTGGGGTGGCTTCTGTGGTTTCCATGAGCCCATCCCTGAGGGTGATGAGCTGAGCCCTACGCCAGTGCTCACCAGCTAGGGGCGTATCTTCTCTGAGAGACGTCCACATGTATCATTTGTCTGGTTTTTGATTGGCTCGTTCTTCTTTTTAAGTTTCCAGTCCTTTCCCAAAGTTGTTTTTGCAAAATTTTTTTTAAAAATCTTTTATTGTTTTAAAAATATTTTATTTATTTTTGGTTTTGCGTGTCTGATGGCGGGATACTCATGCTGTACTGTACGTGCGGAGGTCAAAGGGACATTTTGTGGAGTCTCTTCTCTCTTCCCTCCTTATTGCGGATCCAACTTAGGTCCTTAGGCTGTGTGGCAAGAGCGTTGACACTCTGGCCATGCCTCAGCCCTTCTCATCTGCTGCTTGTCTTCTTGCCTCTGTCTCTACCTCTCTTTTTATTTATTTATTTACTGACACAGTCTTACAATATTGACAGATCAGTCGGAAGTTTGTGATGCTCTTCCTGCTTCTACCTCCCGGATGCTAGGATGACAAAACATGCACTCCTGCCCCTGGCTGGTTTTATTTTCTCTTTAAAGAACTATTTCTAAATTTATCTTCATTGTTTTTAATTGTGTGAGAGGGGCATGCACACACTATGTGTGTGGTGGCTTAATGGTAGCTACGCCCCTGCTTTGTTTCCATGAGTTGTAAGTGACTTAAAATTATATAAATATCACGTGATAACTTGGCATGTGCATAAATTATGAACAGATGGTCACAATCAAGGCAGACCCATAGAATGGTGATTTTAAGGTATAACAGTTTTCAATTTTTTCCCCTTTTATAAATCATGTTTCTGGAGTTGTATCTAAGACTCCTGTCTAGCCATGGTTTTGAATTTTGAAGACCCCCCTCCCTGTGTATCCTTCTAAAAATTTATGTGTGTATTCACATACACAGGTGTGCTTGCACAGGGGCTATCTCTCCAGCCCTCACTTCTCTAGAACCTGGATGCATTATTGTTTTAGCCTTTACATTTAAGTTAATAATCCCTTTGAGTAAATCTTTGTAATGGTGTGTGTGTGTGTGTGTGTTGAGGGAGGAGTCTTGATTCTTCCATTTTCTTTTTAAATTGCATCTTAAAAATTCTTGCGCGTATGTCTGTGTGTGCGTGCATGTCACCGTGCATGGGTGGGGGTCAGAAGACACCTGTGAGGAATCAGGTCTCTCCCACATTGTGAGTGTTGGGACCCGTGCTGGCTTGTTCCCACATCAACTTGACACAAGCTATCGCCATCTGAGGAGGGGCCCTCAGGTGAGGAACTGCTTCATACAATTGAGCTGTGGGCAAGCCTATAGGGCGCTTTCTTAACCACTGATTAATATGTGAGGGCCTAGGCCGTTGTGGAGGGTGTCCGCTTTGGGCAGACAAGTCCTGGGTTCCGTAAGATAGCAGACTGAGGGAGCCAGTAAGCAGCACCCCCTCCATGGCCTCTGCTTCAGTTCTTGTCTCCTGGCTCCTGCCTTGAGTTCCTGTCCTCACTTTCCTCAAGGATGAACTGTGATGTGGAAGTGTAAACAAAATAAACCCTTTCTTCCTCAAGTTGCTTGTGGTTATAGTATTTTGTCACAGCAATCTAACTAGGCCTTGTGGTGTTAGAAACAAATATTCTTGGTGTTCCACAAAGACTAACACAATACAGTGTAAGTAACTCAGCAAGGCAATTCTTTTTTTTTTTTTTTTTAAACTCCCCCTCCCCACAAAAGGGAGCATCATGACCCAAATGGGACTAGCAATTACATCCAGGACAAGACACTCACTTACCTTTTATTCTAACGCAAGTAGCAACTGCGTCTTTCCCCCACTGGCTGGGTCCAGCTTCAGTTTGTTTATTTTTTGATTGGCTAGTTTTAAAAAGATTGGCACAAAGGAAAGGAAAGAAATGGAGAAGGGTGTCGGCCACTCCAGGCCAGGGCTGCTGAGGGTGGAGGGCTTCTGCTTAAAGAAAAGTTTCATAGATGAGGAGAGTGAAAGATTTGCAGGAAAGTTTCACTAGATGGAGAAGATTTGTGGAATGTTGGCCTTCGGCAAGTGTTTTTACCAGAATATCTGCCCCTTAGCGAATTGTCTTGACATACTTGTCAAAACCAACTGGCCACCAGTGAGAGCTTATTTCTCAGCTGCCAGACCTGTCCCAGCCTCCTGTCCGCCAGCACCTGCCAGTCCCTACTAGCACCCATCAGCACCGTGCTGCCCTGGTCACTGCTGCCTGCCCTGGTCACTGCTGCCTGCCCTGGTCACTGCTGCCTGCCCTGGTCACTGCTGCCTGCCCTGGTCACTGATGCATGCCCTGGTCACTGCTGCCTGCCCTGGTCACTGCTGCCTGCCCTGGTCACTGATGCATGCCCTGGTCACTGCTACCTGCCCTGGTCACTGATGCATGCCCTGGTCACTGCTGCCTGCCCTGGTCACTGATGCATGCCCTGGTCACTGGTGCTGCCCTGGTCACTGATGCCTGCCCTGGTCACTGACGCCTGCCCTGGCCACTGGTGCTGCCCTGGTCACTGATGCCTGCCCAGGTCACTGGTGCTGCCCTGGACCACTGTGGCCATGTGGTAACATCTGAAGTCAGGAAGTAATAGTCCAATTTTGTTTTGTTTTTTTTTGTTTGTTTGTTTTTTCTAAACTCTTTTGGTCATTTCAGATGTTTTTGAATTTCCTTATAATCTCAGAGTCCAGCTTAGCAGATTCCGAAGAAAGCCTGTAGGACTTAAGGAGGAATTTTGTGGATTCATCACCAATTTGAGGAGAACGAACACTGTCACAAACCATTACATCTTCTAATCTAACACCATGGGAGACCACTCCACTTATTTAGCCTTTATTTTCTCCGCAAAGGTCTGTGGTATTATTCAGTAGCAATCTGTGCACTTCTGCTGCGAACTGAGTCACAGTTTTAGTTTCGATCTCTGATTGTTCCCCTGTATCTATAAATAAACGTGACTTCTGTAACCGTTCTTATAACCTGTGACCTCAATACACTATACATTCTGTTTGTTTGTTTTTTTCTTAAGTGGGTGATGACGTTGGAACACGGGGCCTCTGTTTCTTAGACTTATTTTATTCATACGGATGTTTTGCCTGCATGCCTGTCTAGTGCCCACTGAGGTCAGAAGAGGAAATTCCAAGAGGATCCCTGGAACTGGAGTCACAGTTGGTGTGAATCACTTAGTGAGTGCTGGGAACTGAACCAGGGCCCCCTGGAAGCTTAGCAAGTGCTCTTACCTGCTGAGTCAACTCTCCAGCACCTTTGCTTGCTTTGAGCAGTCTATTCTTAGATGCTTCAGGCCCTTCACATGTGGGATCATGTTACCCGTGATTAAAGATGGTTTTATCTCTTCCTTTGTAAGCTGGTTGCTTCTTTGTCCCAGGGAGGCTAGTTCCTGTTTTGAGGTGTCTGCTTACAAAGATCTCCCTCTAGATAACCCATAGCTCACTTCAGCTCCTCTTTAGATGGCTACTCAAACTTCAGCTTCTCACAGAGGCCTGCCTGGAACGTCTTCCTCAAACACCCTGCCTCCTGTCCTCTTTAGCTCTCTTTTTCTACTTTATGCATACACACACACACACACACACACACACACGTGCATGTGCATGTGCATACAAACACACAGAATCTCAGCCTTCCATACTCGTGGCTTCTGCTGCATGGACTTAACCAGGAATTGAATATTTAGAAAGAAAAAATTGCAGTGTTACTACACCTACACCATGTTGTTTCTCACTATTGTTCCCTGAGCGCCAGTATAAAGCCAGTAAGCAGCATCTGTATTGTACTGGGTAGAGGAGTAACCTAGGGTTGGTTCAGACTTCAAGAGAATATGTGTGTGCTCTCTAAATAGACTTTACCATTTTATAGCTGGCACTTGAGTATCTGGAGATTCTGATGTCTGTGGGAGATCCTGAAACTGAACCCCTATAGATCTCTCTCTCTCTCTCTCTCTCTCTCTCTCTCTCTCTCTCTCTCTCTCTCTCTCCATACACTTTGGCGTGTATATTTATACAGTTTCAGCTAGTTATCTAATTATCTAATTATCTCTTACTGTCCATCGGTAAGCAATGAACAAAGTTGGCTCTCGTCGGGACTGAGAAACAGAGGCCCTCTGCACTTCCTCTCTACCCTGTATCTTGCCCTAGAACTAGGAAAGGAGGACAGTGGTAACTGGATAAGCCCAGAATCCTGGCTGGGTTGGGTGCAGGGAGGCAGTACCCCTTCAGAGGTATCCTTTCCCTCCTCCACTCTCTGCTGTCTTCCTCACCTGAGCCGGGCACCTGCTTCTGTGCTTAGTTCCCTAAGGCTGGAGATAATTTCTGGTGTGCTCCTCTCCGCCCTGGACAGTGGCATCACTGCAGTGGGGCTGGCTCACTTCATTTTCCCTGGTGTTCCACCCAGGTGAGAGGCTCTAAAGGAGCAAGTGAGAGGTGTAGGAGAGCAGATGAGGCTGAGTGGTCAGTCTTAACATCGTTCAGTTGAGTCCTGGGTGGGGAGAGCTGCCACTGCAGTATCCAAGTTAGAGATTATATACAGGCTCCTCAGAGCGCCATCCTTTTGTGGTACTGGGAGAGCAGAGGTCTGAGCCTGGGGAAGGGGCAGGGCCCCACCCTTTCCTTTCTAACTGGGGACTGTCTACATTTTAATTTTTAAAAGTACATTACACTTAGATTCCGGTTGGGAGTGACTGACTTCCTCACTTGTGAGCGCTTTCTTATTCACACTTTTCAGCTCACAGAGTGTCAAGTGTGACCGTAGGCCCATACATTTTGAGTTTTATCTATGATCCCTGATGCTGCTGCCTCCACCACCAAGGCAGGCCAGGGAAGTCCATTTTCTTCACAGGAATATGCTTCCCTCACTTTCCGCTTTAGAGAGAGCCATAAAGAATTCTCTTGCAGGCAAGGTGGTGTGCACCTCTAAACCCAACACTGGGTAGACAGAGGCAAGAGGATAGCTATGAGTATCCAGCCTGGTGTTACAGAGCAAGTTCCAGGACAGCCAAGGTTACACAGAGAAACCCTGTCTTGAAAAAGGAAACAAAAACAACAAATAGACAAGAAGAAAAAAAGAATAGCCAGGGATACAGAGAGACCCTGTCTCAAAACAAAACAGAGACAGGAGTTGGGGGAGGACTTGTTATTGGTGAGGTCAACATTTGTCTCCAAGTTAGAAACATTCCCTCCTTTTGCCCTTTGGCCTACAGAGCTTCACACTATGAAGATCCTACTTAAAAAAAAAAACAATAACATAGTTTTAACTTTTGTAAAACTTTTCTTTGATTGTTTCTAAATTTTGAACTCTAAGATTGACTCAAAATATCATACCTGTGGGACTGTGGAGGACTCTTCCCACATTTTGTTGTAAAACTTGTAGAGTTTCAAGCTTGGTACCAGATGTTCAGTGTGAGGCAGAGGTTCCCACTTGATCCCTTGTCATTCCAGTCTGAGTGTTCGAAGCCAGGTATGCTAGGCTTGAGTCTGTGGCTTACATCTTCAAGCCACAGAGAATCCCGGCTCTGCTCCAATGTCTGCCATGCCCCGGTGAGCTGAGATGCTGCAGTTGCCTTTCTGGGCTCTGGTGCCTATGACTCTGTTGCCCCTCCGTGGTTCCAAGCTCAGCCTCTCACAGCAGCTTGGTGGAATACATTAGTGTCATGTAGGGCTTAATTCCTTGTCTCTTTTTCCTGGTTATTTTTTTTTTTATTACATCACATCAATGTATTTAATTCCAGGGAATTAGTGACACAAAGTCAAACACAGCAACTCTCCCTTGGTCTAAGTGAATATCCCATGAATCAAGTGACATATTCAGAGTATTGAGTCATCATATTCAAGAGAGAAAGGGGTGCCCTTCATATCCAAAGAACATACCTTTACAAAATTTAGGGAGGGGTCTCTTTGAAAGAACAAAAGACAACATGACACATTGACATCCTCCCCTTTCTCCGAGTATTACAGGCCATAATCTTTGGTTGTTTTTGTTTTTTGGTTTTTCGAGACAAGATTTCTCTATGTAGCCCTGGCTGTCCTAGAACTCACTCTATAGACCAGGCTAGCCTCAAACTCAGAAATCTGACTGCCTCTGCCTCCCAAGTGCTAGGATTAAAGGCGTGCGTCACCACTGCCCAGCCAGACCATAACCTTTGGAAACAGGGTCAGTTACCGATGTAAGCAAGTCTAAGTGAGGTGGGAAGAGTGATCCTGACCCAACATGGATGGTGTCCTTGTGGAGAGGGCAAGTTTGGCATAAAGAACCTCATGTAAATATGAATGCAGGGATGGAAGGTCTCATGCAGGAACCCAAGTGGGGGATGTCAGCAAACAACAACAGCTGGCTGAGAGTTGAAGACTGTATTCTCTCCTGAGGACCCTGTGGTCAGCTTATTACCACACTTCTGACCTTCAAAGCTGATTGCTGACCAAGGTCTGTTTTTGAAAGCACTTGGTTTCTAGTTTCTACTGTGGCCATAGCCAACTAAACAAGCCCTTGAGGGAAGGCTTAGGCCTATGTGAGAAGCCCAGTCAGGATCAACCAGTCCCTAACCCGGAGCAGGACCACCCAAGCCTGTTCCTTGCCTGCCTTGGAGTCAGCTGAGAAGAGTGCATCAGGACACAGAAGGTGTGACTTCACTCTCCATGGGTGGTCAAGCACATTGAGGTCAAGGCTGGCGAATGAGTCATCTGTCCAGTGCGGTCAGTGAGTCAGGCAGGCCCTTCTGAAGGCCCAGGGTGCCAGCATAATCCCTTTCCCCTTTCTTTTAGAACCCAGAAGCATCTAGAAGCGGCCCCTGCAAGTTATCATCCCTGACAAATGAATGCCAAAACACCCCGCCCACATGCCACACCTACTGTGTGTCTCAGAAGATAAGGACAAAGGTCTTAGAAAGAAGATGGGGGGGGGCACTTGGGGTGCATTTTTTGAGAAAGGTCACTAATCTTTCTAGGCTCCCTAGACAGCATGGCGGCAATAAGGGTCTCTTCCTTGTGGATTTGTATCACGTCATACCGGGATGTAAATATGAAGCTCCTGGCAGAGGGCCAGGCTGCTAGCAACTCTTCACGAGAGACAGATAGTTGTTACTAATAAGAACCGCCTCCAAATAAGTTTCCCACAAAGGGAAAACTGGGACACTGGGTCACACTATCTCCAAGTCTTCATCTGCGATTCTCTGCATTCCTAGGATGACAATTTTCCTTGCCTTCAGGGGAGACTTTGGAATCCACAAAGTATGACCTCATTTGCTCCCACTGATGTTAATTACTGTTTCCTAATTACAAAGAGGAAATTATATCTCAACTCTACTATGCTAAAAGAAAGGAAACCAGGAGAGAGCCATCACCTCTCCTGTGGGTGTCAGATCCCTCAGGAAGCACGCAGCAGGGTGTGACTCTGCCAGCTATGGCAGATGGGCTATGTCCTTGGGCCATGAAGGGACCTGTGGAAATGGCAGAGTCTCACTACCTCTGCCTCTCTGCTGTTCCTGGACTGGTCTACATGTTTGCCCAACAAACTGTGCTTTGAGCGTTGTACTGGGGACCAAAAAGAGTAACAACCTATGGCCAAGCTCACATGCTGATAGAAGGGGCAGATTGTCCTCATGGGGAAATGTTCCTACAGCAAAGCTTTAGGAGGTTTCATTCCAGAGACAAACGCATCTCTATGCACTGGTCTGATGGGTTATGACTGCTGTCAGATTACTGGGGAGAGAAGGGCTGGCTCCCAGGAGGAAAGTGGCAGTCAGCGGAGCCATCTGCCAAGTGTGTTTCCAACGCACACTCGTTTCAAGTTCTCCAAGCTCCTGGCACTGAAAAAAATCCACACACATTCTTAAAGACACTTTGCTATCTCACAGACTGTGGGCCTACTATGTGCTGGGCATTGTTACCTCAGAGGAGAAATACACAGACCTCGCCTTGCACCTACTCCTCTGACATCCTCCCAGGCTGAAGCCCCAGTACAAGGTTCCTCTGTTGCCACAAGCAGTGAGCTCCTGAGGTTCCCCTGTTTGTTTGAGGCCATTTCCGGCTCTGATCGCTGTGGCTGCCTGATGACATATTTTAAATTTTTTTCTATGATAAGCCTTATTACTTTAGTGGACCTAAATATCGTGGACCCTAACACCCACTTCGCTAAGTCATGCACAGATCAGAAAGGAGTTACTGACAGTTGTTAACTAGGACAGGCCTCTGCCTAAGTCACACTTTAGAACCATTAAGACATGACAAATGCACCTTCTACACACTGAAATAGGGGACCATAGCAAGTAGTATTCTATGATGCGTCCTGGGGGAAGAGTTTATAAATAGCCACAGAGTAACAACAGTGCAAGTCAACAGAACATGTTCCTAAGTCTTCCAGCCACGAGCCTGTGTCAGGGGCTGGGCTGACTTTTCCCTTTAATGGAGTAAATATTTTGGGCTGTGTACCATCAAGGCTCTGTAGAGAGAGGTGGGGCTAGGTCTGGTTCCTGGGTGGGACTATGCCACTCTCTGTCTCTCTGCTGTTGTATTTTCCTACAGAACAGACACTGTTCCTATTAGAAGTACAGATCGTGAAGGAAGTAATGAAATTTGTCCAAGCAACACAAAGCTTGTGAGCTAGGCTCCTGGCCCAGGCTCAACAACTTGAACTTGGTGGTAACAATGATGCCATTGCCCACCATAGGATTGCCTTCCAGTGCTTTTGTCTTGTTTTCTTCCTTGCTTTCAAATGTTACCCACACACTGGAGTTAAAAACCACCATTCTGTCTGTATTTCTAAGGAAGCGAATGCTAGGATCACTGACCCCTAGAGATAAGCACTGTTAAGTGAACACGCAGCTGCTACCACACTGACTCGTTAGCATGTTCTGAACACAGTGTGACTTTGGACAAGTTGCTTAACATCTCTGAGCCTCACTTCTCTCAAAGGAGGAGACTGAATGACAGGACACAGCTGCTCAGCCCTCCCATGCCTGATGGGAGAGCCCTGTGCAACAGTTGCACAATAGAGGCTGGCTCTGTTCTCATGCCTGGGTGGGGAGGGTGACATTATCCTTACCAATCCATCAGGGTGGGCCAGAAAGGTATCAGGGACCGGAGGGCCTGGATCAGGAGAGCTAGGCGGGTTCAAACTCTATCCAGGGCTGCTGCAGGCATCTTGGCTCTCTGAGGAAAGCTTCAGGCCATCTGAGAGCCAGCTTGAAGAAATTGAGGCCTTAGGAGATGAGGTAGATATGGCCCTGTGCCAGGTCTGCATTGCGAGCTCCCAGCTGTCTGACCCTGGGCATGTCCCTTCTCTGAGCTTTAGCGACCACCCTCTTCCAGGACTGTTGATGAGGTCAGGAGGTAGCACCTGTAAAGCACCTGGCACTGAAGAAATTCACCAGCCATTCTTAAAGACACTTTGCTAACTCACAGACTGTGGGCCTTCTATGTGCTGGGCATTATTACTGCAGAGAAGAAAAACATAGGCCATGCCCTGCATCCAGTGAGTTTGCAGACTAGTGGCATAAGGCAGGGGTTCGATGGTATCCACACCAGCAGTCTTCCAGAGCCTGCGAAGGAGAGGGAAAGCCAGCAAGAGTCTCCATTTGCTTAGACAGCTCCCTTTCTGGATCTGCAGGGGAGAAGAGTCTCCGGAAGCTCCGAAGACAGGGCCAGGCAGGACAGTGTGAGCAAAGCTGTGGGGGTGGGAGAGAGAGACCTAGAACATTCAAGGAACACAGGCTCACTGAATTTTCTTGGAACCAAAGAGCAAAATCAAAGCAAGTGGAAGTCAGCCAGAAGGCTAAGAAGACTTGGGGCCCAGACTCCTGTGCTATTGGATTGGGGAAGGGGGGCATGGGAGTCACAGAAGGTTACTGAACAAGCAGTGTCTTGTAGCTTGGATTTGGCAGGTACCCCCAAAGGCTCATGTATGGAAGGCCTGTTCCCCTATAGCAGTGCTCAGAGAAAAACTTCGGGAAAGTGATGTTCATCTCATCAATAGATATGAGAGTGGGCCCAGAGTTTGAAAAACTCAGGCAGAGGTAGAAACTGTAGTAGGGGGGACCCCCTGAAGGAAGCAGGTCCTTGTGGCTCCTCTTGTCTTCCTCTTTGCTCTGTAACCTTGGGCTGGCACCTCCATCTCCCCCTTTTTATTTGGTTGTTTGAGACAGGGTTTCTCTGTGCAGCCCTGGCTATCCTGGAACTTACTCTATAGACCAGGCTGGACTTGAACTCAGAGATCTGCCTGCCTCTGCCTCCCAAGTGCTGGTATTAAAAGCATGAGCCATCACCACCCAGCCTCTGTTTTCCTTTCTAAGTTGTTTATCTCAACGGCATTAAGCTGACTGACAGGGAGCTGGGGGAAGGGTCTTCAAACAAGGGAAGGTCATCGAGGGATATCACTCCTTCCCTGAAAGCAGCTCTTCTGCAGGGGTCCCACCAGGACTTTCTCCTGTCGTTTTATTTAATTCTAAATGGGCATTATTCTCCATTTATAAATATAGAAACTGAGGCTCAGAAATAAGTCATTTGCCCAAGGATACAGAGTAAGTGTGAGAAGGAAGCACTTTCAGTTATTAGGGGGAGCTCCTCCCCTAGCCCCACCCCAACCCCAAGACAGAGCCAAATGAGAGAAACTGACACCTTCATGGGCTGGTCCCACAGGGCCCATATAGAAGCCAATGCTTCTTTCCTCAGTCACAGGGAGGTGCGGTGTGGTAACGTGAATGAGAACGGGCAACACAATGGAAGAGGAGAGGCAGACCAAGTCTTTGGCTGACTCTTAGCACCTCATGCTGTCTCTAGAGTTGCTTCTAAGCACACCTGGAATGGGGAAGCCCAGGTCAGTGAGGCGAGTCCTAGAGTTGACATCTACTGATTCTCATTGTTCCGGGCCCTCAGCTGCTAAGCCTCCGTGCCAGCTGCTCACCCTTCCAATGCAGCAGAAGCCTCTCTGGTTCTGCCCCGGTCACCAGGGCATTCTCCACGCCTGGATTGGGACCTTTGCTAACTCTCTCTGAACAAGTAAGTCCCTGTGGCACCTGGAGAGAGCTTTCTCTCAGCTGCTGCGGTTCCAACCCATCAACACCTATAGGTGTCTCTCAAGACCCACCTGGCGTGATTCTCTAAGGTTCTGATGTCAGATTCTGAAACACACAGCATATGGGCCATGTGATCTAAGAATCACTGTGTTGGGAAGGGAAAAACTGAGAGTGGATGACTCATAGGAAAGGAAAGGTCTGGGTGTTCTGCCCCTTCTGCTTTGCAAGGGAATGCCACCAAGTCATGCATGGTAGCAGTTGTACTGAAACTACCTGGAAGGTTCATCTGAGAAGAGAATGCCTGGCTCCCCAACAGTCAACTGGCGGCTGGGTTCCTGCTCTTCATGCTCCTTCTAGGAAGGGAAGAGAGCAGAACTCCACAGAGACCAGCAGACTTCAGTGTACAACCATGCCGCTGTGTTTGTGTAAAAGGTCTTTTTGAAAAGTTTGGGTAGAGAAGGATATAATGAATGGCCTTGCAAAAACAAAAACACAAACAAAAAAAAACAGAAAAATTGAAGTTGGTATGCAGTTTGAAAAGGCAGCAGCTGTAACATTTTATGATTCAATGCAAAAAATATGTTGAGGCTCTCAGCTGGATAAGTAGAATAAACAAATAATTTTTTTTTCTTTCTGTCGCTCTTCTAAGATGTAGGGAGGGTGGTGTTATCTGAAGATTTCTTTGCTGTTCTTTTAGGACCAATGCTCAAAGGAATGTAAAAAACGCCCTTTAAAAATACTGTATCCCGAATTTATACTTCTGTGTCATCTAAGCAGAACGCAAGAGCTAAGAGAGGCCAAAGCGGACATTGCTGGGCAAAGACACATGGTAGCCAGTAAAACACCTCCCCTTGAGAAGAGGAAGAAACCGCAGAATGTTCCTGACTCGGCACCCCTGCAGAGTGGTGCAATGTTTATGTTTGTGTATCCAACTCCGCGGTGTTGCGGCTGGCTCACGGCCTACCCCGTAGTCATGGTGTTTTGGGGGAAGTACGCAGACACCATTGGGGTCGTCCCAGGTGTGATGGGTACAGTTTGTCCCACAGGGTGGCGGACTCGAGGCTCTCAGCCCTGAGTTATTGGTATTCAGTAGAAATAAAGAGCTAGGCACGAGGGCGGACGCCTTTAACCCCAGCACTAGTGAGGCAGGGACAGGAGGATCTCTATGAGTTCAAGGCCAGCCAGGGCTACACAGCAAAACCCTCTCTCAAACAAAACAAAACAAAACAAAACAAAACAAAACAAAACAAAACAAAACAAAAGTTGTGTTGCGGGGCAGAGGAGTGGCGGCTGGCAGCATTCTCTGATGCCAAGCGACGACAACGAGCATGGCGGTCCCTGGGCGGCGCTGTGGAGCTCTACCCAAGTTTCCCCCCAAATGTTAAACCTGGGCTCCATACCCGATCTTGCAATCCTCCTCCCTTTGCTCCAGTCCTCCAGGGACCACCGCGGTAAAGATAACACTCCCGGAGGGGTGGGGGGAGCTAACTGGAGGCACTCCCTTGTTCACCGTAAAACTTTTAAAGTGACATTCAAGAAGGACGTCTCGACTCCCGCCTTTTGTCCTCCGTATAGCCAGAGGGTTATAGACCGAGTTAATTATCTTTCGCTACCCACTCCCCTTTCCCGCTCCGCTTGCCGCGCCCACCACCCCAGCAACCGGAGCGGGGCCAGCTGAGACCGTGATCCCAGGAGCTCGGCGGAGACCCGGGGAGGGGAGCAGGGCAAGTGTCCCGAGTGCGTCCTCAGGCCGCGCGTTCTGGCCACCCGGCTGGCAGCACGCTGTCTTGCCTGCGAGCGAGCCCGGAGGACAGAAGGGTGGGGGCCCGGCCGCGAGCCAGCGCTCAAAGCCCGACCGGCTCCCAGGCCGATGACGTCTTTGCTTTTGGCTTTGGCGGCGCCAAGCCCGGCAGGGCGGGTGACGTCACCACCCGGTCACGTGTCAACCATTCAAACAAACAAACCGTTCCCCCCCTTCTGTGCCGCGCCCGGGACCGCCCCCGAGAGGCCACATAAAACCGCGCTCCTCGGGACAAGCGCGCAGTGAAGGACTGGCGGGCGGGACACGCGGTGAAACCTGATTAGGAGCAGCGAGCACTTGGGGACTTAGGGCCACAGGATACCGCCCAAAATCGACAGGCTGTTTCTGGAGAGCCGCAGAACGGGCACGCTGGGGTCGCTGGGGCTGGCCATGGTGATGGAGGTGGGCATCCTGGACGCCGGGGGGCTGCGCGCGCTGCTGCGAGAGCGTGCCGCGCAGTGCCTGCTGCTGGATTGTCGCTCCTTCTTCGCTTTCAACGCCGGCCACATCGCGGGCTCAGTGAACGTGCGCTTCAGCACCATCGTGCGCCGCCGCGCCAAGGGCGCCATGGGCCTGGAGCATATCGTACCCAACGCCGAACTGCGCGGCCGCCTGCTGGCTGGAGCCTATCACGCCGTGGTGCTGCTGGACGAACGCAGCGCCGCCTTGGACGGCGCCAAGCGCGACGGCACCCTGGCCCTGGCCGCGGGTGCGCTCTGCCGAGAGGCGCGTTCCACGCAAGTTTTCTTCCTCCAAGGTACGCGCTGGCTCTGGCAGGACTTCTGCCATCAGCTAGGGAAGGGATGTCCCACCTGGAGTGTGAGGGCGCCTGCGTCCAGTCTCCAGGGGCTTGTCACTGGCTTTGTTTGACTCCAGGAACAAAGACTTCCCTTCCTTGTAAACTCGGAGCTCCTGGTGGGTGGGTGACTTGTCTCCAGGTACTGTGTCGGTGGTGCTAATGAGAAAATATGTACCTTTGTATTCTCAGGAGGATATGAAGCGTTTTCGGCTTCCTGCCCTGAGCTGTGCAGCAAACAATCCACCCCCCTGGGGCTCAGCCTCCCCCTGAGTACTAGTGTGCCTGACAGTGCAGAATCCGGATGCAGCTCCTGTAGCACCCCTCTCTACGATCAGGTTAGTAGGAGTCCGGGTCCATGCAGGGCTGGAAGGTGGTGGAGCTGCTAGAGGTCTGGGAGGGTTGTGCCAGGGAGGATACAGAAAGCGGCTGCCACTTTATTTATACTTAGAGGGGACACGAGGATCATTATTCTACCATGAGGCAACTGGATGGAACCGAGTCTCCCAGTTGCTGAGCTCTGTCCAGGCCAATGGGCTCCATTCTTTATTGTTATTTTAATATGTCAACAGCAGTGCTGAGGTCACCAGTTTCAGAAACTCCCCCTTTTCATCGGGGAGTTTTTGTAGGCGTGGGTACTGGTGTTCACGCTGAACAAGCTTGACGAATGCTGAACTGTTTTGGATTTCAGGGGGGCCCAGTGGAGATCCTGTCCTTCCTGTACCTGGGCAGTGCCTATCATGCTTCCCGGAAGGATATGCTCGATGCCTTGGGTATCACCGCCTTGATCAACGTCTCAGCCAATTGTCCTAACCACTTTGAGGGTCACTACCAGTACAAAAGCATCCCTGTGGAGGACAACCACAAGGCGGACATCAGCTCCTGGTTCAACGAGGCAATTGACTTCATAGGTAAATGAAATAGATGTCTGGAACCTCGACTTTCTGTCCCTACTGTAGCCATTGAGCCCAGCCCAAGGGTGACAGCTTAAATGATCCTTACCTGAGCCTTCCTCCCCACTGAGACTCTGATAGTTGAACTGACTGTCTTGTCCCGGATTATAAGTGCAGATACCCAGTCTGGGTTTAAATTCCTTGCTAGCCTTTGCACAGTACACACGTGGAGTCTGCATGATAGCATGAGGCAGACCCTGGCCATCTCTGGACAGGAAGGACACTCATGACTTTTCTTAGCCCTCTTTGATCTGGGCTCAGCTGTTCTCCTGAGTTTTTGAGTGACCCATAACTTTGTTTTCCAGACTCCGTCAAAGATGCTGGAGGGAGAGTATTTGTCCATTGCCAGGCCGGCATCTCCCGGTCAGCCACCATCTGCCTTGCTTACCTCATGAGGACTAACAGAGTGAAGCTGGACGAGGCCTTTGAGTTTGTGAAGCAGAGGCGGAGCATCATCTCCCCCAACTTCAGCTTCATGGGCCAGCTGCTGCAATTTGAATCCCAAGTGCTGGCTCCTCACTGCTCTGCTGAAGCTGGGAGCCCGGCCATGGCTGTTCTTGACCGGGGCACCTCTACTACCACTGTCTTCAACTTCCCTGTCTCCATTCCCGTCCACCCCACGAACAGTGCCCTGAACTACCTTCAAAGCCCCATCACAACCTCTCCAAGCTGCTGAAGGGCCAGGGGAAGTGTGGAGTTTCACATGCCACCAGGATGCCACTCCTCCCATGGGAGGAGCAATGCAATAACTCTGGGAGAGGCTCATGTGAGCTGGTCCTTATTTATTTAACACCCCCCCCCCCAACACCTCCCGAGTTCCACTGAGTTCCTAAGCAGTCATAATAATGACTTGACTGCAAGACATTTGCTGAACTCAGCACATTCGGGACCAATATATTGTGGGTACATCAAGTCCTTCTGACAACAGGGCAGAAGAGTAAGGACTCTGTTTGAGCCAGTTTCTTCACTTGCCCGGTTTTTTGTTTTTTTCCCTAGAAACTTCATGCTTGACATACCTACCAGTATTAACCATTCCTGATGACATGCGCGTATGAGAGTTTTACCTTATTTATTTTTGTGTAGGTAGGTGGTCTGCCTTCACAAATGTCATTGTCTACTCATAGAAGAACCAAATACCTCAATTTTTGTGTTTGCGTACTGTACTATCTTGTAAATAGACCCAGAGCAGGTTTGCTTTCAGCACTGATGGACAAAACCAGTGTTGGTTTGTAGCTGTTAGTTACCAACAGTTGTATGTTTGTTTATTTATGATCTGAAGTAATATATTTCTTCTTCTGAGAAGACATTTTGTTACTAGGATGACTTTTTTATACAACAGAATAAATTATGACATTTCTATTGAGCTCTCCATGCTTGATTTCTTTGGCAACCCCGCTCTTGAGCAGGTGGCATAGGGCAGCACTGGACCAGTGCTGCCGCGTGTGGGGTTTGAGCCCCTCTTGGTTGATCCATAGGTTTCAAGGGAGGAATGCAGGTAACATGTATGAAGCACTAGCTACTGTCGCCTAGATCTTAGCAGAGGGTCAGGGTGCAGACCCGTGTCCTTTAACAGTCACAGGAGATACCGTATCACCTAGGGAACTTGAGTGTCTCCAGAAACATTTGCCTGAATTACCTTCTTTTGTTAATATCTTCCTGGGGGGTCATCATCAAGATCCTCCCCTCCCTAAGCTATTGTGCAGAATACATGGATTAATGTATTCTCGGGATATACGCAGCATGAGAGTAGCCTGCCTTCAAGCTCAGCTGCTGTGCGGATGAGGACGGGAGGCTCCGGGTAGCTCAGCGAGTAGAGCAGGGAATTGGGAACTGTGTTTTGCTTTCTAATCATAGGACCTTTAAACTTTGTTGCATGTTTATATCATATAATAGTAATACATATACATGCATACATACATACATACATACGTACATAACATGCACACACACACATATGCCTTGAACAAGGCTTTTACATCACTAAAAATGATGCATCAAATAAAACAAAAGAATCCAAGCTCTATATGCACAAACAGGGAAGAAATCACTTGCACTTCCTCTGCTACTTTCTGAAGGGTTTGCATACCAACTTCATTTTTGGCAGCTGTCTCCTTCAGGTCGCTTGCTGCTCTTCGTAATTGTGTTGAAGGCATAGGCAATGAAGTCACACTTGCTGCAGGACAGGACTTTGAATTTTCACTCTTTCCAAGCAGACTAAGGCTGAGAAGGCATAACTGACTACCGAGCTATAATCTGATCTGTAGTGTCGAATGAAATAACAGCAAAGCTCTCAGGTTCCGGGCCCCCGGGTGCCTACTCTCAGGTTCTGGGTTCCAGGCCCCCGGGCCCCTGGGTGCCTGCTCTTGGGTTCCAGGCCCCTGGGTGCCCGCTCTTGAGTTCTGGGCCCCTGGGTGCCCGCTCTTCTGCAGCTCTTTTGTGGACTAATTGCTGTGTGAAGTGGAAAAGGAAGCATCCCATTCATCCCATTCATCTTGACTGGTGCCATGGTCCTCACCCAGCCCCATTGTTCAAGCCTTGACACAGAATCTGCCCTTGACCTCTCCCCCCTGCCATGTGACATCCGGATCTGAAGATCCTTGTGTTCTAAGACAGAAGAATTTGTCCAGGGCTGGCGAGCTCGAATCCTTGGCTGGCTTTGGGGTGAGTGGATGCATGGTTTTTCAAAACAAACAGTGTTTTATCAAGTCCTAGATGTTTGCTGTTGTGAGTTGTTCTCTTCGTGGAAATGTACCAGCAATAGTGATCCCGTGGCAGATGTGGGGACTGCCTTTCCCGTGGGCCTGGGCCTCAGCTTTCAACTTGGCAGTCACTGGCTGAACCCAAATTAATCTCCAGTGTGAGCCAGTCAATGGAAAAATACAGAGGCTGCCTCAGGGAGCCGCCAGTGAAAACAGTTCCCTCATGTCTCCTCACAGCCCAGACCAGGAGCAATCCCTCTCACGGGTCACCTTTGCTTAGATGCTCCAGAAAACATCATGCTTGAGGCAAAATCAGTATCTTGGGATGAAAAGATACTATTAAAATGTTTGTTTCCTAGAGAGAATTGATGTAACTTAATGTTTAAGACTCATGTGACAGTGACAGCTGTCAGTTTAGGGGCTGCCACTGAGTTCTGGGGTCCGCAAAGTGTTGTGCCTGTGTGCACAATCTTCACCATCACATCCGTTTCCCAGAGAAAGAGACGAGACAGCTGAGTCGGTGTCCTAGTTATTAGGTGGTCTTGCAGGGACTCGAGTCTCAGTGAAGACCAAGCCAAGATAGCTTGAAGGAACTGCTAAACCCAAGTTTTCGAGATAGCTGTGTTCCCCACTAGCCCAGACTTTGGGGGTGGGAAAGCTCAGCCCCTCAAGGCCTCAGTTTCCTCCTTTGTGTAACAAAGACAATAAAAGCAGCTTCAGTGACTGGCATGCTGACTGGGTACTGTGGAACAGCTCTTGGATTCCCTTATCCCCAGTGACGTCTAGTTTTCCCACCCTGTGAAATGACCAGTTTGCCCTGGATCTGAAGGGCTGGTTTCATCCTGGCTCTTTAATTCCAGGCTGTGGAAAAGGCATAGATGCTGGTCCTGTGCTTTCCTGTGGTTTCCAGGCATGCATCAGATGAGATTTCAGCCCCCACCGCCTCCTCAGCACCCTCTCCTTTCCTTTCTGGGGGAACTTTTGAAACTTGAAGCTCCCCTGTTTTGCACTAGCAGCCTCTGGCATCCATCCCCTCGTCCCCCTTCTCAGCTTATCCAGAATGACATCATGGTGCCTTCTCCTTTAAGATTATATAAATCTGTGATCCCGCAGTGGCCTCCGTCCCCATGGTAACACTGAGGAGTTTCCCTTTTGTGAGGAAAGCTGTCATGTCACTTCCTGCTGCTGACAAGTCAGTTTGGGAGATTAAAATGAAGGGGGGTGTGGGGTGCCTCTGAGAAGTGCTGGCTGCTTGGTTTCTGTTGCTGTATACAGAGACAAACAATGTCAGGCTGCTGGCCCCGCCTGCCAGGAGCTGGCTTTCCCACACCCCCTGGTGGGGTGGATCTCGGTCACCTGGAGGCTGTTTGTCTCCAAAGGTGGCATTCTGGGTAGCAGGTAGGAGGGCTGCCCACCTCTGGGGACTTTTTTTTTTTTTTTTTTTTTTTTTTTTTTTTTTTTTTTTTTTTCTGATTCTCTGCTGGGCAAGTTTGTTCAAGAACAGCCCGGTTGAGTCCAGCTTCTGCTCTCTCCTGCATCAGCTCAGCACTGGGTTTTGTTCTCTGAAGAACAAAGGGTCTTCATGTGGTTGGCCTTGAAGTGTTGTCTTGCAGAGAAGTTCTGTTAAAGCAAGTACTTAAAACCCCCCATCTTCTAATGAGCTTTTAAAGCTAAGTGCTGTCCCAGTCATTCATTGCTTCCTCATTGGTCAGCCAGCCAATAAGTATCCATGACTCCATGCCCTCTATTTGGTGAAAGACGAAGCACTCCTGGTAAAGGGCCACAAACTGGGATGTGTGTAAGCAAGGAGACCATGGGTATGGTTGGAACCATGAAGGCGGGTTGATAATATCGGCCATTCCAGGTGTGGCTGGTCAGGCACAGGTTTGCTTGGAGGGGTCACCAGCCACATTGAGGCCTGAGTGGTGAGCTGGGAAAAGGGTTTTAGCCCAGAGGGCAGCAAAACCAGTAGCTCGAATGGACCCTTTGTGGACAGGGGACAGAACGCTTGAGTCAGTCAGACCTGTGAGTCCCAGATTTTGACAGCAGCTTGTCAAACTCTTGAAGCCTCTGTTTCCCCATCCTTAATGTGGTTCAATCACCCCCTCGCTCTAAAGGCGATTTTGATTCATGATTTAACTTCATGAAAAGCACATTATCGAGGCTTGTGAGTCAGCTGGTCCCCATTCTGTCACAGCATTGATGCTCCTCCCTGAGCAGAGTGCCCTGGCAGAGGGAAACAGGGGTGAGCTGTTCTGCCGCTCTCATGACGCCAGCCTGCATTCACATAATGCCTGTCACTAAGCCTCGCCAGAAGAAGTGGCCTTGTTCTGAGATCACTCTGCCCTGCCCCACTGACCTGGGCCCTCAGAGACAGTTTCCTCATCTGGAAGAGGCACCTGAAGTGACATCCAGCTTCCTTTCCTGTTCAGCTCCCAGGCCTAAGGCCCCTCCATCCTCAAGGCCAGCGAATCTGCCGTCCTGGGCTTCCCTCAGACTGGCTGCAGAAAGCACAGGTTAGAAGTCGGATGTTTCTTAAGATGGCACAGTGAGGGGACCTTTGAAAAGTGAGTTAGTGTAATGAACATGTGACTGACCCTCCTGAAAATGGGCTTCCCCAAAGAGTCTATGGAAGGAAGGTACCACTTACTCCCAAGTCCCAGGCTTGTTCTCGCCATGCCCTGGACCACACATAAAGATAGGATTATAAATCACCACCACAAGTGGCATCAGTCATCCATCCCTTCAGTAAGTATGTACTAACCACCCATGGTTTGTTAAGCTTTCAAAGGATTATAATATGAGAAGGAATTCTGGAATTGATCTACCAGCTGGAGTCTGACTCTCCGAGGAACGTATCTCACTTCAAGGTCTCAGTCCCGACATCTCTAAAGGAGAGTAGCCAAGGATTTGCTTCAGGTAGGTGTTAAAAATCAATCAAAGAAGACACAGAACAGGCACCTGACACTCTCTGAGAGTGTTTAGCCATTAGCCCCTTTGGCCATTCCTGTTTTTAATGGCTCATAAGATAAAGGTAGAAAAGAGTATAGGAACATACACTCACAGTCTCCAACACTAGTCTCTCTCCTAGATGTTTGTCATCTAGATGCAGATGGAAGTACCCAGTAGCTCCCTAGAAGTAGTCATGTGTCTACCAGGCACCCAAATCCAGCAATTCTAAATGCACACCTGGGATTTGTCCCTAAGCCAGGCTGTGTCTGCAGGACATTCTGCCCCCCGTGACAACAGCCGCTCACGACATATTTAATTCAACAGCAAATTGAGACAGGGCTATCTTCAAAACATATAACATTTCCAAATAAACCAGTCCTATCATTTCTAAAATGGTCTATGTGGTACGGCCACCCTCGTACCTTGCCTGTCTTGCTGAAGTAACCCAAGCTGACTCCTGGGCTGTTCAGCCAGACTGTGAACACTCAGCTGGAAGCTTTTAGTGCTCATCTGAGGATCTCCCAGTTACTGTGTCTGGAAATGTTTTTCTTTACCTTCATTACTTATTTTTTGTTTTAAACTTTGGTTACCTTTGCCCTATGTTGGGCACCAAAATGTTGTGATAAATATTATTTGGGGGTTTCTACTCCACTTCGGATCATTTAGTTCCTAAGGACACAAAACCTTTATAATTGTAATAAGCCTTAAAGCATTGGAGCTAAGATATTTTGTCTACTTCTCTGTCGGTAATCCTGAGATATCACTTACCATGTTCTTTCTGGGCTGCTCCTATTCCAACAGGCCAGCCCTCACAGCCATGTGCTCATGGTCCACCTGCCCCATGGTGACTTCTTTTTTCTTCCTCCTCTCTTCTCTTCCTCCTCATGGTCCCTGCCTCAAACTCCAACCCTGGGACCCAAAGTTCTGACTACCCCTCTTCTGTCCAGCTAGACTATAGACATCTTTATTAACCAATCACAGATAACTTGGGGGCAAGGTTTACACAACAGAAGCTGGTATATGTGAGCATCTGCTTGTCTTGGAACGGCCAGGTCTTAGGTTACAGTATTCAGCATTTGAATACATAGCAGCACTAACCCGTTACACATGGATATTTCATTGAGCAAAGAATTCTAGTTTTGACTGGAGAGATGGCTCACTGACTGCTCTTCCAGAGATCCTGAGTTCAATTCCACATGGTGGCTCACAACCATCTGTAATGAGATCCAATGTCCTCTTCTGTTGTGTCTGAAGACAGCTACAGCGTAATCATATATATATATATATATATATATATATATAAAATATATCTTTTAAAAAAATTGTAGTTTCCTCTTCCTTTGTCCCTCCCTCCCTCTCTCCCTCCCTCCCTCCTTTCCTTTTATTACATTGAAGAGACAGCTTACTGTCTCACTCGAAAGTTGGGAAGTATGCTAATGACCCTACTTTTCTTATTTTTTTCTCTTTGATTCAGACATTTATCTTTGTAAGAAATTTTAATATAATGTGTCTCTGCAGGTTTCTTTCTATGCATATCACTTATGTGTTGTGCTTTGCGATCTGTAACTTAATGCTGTTTAATACTTTGGGAAGTTCTTGTTATTGTTTTTCTATATTCTTTAGATACTAACATTATTTTTTATTTTACTGGCTAACCAATAACTGAGTCTTGCTGTGTTCCTCTCTCTGGAAATTAGCCCAGGGGTTGCGAATACTAGGCAGATGCTTTATCACTGAGCTAGATCCCCGTCTTCTTATTTTTTACATTTTAAAATGTATTATTTTGAGAGAGTCTTATTAAATTGCCAAGGCTGACCTTGGGCTTGTTTTCTTCTGTCTCAGCCCAGTTTTAATTAATTAATTAACTAATTAATTAATTAACTAACTAATTAATTAATTTTAGACAGAGTCTGTCTACCTATCCTAGAACTCACAGAGATCCAACTGCCTCTGCTGACCAAGGGCTGGGATTAAAAGTGTGCACCCGTCCATTCACATGATTTGTAAAATGTATTTATTATTGGTATGAATGTGGGGGGTGTGTAGGGAGGAAAAGTGGGTGCACAGGCCATGCATTTGTGAAGGTCAAAAGACAACTCTGTAAAGCTGATCTCTTTTTTCACTTTTACGTGGCTTCCAGCAGCTGAACCCAGGTCTCCAGGTTTGGGCAGCAAGCCCCTTTCCTGCCCCTCACCCACTGCCTTTTCCTGCCCCTCACCCCACTGAGCCATCACTCCATCCCTATTCTTGATTTTGACCATGCTTCTTGTATGTCTGTTTATTTTTGGCTCAGTGTAGGACATGCTGTGTGAAAATTACTGGCCATTATTTGAGGCTTAAGTTGAGCCTTGTCTCTAGGGGTTTAGGCAGTTGGGTAACCTTAATCCAGACAGAGCATGAGATGACCTCGGTAACTTTGAGATGGCTTTTAGAGCCTGTGATGATTGGTTTGGTTGGAATCCAGGGAGTTAAAATCCTGTGGAAGATGGGCAGAGAGCTTGGAGGGGGATAGCAGGCACCGCCCTGAGGAACTCTAGACTTTGATTCTGGTCTTGCTTGTCACATGAGTCTTTACATTACAGAGTTAGGCTTGACTTCTCAGCCTTTATTTCGTTCTTCACATTTCAAGGTTAGGAGATAATATCTTAAGGAGAGAGACCCCCAGTACCAGAGTCCATCTAGTTTGTGTTTTCATTAATGAGGTCGTAGCATGCCATAGCTGAAAGTCTCAAACCCCAGAAGGGATGGGATCGGGTAGGTGAATTACAGGTGGCTTAGAGCAGAGGCTGTAAGCTGTACTGTGCAGCCAGGGCCCTCCACACAGCATTCAGGATGCTGTAAGAGGTCTGAAGGTTTCTATAAGATACGGTCACTGAGGCAGCAGGTTATTTAATCTGATTTTAACATTACACAATATGTACATGTACCACAATACCATATGGTACCCATTAATATATATAATTTCACTATTTCACATATCAATTAAAATAAATTAGAAAGCATACAAAAAAATTAGAAGCGTACAAGTCTAGAGAGAAACTTCCAGCATATTAGGTCATTGTCTCCTCAGAACACACCTGACCTTCTGTCCAGTCCATATTTAAGGACTTGACTTCTTCTGTCGTTACTCTCTCAGGGACTCGTACCTGGACTTCCTGCCCATTCCCTGTCCCTTCAACTCTCTGTTCAGCTGTGGAAAGGCTGGCTGCTCTTTGACGGTCACCATTTAAACCAGGCTAACCCCGGCAGGCCCTGTCCTTTCCTTTCTGTCCTTTTTCCCACCGTACCCATCACCTGACATCTGTTTAGTGGTTCAGGGTCTGTGAGGACAGTGGCCTCATCTGCCTTACTTACTGCCTGACACCTGGTCTTACACGACAGCCCGGCATGCCAAGGTTGTTCCTCACACATGGCAAAGGGAGGAACTTATACATGTCCCCTCCTCTCCTGGTGAGTCCTGGCACCGGAATAGGGGAAGCGACTGTTTTCTGCTCAGCATCTCTTTCCCTTCCAATGAGGCAATTTCCTTTGGAGACCTTCCCACAATACTCAGTGGCGTGCAAACAAAATAGAGCATCTGAAAGCACTGGTGAGCAGGAAGCAGGCGGCTCCCTGGCCATCCAGGACCTGGCCATGCTGGGGCTCTCCCACCGGGATCAGGGGAGGGTTGTAGTGAGAGTTTGGCCTTAGGGACTTCACTCAGAGATCCTGATTTCCACCACTTCTCCTTATTTCCTCTCTCTTGTTCAGGGGAGAATTCCCCTGACTGTGGGCCTTTGCTGAGGTGGATGGTAGTAACTGATTCATGGGGAAGTCGGTGGGGACGCTCTGGCTCTGACTCACAGCTTCTCATTTGCTAGGAAGACTTAACATCCCCCGTCTCCTCTTGGAAATGTCCTTTGTAGTGGCCATTGGGGATTCTCCTCTGGCCTCCTATATAGCTCTTGGCCAACCTTCCTGGCATCCATGGCTCTTTGTCAGTTCCTCAATAAAGAAGAGGGTTGATCTGTGTGGGACACTCAGAGAAGGGGGTAAGAACGGCCATTTTTCTAGCTCCCACCCAAATGCTGACATGTCACTGGGGCTGAAGGAACATTTGGTAGAGTCTGCAGGCACTTCTGTCTAGAGTGGGTAAGCACCATGCTTGTGGGGTGGGAGCAGGTGATGATGGTCTGCTGTGCATATTGCTGTTAGAGACACCAGGGCAGGTACCTGACCAAGACAAGGACTCCATTCCTACTGCCCACAGTTCAATCCAAAGACCAACCCTTCCTGAGTGTGAAGTGCTATGCCTTCTGCTGGACACTAGCCATACAAAGATGGAGGTACACAGGGGTGACTCTAACTTCTGGCTCTCTCTGCCATCGGTAAGTAGTCGAGACCACAGTGCTTCATGAGTGTGGATTAGGAATAGGGGCCTAGAAACAGAGAGCTGCCTGAGGAGAGCAGGTAGGAAGGCTACATGGAGGAAGAGGCGGCACTTCATTCTAGAAGCCTGGAGACACAGCATAGGAAGGGCTTCTTGGTCCCAGAATGTGTAGAGAGTCTGAGCCTTAGTTTTATGTAAGGAATAAGGGTTCCTGGAGTTGTTCCTGGCCCCTTCTTCTCCAGAACTCCATCTCAAGAGGTTCATGCACCTGTCCAGCTCTCACAGAGGGTGGATCAGAGCAATGTGTATCCAACACCGGACACATCATAGAGTGGGAAGCCAGTGTCCTGAGAAGACCGAAGAAAGCTGAGCTGGTTAAGACTGTGGCCTCTGCTTCCTCTCAATACTGCTGTTAGATGTTGTTTATACCATTTTGTCAGTAACTGAGATGAGGGTGTTGCCAGGACTTTGCTGGCCAGCCTCCTTTAGCTTGTCATTGCTCAACTCTCACTGGGAAAACCTAAATAAAATGTTTGTTCACCTACGACAAGGTGCCAATGACAGACCAAATGATTTCATACACAGCTAGCTAGGTGAAACTGCTAGCTCGATTGGGGTTATTTACAGGACATGAGTGACTGTGGCAGCTGCATCATTGAAAAGTATCAGTGGAATTGACATCCAGCTAAAAAGAAAGTCTCCCTCTCCCCAGCAATTGCCATTGCTTATATAACCTTGGGAAGGAGCCTTAAGGCTCTTATGAATTTCAGGAGGTTCCTAAGCCTTGTAAGATGTACTTCCTGAACCTTAGTAGAAGCCTGCCTCTTCCATTTAAGAAGAAATATTTGAGTTCTGAGGAATTGGGTTCAATTTCCTAGCGTGTGCACAAATACACACACAAACACACACACACACACACACACACACACACACACGCATGCACACACGCACACATGCACACATGCACGCACACATGCATGCATACATGCACGCACGCACACATATACTCATGCAGGCACACAAAGATTTTAAAATGTAATGTTAAGAATTTGGAGGAAATTCCTATATAACACACATTTTCAGCCTCACCAATTACTACTTTCTGAAGAGCTAGGACAGGAGGCTTATGCTCTAGTCCCAACTGTACCATTTTCTTGTTGTGTAACACTCAGCAAATCACATAACTTTTCTGGGCTTCATATTATTAATCCTTAAATACTGAGAAGATGGGTTCACCATGGACCTTCATCATGGGCCTTCAGAGGTTGAAAAATATCCAATATAGTTAAAATGGCCTTGTCTCCAGCCCAGAGAGAGCCATTCAGGCCCCCACTCACATACCTTGGCTGTGACCTGGCAGTGTCTGGCTGTTCAGGGACTGACTCTGCTCATCTTTACTTCATGGCCTTCCTGCAGATAGTCTTAGCAAGATAGGACCTGGTGGCCCACTAGGGACATTGCTTGTCAAGTATAGTATCCAAGAGACCTGTTTCCAGTGTTTCTGGCCAGAGTCTGTGTCTTACAGGGTGGAAGATATTCTTGCTGCTATTGGGCCACACACATACTTTCAATAGATCAAGCTAAAGATGTGTCTTACTTGCAAGGAGTCTCCATAAAGAGGGCAGTGTTTTGCTTCCATCCAACAGATAATGCCAGGAGCTAGGGCAGCAATTGAGACCCATAACGTATCACTGGGAATGACAATAGGACAGGAAGACAGGAGGACACTGGGTGGGTCCCTGTGGACTAGGGGAAGGAAAGAATCTCACAGTTTCTTATGCATCGTGACATCCTGGAACTGGCTCTTCAAGGTTGTTTGCAGGTAAAGATCCTGGGCCAGATTTATCTCCTGACCAGGGTGATAAAGATAATATCTTTCCCTGTAGTCTCAGGACTTGGGAGGCCAAGGCAGGAGGGTCAGGAGGGTCAGGAGTTGAAGGACAGCGTAGGCTACATAGCAAGATTCTATTCTAAGGAAAACCAGAACAATCTCTCTGGGTTTCTCCAGCACAAATTAGGGTAGGTTTGCCTCCTAAATTAAGAGCTGCTATGGCTCAGGGGAGTAGTTCACCTGTAGTGGGTTTGGCCTAATGATGCTTGTTTTCTAATGTTAATTTGAGTCCCCCCAAAACTGTTAGCACAGAGTCAGCAAGTAAGACATTGAGGGACCCTGCCCCCAGTCAATTCTGATTGGTAAATAAAGATGCCAGCAGCCAATAGCTGGGGAGAAGAGACATAGGCGGGGTTTAGTGTCCCCCCTGTACTCCCCTTCTTCCCCTCCCCCCTTGGGACCAAGAGGAAGAGCAGGGATGAGAGAGCTGCCACGTCTTAGAAGAGTGTGCAGGAGAGAGACAAGAGCTGCCATGTCTTAGAGGAGAAAGGTGCCCGCCATGGATTAGCTGAATCATAAAATGTGGCCATATGGGCTGGTCAATTGAAGCTAGTAGCAGCCCAGATGAAACATAGTAACAGTGGGGTTATGGATAGGAAGTAGATTCTAACAGCACAGAGGGTAGCCAGTTGCTTAGCTACTGTGCTGCTTAAGGCATATTTAAATATAAAAGCTGTGTGTGTGTGTGTGTGTGTGTGTGTGTGTGTGTGTGTGTCTTTTACTCAGGAACATAAACAAAGGTAGGAAGGAACTCCATGACAGGATATATTAAAATATTCATACTACATTCACCCTTATATGTAGGGCTATGTTTAAGTAAAGTGGTCCCATCTTTATATACAGATGTTGCTTTTTATGCCACCCCCCACCTTATATAAAGCTATGGTGTATAAGCATTATATGAATGAGATTGAGGAAATTATTCTATTTGTGTGTATGTGTGTCTATGTGAGGGCACTCGGGTGCCTGTGGAAGCCAGAGGAAGGTGTTGGGCCCCTTGTAAGCCTGTTGATGCAGGTTATGGGTTCCAGACTCCAAGCCTCATGTGTGGCCAGCAAGTGCCCCTAACCACAGAATGTCTCTTTAGCTCTGAACGGTGTCTGTCTTGTGCACCTGTAAGTGCCCACCCTTCCACTTACAAGAAGCCCATGACAGTGTCCCTGGCATGTGTGAACTGATAGCATCACTGAGCTCAGTTTGGGACGTTCTTAACTCAAGTATGGGGATACCACGTACCATGTAAGAAAGCATGCGGAAGACTGCTGAGTGGGGTGGAGGGGCTAAACTGGCCCCTGCACATGGGTAGTAGATGTGCACCGGCCCCTGCACATATCTTATAGATGTGGACTGGACCCTGCACATATCTTATAGATGTGGACTGGACCTTGCACATATTTAGCAGATGAGCAGCTTGGTCTTCATGTGGGTCCCAAACAACTGGAGCAGAAGCTATCCCAGACTCTGTTGCCTGCATGGATCTGGCTCCCCTAACTGTGCTGCCTTGTCTGGCCTCAGTGGGAGAAGATGTGCCTAGTCCTGCACTTGATGTGTGCCAGTGATATCCAGGGGCGATCTCCTCCTTCTCAGAGGAGAAGGGGAGGGGAGAAATCGGGGGAGGGGTTTTGGAAGGGGGGGACTAGGAAAAGAGGCTGTGATTGGAATATAAAGTGAATAAATTAATAATAATAATAATAAAAAATAAAGAGCTTACCAAGAATTAGCACAGAGAAGGGAAATGCCACCCAGATAAGGGACTGGGCTGCTAGGAAGGCTGACAAGCTTGTTAGGTCTCACCAGGTGGACACTGGTGTGGGGTGCTGACTGTATGTCTCGCAGATACCCCATTACTTTGTTGTGGACTAAGTTTTCTTCTTGGAACATGCTGTGTGGGGAGGATTTGATGGCCCAGTCTGTTTGCTGGAGTGTGGAATGCTGTCGCAAGACCATGGCTAAGGTCACAGCTGGGGCTTGTTATGGTTAACTTTCGGATGAGATGATTGTCTGCTCAGAGGCAACACCAGCCTCCATCTGCACACAGCCTGTCCTGAGACAACGGCGGCCTTGTTCTGAAGCTAGATCACTTAGCACAGCCTTCCTCCGAGTATGGTGTCCGTGGCCGTGGTGACTACAAAGCAGCTAGCTGGTGGACGGCATGCACCAACTGGCTTTTTGCTTAGAACCCACGGAGACTGGGTTCTAGAGAACTTGTCCAGAACTGGAGCATGTGTGCTGTGCTGTGCTGTGAGTGGTCAGGTCCTTTGCCTCTGCCTTGAGGGTGCTGTGTCTTCTGCCAGTTCATGAAACCACGGCAGCCTCCAGCATCAGTTTTCAAGTAGGGAAAGCATGTTACAGCGTCATGCTTCTGACAAGGACCAAATGAAGCTGAGTCCTGTCATTAGTCCTGGTGACCCTCTTGGTAACCTAGTAAAAAAAAATTTGATCTCAGCAAACACATCTAGTGCCACATTTGCAGTTTAATGAGTGTTGACAAATTTATAGTTTTATATATTTTTACGATAGCATTTATTTATTTTTGTTTGTGTTTTTTTTCTTGTTTTTGTTTTTTGTTTTGTTTTGTTTTGTTTTGAAACACGGTTTCCTCTATGTAGCCCTGGCTGTCCTGGAATTCCTGCTATTGAACAGGCTGGCCTCAAACTCAGAGGCTCACCTGCCTCTGCCTCCTAAGTGCTGGGATCAAAGGTGTGCACCACCGCACCTGGCTTTATTATTTTTAATAAAAATGGCTCACGACTGAGTGTTTGTGTGCAGCTGTGTATAAGCAAGTACAGGTGTCCATAGGTGTCACATCTCTGTGGAGCTGGAGTTAAGAGTGGTCCTGAGCCTCCCATTGTGGATGCGGGGACAGAGCTTGGGTCTTCTTGCAAGAGCAGTAAGCACTTGTAGCCACTGGTAATCTTTCCAGCCTTTAGTTTGACATATTTTTGAGGTTCAAGAAATACAGAATGTATTATTCCTGCCAACATGTTTAAAATAAAGACTATATTTATTCATAAAAAAATCCATTTTCTGTATCCTCCCCTCCCACCTTAGCCAAAATGTTTTCTAGAGTTTTCTATCATCACAGTAATGCAACATTCTATCCACCACAGTTGGGTGTTTTATGCAATGTTTTAGACTTACCTACTTGTATTAGTAGATTTTTAAAAATAATTTCATGGACTTAATTTCCAGAGTGCCTTTAGATCCAGAGAAACACTGCAGAGGATGTGAAGGTGCCTCATATGTCCCAAGGTCCAAAGAACCTGCCACCATCATCGCTTGCAGAGTTGGCAAATCTGCTGGGGACTGGCAGCTGGAGTTCATGTCAGTGCTTACTTCTGTGAGTTGGGACAAAGGTACAGTAGACACACACCCTCCCTCCTGGCTCCTAGGGGACTTCTTTCCAGAGTTCACCTCTCTTTGACTTTTCCTTCTCAGAGACCAGGCAGCCCTGGGGAGTGTAAGGGCTCTGACTCCAGTTCTAGAGGGAACCCACAGGAACCTGAGGTGCATCTTCTCAGCTGTAGCCTCTCACCTGGCAGAGCCCATGCTGATGAGAGCCAGCACAAGGTGTTACCAGACCTGAAGTCCCAGAGTCACCACTCTGGGTAGCCTGTATGAATTAGTGAGACTGTTTCACACCAAAATGTCCAAAGGGGTCGGGCCATAGATTAGGGGCCCGGTGTTTGCTTAGTGTACTTAAGGTTCTAGGTTCAACCCTTGATGCCGGGGGAGAGGGGGAAGCAGTTAAGAGCATTTACTGTTCTTGCTGAAGACCTAGGATGAATGCCCAGAAACCACATTAGGTAGCTCACAACTGCCTGTACTCTAGCTCCAGACGACAGAATGCCTTCCTCTGGAATCGGAGAGCGCCTATGTGTATGTGAGCTGTGCAAACTCACACCGGCACTTATATGTACACATAAAAAAAGTAAAATGATTGAATTAATAAGACTATCTTCTTGAAGGCCAGGTGGAAACCGGGGAGGGACAAAAGTGGAGACCCAGCCTTGGGGATTAGACCGGAGGGCGAGAGTTCAGCTCTGAGAGGAGTGGCATGGGTGAGCATTGGTGGCTGGTCCATGTGTGTGGAAGTGTGTTAAGGTCTGTGGCAGTACAGCTAGGCAAGGAGGGTAAGGCTGTCCTGTCACACTCAGGCGTGAACTCGTGTGACTGCCCTGCTCTCAGAGTGGAGAAAAGGGCATGTCTGGCGTGAGAAAGCTGAGTGGAGCTGACCTCTTCTGTGGATCCAGCCAGTTAGCCCAGAAGAGCTCTTACTTGTTCATTTAAGGTGCTAGCTGGGGACAGGCACCTCATTAGGTGCAGGGCATCTGGGGCCCACATGAAGCAGGCCTTCCAAGGGGCAATGGAACTATTTTTAGTGGCCTGGGCTAACTCCCAAATCCTGACGACTATTTCTGGCATCAAAAGATTGCCCTGAAGGATGTGGAAAATTTTTATGTTAAGAACGTCTCGTCTCCCTGTAGCTAAGCAAGGACACTGTGCAGAGACCAGGACCAAGGGCCCAAGGGCTTCTGGGAGAAACAATAGCTCTGAGCATAAAACTGGGCCTCCTCCTGCCTGGGCTTTACCAGACCAGCCTGGTGATGGAAACTGTCTCGCTGGTGTGCCAGGACTGTCCTGGGTTTAGCATCAAAGATCCATATTCAGGAAACCCCGTAGGAATGGTTGGTCACCCTGTCTCTCTTTTAGTCCCTCTGGGTCTTAGAAGTTACTTCAGAACAAAGATTCTTAAGTGTTTTCTCCAATGCTCATAACTGGTGTAGCAGGTGTTGCTATAGCCACCATCTTACAAGGAAACTGAGGCAGAGAGGAGAGCGTCACTGTGGGGAGGCTTGGAGCTTGTTATTTCCTGCTTTTCAGGCACCTGGGCCTCATTTTGCCCTATGGAGAAATACTGTCCTCCGTCCTAGGAAAGTCTAGATTTAGTCACTTAGTATCAAGGCCGTGTACCCAACTGACCGCTTGTTGATAAAATGTATCCTGCCAGTATCTTTGAGATGGCAAGCACCTGGCTGTGAGATCCCTTCCCTGGAGTTGTCCTGAGGTTACCCTGGCTATCAATCTCCTGCAGAGGGCAAGTGGGGGTCGGCAGCCCGAGAGTCCAGCGTCTCCTACTGCCTGGGGCAGTGGCATTGGACCCAGCACTGGAATGTGCTCCTCCAGAGGGCCCTGCCTGGGGCAGGAAGGGCCGGCGCCTCCAGTTCTCACCGGACTTGGGTAGGAAGAAGCTGAACAATAGTTACTGGTTGGTGGAGGGGGTTGTGGCAGGGGGAGGGCTGGGTCCAGGACATATGGAGATCTGGCCCTATGCCCTGGTCCTGCCCAGAAACAGAAGTGACCCACCAAAAAAAAAAAAAAAAAAAAAAAAAAAAGGAATCCTAGGTCACTGTGCCTTTTTATAAGTAAACTGTATGTAACTAGATAGTGAGCAGGGGAGTTCTGTTAGACTCCTGCTTAGAAATGTGAAAGGGTGAATAAGCACAAGGCTTGAGGAAGCATTGACCACCCATGGCTGCTCTCAGTATAGAAAAATACAGCAGCATGTGACCTGAGCCTTGGCTGGGAGAACAAGATCAGGTAGCTTGTCATATCACACCTGAACCCATCATCCCCTTCCATTTCCCAACACTAGGCAGGAGCCGCCATCAGACACGAAGGACCTTGGGAAATGGCACCACAAAGATGTGCCGCTGTCAGCAGGCATCAGATGTGGGCCCATAGGAAGGAGCTAGAGTGTGTCACAGAGTCGCTGCAAGGGACACGGTGATGACTTCAACAGAAAAGACCCTAACAGATGAAAGTCTTCAGGACACCTGAAGAAAGCCCCTGGGGTCTGCCCATCTGCTTGGAGTTCAGCAGTTTGGAGACCCCTTGTTAGGATAGGAGGGGAGCGGCCATGACCATTGCTTCCCTGGTAGTTCTGACAGGTGTGTCCTTGCCATGCAGTGTAGATGGTGGAACAGAGGTAGGGTGCCTTTTTTTTTTTTTACACTGAGGGTCATCTTTTTATAGTGTGTGCATCTTTTGGGTAGCCCTTCAGGATCTGACCTTTAATTCTGCCTGTCCCAGAACCCAGTGTTTATAATTAGAACTCTTGGCCAGGGCTGTTGGATTCTGCTGTCTGGGAAACGGCATAAACAACACACACCTGCTGCTGGGACACCGAGTGTGTCCCTGATCCAGGGCAGCTGTGTATGGCTGGCTCCTGCCCTTGCTGGGGCTCAGCAGTGTGGCCCCGCTGCTTCTGGTGGGCTTGGCTCCACCTGCCACACTTCTGAGCAGATTCTCACACATGTATGTGGGCACCTATGAGGGAATTTCTACAGGCACAGTGTCGTAGTAAATTGGTTGGAGCTGGTCCTGGGAGCAGGACAGCCAGGGTTCGCAGCCAGTCAGTCAGGGAAGATTTTGGCCTAGGCTTTTAATACAAGTGCGGATGTGGACACAACTGGATGTTAGGGGAGAGCATAGAGAATTCCTGGTGTCCAGGGAAGTGAATGAAGACTTATTTAAGCGTGCGCTATGCTAGGCATTTCCTATTGCCTCAGTGTTAGGGGGTGGAGACTTGTGCTCATCTTAGTACAGGGGATCAGAGAGGTTAAGTTTCTTCCCTCAGGGTGCATAGCTGGCAGTTGCAAAACTAAGCTTTGAGCTGAGTGAGTCTGAGCACAGAGCCTGTGTCCTTTAAGCGCCACCACCCAGTAGGTGCACGGATTTTCTGGATGGTTCTGTGCCCTCCTCTAGAGGGCATCATTCACGCTGAAGCGTGCAAGGTTACTATGACATGAGAATCAGGGAAGACTTCTTAGAGGAGGTGGCAGCTGGGCAGGGCTAGAGAGACTCAGTAAGAGTTTACTAGACAGGGTTCTGGTGGGATGAAGAGTATTAAGGAAGGGGCTTCCCAGAGAAGAGAGAAGCCTGATAAAGGCAAAGGGGTGACATAGGCAAGGTCTCCGGAGACGAGGGGCTCCCTGTGATGGGTATAGGATAAGGCTTGGAGGATATGGGGGCTGGTTGGTAGGTGGAGACACTGGAGACTTAAACTCACAGTACACACATTGCAGCAGGGAGGATGGGGCTCTGAGGCCTGTTTGTGGGGACATCTGATAATCTGAGCAATCTCGGGGACAAAGGGGCTGTGATAAGATATGACAGAAGGGTTCTTACCAAGGACGAATACGGATCCCTGAGCACTAAAACCTCCTCCACTGTGAGCAGGTCAGGCTCAGCCAGTCCGCCTAGAAGAGCTTGCTGGGTGCGCATGGGGCGTGAAGGGGTTGGGAGAGAACACACTGGCCTGGTTGGTTTGTTCCTGTGAGCTGGGTGGCTCCTTTCCACTGGCCAGTTGGGTGGGGCAGTGCCATGGAGATGGATGCTCAGTCCCTCTTGCTAGCCTGTATCTCGCCATTGCTCCTCTTAGACCCTTTACCTCTGAGTGAGTACATGGTACAGATATGAGAACCACAGGCCCAATTTGCAGGCAAGAAAGCTGTAGGCTCACTCTTTCAACTAACTGCACAAATCGGTGTTCTTTCTGTACAGCCTCTATAGCCTGCTCCAGAGAATGAGGAGATGGGGGCTGGCCTCACTGCCGCATTGGCTTAAACACCTTCTATGCTTAAAGTGAAGACAATGCTTAGAGAAAGCTCCTTCTGGTCAACCTTCCACAAAGGCTGCTTTAATAAGCACCCTTGATCTGTGTTGGCAATGGAACCTTCCAGAGGTATACTAATTAGTTTGTTGTTCATTGGACACAAACCAGGGTCATCTGGGAAGAGGAAACCATGATAGAAAACATAGCCCTGTCAGATTGCCTTGTAGGCAAGTCTACAGAAGCAGTTTCTTGATCGAAGATCGATGGGGGAGGACCCAGCCCACTGTGGGTTGTGCCCAGCCTTGGTTCTATAAGAAAGCAGGCTGAGCAAGCCTGAGGAGCGAGCCAGTGAGCAGTACCCCTCTGTGGCTCTTGCTTCAGCTCTGCCTCCGGGTTCCTGCCTTGATGGTCTGTGAGCTGTAAGATACAACACGCCTGCCACTGTTTCCTCTCAAAGTTGTGATCGCTCATGGAGTTTGTCACAGCAACAGAGACCAAACTAGGACAAGAAGCGAAAGCTCACAGCCAGAAAGCTTGGCCAGTGCTCCAGACTAATGCTTTCCAGACCCACACTACAGGGTTTGAACTGGTTTAGGGGTTAAATTTTAAAAATTGAGTGTTTCAAAAAACAAACAAAAAAAAAAAAACAAAAGCAAACAAACCAACCACAATAAACCCATGTGTTCCTGGTAAATTTTTAATAATTTATACTTCACTGCTTCTCTGTTCCTCTGCTGTCTTAGGTCCATTTTCATTTACTCATTTTAAAACTTTTATTATTATCATTTATTATTATTATTACTATTATTACTACTACTATTTTTATTTTTATTATTATTGGTATTTAGAAACAAGGTCTCACTTTGCAAGCCTGGCTGTCCTGGAGCTCACTATATAGACCAGGCTAGCCTTAAACTCAGAGAGATGTCTGCCTCTGCCTCTAGACTAAAGGTGTGTTCCACCAACATTCTACATTAGTTATGTTTTATACCAATGTGAACAGCAGCAGCAGCAACACAACAACAACAAAAAGCAAAAAGAACTGTTAATTAAATACTGACCTTTGACTGGGATTATTTCTTTCTATTCACACTTTTATAAAGAGGGAGGGAGGAAGGGAAGGAGAGAGACAGAGAGAGAGAGAGAGAGAGAGAGAGAGAGAGAGAGAGAGAGATTAAGTTACTTATTTGATTTTACATGTTTGAGTGTTTTGTCTGCATACATGTATGTGCACTATATGTATGTATGCCTGGTGCCAACACAGGTCAGAGGAGTGTGCCCAGCCTGGTAGATGTTTGTGAGGTGCCTCGTGGGTGCTGGTACCCTGCAAGGACAACAAGTCACTTGCAGAGCCCTCTCTCCAGCCCCTGGGGTTGTTTCCTTAAACTTTGAATGAATTACAGTGGTGAAATCGACTGAAATCATTAGTGCTTGATTTAAATTTAAATTTTAAGTGCCAATAGTCACAGTGTTCCATGTCCTTTTGCTATGAGAGGGACTTTCCTGCCAGTCAGTGGCCTCTCAAAGGGAGGACAAGTGACTCCCCTGATCCCCTTGACTTGTGTCTTTCTCACCCAGCAGCTGGAGGCTTTGAGAAGGAAAAGCTAGAACAGATCCTGCTGCCTACCTGTTACCCCCTAAGAAGTTCGTGAAGACCCAGACTTTCCTGTAGATGCTTCCCCAAGGCTGAGTCCCAGCCTGCTCTACTCTGGTGGTCTTCCTTGCTTCTAGCTGGTCACCCTCACTGACACATAGTTATTTTCCAAGCCTGTCCCAGAGGCCACCCTCTTGCCAGCCCCTAGCTAGGCTGGAAGTTCTGAGTTCAGATGTCCTGAATTCAGCGGATGGGGCCAAGAGCATCATCCCAGGACTGTACGGAGATCAGGTCCGCCCTTATAGCACAGTGTCTACATAGAGCTTGAGCAATCCCTCTGTAGTCTTTAAACCAGCTCTGGAAGACACACCACCCCTAACGTGCTGCATGTGTGTGACAGCTACCATACTGTGTTGTTTATGGAATGATGGTAAGAAACATGTGTTCAGTATAAACATAATTAAGACACATGTGTTCAGTATAGGCTTAATTATTTTTAGAGGCAGCCTCTCTCACTCTTGTAGCCCAGGCTAGCCTTAAACTTGTCATTTTCCTGCCTCTACTTCTCCAGTGCTGGTATTGCAGGTATGTGCTTGACTCAGATGCAATTTAAAAATTCTCTATTTTTGATCTACTGTTGGCTGGGCCTGTGCATGTAGGACTCACTGGTACAGCCGGTGGGCTGTGACAGTCACTTTGATGTTTACTTGTTTGGAGCTTCTACACTTTTTGAGTTGCTGGGTTTTTTTTTTTTTTTCTATCTTCCCAAGAACTGTTCTGGACACTTCTATGTCATCAAATGTCAGGCTCACATCAGGTAGCTGAAGATGCTTGCTGGTGTGTGTAAGGACAGCCCAAGTATAGCATGCATAACTGGATAGAAACAAGCCAGTCCCCAAGCAGCTGAACAACCCTCGGCTCCCCCTGCTTCTGGGTCGGCACTGAAACCTGAACACAACTGGCTGGCTTAGTCACTCTCTGTGCCTGGCAACGCTGGCAGCAAAGGCCTCTGTGCCCAAACACACCACAACAGGCCCACGTCACCAGGTTCCTGAGGCACCCCAGGCATTCGGAGCTGGCTTTCCTGAGCAGAGAGGGGCTGAAGAAGGGGCAGCGGTGGTCATGGAGAAGGGGGCCAAGAGCAACAGACAGGGTCCAGACTGGAGACAGGCAGCAACCAGCAATATGGGGCTTCTGGGGTACATGAGTCTTGAGAAAAGCTACCTTGCAGAATAGGCTCAAGACTGTTGAAAAATAGAAATGCCATTGGCAAAGCAAAGCCACCACTGGATTGTGAAACCGGCTTCTCTGTGGGTACCTCCTTGGAAAGGGGAATTCTCTAATTTCTTTCTTTTGGGCTTTATGACAGCTTCATTGAAACATTCACATGCTACATAACTTGCCCATACAAAACGCAAGATTTACTGGTTTTCCATGTGTTCACAGCTGTACTCGCCTGTCTGTTAATGATCACTATGCTCTTCCCACGCCACCCCTGCCCACATCCCGCTCCTGGCCTTAGGCAGTGGGAATCTACCCTCCCTCTCTGTGGCTTGCCTATTCTGGACATAAACTGGAAATAAACTTTCATAATAGGTGGTCTTTGGGGATGGTTTTCCTCATATCTCCCTCTTGTGCCCAAGCTTCATATATGGTATAGTATGTGTCCGTACTTTATTGAGGAATGATTATTTATTAGTAGTAATAGAATAGTAATATTCTGTTACATAATTATGCACACACTATCCCTCTCTGACTGATGCCGCCTCTGGGCTCTTTCCACTTGATGAGTCACACTGCCATGACCGTTCATGTTCAAGTCTTCATGTGGTTTCGTGTTCTCATTTCCCTTGGCTGTACACCTAGGAGTCAACTTTTAAGTTTCTTTTTAAAGGGAAAAATAAATTTCCCCCAAGTCAAACTATGCACTGCGCAGAGTGGATTAAAATGCCAGCATGGTTATGCTAGAACATGTGACCTTGGTGAAAGCAACAGCTGGGCCTGGAACATGCTAGAAGCTCAGTGAACAGAGGCCCAGAATTTCATTCTTGCTTCCTCAGTGAAAGGTCCAGGGGTGGAAATGCCCTGACAGCAACAGAGTGTCTCTCCCTCACTCCTTCATCCATAGATGCCATAGGCTGCTTGGGTGCTTAGGTGCTGTTTGGGTATCCTAGACACAGATGGAGAAGCCCCAGTCACCCACACATCAGGAGTTAAGTCTAGAGGGGAAGACAGACATGAAACCCTTACATTGTGACCCAGAAGGCAGCAACGACATCCTTTCCCCTTACCCTGGGCGTTTCCTTCTTGAGATACCTCACATGTGATGTCTCTTTTCCCCAGGACAAAGGTGACAGCAGGAAAAAACTGTCTCTTTAGGGGGACCTTGGACCTTTAAGGCCCATTCTTGGGGTTTGCTCCTCCTCTCTTTTATATACTGAGGACTTAAACTCACTTCTGGCATAAAAAGCCCTGTGTCTACTGCCCTTTATCATCGAGCTATTTCCCATAGTCCCACAGCCCTCCTGAGTTGTGTCCAAGTAGAGCTGGGAGCCTAGATTGCAGAAACGAACAGAATTGTTCTATCTACCTTGACCTGGCAGGCAGACCACAGTGCCATTGGCAACCCAGGGCAGGGTATCGTGGGCACCAGAGACACCCTTAGGGTCCTGTATGGGATTGCAGCTCTGTGTTAACACACATGTGGGGCACACCCCTCAGCTACCCCCAGCATGCTCTCTGCTCACAGTTGGAGGGGCATCTTTATTTTTAAAGGCAATGTTTAAGTACCCATTCTGAAACATTTATGTCCTCTACTAAATTCCAGCTCCTCACACAGGGACACAGAGGGCTTCCCAGCCTCTCAGGACAGTGCACCAAGAGAATCTGAGGAGCCTTGTCGTTGGATGGATCAGCAGCCCTTCTATCTCATTCTGACTTACTCATGATTTCTTATTTGAATATAGGTGCTGCACACACATGTGGGTGATTCTTAGTCACAAGTCATGTTCTGTCCCACTTAGATTACGTGTGCAAATTTAAATAATTACTTTGGCTTTTCAATGTTAAAAGAAAGGTATTTTAAGGTCAGGTGTTGGGATACAGACCTTTAATTCTAGCACTCAGGAGTCAGAGGCAGGCAGGACTCTCAAGTTCAAGACCACCCTTGTATACATAGTGAGTTCCTGGCCAACCAGGATTGCATACTGAGAACATGTCTCAAGAAAACAACTATCTCCGAATAAATAAACCCCGATCTTCTTTTCTTATGATTTAATAGTAGTTCATCTTCAGTGGGAAAATTTTGTAAAAAATAAATCTAAACACAGCTAGCTTGAGGCAGGAGCTGCTGCATGCTGCCGTCTCTCCGCTCACTCATCCCTGACGTCTGTTACATCATGGTTTCTCTAGGAAGCATTGTCCTCTGTGGATACATAATGCTGTGGAAAGGGGCTGGGACTCAACGGGAGGAAGCAGCTCTGGAACATTCCTTCTTCCTGGAAGAAGCCTCCCTTACCCTATTGTCTGTCTGCGTGGCCCCCTGGGCAGTGGTAAAGCCAGTGCCAGCGAGGCTTCTAGAGGGTGGCCTGTGCCCAGTACCTGGCTGCTTTCTGGCCTGGGTATGAACAGAGGAACAGATGTGTGAGCTCTGGCAGGAGGAAGGTGGGGCCACCCACCTCTGCACAGGTTCTAAGTCAGGAACTGAATCTGCTGTGTGAATTGACAGTGAAAAATCTGTGTGGCCTCCTCTGCAGTGACTGTGGTTGGGTTGGGGTGCAAAGCAGCTAAGACTTGAGCCTCCTGCCTGCTCTCTTTCCCCAGCATCTCTGAGATGCAGAAGAACTTGCCAGTGTTCAGTCAGTCGGTCATCAACAGGTACTTGAGACAGCCATCCCAGCCTGTGAAGGAGTTTTCCTCAGCGAGTAGTGGTGGAACACGTCCTCTCCGACATGGAGAAGACAGCAACTATGAATGGATGCTTGAAGATTCTCATGGAGCCCCTATGACAGTTCCCACAGGTGGTGTCCTTGTCTCTACTATAGGGAGATAGAAAGGAAGTCTGGGGACTGAGGATAAAGGGTAGTCAGGACATCCTGTGTGCCATTTACAGCCCCAAGCTCTCCAGGTACGGAGTGTTCTGTCTAGCTATTTTCCCAGGCCCCTCCTCATTGTGCCGGCCTCTCCTTATCCAGAGGACAATAGAATTCTCAGAATTGGAGGTAAAATGAGGTTGGGTCTGGATCCCCGCACTACTTTATTGTGCCCGTCTGCATGCGTGCGTATGTGCGTGCCTGGATGGGTGTGTATGGACATACATGTATGTGAGTGACGGGGTAACTGACCATCTTTGTCACTAGTGTACAGAAATGTGCTTGGTACTTGGCACACAGGCAAAAACTTTTAGAGTAAAAACTAAAGAAACTGAGTCAGGGCTGTAATAAGAAGCAACTTAATAAGAGAGAGATTAAATGAGCATGCGGCTCTTTAGAGGGACATGCATCATTTGTCCCAGAATTCCCTGCTTCAGACTCACCAGGAACTGCTGTTTTCCTGGGATCCATGAGCAAGGCTCTGGTGCTCTGTGTGTCTGGAGTCCACGCTTTCCTTTTGGTCTTGGCCCCAAAGCTTCTCCCCTCCATCTTCCTATCAGAGCCTCATTATCCCTCCCTCAGCCTTCAGTACCAAACCATGGGTGACTCTGACTCCCTGCTCTCCCCTTCTCACCAGAGGATGCTTGCTACGTCCCCACCACTGCCTCCACCAGCTGGGACCCTGGGCTCTCCAGCCTCCCTATCACTCCTTGGCCGCTCTCTCAGGCTTCCCTGCCTACCTCTGGGCAGGGTGCAGAGGCACCTGATTCCTGCCCTTCCCAAGGTGCTCCCCGTGCCAGTACCTCCCTTTCCAGGTCATTGCCCAGAGATCAGTGCCATAGAGAGGCCTCCCCCCCCAACTCCCTCTTTACCCCAAATCTCCTCTTTAGTCCCATTTCTCCTTAGTTTTTCCTCAGCATGCTTCCCGCTACCTGAAACAATTTTATAACTTATTTGTAAAATATATAAAATATGTAAAAATATATAAACCAATTATATGTTAATTACTGCCCTTCCCTATAAATTGTAAGCCGTGAGAGAAGGAAGGAGGGAGGGAAAGAGAGAGGAAGGGAGGCATGGCAGGAGAAAAACAAGAATGGAAGAAGAGGGGAGGGAGAGAGGGAAATAGATTTGGCCAGGTGGGAACTGAGGATAGGCCATCCTGGGCTACTGAAGATAGGCCATCCTGGGTTATTGAAGATAGGTCATCCTGGGCTCCAGGCCCTTTAGTTGCCAGAGATGATCTAGGAATTAGGACATTTGGAGACTTCTGTCTGTCTGATCTTGAGGGATGGAGCCTTTGGGACAGACATGTGGATCCTTTGTGGTCAATGGAGATCAAAGCCCCTTCCTTCAATGGAAGATTCCCCTGGACATGTAGTGCTGTCCCTTTCTGAAGGATGCAGGGGGAAGGGTACTTTCCAGAATGGGCCCTTCTAATGATGTGTTAGAAGAAGACCTCTGAACTTGGACCCAGGGGGAAAATAGACACTTTTTCTAATATAGCCTTTGCGGGGAGGGGGTTGCCAGGAATAGGACCCTGGCCTTGCCCTGACAATCTTTTCCTCTCAGACACACTGGAGTCTCCTGTGGGGACAGAGGCTGAGGGCAGGCTGTCCCTAGCAGGGGTGAAGAGCACCTGTCTGTCCCATGGACTCAGGACCATTTGATTGAGTCAGTGCAGCTCATAGGGGGACAGAATCAGAGAACCTTGGTCCCCAGGCCCCTAACTGAGGTAGCCCTTACTGCTATAGACAGCCTGGGTACCCAACCCTGCTTCTGCTCCCCACCACTGCGTGTTCCTTCCTCGGTGTCAGTTCTCACGGTGTAGCCCCCACATCACCGCCAGGGCCCTACTTGAGCCCAACTGACTCAGGAACTCTAGAGTGGACCTGGTGTTCAATGTTCAATCTCAGTACTTCCGGGATGAGGTTGGAGGCCCCTGACAGGCCTTGAGGCCTTCCCCTCTGACCCTGTGTGTTGTGAACTGTCAGTCTGTTTTCCCATCAGACATGGCTGTGATGCACGCCTTGGACCTGTTGCCTGCACCTCTCCAGACCAGCAGCCAGGGCAGACTGTGTGCAGAGTGCTCTGACAGTCAGAGGCTCAAAGGATGGCCTCACTCTGGCTGTGTGAACCTCAACCCACGAAACCTCTGTGCCCTCCATTTCCCAGGGAGGGTGGCCATGCATCTGGGTCATTGTGAGGATGGCACGAGATCACCTGTGCAAAGAGCTCACACTGGGTCCTGGCAAACTCCTGGGGACAGGGCTTCAGAAGTCTGAGTTTCTCTGTTTTTAAAGAGACACTCATTTATTACCTAACATACACAGTGAGGTGCTTTCATAATCTAACATGCTGATATTTTTATACTGAAACGTATGAACACACAAAAGTAGAAGAAATGGGCTATCAGTGACAAGCTTCACCAAGCTTCTTAAACTTCATCCAGAAGGCGATGGGGGAGCTATGGAAGAATTTAAGGCTGGGACATGGCATGGTTTGTGAATGTTGTAAAACGATGCCCAGATGTACGCATACCTCAGAGTCCCCTGGGAGGTTGGTTAAACACATGCTGCTCCCTAACTCCATGGTTGCTTGTACAAGGAGGTGTGGTCCCAACCCCACTTTACAGAAGACAGACTAGATGATGCTCAAAGAGACAGGACCTCACTGCTAGTGAGTGGCCGGGCCAGAGACCTGACCAAGGTCCTAGGGTGAAGTCAACGAGGAGCCTTTAGGTTTTCAGGGAACAGTGGAAAAAGATTTGTGGATGAGACACCCAGCCATTTGTTGGGCTTAGCAGAGACTGTGGCAGAGGCAAGGGCACTGGCCTCAGTTTCCCCAGCAGTGAATCCAGACTATCCACTGTGGTCTATCCACTGTGGATATCCACTATCCACTGTGGGCAAGAGAAGGGGTTCTGTGCTAGAGGGTGGAGGAGGAGCTAGCTGACTTGACTCTAGTCCGGGATTGTCATGTGGTGCCCCAGAATTTCCCTGCCCCACCCCCAGCCCACACCCTGGCATGTCTGGGCCTGGGCTCCGGGAAGAAGAGCAATCTTTCAGTTTGTGTTGCCCAAATATTGCGCAGGCCTGTTGATGTCTCTCCATGGCAACAGAGTTCCAAGCTGGATGGGGGCGAGGGAGCAGATCTGTGTCAGACATCCCGAGGTACTGCCACCATCCCTGAGATACTGAGGGAAGAGTCTGACCCAGTGAAGCTAACACTACCAAGTAAAACAAAGTGGCCAGGCCACAGTGGGGAGTGTGGGAGGGAGAGGCACAGCTGGAGGGAGGGATCCTGAACACTGCTGACTGTTCTGTCCTTAGGGGCTGCTGGAGCAGTCAATACTCAGGTTCAAAGGCTGTGTATTCTGCTCCAGTCCCTACCATGGCTGGGGGCCTGTCTGACTAGGGTCCTTAGCAGTGGGTCAAGGGTGTCAACTCTGGCCTTATAGGGTGACTAATAGTAGTGCATAAATTATGTGGAACCGGCCTGGGTTCTGCCATTTCCCCTGACTCTTATTTGAGCTCGACCAGGATGTTCCAGGGCTGATGGACTGGGTAATGGGTACTGTGTAGTCTGGGGCTGCATGTTCCATAGTCACACCTTCCTCCTGGCCCAGAAGCCAGCACCAGGTCAGGGGATTGGCTGCGATTTTTCTGGTCATTACATACAAATATTCCTTTCAAAGTTTAGTAAAGTTGGGTGTAGTAGAACGGCCTAGTACTTAGGTGGCTGAGACAGGAGGATGGATCTTCGAGTCCTAGGCTAGACTGGGCTACGTTGTGAGATCCTATTACAAAACAAAACACAGATTAGACTAGGGAGCAGGTGTAGAAACAGGATGATTCCAAAGCCAGAGTTCTGGATTCAAATCAACAAGTGGTATGTAACTGTGGGCAGGCTGCTTCACTATCTTGGCCTGGGTTTTCCTCTCCGAAAACAGCTTGCCATTCTAGGGTAGCTCAGATGGCAACCGCAGAGGCATTCTTGATGTTTCTGTCTCTCACACAACAGGGTTTCTATCGCTGTGATGAAACACCATGACCAAAAATCAAGTTGGGGAGAAAAGGGTTTATTCAGCTTACACTTCCACATCACTGTTCACCACTGAGGGAAGTCAGGACAGGAACTCAGACAGGGCAGGAACGTGGAGGCAGGAGCTGACGCAGAAGCGATGGAGGGGTGCTGCTCACTGGCTTGCTCCCTATGGCTTGGCTCTTCCCATTTTCTTATAGAACCCAGGTCTACTAGCTTAGGTGGCCCCACACACAATGGCCTGGTCCTTCCATCAATCACTCACTAAGAAAATGCCTTACAGCCAGATCTTCTGGGAGTATTTGCTCAATTGGGGTTCCCTCAGTTCAGATCACTGTAGCTATGTCAAGCTGACATAAGACTGGCCAGCACACCTGGCTTTCAAATATTATCAAATCAACCGTTTTTTCCGCCCAAGTCAGCCCTGCTCAGAGCCACGTGCTGCAGGAGCCACTTCCTGGTCTGGCTGACTCTCTGTGCAGCGCTTTCTTCTCCTCTTGCAGTGGTTCTGTGTTTCAATCACAGTCAGGGCAGGGGTTGGGGTGCGGGTCGAGGGGGAATCTTGTGTGGCTTCTGGTAGAAACACTTGCCCCTTCGAATCCCTGCTTTGTCTCCTACCATGGTCCCTTGCTCATCCTCCCAGGCCACTCCACACCCCCACCCCTGGCATTCCTGGTAAGGTCCTGCTTTGACACTTCCCAGTTCTCTCTGCATAAATGATTACTTCCAGACATGCTGCTGGCTACTCTCTCAGCTTTGCTCATCTGTGCTAAAACATCATCTAATTGGACCTGGTACTTAAAGAGTTCCCAGTTTCCAGGGTGAGCTCTCTCTCTAGTTTACAGGATGGTCCATGGCCTCTTGGCTCTGAACTACCTTGCCACCTCTCTGCTCAGACTAAGCCTACCTTGCCCACACTGCCCATTGGGGCTGGCCTTCTGTTTTCTTCTCCATCCTGGCTGACTCTTGATGTTGGCATGTCAGTTGGTGACATGTTCCATGTGGTGGTCCATTAATTGAGCCCAGGTGTGTAGATACAGGTGTTGCCAACTTGCCCAACACCAACATATATGACAGCAGTTCAGCATGCCCCATGGCCCTCTAGATAGCCACAGGCATGTTAAACTCACTGGGAGAGGAGCCCCATCCTGTCAGCCATCCTCATTACTCAGCACCACTTCCTGTGGGTGGAGTGGATCCTTAAATTTGCATTTGGATCAATCGCAAAAGTTCTAAGACTCAATCAATATAGATGCATGCTTCTGCCATTGCCTAGAATCTGGCACTGAGCTGGGTCCCTCCAGGACGTAGTCAGGGCATTTGAAGTGTTATATCCAGATGTGTGGCTGGCACCCAGTGGACAGAGGCAAGGCAAGTAATCATTCCCATATCAGAGGACTGTCTGGGCCAAATCGAGAACATCGACAGGTTAAGAAGCCCCAGCCCAAGCCAGCCTTTAGCTTGCCTGGTTTATGTCTGCCTCTGTCTCACTTTGTCTTTGCTTGTGTCTCTTCTGTCTTTGTCTCTCTCTCTCCCTGTCTCCATATCTGTTTCTCTCATCTCTCTGTGCCTCTGTCTTTCTGTGTATTTCATGTCCATGTCTGTGTCTCTTCTGTATCTGTTTTCTATGTCTCTCTCTTAGTGTCTCTTTATCTCTGTTTTTTTGTCTCTGTCCATATGTGTCTTTCTAGCTCTGTCTGTCTCCTTGCTCTTCATACACACATACACGCACACACATATATCATATGTATGCCCAGATCTTTGAGTGAGTGTGTATGTATCTGGTGTAGGTGTGTGTGTTCATACGTATGTGGTCACTTGCATATGTGTATAGGGTGTGCATACATCCATGTATACGTGTGTGTGTGTAAGCCCATAGCTGACCCCAGCTGTCTTCCTCCGTCACTGTTCACTATGGTTTTGGCAGTCCTTCACAGAGCTTGCTGGGATTCCTGTCTCTGGCCTGAGTGCTTGGATTAAAGGCAGCTACCACAGCTGCCTGGCTTCTGTGCATGTTCTTGCCCTCCTCTCCCAGCCCTTAGCATCTAACTGCCTCTCATAAGGGGAGCCTCTGTATAGGTATTTCACAACCTTTGAGAAAAGTTATAGACATGATGACCGTTTGCCCCTCCACACTTCAGTGCCCCCAGACAGTCACAGTGATGCTCACATTCTGACACAGTGGAACAGTCTTTTAGACATGTCCACTCTGGCACTGGGACCGGGCTGGGGTTAGATGGCTTTCACCTGCCGCATGCCTTCTCTCTGTCCAACCTATAGCAGCTGCTTCCTTTAACCAGCTTGTCTCAGACAAGCTCTTAACATCTCTGCGGGACACAGGCACACTGTGTGTAGACCTTCAGTCTGGCTTGGCCAGGTTCTGCATTTGGGGTGGGGAGGCCCTGAAGGCTCCCAACCTAAGCTCTGGGTCTGACTGAACCTGCCTGCATTATCCATTGTGAAGTGAGGGTGCCTTCATGTGTTCTCAGGGTTCCTATAGATACAGACAGCTGAGTTCTAACTGTGACCCTGACCTGATGGCACCCAGCACCCACTGGCGGCAAGTGAATCGATTCTGTGCTGATAATCTGTGTCTGTGTGTTTTCATTTCCTGCACGCCTCTGGCATTTTTATGCAAGGAAGAGCTTTCTCCTTCTGTTCTCCTGTTTCCATTTTGTCTTGATTCGGATGACTTCATGAATTAACATTTTTGCATGTGCGAGTGCAGGTGTGCGTGAAGGTCAGAGACAGAACAGGTGTCGATCTTCTTGACTTCCACCTTGTTTGATACAGGGTTTTCTTTCTTGTTTGATGCTGCCTAACACACAGCTTCCAGCGATGTTCCTTTCTCCGTCCCATCTTGTACGAACACTGGGATTACAGACCCAGCTTTTACACGGGCTTTGGGATTTGAACTCAGGTCTTCCCGCTTACATGACAAAAGCTTAACTCACGGTGCCATCTCCCCAGCCCCACATGTTCAATGCATTGCATTGTCATTTTTATTCATGCTTCTGGGTCAGAGCTCAGGCCGTCAGGGAGCCATGGCCGCCTAGATGGTACCCATGCTGCTCTCCTGTTTTAGCACTTCCAGAACCTTCCCACTTCAGCTGCAGAACCCCGAGTCTCTAGATGGGCTCATTTGTGGTGTTGGGGGAAATGGTAACTAGAGACCCAGGTCTGGCCATTATAGGCTTGGTGGCAATTGCTGCAGGTAGAACCAGGAGGGAATCCTCACACGTCTGAAGATGCTTAAGTCATGAGCTCCCAGACTTTATTTCTGTTTCTGTTGCCTTTAGATTGAGGGCTGTATATGTGTTTGTATGTGTGTTTGTGTGTATGTGCAGATGTATGTGTGTGTATGTGTTGTCAGGCTGTGCTGACAGGACACATGGCTGTAGCATCATCAATCACAGACCTTGCATGCTTTGGTCATTGCTGATTTGGTCACATCACCTGGTTATGGTCTGAACATGTGCCCATGCTGTGGAGGTTTGTGGAGCCTGGCGCTATGATAGGCTGTGGAACCTGTAAGAGGCAGTGCCTAGCAGGACGTCTAAGTCTACCAAGATCATGTGCTTAAAGAGGCCTGTGATTCCTTGTGCTCTTGTTCCCTCTCTCTGCATGTTCCTCTCTGCACAAGGTATGCAGCATGCTCCATCATGTGCTCCATCATGTGCTCAATCATGTGCTCTATCACATGCTCAATCACGTGCTCCATCATGTGCCCAATCTTGTGCTCCATCACGTGCTCCATCATGTGCTCCGTCACGTGCTCCGTCACGTGCTCCATCACGTGCTCTGTCATGTGCTCAGTCATGTGCTCCATCACAGGCTCCATCACAGGCTCCATCACAAGCTCTATCATAGACTCCATCACACGCTTCATTACACACTCCATTCATGCTCCCACCATGATAGGGACCTCAACACAGGCTCAAACCAACATGCATTACCTAAATCTTTTCTTTCTCAGCTTCCTTTGCTTGCACGCTACTTTACCAAAATGGAAGGCTTATGTAGATAGACAGTGATAATAAGCTTAGCCTGCCTCAGTGGAGTCTGATACTCTTCCTCCAAATGCCTCATGGCACAGTAATGCACGGACAGATGCAGCATGGGACATGGCCTGTTCTTGTTGATTGGATTTGACACCTTTCTTAATGCCCCACCTACCTCCATCAGCAATAGCACTTCTTAACCTGTGAGTTGTGAGCCCTTTGACAAACCTCTATCTCCAAAACTACTTACATTATGATTCAGAATGGTAGAAAAATTACAGATATAAAGTAGCAACAAAAATAATTCTATGATCGGGGACATCATAACCCGAGGAACCATATTAAAAGATTGGAGCATTAAGAAGTTTGGAAACGACTGCTCAACAGAGACAACACCGTGTGCTAGAAGTGTGGGGAGTCAGTGGAAGTGCTGCTGCTATGTCTAGGGGCTGTGGTTCACTGTGGGCTGTGCAAGAGCAGAGACATCTTGACCTTAGACTCTTCACTAAAGAATGGTAAATCCCACAGTGAGTAATCCTTTCTTTCTTGGGACAAAGGCACAGGCTGTTGAGTTTGTGGCTTTAATGTCCTTTTACCCTTACTGGTCTCCCTCTGTTTAGATAGTTAGCCCAGGCTGACCTTAGTCCCCTTATGTAGCTGTGGCTGACCTTGGAATCCTGATCTCCCTACCATCACTTCCTGAGTACCGAGATTTCAACTGTGTGTCGCAGCTCCCAGTTCGTGTGGTACTAGGGATCGAACTCAGGGCCTTGTGCATGCTAGGCAGGCACTCTACCACCCGAGCCCACATTCCCCTGCCCCTGGTAATATTTTTTAATAAAGAGATGAAGCCACTGGCACAGTCATTGGAAGTCAACAATATTCACACAGAAAATATGGCATTGCCACAGTTAAGATGCAACTGTAAATTACTTAAAGTTAATGTGTCTCAGTTTCCCTCTCTGTAAAACAGCTTAACAGGATTTTTGTTTTGCTTGTTTGGTTTTTTTTTTTAATCTTTATTTTTGTGGGTTTTTTTTTTTTTGTTGTTGTTGTTGTTGGAGACAGTGTTTCTCTGTGTAGCCCTTGCTGTCCTGGAATTCGCTCTGACCTCAAGCTAGAGATCCCCATGCCTCTGCTTCTTTGGTGCTGGGATTCTGGGCATGCAGCACCACCGCCCGACTCAGCAGGGTTCTTTATGGAACACATTAGCTCATATTTGTAAAGGCCTGAGTGTCCGCTATACCTACTCATTAATCTAAGATTTATTTTATGTATAACAGAGGTGTTTCGCCTGTGTGTATGTATGTATGTATGTATGTATGTATGTATGTATGATGTATGTAATTATATGCAAGCCTGGTGTCTGGGGAGTTCAGAAGAGCCTGTCAGATCCCTTGGAACAGGAGTTAAGATGCTTGTGAAACACCATGTGAGTGATAGGAATTGAACCCAGGTCTTCTGCAAAGCAACAAGTGCTCCTAACCACTGAGCCAATCCCTTCAGACCAACATGTTTTGGGACTTTCCGTGGGTGGGATGTGATTCCAGTTTTCCACCAGGTGGGGGCGTGACACATACTTTTGAGGTTTATTTGCTTTACAGCCCCAATAAACAACAAAGGTTAAGCCTGAATGGAGTGTCCCACGGATGTAGTGGCAAAGATTAGCAAAGCCCTCTGACGTGGGCTGATCTTTGGCAGTGACCCTCTGCCTGGCACCACTCCCCTCAGACACCATTCCCTCCGTCCACCACCTCTCTTACACATATTTGATGTACTTGTATTTTTGCAACAAACCCATGAAATAGGAAACACTATATTATTTCTGTTTTGAAGGAAGTGGTCAAGATACACAGAGGTCAATTACTGGCCCCAAATTGCATCCCAGCCTGCATGCACTTTGAATGCTTGGCTCCAGAACCTGGAAAGGCCATTTTGCAGATAGGAATTTTGAGGCCCAGACACAAAAGGAGCTGGGCATGGATTCCAAGGGGTCTGCACTGGATTAGGAACTGAGTATGGGGCCTCTGAATAAGGCGGGGTGGGGTAAAACACCCTTCTTGCCTCAGAGTGGCTTCATGGTTTAGCTGGAATGGCCTGCTCTCCTGCTTTTCCCACAGGGGGCAAATGTCTCTTATAACTCAGCATCCCCTACACAGGCAGACCACAGGTGAGAGAATTGCGGGCTAGCCTTAGAACCACAGGAACCCAGAGGGTGGAACTAGGTGCTACCCTGAAGGCTTATGCTCGGTACTGCAGGATCTTCACAGCCACTCTGGTAGAAACAGGGTGTTCTTGTTTTACAGGCAGTGACACTGAGACTCAGAGATGTCCAGTGTCCTGCCCCAAGTAACATAACGGAGGCAGGAATAGAGTTAAAACACAGGGGTTGCAGGCACCGGGACCTTTCATCTACCCCTCCTCCACAGCTCGGAAGGACTATAGAAACCTGTTAACAACAACACCATGACTCTGCTGGCTGGAACCAGTTAACAGGTAACAGGCATTGGTTAGGGGTGATCATGACCCCAAACTGTTCAAGTCAATCTTACAGACATTAGTTTGGAGGACGGTCATATGATAAAACACTGTCCAATCAGAGAAACTATCCAGGAGCCTCTCACGTGGATGCTGGGATCTGTCTCCTGCCCTGCAAGACGGGAGCCACATGCTATATAGGTGCTGCCGGTGTGTGTGGAACCTCTAGGGTGAGGCTGGCTGCTCTCAGTGTTCATACCCAGCAGACAGTGAACCCTGTTAGTGTGTGAGGTGGGGAGGTGTGGAGGGGGCTGTTCTCTTCCTTACAGGTGCTTGCAGTCTGCTACTCCAGGCTTTTGGAGTTAAGAATTTGGGCCTTTTCCCTGGAATAATCCTCTCTCTATGGCTACATCCATGTTTCCTGAGCTTTGCACTGTGGATGTCTCACCTGCTGCCTGTGTGTCACGTGCTGTTCTTTTCCCTAAAATGTTCCTGCTGTCCAGCCATTCCGTCAAATAATGGCAAGGCAGAACACGTGGCAAATTACAAAGAGTTCCTTCCATCCTTCCACCAAGAAAGGCCAGAGTGGGGATTGGTTATAATGCTTTGTCTTAATCCAACTCCCCAAATTGGGAATCTGCCTGTCCCAATGCTGAAGGTGTCCTGTCCCCAAGTGGTTTTTGATTGATCAGTAAAGAGCCAATGGCCAATGGCTGGGCAGGGTGAAAGAGGGGGACTTTTAGAATTCCCAGGCAAGGGATGAAGGAAGGAGAAAGGAAGAGAGTCACCAAGACAGAGAAATAGAGGGAACAGATGTAAGAGCTACAGGAAAGAAAGCAACCAGCCATGTAAGAATTCAGGAAAGGGGCCCTAGGGGCCACTCACTGGAGTGGGTCTGGGGTAGTAGAGATGAAATATTGATTTAGCAAGTTGGTCAGGTATGTCGGATGGGAGAATGTGCCGGCAGTGAGCAAGTTTAGAAGTGCTCAGCCACAGAGCTAGTCCAGAGGCCACAAAGCCAGAGGTGGCTTTTGTAGTGGCAGAAGAGCCTTCTGGGAGCCATCATCCTAGCAGAGCAACAGAGGGTACAGCCTGGGAAAAGGTGTGTAGACCTTAGGGGGAGGTGTGGCGTTTGTTCAGTAAACTGTCAGCTTGGGGATATGGGACAAGGCAAGGCTGGAGAGGTCTGCAAAGGATGAGGGTTGGGGAATGGAGGGGGGAGAAGGGAGGAGGAAGGAGAATGAAGAGAGAGGAGGGAGGAGAAAGGAGGCAAAAGGGAAGAACTCCAGGGCCAAGTCAGCCTAGGATGGAACCTGCTGAAAGGTCACAATGAACAGCCTGGAATGTCAGCTTTGTCTGGGAAGGTCCCTGGCCTCTGTGGGCTGTGTGGAGAACCAGTCCTGGAGTGTGTAGGATTGGCTCCATAGGCTCTGCACCCCAAGGCTCTGTCCTCTCAGAGTCTCTGGCATCGCTGGTTCACTCCTGAGCCATCTATGAGCACCTGTTACTAAGTGAAGACCAGGTCACTGGGTCATCTGGATCCAGTCCCTAACAGAGCCCCCTGTTTTCCGCCTAGGGACCTTAGATGAGTACCTTTCCTTCCGGAAGTGTTAGCTTCCTCACCTACACCGAGTAGAGTCTCACCTGCTTCAAGGACCACAGTGAGGCTCAAGAATGGCCCAGCAAGTGACAGTCCTTTGGGTTGTGCCCAAACCTTGCTTGTGCAAGGATGATGTCTGTGCCTATTTTCCCACGTTCCCCAATAGTTCCTGGCTGAGTCAAACCCTCACACACTCTGCCATCTTGCTCAGAGCTCTGAGGACTCCTCCCTCCCTACACCCTGGAAGATGTTCCAGGTCACGTCCTAGGACTCACTCATCTCTATTCTGTGCACAGGAGACATCTCTAGGACTGCTGACGCCCTGTCCCCAGCACTAACCCTTCCCATGACCCAGATGGCCCCACACTGGAGGACTTGGCCTAGGTCACAGCTGCCATTTTTTTCTCTGACCTTCTTCCTTCAGGTCAAGGTCTTGGCACAGGCTCAAGTAAAGGTCTCCAGTCCACAGAATCCTTTCTCTATACATGTAGCTCTGGGTAGGAATACATAAGTGTTATCAGTGTGGGGTGCAGGAGCAGGTTTAAGGGTTGATTCATGAGACTAGAGACTTCCGTGGGGGTTCAGGTGCAGTCTGGTGGGGGAGACAGACATATATAATGTGGTGACTTTAGGTGTTAGTCACACAGTAGAGCCATCCGGGGAGAGGCAAGAGGGTTGCTGTAGTGTGGTGGTGGCGGTGGAACAGGGTAGAGCGTTGCTACAGGAGAGTGGAGCTCCAGGGGGATGAGAATAAGACTTCCTGGGTGACCTCAAGGGATCCTAAGAAGCTTTAGCAAGATGACCTGCAGGGCCCAAGGAAGGAGAGTCCCTCCTGGTGGCTCTGAGGTTTCTAGGACACAGGGCACTAGCTACCTCCTTGGGGAAGCCTCAGGTACAAGACTCATGTCTGTTTCTTCCTTCTTAGACTCCCAGTTCATCACGTAATCTACATAAGGTACCCTCTACAGCACTGCAGAGCACCTGCAGTCTGCACAGGCTAAACACTGTCTTTTCTCTCTTTTCCTGGCACCTCATGGCCCCTGCTTTGGCTGAGGGTTCTAGTTTCCTCCTCTGAGAACCCAGTAACTACTCGTCAGTGTTTGTGGCTATACGGCTGCGGCAAGCTGATGCACCTTTAGTTGACATCTTGGAAAAGCATGGCGCCAGCCTCTTTGAACCCCCAAGACATCACTGGCTGCCCAAGGGCCTTTGAATATTGCACCTCATGGCTTCCCTTGCCCTTGGCCACCTCCCTACAACTCCACGCTTCCTGCTGGTCACTCAGTCCCACCACCACAGACAGATCCTGCTTGCCAGGGTCAGAAATACCTTTCTTCCTTTTTAATTGCCCGTTTCTCCACTATCATTCGAATGCTCCAGGAGACTCGTCTTATATGCTGCACACTGGTCCTGCTGATGGCTCTGAGGTTTCTGGGACACAGGACCCTAGCCACCTCCATGGGGAAGTCTCAGGTGCAAGGCTCAGGCCTGCGATTCTCTACGTCCTTAGGCGTGGAAGAGAACCTGTGCACTATACATGCAATGCACACAGGAGTTAAACGAGAGAGGAAGAAAGGAAGGAAAGGAGGATGGAAAGGGATGGAGAAGGTGAGCGAGCCTGCGAGGCAGAGGGCTGTGGGGAGGCAGGCAGGACGGTAGGAAGAGGGGTATCTAGGGTGAGGCTCCCTCTGCTTCTTTTCACAGGGTTGGCCTGGCAGCCTTGCTGGGGGAGCGCAGGAAACATCAGCCGATGGGATTAGTGGGCAGGAAATTCTCCAGGAGACATTAGTTTCTAAATCTCGTTCCTCACCACGAATGGCATGTACACTCTTGGGGGTGTAGCTCAGGGTGGAGCACCAGACTCAAGGCTGAAAAAAAAAAAAAAAAATCCCACAAAATCTATAAAACATTTGAGAGCAAGTGTCCATGTGCCAACAAGTGGCCGATGCTGCCACCTGCTGGGCACCCAAGGAAAGGGCTCTTCAGGTCACTCACGGCCCCTTCCCTGGGTCTGAATGCCCGTTTGTTTATTAAGTTGATGCTCTGTGAGATGTACTAGTGGACCCGCACACTCCATGTCAGTCTTTCATGCCAGCTATCTTCAAGTACCAAGCTTGGAAATCCAGGCTTGTAGGGTGGAGAACCTAGACAGTGCCTTTCTAGGCATGTGGGACAGTGGACAGCGGGACTCCAGCCTTAGGTCCCGAGCAGTTTATTAGAGAAAGGAGGCCAGACTTGAGCCAAGTTGCCACAGCCTATGTGGCCAAATTTGAAAGTAGACAGAGGGCCAGGTTGGCGAATGGACTAGGAGACCTTCTCTGGGGTAGAGGTGGGGAGCAGGGCCCCGAAACAACCACCTGCTGGGGTCAAGGGCATGACCTAATACTGTTAGGCCATGCTTCCAATGGAAGGCATATTGATGGTGTTAGTGAGGCCTGTACTCTCCTTTGGACTCTGCTGGTTCTTGGCTCCATGAGCTTAGGCTATCCCCTTTCCTCCCTTGGCCTGCCTTATCACTCCATACAACGTGGTCAATAGTATTTCTAACTTCTTTTAGGCTCAACTGAGAACCAAGATCTAACATCCGTAGAGCCTCAGGCACATAGTAGGCCCTCAAGCATGAGACATGAAGGGCCTTACCAACACTCAGTAGTTGCCCCAATGCCTCTTCAAAGCTGAAAAACAGGCCTTGTGTTGTGATGCTTCTGTAGAACCGGGGAAACTGAGTCACCGGACCAGGAAGTGCCTGAATCCAAGCTTCAGCCTGAGTCACAGCATAAATGGTAGAACAGCTCCTGCTCACCACCCCCGGAAATACTTCATGCCTCTGTGGCTGGCTTCCTCTCCTTCCCTGCCTTGCCAGCCGGGCAGATGCTGGCGGGATCCGAAGGAAGTCAGGGCAGGCTCCATTCCAGGAGGGGCTTGTATCGTTTTTGAAGACAAGGCTCTCTTGTGGCTCCTTCAGTGAGGAGAAGGCTCAGGGCTGAGGGAGAGTTTTTCTCAGACCCCGTGGGTACCCTTGCTCCATGAACGTTGCCGTGTTCCCATCCTATACACGAGGGAACTGAGACTTGCAAGGTGTTTGCTCAGGTCCTACAGCTGTGTTGTGGCAGGACTTGAGGTCACCCCTGCAGCACCCCCACAGAGAAAGCTGAATAGGTTCTCATAGGTCACCTCAGCTCCCTCAGAGCAGGCTGGCTCAGAGGCTCAGCAGGAAGCCCTTCCCATCCCATCTCCTCAGAACTGGGACAGGCTTTGACGTCAGCACGTCCACATTCCTGCCCTCTAGCCCTGGGTGGGGTGTTGATTTCCTCCCTCCAATGTTGGTATCACAAACAGGAAGCTGGGTCATGTGGGCAGGCCTGGGTTTCATTTCTAGCAGGTGGTCTCCACTTCTGAGAGATTGGGGGGTCTGTTTTAATATGACAGAGGGCTGTACTGTCCCTGGAGCTACTCAGAGGGTGTTCAATGACCACATTACCTGTTGGTCCTCAGAGTGCTTACACTAGATATGTATGTATACGCAGCTTCCTGCTTCTGCTCACGAAAGAACAATAAGCCCTCTGCCAACAGACAGAGCACTGACGCAGGACTTGGGCTTCATGAGTCCTTGAATTCTTATCGTCAGACTTTCATATCCTTTTACAGATTAGACCACCCGACACACTAACAGGCTAAGCCAATTGTCCGAGCTCCCACAACTGTGGGGTTGGGTGGGGCAGGGATTTGAACCTACACAGTGTAGCCCGGAGCTAACCAGCATAGCCTCTCCTTCCTCCTTAGCTCAGCCCCCTCAGGTTGTAATTCTGGAAAACGCAAATTTGATGGCACCTGTTTGGAGCTAACTTCCTCTACTGGCTCCCTACTGCCCCAGGGTTTGAAAACCATGGCCTGAGGAGTCTATGGCCTAACCTTTGCTGCCCGGCATCTACCTTGATTTCCTCCTTTAGCTGTACCAAACTAATCTGATCCCTGAATCCAACTTCTTCACCTGCCAGGATTACCTTCTGTAGAGAGGAATCTGAGGGTAGAGAGGGGGCAAGCATTGTACCGGGTCACAAAACCAGTCCCCATGAGTCTGTCTAGTCTGAAGCCGTCTAAGGTTGCAGACTAGCTTGTGCTGGGTAGCAGTTCTGACCAGACAGCAGCTTCCCAGGTCCCACCCTGGAGGTAAGAGGTATTTGTATGGTGATCTTCTGAGGTGAACCTGAGGCCAGCCCCCCCAGTCCTTCCAATCCTTCTTGCTGCCTGATAAACCCAAGTTTCCATGGAAATGCTTAATATGGGGTCTCTAATGGCGGGGCTCTGTTCATCCGAGGCCACCAGCCCCGACCTCCCGCAGCAGCTTGACTTGTTAAGAACCTTCCTTGGACTCTTTCCACTCACAGGTGTATTTCCCGAATCCCGGAGAGGGCTGATACAGAACAGTGGCTCCATGTGCATCAGACCATGGGCTGCCTGGTTCATCTAGGCCCTAGTCTCTGGCAAATCCAGATGCTGCTGCTGCCCTGGCGACCACTCTCGGAGAATCACTGGTGTGGAGGACGCCAGGTTGCAAGGTTGTTGGTTAGACAGGGGAAGGATGGATGGAAGCGTCTAACTCTACTGGATTCTGCAGTGGCTCAGCTTTCTTATCCTCAGATGCAAAGAACAGCAGGTTACTTAGTGCTGGGGTTATAAGGACTGCAGAACACATTGGGGGCTGGGGCGGGGGGGGGGGGGAAGATGGTGCGGATAAGAACTCTCCTGCCACCTGGTTCTTTCCACAGATGTTCACTGAGCAAGCACTGTGCTCCTTCCCTGATGTGTCCAGGCCCCAGTTCCCATGGGCAGCATGGATCCTTCTACTCCCTTGAGGAACAGGCTGTCCTCTGGGCATGGATGGGAGGTAGCATGGGAGGGGCCAAGCCACTGCTTGGTCTCTAGTTACCAACTGTGCTTATCCTTGAAGGAGGAGACCTGAGAAGCCTAGTTTCTCCTCCTGGTTGTGGAACCCCTTCGACTCCAGTACACCCCATCCCTTACCCACAGTTACTATTATCAGAACTCGGTACCTAAGAGCAGTGTATTGGAATCCCACACTAGCCCACTCTCTCCAACTTGGGATAAGACTCATCCTTTGGCTGAGTTCCACGCTGTGGGCTATGCTCACCAGTTACTGAGTAGCTGTCTTGGTGTTCAGATCAGTGGTGCATCCTGATGGTGCTATTAGAAGACCCTTCTCAGACTTACTAATGGGACGAGGTGAGGCCTCACAGAGGGCTGTGGAGAGCTTCCATCAAGTGAAAAGGTGCAATCATATACAATAAGGAAAAGACAGTCTGAGGCTGCCAAGGTTCCTCAAGAGTAAATCTACTGGTGAAGTTTCAAAGGAGGAAAAGGAATTCCGGGCTAATCACATCACACATCAAACTGCAAACGTTCTGCCCCCAGTGTGTGGAGAGCTGGGAAAAGCACACACTGGGAAGCTGCCCCAGGGCAGCTTGCACCACAGACCCATTGGTACAGGGAGGGATTTCCAGCAGCCACACTGACTGAATTTTAGATTGTCACCTGCCAGATAGGGAGCGACTGGAAAGGAAGTCAGCTGGGTGCATTCCCGTGACACAGCGCCCTCTGGTGGTCGGAAGGTGTATGGTCGCTGTGACTCAATGCTGTTGAAGCTAGACAGAACAGGAAAGGATGGATGGAGCAAAGATTGACAGGTATACAGTATGCACACGGGAGGGACAATTTGCACTCCCTGAGCAGGGACCCGGAGGATCTAAGCTGCCTTCCAGGTGACGGCTACAGTTTAATGTACTATGGATAGGGCCTCTCCAGGTCAGGAGAGGACTGGAAGTAGAGGTAGCTGTTGTGGCACAGGTGAGGGTCCTACTATGAGAGACATTGTTGTGGAGATGAATGAGGGCTGGCTCTGGGACCCAGTTGCATGGCCATGCAGGTGAGAGCCAGGTCTGAGTGTAGCTCCTAAGGTCATATGCTGGAACGTGTGCGCTAGCACAGCCCTGACGGAGCTGAGGCCTTTGGTGGTCTGTTAGGTCATAGAGGCCCTGCCCTTGCTGCCTGACATGGCAGCTCACACCATGCTGACACAGCAGCTCACATCACACAGCCAGTACAGCAGCTCACGCCATGCTGACATGGCAGTTCACACCATGCTGACATGGCAGCTCACACCATGCTGACACAGCAGCTCGCACCATGCTGTCACGGCAGCTTGCACCATGCTGTAGACACAGCAGTTGACACCATGCTGCTGACACAGCAGCTCATACCATGCTGATGATACAGCAGCTCACACCATGCTGACACAGCAGCTCACATCATGCAGCCAGTACAGCAGTTCACACCATTCTGACACGGCAGCTCAGCAGACCTGCCCATCCTTTCCTGCCCTCTTTTCTCTCTCCCTTCCTTGCTCCTCACTTTCTCACCTACAGAAGTCCATCACACATGCACCATCCCCCAGTTACACACATAGACACATTACTGTCTTATGAGCACACACTCCTTACACACTTACACGCCTTACTCCTTACAGATCCCAGTCTCTCATGCAGAAACACACTCTGTAATCATACTCTATACACATGCACACACACACGCATTCCACACTCACTCTCAATCACATACAGACATACTCCAAAGTTACTCATAAAGTGTCAGTTACATGCATGCACGCACGTACACGCGCGCACGCGTGTGTGCGCACACACACACACTACCCACTTAAACAACACTGGTCACTCACACCTACACATTCTATTGTATGAGTGCCCACATATACATAGCCCGCACTTGTGAATGTGCCCTTTGTCACTTATATACTCTTTACACACTCAAATGCCTAACTTACCTACTTTCCTTCACACTCACACATACTAACCCTCAATTTACACACCCACAACTCAACAATCTTGACCAACTTCCATCACTACTCACTTGCTATTAGTCACACTTACCCATAATTCACATCCTTCACTTGCTCATCCTTGATCCCCGTGTGCGTGTCTCCAGGCTCTCTCTGTGCCTTCTGCTCTCAGAGCCGACAGTCAGCAACCCATGGGTGACCCGAGAGGTCCTTGTGAGCTCTAGCCTTCTGAGAGCTGCCTTGGAGACATGGCATCCCTGTCTCTTGGAATGGAAGATATTTCTCCCTCACGGAGAGCTGGTTTTACAAATTGCTGCCCCTTTTTTGGTCGCCTCCCCCACATCCCTCCGGTTCCTTCCACCTCAGCAGCCAGGGCTGCTCTGTTCTATACACAGAGTCCCTGTCCTCAGAAACTGCCTCACCTCTGACACCTCACTCTGAGTACCCAGATCTCTACCACCACTTCCTGCCCAGGAGTGCTGAGAGAGCGCTCTCTCCCCTCCCTCTCCCCATCAGCCTCCTCTTCCCACAGTTCATCTCACCTCCACCGTTTACTGCCCTCCCTGTCTACTCCCCTCTGACCTCCACTGACTCCTGCCATCTTGTTTGTCTGCAGATCTTCAGGCTAGATGAGCTCACCCACTTTGGCCTCTTCGACTTAGAACAACTGCAGCCAGGGGCAAAAGAGAGCCTTTATACACTGCTGGTGAGAATGGAAAGCAGCTTATCCATAGGAGATCAGTAGGAGGGTAACTCATGAACCCGCAAATAGACCACATGCTCCAGGGGACCCCAAGTAAACACATCACAGAACATTGTTCACAACAGATTGGTTGTTATGGAAGGAACCTCTGTACCCAACAACAGAGAAGTGAATAAGTTGTATGTACATAAGGAATGTCTCTGCGTGTGTGTATGTGGAGAGCAGAGGTGCATGATATAAGTCTTTCTCAGTGGCTCTTTATCGTACACTTTTGAGATGGGGTCTCTCACTGGACTGGACATCTATCTGCCTAGACTGACCTCCAAGCTCCAAGCGTCCTTTACTTTGCCTTCCCAGAGCTGGATGGATTACAGTGTGTGCCACCAAGCCTGGTGTTTGTGCAGGTGAGGACGATCCAAACTCAGGTTATTACACTTGTATGGCAAGCACTTTGCCAACTGAGCCATCCCCCAGTCTCACAAATGATATGGTCACAGACATAAAGAAGAGTGAGTTTGTGTCATTTGCAGGTCAATGGATACAACAGGAGATAATCATAGTGAGTCCGTATGTTTCGGCAAGACAAATATTGTATGTTTTCTCTCATTTGTGGGTCTTAGAGTTCAGTGATACGTTAGGTGATATACATATGGATAGCATGAAACGGCCTGAGCGGTAAGAGAGGCTGACGGGAGGGGGAGGGCTGACAAGAGGGAGGGGTGTGGGGAACAAGGTGGGGGTATATGCTTGAAGTAACTATGTAATTGCATGAAAATGAACATATGTAACCCTGTCTCAAAGAGTTTTCAAAAAAATTGAAGACATCAACACAATCACTGCCATCTCTCTCAAAATTATGAAGACACTGTTCATAGATGTAGAAAAAGTAATAGTGATATTCAAATGTAAATGGAAGTATAGAAGACCCAGAATGGCCAGCATGATCGTGTGTGTGTGTGTGTGTGTGTGTGTTGGAGTGCAATGTCGCGTGTGTCACAATATCTGATTTCAAATCACACTACAGAGCTATTGTAACAAAGACAATACAGCAGGGCAGAAAAAACCAGACGTACAGACCAGTGGAACAGAGCAGCCGAGCCTCCACAAGTAAACCTACACGGCTGAAATTGTCTTTTTTAAAGGTGCCCCACACACACATTATAGGGAAAACGATCTGTTAACAGGTGATGCGGGGAAACCGGCTCTGGGTGTAGAATGGCGAGTCGGGGAAACCGGCTCTCTGCATGTAGAACGGCGAGCCGGGATCTCGTCCTTTGCTTTATGCAAAGAGCAACTTAGAGTAGATCAAAGCCTTAATATAAAATATAAGACCCGAAATGTTGGAGCCACTAGCAGGACACACCTCAGGACACAGTCACAGTCACAGACAACGACCCTGGGCTCCAGTTGGCCAGAGAATAACAAGGGCTGACACATGATAGCACATCAAATTAAAAGCTTTAACAGAGCAAAAGAAATCCTTCCCCGAGGGAGTGGCAGCTTGCAAAACGGAGAACGTCTTTGCTAGCTACTGACCTGGCAGTGGACTAATAATATCTAGAATACGTAAAGAAGTAGAGAACCTAAACACAAAGGGACAGACAATCTAACCAATAAATGGGCAAGTGAACGGAACAGATACTTTTAAAAGAAGAGCTATAGCCAGGCGTGGTGGCAGATGCCTTGGGAATTCCCGCATTCGGGAAGCAGAGACAGGAGGGTCTCTTGAATTTGAGGTCAGCCTAGTCTACTTAGTGAGACCTTGTTTAAAAAAAGGAAGAAGAAAGAAAAAGAAGGAGGAGGAGGGAAAGGAGGAGGAGGAAAAAAAAGAGGAGGAAGAGGGAGATGAGGAGGAGGAAGAAGAGGAAGAAAAGGAGGAGGGGAGAGGAGGAAGTGAAGGAGGGAGTGGAGGGAGAGGAAAAAGAAGAGAAGGAGGAGGAGCAGGAAGAGGAAGAGATTTGGATGACAAATGAGGACATAAAAAAGAGCAATCAGCATCTTTAGCCATCAAGGAAACGCAAGCCAGGACTCCATGGAAACCCATCTCCTGTCCGTCACAGTGGCTACCACCAAGCCAGCCAACCATGCTGGTGAGGCTGCAGTGCCCTGGCACTGCTTATGCATTGCTCATGGGAATGAAAGTTAGTGTAGCCGCTGTGCAAATCAGCATAGAATTTTCTGTAAAACCAAAGCTGGAGTTTTCATGTGATCCATCTTTGTCTCTTGCGGGGTATACTCTCAAGAACCAAGGCGGGGTGCAACACAGTACAGTAACCAAGGTATGGCTCAGCTCAGGGGCCCATCAGTGGGTGTGTGGATAAAGTGTGCTGTCATGGTGCATGTGTATGTGAGTGCATGCCTTTATTAACCCCAGCACTTAGGAGGCAGAGGCAGGTGGATCTCTGTGAGTTTGGGGCAAGCCTGGTCTGCAGAGTGAGTTCCAGGATAGCCAAGACTACGCAGAGAAACCCTGTCTAGAAAAACAAAAAAACAAAAACAAAAGGAACAAAACAAAACAAAAAACACCAAACAAACAGACACCAGAAAGAAAGAATGTAAGTTGTATGTAAGAGTGGTGTGTAATCTAGCATGGTGGCTCAGGCCTGTGATTCCAGCCCATGGGTTAGCATTAAGGCAGGTGGATTGCTACAATTTTGAGGTTAGTCTGGGCTACATAGTGCATTCCAGGGCAACCTGAGCTACAGAGTAAGATCTTGCCTCAAGAAACCAAACCAAGGGGCTGAAAAGATGGCTCAGAGGTCAAGTACACTTGCTGTTTCTCCAGAGGACCCACATTTGGTTGCCAGCACCCACCTGGCAGCTTACTGTTACCTGTGGCTCCAGTTTCTAGGGATCCAATGCCCACTCTGGCCTCTTCAGACATATGTGTTGTACTTGCATGCATATGGAAAATACATGTACATAGAGAAAACAAAAACCAAACTAAACAAAATTAGCCAACCAACCAATTAGCCAATAACAACCAAACCAAATTAACCAAGGAAGAGAAAGATAAAAACTAGAAAAAAGATAGAGGAGTCTTACTCCATTATCAACAATAACAAAACATGTGAAGACCAGTAAGCCAGACCGAGAAAGACAGATAACACAGGCCCTAGTTACTTTTCTCATTGCAACAAAATATCTGACAGAGGCAACAGCAGGAAGGAAGGTTTTTTTTGTTGTTGTTTGTTTTGTTTCTGTTTTTGCTTTTTTGTTTGTTTGTTTGCTGTTGTTGTTGTTGTTTTTGCTCACAGTCTGAAGGTGCAGTCCATCATGGCGGGAGACTGGGACAAGAGCAGCTCTGAGCTGTGGCTGCAGGAGATGAGGCAGCGGGCAAGCAGAGAAAATTGAATGCTGCTGCCCAGTGGTGCCCCCTCCCCACTCCACTTCCTTTTCATTCAGTTGAGTCTCCTGCCTCTCGCCGGTGGGATGGTGCCTTGCACACTTAGATGGGTCTCTCAGTTCAGTTAAGCATCTGGGAAACACCCTCACACACACACATCCAGAGGTGTGTGTCCTTGGTGATTCCAAGTCCAGTCCAGTCCAGTCTGTAATAAGAGCAAACACTCTGCACGATGTGTTTTCTCTCATATCGAGATGAAGAAATAGAAGCAGAAGCCAGGCTGTTTGGGAAGGAGAAAGGAACCATCAGTGTGTGTGTGTGTGGGGGGGGGAGGAATCCGTGGGGGCTGTAGGAGTGACCACAACATGTGTTGTATGTATACATAAAAATGTCACAGCGAAATCCAGCATTGGAGACAGGCCCCAGATGTCAACAGAACCAGCAGGCGCTCGACTCTGTAACCGTGTTAGCTTCCAGACTGGAGCAGTAGTTGTTGGGAACATTTTGGGAGTGCCCAGACTTTGGGGATGGGGGGGGGTGACTCCCACCTGTCTTGGTTTTTAGGGCTCCATCTGCACTTGTTGGGAGGAGCCATGTATCTTAAATATTTGACGCTATGTGGAAGGTCACTACGTTGAGTCTCCTTATCTCCAACACCAGTTTCTTCTGTCATGACGGTCAATCAGCCAGTCACACAGAAAACCTCTGAACACTGTACGTCTCCGACCACCACTTGTTTTTCCAGCCTCCTTTCAGCAACCCGGGAGAGAATGCATGTTTTCCTCTTCGCTCCCTCACCCCTAGTCACTCTGCAGGACACTTAGGCATCAAATCCAGCTGTTGTAGCTCCCAGGAGCCCTTGCCATTGCTGTACCCCCTCCCCCTCCCTCAGCAGTAGCATCTTCGGTACAGGCTTCTCCATTCTCTCTTGTCTCCTGGATGCTGCACAGTCTGCTTGATCTCTCACTCCTGAGGCTCCGTGATTGTCATGAACTCCCTTCTCTCTGTCCACCCTTACTTTTGATCTGACACAATCCATGATTTTTTGAAAAAGATCTTTTTTATCTATGTGAGTACAGTGTCACTCTCTTCAGACACAACAGAAGAGGGCATCAGATCCCATTACAGATGGTTGTGAGACTCTCTTCAGACACAACAGAAGAGGGCATCAGATCCCATTACAGATGGTTGTGAGTCACCATGTGGTTGCTGGGAATTGAACTCATGACCTCTGGAAGAGCAGTCAGTGCTCTTAAGCGCTGAGCCATCTCTCCAGCCCCCAACCCATGATTTTTAAACACCTACCATAGGTTGTTGCCATCACCTGTGTATCTTGGCTCTAAAATTTTCCTGGCTCCAGACCCATAGCAATAATGAGGGTCTCGTGGGCATCTCATGTCTCTCTACCACCCCCAGGCTGCTGGCATGACCACCTACTCAGGGTCTCAGGTTGGACATATTTGATTCCTTCCCCATCCAATCCTCCCAACCCATCCCATTATTCTGCCTCAAAACACAAATTCCTAGTCATGGCTTAAGTGTCTGCCCCCTCCACACAGCTCACATTCTGAAATCCAAGCCCCCAAGAAAAGAGGGTATTATGCAGTGGGGCCTTTGTAGGCCACTTCTGCTGTGAATGTAGAGTCTTCGAGAATGGGAATCAATGTTTAATTCAATGCTTGTTTATTAAAGGGAGAGTAACAAATGCTTTATTAAAGAGAGCATTCCCCATGCCTTCTGGCACGTGAGGGCGCATCAAAGAGTCTGCAGGCACCTCAGCCCTGGACTTCCTCATCCCAGAGCTGTAAGAAATAAACTTCTGTTCTTGGTGAGACTGAGTGTGAGTGAGTGAGTGAGTGTTCTGTGGCCCGTGGCTTACCAGAAGTGATGGATCTTTCTTCTGCCTACTTGTGTCTGTTAACTCTGCCCCCTGAGCACCTATGGGACCAGGTGCTGGGGATAAAACGCAGATGAGATTCATCTGTCCCTGCCTTCCCTCTTCTAATGGGGTACGCTTGAAAGACCCAGTGACAGAAGGAAAAGGGTGTGAAGGGACACAAGGCTGCTGGTGTGGTCGTAAGGTAACTTTGAAACAGCCGTACTTAGACTGAGGCATTAATACAAATGGCGCAGGCTTCGCAGGCCCTGAGAGCTTCTGGTTTCGTCTGGGAATCTGGCAAGGATGACAAGTCTAGAAATTATATAATCTGCTTCATGTTTGGAGATATTCTCTTCTCCTGCTGTTTGAACAGTGATTTAGGAAGGACTCAAGGGACTCAAGAAGCAGTTAGGCCAGGCCATGCTCAGCTCTGGGCCCAGGGAACCGGGCCTGCGTGCGTGACTCACCGGGCAGGATTGGGAGGAGGTGCCCCTGAGAACACTGAGGGCTACTTTGAATTTGTGTTTTACTGTGGGTAATTGAAAGTGTGTAGGTAAGGAGAGACTACCATGTCAGCATTCCAGGATGGCTTAAGGTATACAGGCAGGCGTGTCAACACTATCCTGACATTTTGGCATCCCCAGGTATCCTGGAGTGGCTCTCCCTCCAAGATTCTAGGGGCATTTGTTCTATGCAGACCCAGGATATGAAAGGGCTGTTCACACTTGGGACAGTTATTGAATGGGAGCTAACACAGGGGAATTTGTGAGAACTCTCCTCCCTTTCTGGATTCGGGAGGGTGTACAGTGAGAGGCAGAAACTGCCAGGGGCTCTCAAGGCGAGCACGCTTATAAACCTGTGCTCTAGGTGGCCCAGTGTGACACGCTGTCCCTTTATCCCCACTGAGGAAATTAAGTAGTGTTGACATAGTGTACTCAGTCACCACGAAGGGGCCTGACATCCAACGTCTCCCATCCTTAGAGACTTCTAGACTCAGCAAAATCTCTCCCTTAGGCCCAGGTAGTATGCCTCCCATGTCCCCCCAACCCAGAACCCTTGCAGAGTAGAGGGAGAGGCAGGAGAGAGGCAGGTGGTAGAGGCAGCACTCTCATGTCCGTCATCGCTGCAGGGCCCGAAGCCCATTTCTGCAACCATGTCACCCAAGTCCTCCTTGGAACTCACCCCAGTCTCTGTCTTCTTCACCTACTGTGTTTAACTGAGGAGATGGAGTGGCACCTACTGAGTGCCAGGCACTGTTTACACACTAGGGGCCTAGGCAGCAAATTAACTCTGGTTCTTGTTCCTGAGGAGCAGGAGCTGAGTGAGTACAGACTAACCGAGCCTGATGAGGGGCTGCTGGAGCCTGCCTGGGAGAGCCTGCCTGGGAGAGCCTCCGAAGTCATATGGAAATGGGGTTAAGGGAAGTGAGTGGGAGTGATCCAAGTAGCCAGTCCCTCTCCCTCTCCAGCTCCTTCTCCCTCTCTCTCTCTGTGTGAGTCTGTTTCTCTGTGTGCATGTCTGTGTGTCTATCTCTCTGTGTGTCTGAATGTCTGTCTATATGTCTGTATGTCTGTGTGTATGTGTGTCTGTCTCTCTGTGTGTATGTGTGTCTGTGTCTGTCTCTCTCTGTGTGTGTATCTCTGTCTCTGTGTGTGTCTGTCTCTCTGTGTGTGTATCTCTGTCTCTGTATGTGTCTGTCTCTCTGTGTATCTCGGTCTCTCTGTATGTGTGTGTGTCTGTCTCTCTCTCTGTGTATCTCTGTCTCTGTGTGTCTCTCTGTGTATCTCGGTCTCTCTGTGTGTCTCTGTCTATGTGTCTCTGTCTGTCTCTGTTTCTCTCTCTGTCTCTCTTGCTGTCTCTTTGTCTCTCTGTCTCTCTCTGTCTCTGTGTGTGTGTGCCTGGAATAGGTGAGAACATTCCAGAGTGAGAAGAACATGTGGGCAATAGGTATGATTCTTGATCCACAAAGTTCATGCATGACATGAGCTTCTTTCTGTGACAGCCTTCCTGTTCTGAGACCCTCTTCCACCAGCATTCTCCCCTTCTTCACAAGGTCACAACTAAGGGCTCAGTACCCAAGCATTGATGAGAAGCCAGCAGAAAACCCAGAAACCCATGTCCTCGTGCCATTTGTTGCCATAGCAATTCAGACTAGTGGTCCTCCCACTTCCTATTTGCGACCTGCCCTGGGGCATCTTTCTGTGGAACTGGGAGGGAATAATTCCAGGTAAGGAGGAAATGACAGCCTTCAGCACTGCAGTGGTGGCTCACTCCAGATGGGTACGGTGAGATGCAGCCTGGTGCTAGGAGCGGAGGAAGAGTACCGGGAGGTCTCGAGTCAGCACATCAGGCTGAATGTCCTGGGCACAGGAGCCTGAATATGACCTTGACTCCAAAAGCAGCTGTCCACACTTCAAAAATGGCTGAAAGCCATCAGGAGCACTGCTTACTTACTGAGTTCTTACAGCCCCGTCCTCTGTCTTACCCATGAAACGGGGGACATGCTTTTCCCACCATTGGGGACTCTCACAATTTCACTGCGGTCGCACTATACATCGAGAGGCCGTCTAGGTGTCTTGCTGTTCTGTAGCTGAAGAAGTCAAGGACAGAAGGTGCCATGGCTGCTGGCACCATGTAGATTCCAGAGCCAGGATCTCACTTACGCCCCAGGGCATGCTCCTGCTTCTCTGTGGACCAGTGGGGATAGGCAACCAGGATTCTCCCTCCTTTAAGTCGACTTACTGTCTTAGCATTAGCAGGCCACAGATGGGGGGGGGGGGCTTGCTGATGGGTCAGAGCCTTTTCTTGTTTGGGTTAAACGGGAGGGCAATAAAAGGGAACCATTTAAAAGAAAGTATTCAAAAGCTGTTACAGGGGCTTCAACCTCTTCTCCAAATCAGTTTTTCTTAGATTCTTTTTTGGGGGGTGGGGGTGGGGTGACTGGGTAAGGCCTAGCGAGTCCAGATGGGAGAAGGCTGCCTCTGAGCCTTTGCAGATGCTGTGCCTTTTTTCTGGCACACCCTTCCTCCTTGTCTCAGTCCGCAGACCAATTGCAAGAAGCATTTTAAGACCCCTCTGGAAGTCTCCTGTGATTCTCTCAGGTCAGGTCATGGTTCCCTCCATGCCCCAGGCTTATCCAGACACAGCACTGTCTTCTCCTGTAACATTCCCTTCTTATCTGTCCTTTCCCTGAACAGTGAAGTCTGAGAGCAGAATGGAGTCCTGTTAATTAGCTAAATCATTGTACGAGGTGCTGGAGACAGACCCTCGGGCCTCACACAAATTACGTACACGTACTTCTGAGCTGTATTTCTTTATAAGAGACCCCTTCTTAGTCGTCTCTTCATCCCCCTGTCTAGAACCTTCTTGAATTAAGCAATAATGATTTTCATAGTATGACAATGATATCTGGCCCACACAGAATTGTTTGCTGCTATTATCACGCAGAGAAACAAAGAAAATAAACGTGTCTACGCTCACTTTCACCATCCCTCTAGCAGGAGCACCTTTGTCAACACCTTTGCTTATGTTTGTGAGTGTGTGCACGTGTGTGTTCGTGCCGCAAGCACACGCAGCATGAAGCCCATGAAGGGTTGGTAGAGGACGGCTTGCAGGAGTCAGTTCTCTCCACCCACCATGCAACTTCAGGAATTGAACTGAGGTCTTCACTCTTGGGAGCGAGCGAGCGAGCGAGCATCTTTGTCTGCTGCTCCAGCTTTCTGACCTGCCTTTGGCTTTCTCTGCTCACTGTCCACGTGCTTTTAAGAATGCATTTCTTTATTTTATCGTGGTGTTGGGGATCGAATTAGGGGCTTCCACTGTGCTCAGCCCATTGCTTCGCAGAGCTACATTGCCACCTCTGTTTACCTGTCTTATTCTGGTTTTTAATTAATATGATATTTATTTTAAAGACATCATATCACCCGGATGCTTTCATTACTTTTTTCTTGCTTGGTGTGTCTGGGACATTCATGACATTCCAAAGCTGTCCTGTGAGTGAATCTCAGACCCGTCACTGTGGTGTTGGAGAGAAAGGCCCTTGGTTTGATGCTTGGAGGATATGGTGTAGGCTTTAAAATTTTCAAAACCCACTTTTAATGATGGTTCTTAAATGCTTTAACCTCATTTCTAGCCACCACCCACCAGAAGTAGTGAGAAAAAAGGTTATTAGGAAATGGGGGAAGTGGACCTGTTTAGAAATGGTTCTTTGGAGTGAATCCCATCTGCGTTGGCAGGGAATCAGCAGTTCAGTTCACAGGTCAGCAGCGGCAGCTCGATCCACTCGCAAACACTTCACGGATACACCAGCAGTCCAGTTCAGTAGTGTCAGGATAGCAGCAGCGGTGGCACAACCTAGCAGGAAGAGCCAGGCCTCAGCCGGATCAGCACGAGTCAGCAGGAGGAACCAGGACCACCATGGATGTCGGGAGAAGTTCTGGGCTGTGCCTCTTGCAACGAACGGAAGATATGCCATTGAAGACAGGAGACCAGGAAGCACTGCACAGCTAGCTCTACAAGCAAGCCCCCGTCACTGTCCATTGGGTCCTATTTATACTCCCTCCAAACATGTGTCCTCCACGGATCTGACCTCCCCACGTGTCTTAACTTCAAGTGAGTCTGTATCAGCTGACATCACTCTGCCAACCGGCTTGAGTCCACAGAAGTGGCAAGAAGCCACAGGTACACCACCAGAAGTTTTTTTCTTTCTTTTTTTTTTGGGGGGGGGTATGGGGTCCCGACAAACGATGACCAATAAACAATGGTAAGACGTACCAATACCACCAGCATTGTCCGCTGTCTGTTGGGTCCTTCTTAACACCATGTGTCCTTTCACATGTTTGCTTTAGCAAAATGTCTGCCTTAGTGAAACATCCTCTTACCTGTGTTTGCTTCAGAAAAAAAACCATTCCTTCAGATGTCTGCCCCAGCAAAACACTATCTGACACAACTGACTTTCCAAAGAAACCAGAAGTTTCCACTTCATTATGGTCTATCTGCCCAAGGGCCACTGTGTCCCTGAGAGGACAGACTGGCACTATCGCTGCTGTTGGCATCCATCCTGGCTCTGGGACTTTGCAGCCCCATTCTAGCTGGTGTGCCGAGGCAGCCATGCACGCTGGGGTTCAATTATCACCCTGAAAAGTAATTGGCTTTATGACCCAGAGACTTGCCACACACTAGACCAGGCCTCTGAGTCACTGGGTCATCAATTCCTCAGGTTCTGGGACATTCATAGTCCAGTAGCTAAAGCTATGTCTTTAGCATCCTTTACGATGCCTGTCTGTGTCTATGTTCCCATTGCCTCTCTTCAAGGTACCTGGCATAGGTAGGCTGGGTGAATTAAAGTGAGCTTGAGACCAGTGGACTGAGGCAAGGACCAGGTGCATGACACACCTCCTGGTCCTTCAGGGTGTGGCAATTCTGGGATCCTGTTGGGGTCTCAGCAACTCCAGTAGGTTCCCACCACTGTGCAAAGCCATCCAAAAACAGCCCCAAAGTCACCCTAATATCCCTGTATCCTGTTAACACAAACGTGCAAAGTCAACTTCTGGGTTTTTCCTTTCCTGGTTGCTGGGTGTCACCTAGAGGGTGTCACCTGGAGGGTGCTGGAAGGGGTGGATTTGTCTAGAGGGCCAGCTTTTTTGAGAGTTGGAGGGGGTGCCACAGTTCATCGTGACCACTAGAAGATGTTTCATCTTCTGAAAAGATATCCCCAATTGCTTCTCTTCCGAAAAGCCAAAACCCCTTCCAACTTCAGTTTTATGGCTTTCCAGTGTGGGCTGTCCTTGAGGAGGGGCCCTTGTGTTGATCCAGGGTGGAAGCCTGCTTAAGAGTCATAACGGAATGGCATCCAGGGACATCTTGGAGAAGAGCTGGTGAGGCAGCAGATTCTCAAATTGGACTGTTGCCCCAGCTCCGGCAGTGTACCCACCTGCTGACCTCTGCTCCTTGGCCGGGCAGCCACTTTCTGTTGGTGGGACTGAGGACAGTATCTCTGCTGGCCAACAGCTGCCTATCTCTAGTGCCCGACTTTTCTGAAGTCCCAGAAGAGACCGAATCCTAGGCCTCTGTATAGCTGCCACAGCAGCTAAAACAACGCCCCTGTGGAAAGGTATCTCCATTTGTCAGAGCAAGCCGAAGGGGGCCCACGTGGAGGTGAGATTGGCACAGAGAGGAGTCTGAGAGGGAGCAGGGGGAGTGTCTGAAGGGCTCTCTTCTAGCAACTTTAGACATCTATCCTGTGCCGGCTCAGGAGGCCTTCCCCGAGGCCCATTTCCGTCTCACCGAGGTGGGCTGGCTGTCCCTGAGGGCAGTGCAGAGGCTGGAAGCAATGACTCCGTTGCCTTCGCTGGGGAAGGCTTGGCCCTTCCCACGCCTCCCCTGGAATGCGAGACTGCTCCTGGGAGTTGAGCGAAAGTGTGACTTTCCCTCCAGAGTCAGAAGGTTAGCCTCCCAGGCCTGGACCAGCATTCTTGACCAGGAACCAAAACAAACAAGGGGCACGGGGCCAGGGCAAACTCAGAAGCAGGCCTGGTAAGCCCCTGTCTCAGCACCTCCTTTTCATTCTTTGTGGGAAGGAGGTGCGCTAAATTCAGAGATTCCATTTGGTGGAGGTGGGATGGAACTCAATAGCGCCACCATGTGGTGGTAGGCTGCAGGGAGCAGAGCTGTGTAAAGCCCTGGCAGGTTGAAGGGAAGCCCAGCAGGTTGTCACTGGGGGAACATGCAACTGCCTAGTCCCCTTTATCCATAAGGACATCTTCTAACACCCGAAGGGGGCAAATCCAAGCACTGTGTTGCAGGCGCCTTCCTCCCGGCCAGGACAGCAGTCACTGTGCCCTCCGTGGTTCCTGTCCGGGCTCTGTCTCCAGCTCTCTGCTTTCACCTTGGGCCACTATGAAGTACAGTACGTAAGGGTTACTCAGCTAGATCCCTGCTCTGCCAAGACAGAGGAGCTGACAAGTTAGTTAACTTTGCTGTGACTATGGGCTGGGTAGCACATACATTGTAGACACATACATTGTAGAAGAATGTCCAGTGTAAGCTTGTGGGTCATTTATTACCAGAATGTTCCCTGTGATATTCAGATCAAGGTTGATTGTGGGTAAGCCATAGAAAGGAAATAAGGGTAAAAAAAGAGTCCTGTACTTAGCATTGACTAAGTGACCTTACTGTGACCTAACCCACAAAGTGGGAGATGCCTCTCTCTCCTCAGAGATCCAACAAGGCTCAAAGAGGGAAGGGGTCTCACCTAGAAGCAGGCCTGGACCTGTCTGTGTGTTCATGCTCTGTCATCCACCATGCTGGATCCCATCAGACCCTCAGAACCCCTGTAATAGCTGACACTAAGAGCGCCAGGCCATATGCCCAACCAGCAGTGAGAAGATGGACTTTAGGGAGGGGCCTAACTTTCACAGATGACTCCAGGGTGCAGTCACACACAGAGTGATTTTTGAGATGGTGGACAGGGTCTCATACAGGAGGTGGGTGGAGCCGGGTATGGGCTTCAGGCCTGTTGAGCAACTCCAGAACTGATTCTGTGCTGCCAGGCTGCAGTAATGGGCCTTGGGTACAGTCTGTGGAAAGATGTCTAGGCCTAGGTGGGCCACATCTGGGAGGGCAGGCAGAGAAGGGGACCAGGACTGGTACCTCCTCTCTTAGGTTTCTGGAGGCTTCGCCCTGGGTCTATTTAGTAGTCAAGGTCAAGTTTTGTTTCCAGAACTGGATGCCTGGGCTACTTGTGTTTTCCACATCCTCCTGTAGGAGACAAAACAACTTCCAGGACCAGGCTGAACCTATAGGAGGCCTAGGTGAGACTCTGGCTCTGGGAGGACACAATGGTACCCTGTGGTCCAGATAGGACCACTACTGCTCTTTGCCCATCTGTGTTCCAAACTGATTAGGGGTCCATTTGTTCTCTTTCTTTTCTCCCTTCTCTTCCCCCCATCTCTTTGCTCTCTTCCTCTCTATTGGGGATGTATCCACAGGTCAGCTGGGCTCCAGCAAAAGAGCCAGTTTGTTCCAGACCCGCGGCACAGCTCACCCACAGCTCCTGCCCTCCATGAGCCTCCTCCTTTTCTTCTTCCCCACAGGGCCAGAACACCTGGGGTGGGGTGAAGGTTGTAACGAAATTCCTCTGAAAGATTCATTTGCTTTGGAAAAATCACCAGGACTAGATGCTGGGGTAGAATTATGAAGCCAGAAAAGAAAGTTTTCGGCCACACAATAAGGTAGAGAACTCCTGTCTTTGGTCCTGATTTTTTTTTTTCTTTCTATCAAATGTAAGTGGCAGTGAGGCCTACTCCAGAGGTTTTGTGAGGACCTAAGGATGAAATGGAAGTCGTTCACGGGTGGGGAGTGCTCACTAAATGACCCCTTATTGTTAGCTCTGTGTGCGACTTGGTGTGCAGAAGCTCAGGAAAGAGAAGCTCCTGTGTGTGTAATATGGCCAAACCGGAGGTTGGCTCAGCGTCTGGCTACAGGAGTGGAGGAGGCTTCGCACACTAGAAGGGAAACGGGAGAGGACAGGGACAAGTGTACAAGACCAGGAGAAAGAGGGACACTGACAATTTCTTTGTATTGCTGGGATAAAGCCATTATGACCAAAAGCAACTTGGAGGTGGGGGGAAGAGTTGATTTCATTTTACAATTCGCAGTCCTTAATGAAGGGAAATCAAGGCAGAACTCAAGGCAGAAACTCGGAGATGGAGCTGAACTACAGACAATGGAAGAACACTGCTCATCGACTTGCTCCCTGCTGGCTTGCTCATCCTGTTTTCTTCTCTACCCCAGGGTCACCGGTCCAGGGAGAGCACTGCTCACAGTGGGCTGGGCCTCCCACATCACTCATTAAGCAAGGAAATGTCCTGAAGACCTGCTCACAGGCCAATCTGATGGAGGCGTCTTCCCAACCCCATGTCCTCCTTCCAGATGACCCTGGGTTGTGTTGAGTTGACAACAACCAGCATATCACTAAGTGATCCACAGCCTTCACATCTGGATTGGTCTGGCCCTCAGCCTCAGTAATGGACTGGCCCACACTGGTCTGTTTATGGGTCTGCTTGCCCCTCCGGGGAGGTGGGCTTTAGAGAATGAAAGACCCTGGCTTTGTGTCAACTGTAGACATGTGACAGAGACTGTTTAGGGTCTAGGCCATTGGTTCATTGGGTCAAAGAAAATTTGAGGCTTTTCTACGAACTTCTATACAGTCACTGTCATGGTCAATATTAACTGTCAACTCAATGGGGTCTAGGGTTACACTGGAGATAAGACGTTACTGAGAGATCTTCTAGACTAGTTACTTAAGTGGGAAGACCCTAAGTGGCACACCGGATAAAAAGAGGAAGGCGAGCCGAGTGTCAGCATCCATCTCTTTCTGCTTTCTGACTGTGGATTGTCCCTGACACCATACCGTCCCTGACACCATACCGTCCCTGACAGACACCATACTGTTCCTGACACCATACTGTCCCTGACAGACACCATACTGTCCCTGACACCATACTGTCCCTGACACCATACTGTCCCTGCCATGGTGGACTGGAACTATATAACCCAGTACTGGCCACTGGTACCAAGAAGTAGAGTTTTTGAGGTGAGGAACCTGACTGAGTGGCTCCTAGGCCTTTGGAAGGGTTTTGCAGGAAGAGCATGGAAGTGTTTGGACCGTCAGGCTAGAAGCCCTTGGGCTGTTCTGTCGAGAGTACGGAAGACTGGGGCTGCTGAAATGAATACTGACAGGGGAGGCCCTGCTCACGAGGTTTCAAAGGCTCGTGGGCTTTACTGACAACGGGGCCAGAGGTCGTTTGTGCAATAACCTGACAGAGTCCAGCTGGATTTTCCCTAAATGCTGAGATCTTGAGTGGTGGGTAAGGTCGAGTCTCAGAGCCCCTTCCCTACTGTCCTGGTGCAGCTGGAAGTCTCCTAACAATCGCAGCCATCTCTGCATCTTGTCTGCAACTTTAAACTTACCCAAGATCTTTCTTTCAACAAACTGGACCTTCACATATCTTTTCTTCTCCCTTTTGCTCTACCCACCCCGCCCCTGCTGTAGACCTGGATGAGAGTACTGAGCAATAACCATGCCATAGCGTGAGTGCTATCCTACCTAGGAATCTTTTTCACCCAACAAATGACTCATTACTCCTGATCCTACCCACCTGATCCACCCACGGTTTTAAACCGTGAAACACAATTTCATTTGAGAGGCGAGAGCATAAACTGAAGGTGTGCCCTGCTCCTGAAAGGCAAATACCAGTGTTAGCACACAGTGTGTTTCCCCAGGGTTAGCACACAGAGAAGATGCAGTTGTGTGTGCAGTTGTGCTACAAAGGGGTGGGGGTGGGGCAAGCTCCATCCCCAGCTGGTGTCAGAGTTTGGTAGCATCGTCTACATGGTACTGGTTTCACACACATGGAAGATTTAAGATTGAGAGGTCACGGAGTCTTGTACTGTGGTTCCAGAGAGCTGCTGGGAGCAGATAGTGGGTGTCAGGGTCGGAGTCCCTGCAAAGAGACCCCAAGAAACCATTGCATGAAACCGTGGAGGTAAAGCCCAAGCTACAGTGGAGATTTTGGAGAGACTAGAATCATAGAAAGATGGAGGCACGGAGTAGAGAGGCAGCTCAAGAGGGAGGTTGTGTGCAAGGAGCAAGGCTGGAAGAGTGGGTGTGTGCAACCCCATGGGCACACACGTTTCTGTCATGAGCTCTGGATGACAGGAGGAGCTTCGGGGTGTGGTGTTTGCCCCTCCGGGTTTTGCTCTTGCTTGGGTCCAGTCATTCTTTGCTCTGTTCCAGTTTCCCCCTTTGAAAAGGGAATGCTTGTTCTGCTCCATTGTGTAATGGAAGAATGTAAGTTTGGTTTTTTTTAAATTATATTTTATTTTTATAGGAGCTCATAGTGAAGTGATTACCTTGAGTCTCAAATGAGCCTTGGGTTTCAAAACGTGTTGCACCATTAAATGCTATAGCGACTTTTGAGGTTTTACAGAATGTATGTCGTCCGTGAGCGTATAGGCACAATGGGGATACAGACTGGGGCTTAAAAGTGCTGTTTGGGTGTGAAGTTGGCAAAGGATGGACTTGTGATTAATATTGACTTTCCGCTTGAGAGGATGTAAAATCACTTAAGGAGACAAGGTTCATTGAGATAGGAAGACCCACTGCCAGATGGAATAGAAAACGAGAGAGCAAGCCGAGTGCCAGCATCCACTGCTCTCTGCTTCCTGACTGAGTACCACGACCAACCCTCTCTCACTACTGCGGGTATATCCTCTTCATCCCTAGAACCATGAGCTAAAATAAACCATTCTTTCCCTAGGATGCTTTTGTTGGGTATTTTGTCCCTACAACGGGGCAGATTTCTACCACAGTTACTAAGTTGGTATGACACGTTAGTGGCACTGGCACCACCTTTATGCTACGGGCAAACCTGCCTAGCATGACGCTAACATAGAAGAAAGCAGAAAAGAAGCAGAGACAGATGTATGATGAACAGCTGGGTTCAGCTACTCCTGAAGGAGCTAGAATTGGCAGGTTCGGTGTGTTAAGTCAATAAGGTTTCCCTCCCTTCCTTAAGTTGGCCTTTCCTTTTCTCTCTTTCCCTTCCTTTCTCCCTTCCTCTCTCATCTATCTATGTATCTATGTATGTATGTATGTATGTATGTATGTATGTATGTATGTATGTATCTATCTATCTATGTATCTATCTATGTATCTATGTATCTATGTATCTATCTATCTATTTATTCATCCATTAATTTTATAAGATCTCACAATACAGTCCAGGTCCAAAGAAGCCAGTTTAATAATTTTTCTTTAATAAAAAAAAATCCTGAGCTGGAGAGTTGGCTCAGCAATTAAGAGCACTGACTGCTCTTCCAGAGTCCTGAGTTCAATTCCCAGCAACCACATGGTGGCTCACAACCATCTGTAATGGGATCAGATGCTCTCTACTGGTGTATCTGAAGACAGCGACGGTGTACTCATATACATAAAATAAATAAAAATAAATCTTAAAAAGAAAATTTTAAGAATCCTGCTTATTAGAATGGGTATTCATGAAAATGTTCCCTAGCCTCAAAGAAAAAGATGGTGTCATGGGAGGAAGGGAGAGAGGGAGGGAGGGAGGAGTCTGAGTTCTGAGAGCAAACCCAGCTGTCGAGGGTTTTGTTTGACAACCTGTACTTCTCTGGAGAGTCCTTGTCTCTTCCTCTGTAGAGGAGAGCCTGCAGAGGCCCGTGGAGATCCTGTGATGCTGCGGGTTCCGTGGGTTCTGTGGCTGGTGCACTTCTCTTGCCCCTCGTTCCTTCTGCAGTGGTCCAGCTGGGATGTCCTGATGGGGTGGGGAGAGCAGGCCTGGACACTTCCCTCACCTTCCCTAGTTCATCCCTGTGCTGCTGCAAGCCCACCACAGTCATCTGGGCCCTAAACTCTGGACTACAGGAAGTCAAAGCCAGCCAGTCAGCCTGGCCTTATCTCACCACAAACGAATGCGAATCTGAAACTCACATATTGGCTGCCTGGGCATTCTGATAAATTCCAGCTAGGGCCAGCTGCTCTTTGGAGGTTTTGCAGAACTGGGAGGCACTTTTAACTCTAACCCGAAGTTGAAATGGACAGCCAGTCGTACCTGCTTGCTACAGAACAGGTAGGAACTGCAGGCAGTCACCACACAGCCACTGCTCAGTGCAGCCCACTCTGGCTGGTTTTCTGTGCTTGCTGTGATGTACAGTCAGCAGTGCCGAGCCACCACACCCGTCAGGTCAGACCATGTGTGTGGGGTTTTTGAGACAGGATTTCTCTGTGTAGCCCTGGTTATCCTGGAACTCACTCTGTAGACCAGGCTGGCATCAAACTCAGAGATTCACCTCTCTCTGCCTCTTAGTGCTGGGATTAAAGGCATCCAGCACCATTCCCCAGTTCATGATGTGGTTTTGTACCCTGTCTTCCCCTGGATAATGTGGAACTTGAACTGCTTCTGTGTCCATGTCTTGTTAACATTAATACTATGTTTCTGTTATGAACACCTATCATTTCTTGCCCATTTGTGAGTGCTGGACACTGGTGCCCAGAGCACGTCCAAGCATCCATCAGGTTGTCTGTCTAGACACTCCTTCACTATTCCAATATTCCTGAGAAAAGGCAATACCCACTTAACAGTCTTCAGGACCCAGGAAAAGGCTAATACACATCCCGGGGCTGGCCAATCAAGATCCACATTGCCTCGGTCTTAGGGATTGGTTCAGGAAGGAACATCATACAGGTTGGTCCACTTAGGGATAGATGATGGAAGGCAAGATGCAGGCTGGGGAGATGGGCAGTTTTGAGAACTTGCCTGGAAAGGGAGAGAGGACACACAGGGGAGTGAGGCAGGATGCAGAACAGTCTTCTCAGTGGAGATGGCTGTGCTATTCCTCTCTTACGTTCTGTTCTTCCTGCCTTGGGAACCTTGTTACTTACAAAGTTAAGGCAGCACCCCGTGTTGCTTTAAGTGCTGCACACTTCTGGGTCTTGGTTTCCTGCCACACTAACTGATGCTGTTGCCAACATCACCACTGTCAGTGCTCACCTGTAAAGAGAGGATTCCTTTGCAATATTTTTGTAGATATGGGGTGATGTGATGAAAAACAAGTGGTCATCACACTGTTCACAAGAGTGGCCATAATGTTCATGAGACAGTGGCTATCACATAGTGTTCATGAGACAGTGGCCGTCACAGTGGCTACCACGATATGACCATTAGACACTGGCCTTAATACAGTGGCCATCACACAGTGACCATAAAAATGGCCATTATACCATGGACAGCACATGGATTTCATAACATAGTCACCATCACACATTGACTATCACACAGTGGCCATTACACAGTGGCTATCACAGAGATCATCACACAGTGGCCATAACACAGTGACCATCACACAGTGGCCATCACATGGTGGCCATAACACAGTGACTACCACACAGTGACCATCACACAGTGACCACCACACAGTGGCCATCACATGGTGGCCATCACACAGTGACCATCACACAGTGACCACCACACAGTGGCCATCACACAGTGACCACTACACAGTGACCATCACACAGTGACCATAACACAGTGGCCATCACACAGTGGCCATCACACAGTGACTATCACACAGTGACCACCACACAGTGACCACCACACAGTGGCCATCACACAGTGGCCATCACACAGTGACTATCACATGATGGGATCATACAGTGACTATAATACAGTTGACCATCACATAGTGGGTATCACATAATGGCCATCACATTGTTTTCATAGCACAGTGGTCATCCCAATGACAATCAGACAGTGACTATCATATAGTAGTCATCACACTGTGGCCATTATACAAGACTCTGCAGACACATGTCACCTGTTTAAAGGCTACTAGGATTTAAAGTTCCCCTCCTCCCCACCAACATGACATTCAGTATGATTTTTAAAAATGAATTCTGATGAGACTTTTTTTTTTGTATCAAGCCAAAGTTGTATTTGTTTTCAAACAGGAAATTTATGTTAATATAAAACAGATAAAAACAGACAAATATCAGAACACACAACACACAAAGACCAGCGCAAACCCTTCCCGCTCACTCCCCAAGCTCTCAGGCTTTTAGTACAGTTCCCCAAAGACTAGACGGTATCAGAGAGTCACAGTATTGAATCAGAAAGGACAGACATGTTTCAAAGGGTCTGTACACAGGTAGTGGGGACGGGTTGGGGGGATGAACACCATCAGTCCAACCGCAAACTGCAAGAGGGTCTCAGGGACTCCTCGCTGGCATCTGGAGCCCAACTGCATCTGCTAGCTTCTTGTCCACGTTGAAGGGTTGCATTTTAAAGGATAAAAAGCACACACACACACACACACACACACACACACACACACACACACTTCCATAAGGCACAGACAGATTGTCATATGGGTAGTTCCATTAGGGACTTGGGTGAAACAATGAGACGCTAAAATATTAAGAAATGCTGGGAGGTGGAGCGGTCCTGAGCCGTGTCCCCAGCCAGGGCAGGATGGACAGAGCAGTGAGCAGCTACCATTTCCTATCCTTCAAGGCTGCACAATGTCATTAGCAGCTGGAGTTCAGGGCTCTTGTTCCCCTACCCCCAGTGCCTGGAAATAACAGGGAGTTATCTCCCCAGAGACTCCCTGTAGGTGGCCATTAACTGGTGGTGTCTTGATTGTTTAGCAAGAGCTTACTCACCACAAAGAATACCCCTAATGTGGGTGTGGGAGGCTTCGTGGGTATCTAACTAGATGGATCCAAGGCAACAGAATGGCCAAGAAAGCCCACATGCTCTACCCCGTCTTGCCCAGGGCTGGGTGTTCGATCTGGGTGTTTGCTCTCTGTTTCCTCTTACAGCAGCTGAGGCACTCAGCAAATGTTTGTTGAATGACTATGTCCATATATACGGGATGCTAATTTATCAACCCCCTGGCCACTTCTAACCTGGCTCCTGGTCTGAACTGCAATCTTTTACTGAGTACCTACTACGTGCTAGCCTAAGCCCCAACTCCAGAGTGATCAAATCAAGTTTATGATCTGGCCTCTGGCCTCTTGCCGAGAGCTGCCCACAGGCCTTGCCTTTTGTTCCAGTCTTCAACCTTGCGTCCTGACCACGAGCCACGCTGGTGAGTGGGAGTTGAACAAGTGAAAACGTGTGTTGCAGCCTGTGCAGGAAAGCTGCCCAAGAGGGTCAGCCCCAGTAAGAGGAGGAGCCTGATTAGCCTGGGAAACAACTATTTTCCAGAAAGTTCCAGTGGAAAGGGATATGGCTCCCATGAATGGGGACATTTGGCCTCCCCATCCTACTCTTGGCTTTTGAGGTTCACAGGGCACAAATAGGCAGTGAGCCTGAAAAACAGGATGGGGTGCTGCCCAAGAAGGAAGTGGCCACAAGGTCCCAGAAAGGGGTGGCCTAAAGTCCCTCTCCAAAGCAGCCCCACATGATACCCCAGTGCAGACGGGCAGTGAGTACGTAAGCCTTGGGGGACATCTGTCCCCTCAAGGGTGTGGGCACCAGGCTTTCCAGGTGAGTCTCATGAAAGAAGACTCACGCAGTATTGAGCTTCCTGAGAAGTAGGGCAGGCTAGATGCCGGGACTGGAATCCCAGCCCTACCACTTCCTGTTTTGTGATCCTTAAGAGTCTCACAGGATCTCAGAGCTCACTTGCCAAACGAGGACAATGCTGTATTTCATAGACCCCAGGTACCTGTGTCCTGAGCTGATCATCTTTGACTTGGAAGCTGCATCCCAGCATCCTGCAACTAAGGTGGGTGTGGCTTTTTCCGTTGTCCATAAGATGGTGAGCCTTCTAACCATTCAAGTCTCAGATAGGACTCAATGTGGCACTAACACCTATACACAGGGTCCTGTACAAAAGGTGTCTCTTTAACTCAGTGCTCAGGCATGTGAATGGTATGAAAGACACTGGCTTCTTTTCCCTCCTGTCCCTTGTCGAGATGAAACACACACACATTGCCCCTAGGGCCTGACTCCATCTTTCAGATCACAGGAAAATACCCCGACTTTGCTCTGTGGGAAACAAGGCAGCTATTTATAGCCGCTGCAGAGCAGGTTAAACAGGCCTGTGGTTCCTCTCTGCCCTGGTAACAGGTCACCAGAGCCTGCCTGGTCCACCCCTGCATCTAGGACCTCAGCTGCTGATGTCCTGGTGGTGGCTGTGGGTGACCCCTGCTGGGAGGGCAAGAGGCAAAGGACAGCTTGCTCCCTGTTCACTGAAACTGTGGCAGTTAGACTATATTCAGACACGGCCATGGCTGCCTGGAAACCCGGTCATCATCACCGGTGACGAGGAGGCTCCGCCCATGCCCAGCACATGTAGAAGCTAAAAGCTTGGCTGTGTATATTGAGATGTGTACCCAAAGCACCTGATTCTCAGGCTCTCACTGAGGCAAACAAGGGTTACTGTAGCTCCTTAAAGGATTCAGCTACACCGGGGTAGTGGTGGTGCACACACCTCAGTCCCAGCACTGGGGAGGCAGAGACAGGCAGATCTCTCTGAGTTTGAGGCCAGCCTGGTCTACAGAGTAAATTCCAGGAAAACTAAAACAATGACAAACCAAAAAACTAAAAGAAAAAAAAAAAACTTAAAAAAAAAATTTTAAAAATTCACCCTAAAGGAATTGTGGACAAATGCCCTGAAGTCCCCAAGGAAGAGTGAGCTCTCAGAGGCTCTTGCTGGGAAAGGAAGAAGGAAACTGTGAACGGGCCAGATCCACTCTCAGACAGATAAGCATGGCAGGCCCAAGGCCTCCAGCCAGCAGGGGCACTGAGTAGGGGTTGGGCTGCTCTCAGGTGGTCCATGGCTCCTTGTCAAAGCCTGTTCTGTGACACCACATGGCCTGGATGTTTCTCTTTCCCTCTTCTGGGAGCTGTGAGAAAAACAGTTGCTCCTGGCAAGGTGTCTCAAGCTTTCTCTCAGAAAACCCAAGTGGGTCTTGCCTGTGCCCTGGCACCAGGCTTCCAAGTAGGAACACAGAAGAGAGAGGCCTAGGAACCCCACTAAAGGTACAGTTCAGGGTAGGTGGACATACATCCAGTACAACCCATGGCTATCAAGAAGGGAGGAGTGGAACGCATGGCCAGAACATCAGCAATGGCTAGGTCCGGAAGCCTACAGAAACAAGTCTGACCCGGTGAGAGGGTGCCAGGGCCAGGGGCCTGGCAAACACCAGTATACAGGCCCAGGAGTGGGGAGCATTTTCCGTCTGCTTCTCATGCGTAGCTAACCAGTGTAGTTCACACCATAATAATCAACAGGAAAATGAGAGGGTCAGGACAAGGACCAGGTAGGGGGTCTGGGTCTTCTAGCTTCTGCCAGCTGGTCACTGGGGCATGCCCACAGCTCTCAATACTACCGTGGGAGATACGGAGTTGTCCCAGAGAACAGGAGGGACATCACAAAACTCCAGAGCATGTAGGGACAGGGCTGAGGTGTTTACTGTTCTACTGGCTGGGGATGAAGGAAACTAGATGCTAGAGCTTGGGCCTCTGTCCTCAGCTGCCGTGGAAAGGCCACTCCTAGTCTGTGTAAGAAGCACAAACCACCTGTTCTCTGATGTTCTCCGCCCACCTTCTCCCCTCAGCAAGAGCTGCTCCCTGGAGCTGTAAACAGTGAGTTATTTTTGCTTTCCCTTAGAAAATCTGAGTGCCGTTGAGGGTGCTCTGCGTAGGTTCGGGCCTCATGTGTTCAAAGCTAGCTCATTGCAGAAAACCAGTTCCCCAGAAAGTGGACAACCATCACATTAACATTTGGGCCCGGATTGCACATTCCTTAGTGTTAAATACCCTCCAGGAGACGGATCCCTGCATAAAACGCTCACGAATTCTCTCACACGTATTCTCTGTGCTCTCTACCCCCACCCCCCAACCCCGATAGACACACTCAACCCAACCCCAAAGAAGCATTGCACAGACAGAGGGTACCCTTTCCCAGCTGAAGGTCACCAAGAGGCAGGTGATCTGCCAGGCAGTTCCTGAGCTGAATCTTGGGACAGGCTTCTGGGGGCAACAAGTGTTTGAGCCAGAAGCAACAAATGCTTGCCCAGGCTCTGGCCCCGGGGGCCTCATCTCCACACCTGTCCTGCCTTGCTCATCACTGCGGAGTGGCAGATGAGAGATGGCTCCTGACCCCAGGCTCCCTGATAGCCATGGTGTCGCCCACCTAGCAGGGGCTTCAGAAAGGTGACCTTGCCTTGGCCGAGCCAGTTGCACGGCTACGGCCTATAGATCTTGATAACATCCTTGATGGGCCGCCGGCAGATGGGACAGCAGGCCCGTGCCTGTCTTCGGAGCCGCAGGCCGCAGCTGTGGCACAGGCACATGTGTCCACACGTGTAGATGACTGTGTCCACCTCGCTGTCAAAGCACACTGTGCACTCTCCATTCCTGCTGCCTGCCGGCTCCGGTGCAGAGAAGGCTGGGGACACCGGGGGACTCAGTGGGGAGCTGGGGGCTGTCACTGCCGGAAGGGAGATAGGGTTTCATTAATGGCGTGGCTCTCAGAAGGACTCCAAATGTACTGTTCCCGTGGTGACAATGGGCACAGGTCCCGTCTTTGTTTATGTTTTGAGTTTTACCCATTTTTGATAGTGTTGTCCCACAAAGCACAAAGGTACACTGCTTTTGTCAGCAGCCTGTTCATGCTCCCTCTGAGCACAGCAGAGAGAAACAGCAAAGGCCAAGGCCATGGCACAGCCAAAGGACCCATGCCATGAGGAAGCCCCACCCCTCGGGGATCTGTGTTTCCTTACCCAGAGACGATTCTGATGCTGAGGACGACTGGTTGATGCCGAAGGTCATGTCTGAATCGCTGTCATCCTGGGAGCCGCTGAAGGACCCTGATGGTGTTGTGGTCTCAGGACTGGACTGTAGGGTACCTGGGAGTCAAACAGACTCTATTAGGGTATGAGAGAGGCACATGCTAGTCCCTGCTTTTCATCTCTCTGCACCCCTCCTGTCTAGTAATGAAGGAGGTGACTGTCCGGGGTTCTGTCAGTGTGATGTCTGTGTTTTGCCTGCTCAACCTCCATTCCTTATTTTGGTGCCTTCGCAGTGATATGGCTATAGTGCCATTATATTATAAGATATAATATAGTATACTATATTGTGTGTGATTTATATAGTATATAATATAATATATGTATAGTTTATTTCTGTTATAGCTTCTATTTCAAAAAGCCTTGGCATGCCAGGCCAGATCCAAAGAACCTACCATTCTTTAAGCCCACTGTGATTCAAGGAAGGGCATATAACCCAAGCAAGGCCACCATGTTGCTGCCATTAGAACTGAGGGTGGCCTGGCATGGGAGAAGCCTCTGTGGCAAGGCCTAACTAAGAGTGGAGCCAGCAGGGGCTTACCCTGGGGATGTGCATTTATTATCTAGATCTAACTTTCCTGAACCCATCCAAGAGACTCCCAGACTTCTGAGATACTCTACACTTTTACTTGGTGCACTTAGAATGGCATTTTGTCGCAGCTACAGAATTCCAGAGTGTGAACATCTCTCCCTGCCCAAGCTCAGCACTAAATATGTCAGTGAATTTCCCTCGTCTTTGACAGTTAATATGCATTATGCATTTTCTAAAAAAAATCCTAGTAAAATAAAGTAAATAAAAATAAGTAAATAAATGATAAAGGAAACAAAAACATCTTCCAGCTGAGCTCTGACAGTAGCTGGCTGCCCCAGGGAGCTCTTGTTGGGAACCCCGGCGCACACTCACCCAGGAGCCGCAGTTGGCCCGCCACACCGCCGCGCACAGCGAAGAAGGCCCAGAGCGCCTGCGAGGTGTCCACGCACAGCAGGCGTCCCCGGGGGCGCCCGTTCACCGCCAGCAGGACGTCGCCACCGGGTCGCAGCGTGAAACTGAGCGCGTCGCCTCCGCTGGGCACCGGTCCGGCGCGCGCCACCACCCAGTATTCCTTGCGGTCCAGCAGTGCAGCGGGATCGGCGGGCAGCTCAGATGGCCGCAGCGCGCCAGGGTCGCAGGACGTGATGCCGAAGGCCACAGCCGTGGGCGCCGCCAGCCCCGGGCGCCCCACTTCCACGCACAGGCTCTCCCCTGGTCGCAGCGGCCGCTCGGAGAACACGAGCGTGCGTCCGCCATCGGGGCGGGGAGCACAGGCTAGCCTGCGGTCGGCGGACAGGCTCACATCGGGGCCACGCGTAGCATGGAAGCGCAGCTCGGCATCCAGCAGCGCAGGCGATGAGGCGGGCCTCGCGCGTTCGCGGGCCACACACGGGACAGCGGCATCAGGACGGCCGAGAGCCAGGTGACCCAGCTTGGCCACCACCTGGTTGTTCTCCAGCTCGTTGTTGTCGAAGTTGGCAGCGTCGTGGCTGCCGGGAGGGGGGCAGGCGCTGAGGCGGGCCTGGCCCAGGCGCAGGGGGGTCAGCGTGTCTGCGAAGGTGCTTTCTGTGGGACAGAGGAGAGGCGTCAGGAGACCACTGGGCACCCAGGACGTCAGGCCTCAGACCCAGTCCCTTAAGCCTTAAGGGCCCTAGACTCCAGTTGCCTGTGACCTCCAACCTCAGATCCTACACCCCACCCAGGTCCGCTGTCCTCCAACCTCAGGTCTAAAATCCTACACCTCAGATTCCCTCGATCTCCAACTCCATACTCCTGAACCCCCAAACCTCATAACCTGGAGCTTAGATTGCAGAGTCCTACCACCTCAGACATGAGACTCTAGACCCCAGCTTCAGGCCCCAGATGGGTCAGGCAGAACCCCACTGCCATAAATGTAAAGCCCTGGTCCCAGATCTGCCTGACTTCTGACCCCTAGCCCCCTTGGACCTCACCCAAGATCTTCCTGACCTCAAATTCTGGATGCCAGCTGCCCCTCTACCCGCCCCCCCACCCCCCGAATTTATGGCTGCCAGAGGTTAGACTGGATTAAGTGCTACCTGAGCCTCCAGCCCTTGTGGCACCCAACCTCCTGTCACTTAGGAAGGGCCTTCTTTCTCTCCCATCTCCACCCTGCTCCGCTTCCTCTCTCCTCCTTGTCCTGGCTGTTCTTGAACTTGTGGTCTTCTGTCTTAGTGTTCCAAGTCCTGGAGTTCACGCACCACGTCCAACCTCTTGCCTCTTTCTCTCTCTCCCTCCAGAGGTGTTCATACATTTGCACAGCTGGGCATTAGAAGTTTTATTGTTTCCCTAGTTAAAGCTAAACAAACATCAGCCTAAAGAGCAAATCCTAAACTGGGGCCCTAGCCCGTGGGAGGCTAGCCTGAGCTCACCCATCTTGTTTAATCCCCCAACTGACAGGCACAAACTATCAAAACTGCCATTCGGTATGACAACTGAGGGACAGCTCCCAAGCTGTCTTGTCTAGATTCAGGGTTCTTCGCACAATGCCACCAGGAACAGAAAGGACAGGACAGGGGACAGAATGGAGATGGGGGAGGAAAGAGAAAGCGAGGATGTCAGTGTCTGGAGTGGGCGGTGCCATTTGCTCAGTGGGGTACTGGGAGAGCAAGAGGCGAGGAGAGTCAAGAATTCCATCTAACAGGCTCTGTGCAAGGCTGGGGTGTCAGAGAGAGGCAGATAGGCAGCAGGAGGGTGGGGTGCACATTTGGAAATTCTAGACTTTGCAAAGTCCCCTGGGGTTCCTGGGGTGGGAGCTAGATTAAGAGGTAGTGCATGTTCTGAGAGGCAGGGCTCTGTGCGAGCCATTGGAAGTGCTGGTCCCCAAGAGTAAATGCTGGGCTGAAGAGTGACTCAGTCCTGTGAGAATAGGCTGTTATGAAGAGAGCAGGCCTAACCACTGACTCTCTCCAGCTTCTGGTCTCACTATGCTATCTATGTCTTCTGCTTATTGCTCCGGCCTTCCTGATGGCAGCTCCCAGAGGCCCTGCCTGATAACATTCTAATCATTCTTTTTTGTCAAAGCCTCAGGTATTTTGTTACAGCAGACGGAAGTGTGACTAACATGGAGGCCAACAGTTCAGAGATGGCACCCAAGTCTGGCTGATGCCCTCAGATCAGGGGAAATGGTCTTGCTTTCTGAGAGCCTGTTCAAGTCTATGGCTGTTTATACATATGTACACGTAACTATCTTCAGATTCTGTTACACATACACACATGCACACCCAACCACACTCTGGGTGGCTCTAAGGACTGAATATGTATTTAAAATATGTTTATATGTCCTTTTAAAACATTTGTTGTTTATGTGTGTATTTCTTGTGTGTGTGTGTATACTACATACCTGGTGCCCACAGAAGCCAGAAGAGGGCGTTGGATCCCCTGAGACTGGAGTTACAGATATTTGTGAGCTGCCATGTGGATGCTAGGAATCGAACCCGGGTCCTCTGTAAGAGCAGCCAGTGCTCTTTGCTGTTTGTGCCATTTCTTCAGCCCCATGTGCACTGTTTTTTACATGTGTTTTATGTGTGCTGCCGCACACAACTCAAGAAAGAAAGTACACCCAGCACAAAATCCAGGGCCTTCTGTCTCAGTAGTAGAGGGCGTGAGTGAGGTCTTTCCAGTCAGGTACGAGATGCCTTGCAAGGCCTATGGAGGACTGTTGTGCTGGAATCTGTACCCACACCCAGATTTCCTTGGAGAGAACAACCCACCCTTACTGCTATCACCTGAGGAGTTGAGGGTCTCTTGACCTGGTCAGTCACTACTACCCCACCCCTGCCTACAAGTCAAGAGAGGTGTGAACCATAATGCTTGGATGGTGGATGGAGCCAGTAAGTCTTGAGACCTAGAGAAGCAGCTGGTAGGACACAGGACTGCCACAGCAGGTGACCCTTTGTTTGGCCCACAGGATAGCCAAGCTGAGGAGGGAGCTTGCAGAATACAGCAAAGGGAGAAATGAAGATGACTCCCCAGGCTCCGCCCTTTGCCGGTAGCGGTTCACCACTGTCCCTTCCCCCTTAAATGATATTGAAGTGACTAAGTATTTCAGAATGTCTAGTCTGCGACACCATGGTTTTTGTTTAATCTGACCCAGACACTGGACAGAGGAAAGATGAGAGCCACTTGGACCCAAACACTTTGTGTCAGGAAGAAAAATGGATCTCCTCAGCCATCATCCTTGGGACCCTACAGTGTTCTGGATTGCCAGTGTAACTTAACAGATGTAAGCCTCAGTTTCTTTATCTGCAGGCTGTCCTAGGGTGCACTAATTAACAACTCAGGCCTGGCGTATGTGTCATAGGCCGATAACCACAAATATAAATATAATGATATCTAAAAGATTCTAAGTGACCAGTGGGGAGGGGCAGGCACCCAATGCAATTCTGAGGGCTTCCTCAGAATTACAGCAGGGGCTGGATGCAGGCTGTGCCACCTGAGAGCCTTGGGGGTGCTGGGTGCTGGGTGCTGGGTACTGGGAGCCAGCTCTGCTGTCATTGGCTGAGGTGCAGCCTAAACAGAGACTTTCCAGATCTCCCAGGGGACTCGTGTACAGCCAGGGCTGAGAGTTATGGAGCCTAATACAGACAAATGTGGCCTTGCAGACTAGGAACTTCAGGACTGGTCACTTTTCTTTTCATGGCTTCTCTCCTCAGTGGGGAACTGCACCCTGGACCTGGTTCATCCAGTGTGGTAGCCAGACCCCTGCAGAAGATGCAGGGTGGATACTTCCTCCAGGCCAAAGCTTTGTGCAGCCTGTAGGCCCTTTGACTTGAGTCCTGGGGCAGTGAATGCAGTCCCAAAAGCAGAGGCCCTGTTTCCCAGGCCTGTGGTGCCGGGTGAAATAAAGCCTGCACACACTGGAATTCTAGATAAACAAATTGGGTGGGCATGAATATGTCCCAAATACTGCCACAGGACATATTGGTACTGAATTTTCTTTTCTGTTTATCTTAAATTTAAATCTAACTAGATGGCCTGGATTTTTATGGCTCCATCTGACAGCCCTACCCCGATGTTATCTTTGGGTCTTGCTTCTCAGGCTTTACTCCATGGGTATGAGAAGAGACGGAATGATGAGCGGGTACTGGGTGTTGGCTTTTCGGGGAAGGATTTCATGGCTGAGAATTTTAAAGCAATTAAATCACCTTCTCAGAAGTCTAGGGTACTCAGGGCAAATCAGACACTGGCTATTGTGAGTTACCCATTGGTGGGTCCTGGGGTACCTCTCTCTCCAAGCTAAGTTTCCCAGGGATCTCTTGGGGTTGTACGTTACAACATCCTCTCAATGTTGTATGTTACACCCTCCTCTCAGGGTTGTACATTACATCACCTATGTTAAACATTATCATCTCAGGGTAGTATGTTACATCATGCCACACCTGCTGCCTGTTCTTAATATTAAGTCATGGTGGCTCAATATTCATTTGTTTACTGGTATTTTTAAAATTTTTATTCAGTGCTGGGGATCAAAACTGGAGCCTTGCATGCTGGGTAGTGCTCTGTAATGAAGCAATAGCCACAAGTGAAACAGAGTTTCATCATGTAGCCCTGGCTAGCCTGGGACTTTTCTATGTGGATCAGGCTAGCCTTGAACTCACAGAGATCCACTTGCCTCTGCCTCCTAGATGCTGGGGCTAAAGGCATATAGTAAGACACCAGCGTCTTCTTATTTTTACTATCCCGCCAAACCCTGCAACCTTATTAACTTTGGAGGAGAAAAGAAAGAAAAGATTACACAGATTGATACTAACCCCTTACCCTGGGGCATTACCTGGGCATTCTGTGACAGAGAATTTCTGGGGAAGAGAAAAAAAACCCACTTATGGAGCCAGAAGCTTCCCTCATATAACCCTGGAAACGGTTTTGTTGCTTTTTAATTGTACATGGGGCTGGGGTGGAGAGATAGCTCAGGGGTTAATAGCACTTACTGTTCTCGCAGAGGACCCAGTTCAGTTCCCAGCATCCACATGGTGACTCATAACTGTCTGTAATTCCAGTTCCTGGTGATCTGACGCCCTCTTCTGGTCTCCACCACATGCACACATGTGATGTATGTACATACACTCAGGCATGCCCTCATACACGTGAAAAAAAAAAAAAAAGCAACACAGCTGCATGCACACACAGGAAGGGAAATTCTCCCATGACCCCCCCCCCCATCCCAGAGACAGAGGTCTCCAGAGCTCGCTGTCCCTTTTACAGGTTTGTGTGATCACTGTTCCATGCTGAAGGCATCTCATCAGTTAGCACAGTTCAGGGACGTCTCAGAAATAAGGAGACTGAGGTCCAGTTTGCTTTGTTACATGGTGGGCTCTTCTCAAATCTCCCTAAGGGTCACAGAATACTGTGGGGTGGGGGTGGGGGTGATGTTGATGATGGTGGTGTGGTGGCAGGTTTGCTAAATGAGAAAATGAGGGGGAGGGGGGAAATATGTCCTCTAGGTGTACCCAGACTCATTTAGTCATCAAGGCTAGTCTCCCATCTGTATTTTTTTTTTTTAAACCCTAACCCACTTGCACTGTTCGTGTGTGGCTGTGCTTTTTCCTGTCTGCTCACAGAGATGTGGGTTGGAGAATCAGATTGCTCCCCAGTTCCACGGGGATAAGGGGTGGTGGGAGATCTGGGAGGCTTAGGAAAGCTGCGGTTTCTAGTGCCTTCCTGGAAAACCTTTAAGGGAAAAGGGTGGGCAGGGGCGTGGTTAAAATGCCCAAGGGAGGCCCCAGCGTGGAGCAGAGCTCTTCACAGTTCTGTCTGCCTGAACCGCCTGAACCAGCCTGAACCTGGGACCCAGGCCCCGCCCACATGCAAGCCAGCCGTTGAAGTGCCGGCAGTGCCTCAGGCCATACCCCCACTTCAGACACCATTTCCTATAAGCCTGCCAATGATCCTGTGAGCTGAGCGGTCTCATGAACCTGCTTTACAGTCGAAAAGAATTGAAGTCAGGGAGGGTCCGGCTCAGCATCCAGGCCCCACAAACCGGTGGAGAGCTGGGCCTAGGCAATCATCTCAGCAACTCTCCACATGCTCTTGCCAGCTCTAACCACTTAAAACTTCTATGGCCTCTTTATTTCTTGGGGGAGAGGACCATTCGCTCCTGGACGCCAAGTTTGCCTCCCATGCCCAATGGTGGGGTGGGGGGCTCCCAAACATTTAGCTATTTGAGCCATCTTCCCACAACAAACAAACCAAGGAATTCCCAGCAACCTCTAGTGTGAAGCAGAGTCCATTCATAGGGCTGTACAGAAGGCTCAAAGAGCACCTACTTCCAGGGAAGAGGTGCCCCAGTGTGGGAAGCTTCCGGCTACAGACGGTGGGTAAATTGGTCTATCTGTCCATTCCCCCACTTTGCCCCTGTGTACTTCCTTACAGGCAGATTACATGCAGGGGTGTGTGCAGCTTTCCGAGAAACCCAATCTCTTCACACCTCCCAAGTCTAGGCTAGGCTGAGTTGTTTGCAGGTGCAGGCTACAGGCTCAAAAGAGAACACGTGACTGCCATTCACTTGGGGAGGAGAGATGAGAGAATGGCTTTCCCAACCCACCCTGAGCCCCTTCACAGTTAGCCTGGCTCTAGCTGCTGTGTCTGCCTGCTACTGGCATATAGGTTTATATGCAGGGTGAATGAGTAAGAGCCAGCAGAGGAAATGCATGCTGGGATTGGGGGAGGTGCAACATGAACAAAGGAATGGACAGAGGGAGCGGATTGAAGCGTAATACTCTAAAAGTGATAAACTGGCTAGCCAAGGCATGGACTCTGGGGCCAGCCCACGTGGGTTCCCTCCCAGACCAGGAACAAAAGTAACGCTCTGCGCCTCAGTTTCCACCTCTGGAAATTGGACACCATTGCTTTTGTGAAAATCAAGACACATCAGGCAGCTTGGTGACTCGGGTGAGCCAAGCCCATGGGGGCTGTGAACACTGGGGATGTGCAGGCTGTGCCAACCGACCTACCCAGCAGCTGCACCTCGTCCGTGATGCCATAGACGTCGATGAGTGCCCAGAGTGGGCCTCCCACGGCCACGCCACAGTGGAACAGCACGGGCTCGCCATCGTTGACACTATAGAAGACGCGACCATGGCGATCGGCCCAGTAGGCCAGCACCGTGTCCCGCAGCGCCAGGTTCTCGGGCAGCGCCTTGGCCCAGTATCCAGGCCGTGTGACCAGGTCCGGGCAGGCGTACTTCGGAATATCCTGTGCGCTCATGAGCGATGGGTCGTGCGCAGTGAAGCCGAAGCGCAGCGCGCCGCTCCAGCCAGGACGCACGGCCACCAGGCGCAGCCTCACCTGCTCGTACAGGCGAATGGGCCGCTGCGTGAAGGTGACACCGTTGCAGAAGCTGTTCCGCCGCGTGGCCCTGCGCGAATGGCCGTCCAGACGCACGTTCTTGCCCTTGGCCTGCGCATGGAAGCGCGGCGCCTCGCCCAGGACGGCTCGCCTCTCCGGGCCCGGGCCGTAGCAAGGCCGGGTGGCCAGGAGGCGTGCAGGAGGGCTAGAATCTGTGGACAGAGAGGAGGCATGTCAGCGCTTAGAAGTCCTGTAGCCAGGGATTTTTACTAACCATTTCCATAAATTCCACCTTAAACTGGGCATGGATACATTTTAGATTTAAAATTTAGAAGGCTCTGGGCTAGACCTAAGGATCTCCTCTCTAACCCGCCCCTAACCATGGCAAGTCAACTGTACACATTTCACAGACAAGCAAGCCAAAGCTTGCTGATGCTATAAATGTGCATTAAAGGCCTCCCCCAGTTCCACATCCAGTTTATGGCTTGGGGTCAGATGACCTCTTCATCCCCAGCAAACTCCCAAGTCTAGAAGCTTCCATCTTAGGACCACATCTGAGCTGCAGAGTGCCCTGATTCTTGAGGATCAGTGGGGATGTCTAGCTGTTTTCCTTAAAATTTATGTTCACAGCGAGGTAGGGATCTGGGAAGCACACATTCTGTTGGGATCCCTATGGCAGCCGGCACTCCCAGCCTCTGGTCTCTGGAGCTGGACCACAGTGGCAGCCCTGTCACCACTCTTTCTGCCTGATTCTCCTTGTCTGCAAATGGGTGCAGTAAACTCCCAACGCTACTGAAAGGCAGTGTGGATCAAATCTCCACCTATGAGGGGACACCTAGTGTCCGTGGTGGCCCACTGGTAATTTCACGATCTCTCTGTGGCTCTGTCCTAGGCAGGGCTCTGGCTTTCTGCCTTCTCTGATGGTCATAAAATTAGCCTTTTAAGAATGTACCTTCTGGGGGATTATGTCTAGGGAAATTTTCCCTGAGGGACTTTTCAGAGAACTTGGCCACTGGTTACAACCCAGGTGACCCAGAAGGGAGTGGGAGTGTCGTCCCTCCTTTCTGGTTTCACCCCAAGGGAGGTGGTAGGAAAGTGATCATTGCAGAGAGGAGTTCTGCTTACTACAGCAGCAGAGGCCATTTCAAAAGCAGGCTGCCACAATACATTCTGTGAAGAATGACAGGCCACTATGGGGACAGCTCCTCCCATGCTCACCCAAGCATGCATGCACTGTGCTCTGGTCCTCTCAGGGATGGACATGGAGGGTTTAGTTGACTCTGAGGCTGATGGGTGGCAGACCAAGGGAGAATAACAATCATGGCCCCTCTAAAAACTGAGACAGGAAGCAGGCTTCTTCAGACAGGAGGCACCCACCTGCTGAAGACAATGCCAGGCCAAGGAACAAGACAAAGTCCCTCTTAGAAGAGAGAGAGAGAGAGAGAGAGAGAGAGAGAGAGAGAGAGAGAGAGAGAGAGAGAGAACCTTCAGGGACTGTAGTCAACCAGGTACTTAATAAATATCAATCAAGGGTCTACTACTTGTCAGACAGCATGCTAGGCAGTGAGGATACAACTGTCCCAAGAGAGACAAAGATCCCCTTCTGATTCGCTGACTGCACATGAGGCGTCTGTGTTAGTGGGTTGTACTGCAGAGAACAGTGTGCTGAGCTGGAGCCGAGACCCTGCCCTAGGGCTTTCATGGACAGCCTCTCTGATGGGTGACTGGAGGCAGAACCCTAAAGGAAGTGTAGGACTGAGCCTGCAGGTGTAGGGAGGATTCCAGGCAGGGACAGGGGTGGGGAAGCCAGGGAGTGGGTCCTGAGTGAGCCCAGGCTGGGCTGGGGGGTGGGTGCGGGGTTTATAGATCTTTGCCTTCACGTTAACAGCTCTGCTCTGAGGGAGCTTCATTAGGGGAAGCTCAGAGCTGAGAGGAAGGCTATGCTGGACACTGGGTCAGGATGGGTTGTTGGGAGAGCCACAGTTTGGACAGGCCTGCTGGATCACAAGGCACAGATGAGAGAGAGGCCAGTAGGTGGCGAAGAGGGGTCAGATTCTGGGTGTGTCTTGATGACAGCGGAGATACAAAGATTGTAATAAAATTTCCACAGAAATTAAAAAAAAACACGAGATATATTTGCATTGAACGTTTAAACAATACTCAATGGATAGAACCCGTTTTTTAAAAGGGATTGGTTCTTCAGTGTATATTTGAAGAGGGAACAGAGAGCAGTGGTAGGGGTAGGCTTGTGGCAGTTGTGGCCCAGGGTGGGGCTTTCACCACATCCTCCATGCCCAATAAAGGCCTGACCACACCAGGTCCTTGTTAAAGGGTAGCGGCTGCCTGCACGCCTGGAAGTTAGCGACACTGGCTTCTCCAACAGCCTGTTTACACATAGAGAAAGGGGACAGTGGGAGGACTGCAAGCTTAGGTCAGTCCCTTCTGTAGACTCTACTGGGCCACTCAAGTGCAGCCATGCAACTGTCAGGGCCACCATTGCTCCAGATTAATCAGACGCAGCTTCCAGGTCTGAGTCTCAGTAAGACTCCATCCTTCTCCATACACCCATCCAGTAGTCGCCATTCTGCCTGCCTACTATGGTCCTTCCTTCCCTATTGCCATGTCCAGCTGTTGGGGAGACTGCACTCAAATCCAGAAGCTGGGGTGCAATCCTGGCAGTTAACCAGTACAGACCTTTCTGCTTGGGACAGGCTTTTACTTGCAAACTGGGCAGTCACCATGCATCTAGCAAACATCTGGAGGCTGCTTACTCTGTGGTACTTGTCCCTCCTTCCATTCTCTCAATAGAGCAACAAGAGCCTTGTCTTGTGGTACTTGTCTTCCTTCCATTCTCTCAATAGAGCAACAAGGGCCTGGGCAGGAAGGATGCAGGAAGTACTCACAGGAGACCCCGTACGAACACCAGAGAGTGGCAGGCTGTGTTCCTTCCACTGCTCGTTCAAGTTTTACATTTATTCACCCGCCCTGTGTGTTCTGCAGACCCCACATAGTGATTGGCATCTCTCCAAAAGAGCATAAAGAAGGCGGCTCCATGCCCCAGCACCCAGGTCCTGTGATGTCCACAGAGACAGGTTTTGAAAGATCAGACGGCAGTGATGTGGGCAGAGCAGAGGCTGGTCACTGTGGGGAATGCAGAGGACTGGGGTAGTGCAGGGCTTGGGATGCCAAGGCTGGGCAGCCACCCACCTTCACCTTCACCCGCGTGAAGGGTTGCTGTATGTGCCATCCATGTTCTGGGACTCAGCTGCCTGCCTCTAAATGCCAAGCCAAGCCAAGAGGCTCAGTCAGGATGGCAGGACCCAAGGTGAGAAGGGGCTGTACATAGGCTTTCAGCAAACAAGCCTGTGGCCAGCCACTACTGCCTGGATAAGAAGAGCTCAGCTTTCGCCAGTGCCCAAAGACCAATGTCCCTGCATCTGCTGAATTCTCCAGGAAGCACCAATGGGATTCCAAAGCAAAGCCTTCAGCTTGCCCAAGTGCAGCGTGAGCTTGGTTGACTACTTCTCTTCCGGCCCCACGCTCTCTATGCACTGGTCCTGTCTATCACAGTCCCTCACCAAGCAACCCTGGAGCCCCACCAGCTGTTAATGGAGCCCTGTCTTGGGCAGGGAGGCAGGCAGAGACATGGGGAGATGCAGTCTCTGCTACTTTCCAGCAAGTTCCCTGCAGACACCACTGTGATTTTGGACAGCACGCATCCAAAGGCCCCAGGCTGACATATTTGTTTAATTTTGATTACACAGCCCAACTTCCTTCAGGGAATGAGAGATAAACACGCTGCTTCACCCGCCCTCCCCCCCTCCCCCTCCCCCCACACACACACTGAGGCCAGAGACCTGGTGAGAGGCCGAGAAAACCAGAGTGATGGAGAGGATGGAGGTCTGTTGTACTCTTGACACAAACTGAAGACACTTAAAGGCCAACAGGTGTCCTGAGGTGCATCCAACACCTGCTTTGCTGGTGTTTTCCAAGGACACAGGAAGCTCAAGCTATCAGGAGAGCCAAGGCTCTGGGTACAGCAGTGGGAAACTGATTTCTCTCACTTCAACAGGGGCAGCAACAGCTGTGTTACAGAAAGCTGAGCCTAAACCCACTGTACTGCTCATCTCTGAGCTGGTCCTATCGTAAGCCACTGTCCTGTACTCTGCATCCCCCACGATGGATATTTTTCATCATGACTGCTGTTGGCTTTTAAGATGAATCTTCACCTGCAAGATTACTGTAACCACTTCTGGTAGACAAGCAAGCTCTGGGCAGCCATGACCCACAGTGCACACAGCACAGGAGCTAAGGCATGAGTCCCAGGTTGCCGACTCCGTCTCTGCAGCAGCCTGAGGACTTGGTCACTTCCCAGCTTTGATACGGCTCTGTTGGTATATATACCCCATCCTGCCCTGGCCCGAGCCTTCCTGACATCTCATGGTGGAATGTCCTGTCACGGCTGCAGTCCAGCAGCTGTGAGCACAGAAGTTCTCAGCTGCTGCCACCAGGACCCAGATTCAGACACCATCATCACAAGAACGTTCGGCTAGGATGAGGCTTCCAAATCACACTAGGACAAACCCATGTCCCTTTGCTCTCACACACACAGCCGAGGCCCCAGGCTAGTGAGGTCCAGCTAGGAAATGTGAGACCCAGTCAGCGGAGGAATTTCCAGAGGTAAGACACAGTGGACGTCAGCTACCTTTATTGTTGACAACAGGGGCAGTCTCCGCCTGAACCTCATAGCCAGTAGCGCTGGCCCCACCCAGAGGTGTGGGTTTTTCTAGAATTCACCCAGGGGAACGATGCCTAACACTAAACCATGGCAGATTCAGGGCTGGAGAGGGCAGATTGGGCGACTCCAATGCCCAGTTCTGGGCAAGCCTATGAACACTCTTTGGGTGTCTCCTGCTATGTGGCTCTGGGTTCAGTCTGTGCTTTGCTACTAATCTGCTTAAGAACCCTTGAGCAAGTCCCTTTGTCTCTCAAAGATGTGGCTTTGCCACCTGCAAATAGTGGATGACCTTACATCTCCACCTTGGGGTGGCTGGCAGGTTTCATGGGAACATCCATAGATGCCTCCCAACGTTCTGGCCCTTAAGCAGAAAGGTGGCAAATATTCATGCCCTCTATCAAGGTGCAGCCAGCGGGCAAGCCCCTGGATTTCTATTGGCTCCGGAGAGCACGGCCCTGTAGTCATACAGACTTAACTCAAACCAGGCAGTGTTGTATGTTTGTTTGCTGTGTGACCATAAACTCCACGTTTAACATCTCTGAGCCTCAGGCAGACCTAAAAGACTAGCGGAAATCATGTCTACCTTCTGAGGTTGTCTGGAGAATGACACAGGCTCACTTGATATGCACTGTGGTACACACAGTGGATGTCTGTGAGACATCTAGCCCTTTCTTTAATCAGTGTACTAGGAACACAGTTTCTCCCAGAAGGCCCATGAGTTTAGCCAGGAAATGCCACCTCAAACTCTTATGGCTATCTCCACAGACAGAGGCCTGTTCTTAAGATATCATGTGCCAGGCACAGGTGTGCTATGCCAATCATCCCCAATCCTCTCGCCACTGACCCTTCGATCTATGTCAGGCTGAGGAAACAGTGCTCACTGCCAGGCTTGCTGGAAGCTTCCACAGTGCTGGTAGCAATGATGGCATTCTTTCCCACCTTTAAAAAGAGCAAATGCTTCATTGAGAATCCCTGCCGAGCTCCTAAGATGTGCTGGACACAGGCCTTCATGCTCTGACCGGAAGCTGGAAACACCCCTGCAGAGTCCCTACCTCCCATTTCCAACAGAGAAGAAAAACTGAGGCTGTGAAGCCAGACTCAGGGCTTTCTTCCTACCCGCCCATCTTCAGGGCAGCTAGTTAAATGCTTGGGTAAAGGGTAGTGTGGAGTCACAGGCCTTACTGAGAGCAATGAAGAGTGCATAGCCTTGCCTTCTCTACCCAGAAACACAGCCACACCCCATGCACACAATCTGACATTTACTTCAGAGGCTTCCTGGACCCTTGGATCATCCATCCTTAGACTGCAGACCTTGAATGAGAAATATCTGGTTCAGGAAATGGTCCCTCAAGTTCAAAACGCAAACCAGCTCTGCAGGCAGCACAAAATAACATGGAGTGTATCTCTTCAGAGATAAGAAAAAAACCACACACACACACAAACCGAGGCTTCCCGCCATACCAAAAGGGCAAGGACTTGGGTGTCCTTGGCAGCAGAGGAGACCTTTCCATTGGTGGGTTTGAAGTGGCTAGAAAACAACTCACCCTGGCTCCCCTGCCAAACACAGCAACAGGCGCACAGGGGACTTTGTTCTTGGCCTCACAGGACTGGCTGGCCAGCACCCTGTGTGGATGAGGGCCAGCCCGCGCTGGAAACTGCCACTAGCTGCCTCCTCTTTGCTCTGCAAACAGCTATTGACACTCAACAGCTGTGGGGGGCTGGGGGTCCCTCAGGGCTGTTGGGGAGAAAGTCTTGTCTGTTCTCTGGGCCTGTGAAGTGTAACAGCCCCCTCAGCTGGGCTGGCTTCAAAGGGAGCCCAGGCAGAGTGTCATCTTGCTGTCCCTCCAACTGTATGGTCCCTCAGCCAGGTTCATTCTTGATGAAAGGGCCCAGGAAATGCCAGCCTTACAGGCATCAGCTTCAGGGTTAGGGCCCCAGAGCTGTGAAAGCCAGAGGGAACATCCCTCATTCCTTCCTTGGTGCACTACTTCCTCCTCCAGCCGACAGCTCCGTAGCATCCACTCTGTGCCAGTGCCTGTGTGGGATGTGGGGTACACGTCCCAGTGAGTCACACAGAGGACTCCCCTGCTGTCTCCTTCCCCCTAGAAGGCAGATTCAGAGCTGAAAGCAACAGGAAGGACACACAGGAAAACACAGGGAAGTCAGAGGAGCTGCCCTTCAGACAGAAGAAGGCCTGGGAGGTGTGGTTCAGGCAGGAGGACGGACAGGCAGCAGGAAAATGCTGGAGGGATAATAAGCTGACTGCATTGGGAGCTTTGGAGGGGTAGGAGGATGCAGAGGGAGTCAAAGGCTGCATCATAAAGGATCTCAAAGCCCAGGCAAAGATCTTCAAGAAAGCTTGGGGCTGCTCAGAGTTCGAAGTTGGGCAATGCCCCAAGTGGATCTACCTCTCTGAAGAATAAGGTTCAAACTGTGAACCTTCCCTTCTCCCCGGCCTGTGCAAATGGCCCAATAGAACAGGCAAGAGAAAGGCAGCCAAGATTTTGAACATCGAGTCTAACTGCCACACACTCCTGCCTGGCCCAGCCCCACCCTCACCCCCCAGCCCAGTGGCGCTTCTCCAGGCAGCCCTGGCAGCTGCTCACTGATAAGCTGGCTAGAGCTGCCCAGGCCTGTGTTCCCCTCTCTTTTTGCCTTGCAGACAGCCACTCCCGCAACCTGGTGCCCTGAGTGGAGACTTTACTCGTGCCAGGTGAGCACCCACAGGTACTCGTGCCAGGTGAGCACCCACAGGTGCTCCTGAGAGTTGGCTGTTTGTGCCCACAGAGCTGCTCAGTGCCTGGAAGGGTGGGCACTGAGCAGAGGCTTCTCCAGTATACTCCTATCCCCAGAGTCACTCTGCAGAGCATGTCCGCCCCAGGTCTTGCTAACATTCCAACCTGTAAGGAGAGCGTTGCAGATGTAAGCGAGGCCATTGTGGAACTTGGCACGGAAAGGGACTCTGGCTGGGGCAGGCAGAGTGGCAGTGGAAACCATCAATCAGCTGGTTCACAGCCTCAAAAAAGGTCACCGTTTGGCGGAACTTGGGATGAACAAAGGCAAAAGTATCTAAAAAAGGAAAGCGGTGGTTGTGGGGGGAGGGGAGCCCCAAGGGCCGCCAACCCTGGAAGGAGCTAGAGGGACACCTGCTGAACCCAGGCCCACCACCCCAGAGACAGAGGAGGCTGCTACAAGCCCCACCCCTGAAGAAGAGGGGCTTAGAGAAGCCTGTAAAAGGCCCAGCTGACTGAGGTGGGCTGACCGTGGGGTTCTGAGCAGCCATATAAGACAGGATCAAGCTGCTGTGACCACAGCCTGTGAGGAGGGTTGGGGACAATACCTAGCACCTGATAGGCCAGGGTGTGATTAGTTTTGTACCCCAGCTGGCTCTTCTAGTGTTTCACAGGTCTCCGGGACAGCCTATTGCCCTAAGAGGTGAAGGCCTATGCTGGGCCTGTGAGAATCTCCTTCACACTGGGTTCGGGCTCCCTGCAGCCAATCTATAGGTCATAACCCATTTCACAGATGGGAAGATCAGGCCTAGAGATGGAGAGGGGCTGGCCACACACAGGTAAACCACACTTGAGCAAAGGCCTGCACTTGTTTCCATGTGACAGGGCAACTTGGTCTTAATCCCTCATCGCAACAAATCTGGGTGTGTGGATTCTTTGCCCCCAAGCATAAAGGCTACACACAGAGTCCTACTGTGTGCAGGGATCTAACTTACACCTGTCTTTCATTTCCAGAACTGGAGGAGAGCGATACCATGGTCATTCTCCTCCTACAGATAATGAAGGGATGGAAGCTCAGAGTAGGGAACCGGCTTGCCCAAGGACACACAGCTTAGAGGCAGCAGGACAGATTTGAACTAAGCATTGCCTCCAAGCCCAGGGCTCTTTCAAACATCTCTCTTGGAATTCTAGCCAAAGTCCAATTGTAATTGCTGTAAGACCCTGGGTCCAGCTCCAGACCTCAATGCCCAATTCTGTCAAGTGGGAGATAGACCAAGATGACGCAGAGGCTCCCTGGTTCTGAGAGCAAAGCCCTCATCTTCCGGGACAGAGTCCTACGCCACAACCCAGACACATGGAAATTCCACTCTACCATCTTCTGTCCTTGAACACCAAGAACCTTGAAGGACAGGAAGCTCCCTGGAGGCCCAAGGAGTGGCTGTCTCCAGTGGAAAGTTACTGAGCCCAGCTTTGGAGGCACAAGGTGGAGCGTGTGCCTACCCACCTCATAAATCTATCATCCTGGGGGGCCGAGGGGAAGAGAGCACATGCCCAAGGGCCATAACTGTGGTATAAACTGGGTGGTGTTGAGGGTGTAAATAAATGCCCTGGGCCCTCTGCCAGCCCACAGCCAGATGCCCCCGCCTATCCACTTCCCCAAATGGCTTACTCATTAAAGAGCTTTCCCTACCAGTAGGAGGTAAGGTCTGAGGTAAGGTACTACTAGGTCAGTGGAGTCCCCATGAGAAGGAATGAGGAAGGATTACAGTACTTGGTGGCTGTTCACAGACACCTGCCATTGAGCTGAACTATTTAGAGTCTGGCTGGATTAGCTGAATTGAGTAGCTTCCCATCACCTCAGTGTCCTGATCTGTAAAATGGGTCTAACTCCTGCAGACCATTAGGAAACATAAGTGCAAGGGTGAGAGAGCCATAGAACACATCTCTGGCTCACCAGGGAATCCTGTCCCAGGATTCCAGAACAGACTGTCCTCCGAGGATCTACGTGACATATGGCTATGCCAAGCCGCTCCACACACAGGCATTCCCTCACCCTTGAACCGGGGGCCCTGACTTGCAGAAGTCCTTCAGCACTAAAATCTGTCTCTCTGGGCACAGCAGACCTCTGCCCACACTGCCCTGCATATCATGTCTAAAAGCAGCTCACAGGTCGTGGAGCCCCCGAGCTGCTAATGGTGACGCTTCCAATGGAATGGCCTGTGTCTCCTCCCAGTTGTGCTACCCAGAAAGTCTCAGGACAGTGTCAATCCTCTGACTAGCTTTGGCAAAGACTGGGATGTATATGTCAGATATAGGGGATTCTCAGGCAGGACCTCATGGTGAACCCATAGGACACCTGGAGCGTGTCCAACCTACCTTGCCTGCAGTTGGGATTCAAGACAAGCAAGCAAGGAATACAAAACTGCAGAGAGTTAACCTGCAGGGGGCATCCTGCTCAACCCAGCAGTCCTCAGGAGGTTCCTGGCCTCCAACCTGAAGAAACTGTGTGGCCCAGGGCAAAGGACTGTTTCTCTTAGTGACAGTCTCCTACCAGTTACACGCAGCTAACAGCAATGGCTACTAGGGCCTGTGCTGAGGGTTAAACAAGCCACTGCCTTAGAACAGTGTTTGGCACAGACAGGTTGTGGACACACGTTAGCAGCTATCATTACTCTGTGTCTGACTCTTCCAAGAGCACCTGGTCCAGGCTCACCATGGAGCAGCCTGCTGGCTGGGTGGATTCATGACTCTAAGGCACAAGAGGAACACTCTTCTGGTCCAGAGTTTGGCACACCTGGATGGTATCATCACGTCAATGTGCCAGGAGAGGGTGAGGCTTGGAAGGTCATGCTACCTGACTGGCAGAAGGGGATGCAGGACACAGATACACAGGACCCTGGCCTGTGTGTTGTGATAGGCAGAGTGGGGACAGGATGCTTCTTGCCTGGCATCCAGCCTGTCAGCCTTGCCCACTGAGCTCGGGTTAGTAGATGTGGGCCTGTGGTATCGTCCGTGGCCTGGGTATGCAGGTTCCACTGGGCAGGCACATGCACCCTGAAAGAGACCAGCTCAAAGCCACGCCCACCTTTGTGGATGCAGAGACAAGGGTGCTGGGAGGGGATGTTTTGCCACAGGCAATTGGGATATGGATGAGTCACCTTCAGGTGACAGAGAAGGTGTGTCCCAGGATGCTTAGGGTGAGGACAAGGGGCAGCCACTTGATGACCGACAAAAGCTCCTGGGGGCAGGCCTGAGGCTGGGTTGCTCGCCTGCCTCTTCTCAGCCACCCGACCCAGGGCAGGTTTTATTACTGCTCAGAGTCTGTTTCCTGGTCTTGCCCCTTAGCCTCTGCATCCACTGTCAGCCTTAGGCTTCTATTTTACACTCCAAGAATACAGTACAGACAGGAAGTGCAGTCTCCCTTTCTACCCATGGAGGGTTAAACATGTCTGGTCCTGGTCCTGATGGGAAAGGTAGCGAGTAGATTGCACTCTGTCTGTAAACCTCTCCTACCACCATGACTGTCCCCGTCACCCCATTAATACCAGCCCCCAGAACTTCGCAGTTCTGCTCCTGTCTTCTCCCCTGACCTGGGGTCTTTGACCTTGAGCACCCTGCCTTCCAAGACACTTCTCCCCACGATGGAGTACACCTCCTCCAGGAAGCACTCCCTGAATCTTCCTCAGGTCTCTCTGTCACTCACCATCACTACCGTGTCTTCGCTGGTCTCGTCCACTCGAGCCTTATTCCCTAGAACCAGGCCATGGTCCCTGTCCCAGCTGAGTGTACCCATTGCCCCCTCAAAAGCCTGAGAACCTGAGACCAATGTCTGCACGCCTGAAGAGAACCTTCCAGTCCAGCCCTGAATCTGAGGCTGAGAGTAACCCAGCCATTGCCAGCCAGCCCTTATGGCCCCCAGAGGCAGGACTGAGACCTTCTTTCCCCAGTGACAGCCATGATCATGATGATGTATCTTGCTTACTGTTCCCTTATCTTACTCAATTGACCCTGCCTTCCTGGGAGCTACCCCTCTTGTTCCTGCTTCCTGCTGAGGGTCTGGGGTGCAGTGTGGCCTTATTCTAAGGTCTGGGCTCCAGGTTCTGCCCTTACCTCCCCTGCAGCCAAGGGGCCTCTGTCCAGAAAGGCTGTACCCATCAGAGATGCATTTGACCTGTGACATGGACATGAGCTGACACCCTAGCACTTAGGAAGCCTGAGTCTAAGGCCAGTCTAGACCATACAGAGTGAGCGCCTGTCTCCAAAGAATCCTCCTAGACTGTAGAAATGGCTCCTTGGTTAAGAGAGAGCCTCTACTCTCGCAGAGGACCAGTGTTTGGATCCTAGCACCCATAACGAGAGGCTTATAACTCCATAACTTCAGCTCCAAGGGATCGGAATGTTCTTCTGGCCTCTGCAGCCACTACAAACATGTGGTACACATGCATGCTCACATGCACACATGCAAATAAAATAAATCTTTAGGGCTGCAGACTGCTCAGCATTTAGGAGCATTTGCTTTCCTCTAGAGGAGCTGAGTTTGGTTCCCAGCACCCACACCAGTCAGTTTACAGCCACGATAATTCCAGTTCTAGGGAATCTGACATCTCTGACTGTGCACAATCTCACACACATGCATATACATAATTAAAATAATAAGACGTATTTTTGAAAAATAATTCTTTTATAATGAGTGCATACTAGTACATTTTCTATGTTGTATCACTAAAGAATATTTGGTAATTGGAGCTGACCCACAGTAGACAGGCATGGTGGGAGCCCAGCTTGGTTTAGGGATAGGGTGGCACTAAGCTGGTCCTACTCTATAGGAAACATGCTGCCTTTCTGGCCATGGCATTCAAGCCTGCACTCCATGCTAGGCACATAACATGCTGGTAGCCACAGAGTAACTAAGGCACAAAGCCACAGAAGATCCTAAGAGCAAGCAGACACTCAGCTGGACTTCCTTTCAGAGGTAATCTCTTCCAGGAAGCCTTCCTAATTCCCACAGTGAGGGAGGGGCAGATGAACCAGATAGGATGGAAGAGAAGAAGCCTAACTTGTCTGTCCAGAACATGGACCACTTCTCTACCAAGCATCCATCCACACAGGACAGGCCCCTGGCTCCTCTCCCTGTATCCACTGCCTGCATAGCGCAGTCCATGGCATCAGTACAGGACCTCACCTAAGGGAACTTGCCCGGCTTACAGGGTCTCAGGGCAGTTGAAGGAGCTGCTGTGGCTTTGAGAGGCTCAGCTCAAACAGAAAAGAATATTTCAATGACCCGAGGGAGAGAGGGGTATATGTGGTCAAGAGGACAAAGAAAGCTCAACTCAGCTCCAAATTGCATCTGAGAGAAGAGGGTGTGAGAAGAAAAACAATTGTTACTTGTTGGCCTTTGGCTGGCTACTGCAGGGTGACCACAACTGCTCCCTTCCCAGGGGCTGAGAAAGTCATGGTTCAGAACTTGCTCTGGGAGCATCATCACAGTGGTCAGACAGGATGCTGTGCAGCAGAAAAGCCAAGCAGCTATAAGGCTTTGCCCAGGTTTGCTTTGTCTAGCAGGGTCTTGTTTGGGTGCACCTTGTTTAAGATGGTCATAGGAGAGCTTTGTTTGAGGTTGAAGGGGAGAGGGGCTCTGTGGGAAGGGTCATTTAAGACAGGGGTGAGTACACCCCATCTAGACTTAGCATCTGTGAGCTATGTAGTAGATTAGGAATCCTCTCCCTCTCTCTCTCTCTCTCTCTCTCTCTCTCTCTCTCTCTCTCTCTCTCTCCTGTGTGTGTGTGTCTGTCTGTCTTTATATCTGTCTCTGTAAGTCTCTCTTCCCCCTATATATAGTGCTTTTGCCCCTGACCTTTCTGAGCCTTCATTTTTGTTATCTGTGAAATCAAAGACAGCCCCTTTGAATACGAACAGTGAAGGTCTGGCCCAGCCTGCCTACGGCAGCCCAGCTCAGTTATGCTAACTCCTCAACCAAAACTCCCAGACAGCTGGCTGTCGAGCAGACACTGAAAGCCGTTGGGTTGGCCAAGCACTGGACAACTTAATGATTAAACCAAGTCTACAGTTCGAATTCAGCATCTCCTCCAAACAGTGCTACGGGTGAACCCCAGAGGTGCACAGGAAAGGGGCTAGAATGTGCTGGTTGGGAGAAAGGGAAAGAAATCTTCCTCCCACCCACCACATCCTGGAATGCTACCCCTCCCATTTCTACCAGTTTATTTTCTCCTTATAAAGTCCAGGGGAAGGCCAGGAAGAGAACAATACTGTGGGGCATTAGAAACCTGATGGATCTCAGTCACCCAAGTCCCAGCTTGGATGGAGTCTGTGTGAGCCGGACTTACCCAGCCTCTCTGTGTGCCCACCTCTAAACTGGAGAGGACTAATACCTTATGTTGCAGGGTGAAACTGCACCCAGGAAGGGAGGCTGAAGCACACAGTAGGAGCTCAGCAGATGCAGCATCTCCCGCTGACCCTTGCTTTCTCCTGGGTCAAGGGTATACATCATAACATGTTGGTGTAGTTTGAGAGAGCTGCCAAGGTTATGAACACCAACCAAAGGGCACTTCCCTTTCTTTGGCATTTCCTTATTGTGCCCTGTAGCGTGCCATGTGCACGGTGGAATACCCAATAAACATTATCTAAACCATGGTGGCACTTAATAAGTGTTATCTGAGCCTTGATTGAGACTGTCAGGAAAAAAAAAAAACCCGGAGGACTTTGGAGCTAAATAAACCTGGATTTCAATTCTGGCGCTGCCAAGTAGAGCTCTGTAGGCAGGGACGAGCCATTTGACCTCCGAGAGCCTTGGTGTGGTTTTTTTTTTTTTTTTTTCCATCCATCAAATGGGAGTAATGGCTCTGCTGGGAGGATTAAACTCATTCATTTATCCTCCCAAGCAACCAAACATCTACTATGTCCCAGCCCCTACTCAACATGTAACAGTGATCAAGCATATATGTGTTGTGCAGTGACTATGCTCAGAAACGTCAAGCAAAGAAAGGGACCTGGGAGAGAATGACAATGTCAAGATCCAGTCTAGAGCAGGGGCCTGAGGGAAGGGAAGGGAAGGGAAGGGAAGGGAAGGGAAGGGAAGGGAAGGGAAGGGAAGGGAAGGGAAGGGAAGGGAAGGGAAGGGAAGGGAAGGGAAGGGAAGGGTAGCCATTTGGAGGTCAGAGTGAAACTTCCAGGCAGCCTGCTCAGAGTATGGCAGGAGTATAGCAGCCTTAAGAAGCACGCTTGGTTTATGACTGCAGCTACTTATGCAGGGAGCCTGGCATGGAATCCAGGTGCTCAGCAAACGCCAACCCTCTATTTTCAGTCCTGTGGAATGAACCCCACCCCACGCACATGTCCCTTCCCTGAGAAGGAAAGCACAGGCTTCCTCAGGGCAAGCCTGAGCCAAGTATTCCTTCAGCCAAAGACGCAGGCTCCATGTGTGCTCCACCACCCGGTTCTGAGCCTGCGCCAGGCACTAGGTTCTAGGATGGGCAAGCCAGGGAACAAGACAACCAAGGCATGGAGCCTGTCCTCACAGAACCTCTAGATTGTCACAAGAAGACACAGTGACAGTGCAGTGCAGTCATACGAACACAAAGTCTTACAAAGGTGTCTCCTATTGGGGCAGGGAGTGTAAGGTCCCTGGGAAAGGTGACCAGGGAACCTGCTGGTGAGACATTGTCTGGACAAGGAAGAACAGCCCAGGTGTGAGGGGTTGTATAGATGCCAGAAGCTAATGGCAGGTAGATCTGAGAATATATAAGTCTCTACATTTTGGTCACCTGCTATCTGATATGCCTCCTCACTTGATTCAAGTGTAGGTCCTGAGTGTAGGCGGTTCCCACACAGCATGGGGTGACCTGCCTTGACCCTGAGTCCCCAGCCTAGAGTGCTCCACCCACAACATCAGGCCCCAGGGGAATGGGCACCCCAGCAATGTATGACCACCTGGTGAGACTGCCTGTCTCTTGCCTCTCTCCAAGTGTGACCCACAGGTGGCAGAATGGCTTTTAAAAACCAACCAGAATAGCACAGGCATTCTAGTTGAGTATGGAGTGGTGTCTCAGTCATGGACTTCTGTGGTTGCCATCTCTGATGAGACCTCAGATCTGTCCAGATTGGTGGCCGGGTCTCCTCAGCCTAGCAATAGCCATGCACACAAGAAGCAATTGTCACTCTGTCTAGTATGGACCCAGATTCTAATGCCACCTCTGAAGCTGACCAGACTCCACCTGGCTGACCTTAGAAATAACCCAGTGAAAGCCACCTGGGGTTTAGGGCTGTCTCCCTCCTCAGCAACGCTTGGTCCTCAGGTTGGCCCAATCCCCTCCAGGGAAGGAGACAACTCTATTTGGGTAACTGCTGGAGGAAGGGCCGTGGGGGTGTCAGAGCAGAGATGGGGTATCAGCTGGGCGGCACTAAATCTGACCCATAGCCAACTTGCTTCTTCTCTGAACTACCCTCCCCCAACACACACACACACACACACACACACACACACACACACACACACACACACACACAGCCTTGCCCAAGGATGCTGAGAATACACAGCTTTATGCCCAAACACTTCTGAAGACTTGGGGCAGTGGGGGTGAGGGGCGGGGCAGACGGGCTGACAGGGCCCATGCAGTCTCCCACCACTGCCTGGCATCGGTCATTTCTCCGGTTCTGAGCTTTAACTTCTTCTTGTGTAAAATCGGGGTACCTTTTCTTATGAGGATGCTTCTTTGCAGACAGGCTGTGACAGTCTCGGCGCACTGACCTGTTCCACCATCACTAGGTATTTTCAACGAGGCGTGGCGTCCCCGGCCTCCGCACACCCGCCCCACGCCCCTCGCCCACTGCCTTTCTCCGGTCTGGGAAATTCTAGGGCGCTTTTTAACTAGGGGGCGATGCGTTCCGCAGCAGCGGCTCAGATGGGGCTTGGAGGGCCCCCAGCTGAGCGGACACCCGATCAGGGCGCAGCCCGGCGCGCGTGGGAACGCCGCCAAGAAGTAGCACGTGTGGCGGGGGCGCCTGTGGGCTGTACGCGGAGACCCGGGACACCCGTGCCCTGCAGTCCCCCTGAAGGGCTCCGGCCCGGGGAAGCCCCGATGCTCCCCTCCGGCTCGCTCATCAGCGACCTCCAGCTGGAACAAAGGCGTGGGGCGCACGGCCAAGGCCAGGAGAACCAGGCAGGGTCACACAGCCCCGCAGGGGTGCGGTTCCGGGGATCGGATTTGGGCAGCCAGGCTCCGGCTTGCACCCGGGCTCCGCAGCTGCGGAGACCCGGGGAGGACCAGGCGCTCGGCGCCACCTCGGGGCGCGGCTCCGGGCATACCTGGCAGGGTCCGGTGCACCGTGTTGCCCATCGCTGCTCCGAGAGAGTCGCGGCGCGGGGCTAGCTGGGCGGGCCGGGGGCCGTGGCCGGGCTGCGGGGCATTGCCGCTGCACCGGCGACCGGCGGGCGGCAGATGGGCGGCGCGGGCGGCGGCGGGAGGAGGCGGAGCCACCGGCCCGGGCGCGCCCGCCCCGCCCCCGCGCCCGCCGCCAACCGTGCCGGGGCGGGGCCGTGGCCACCGCCGCGTCTTTTGAAAGTTTGCACCGGTAGCGCGTTGGAGAGGCGGGGCTGGCCTCCCGCCCTCGTCGTTCCCGCGCGGACCAAGCTGGCTCTATCTGCCACTCGGGAGGGGCCTCCGGGTCCCGAGGCCTCGTCCAGGCACTGGGCCACTTCGGGTGGTGCCTAGACTCCAGGGCGACGCGCACACATGCAGGTCATGCCATGCCGGACACTGTCAAGGGCTCCATGACAGTCCATCCAGGGTGAGATGGGGAGGGGTGGGAACTTCTCCATTCCCTAGTCCGTATACCTAGGAGGAGAGACTTTGGTGTTGTATAAAGAGGGTAATGGGGGAAACCCAGACTTCAGCTCACTGTGCCTTCTTCATTAAAATACTGCCCACACCCTATGTACCAGGCCCTGTGCTGAGTCCCAGACACAGCAGTCCCCGCTCTCAAAGAAGAGACAGGAAAAAGAAAAAAAAAAAAGCAATTAAGATCACACAGTAATCAAAGCAATAACATTGAAGTGTCAGGTAGCACTGGTTGTGGGTTTTTGAGAGAACAGGGTGGTGTGTGAGGTGGATAGTGTGTGGGGTGGCACAACCACTCCCACCGCATAGGTCTTTTCTCGGCACCTTCCAGCCTTGGCTACTCTGCTGTAGGGAAGCCAGCTAGCCCATGCCACCCCTAGTCCCGATTCCCAGGCTGACTACCGAGATGGGGGAGGTGTGATGACTGAAAAGACCCAGTCCCTAACCATTACTTTCGGACTTTCAGACTCGGTATTCTCATCGGCTTAGGAAGCAGGATTATTACCTCCACAGCAGACAGGAAAAACTGAGGCTCAGTGGGTGGAAGAGATGCCCAAACCTATCTCCCAATTGCTGAGGGCAAATTCCCCCTGAAACTGTGTGAATGAAAAGGGGTGCTCGAAGGAGAGCCTCCTGCCTTGGCTTCTCAGTTGTCCTCAGCCTCTCTGCCTCCAGGACGCCACGACCAGACCTATTCTGTACTGAGTTTCTAGTTCTTAATTACAAGTGTTCTCAGTTATTTAAAATTTCACCCCAAACTCTGGTGGGGAAAGGTACCTTAGCTGAGTGGGCCTTCACTCTGTATGACCCTTTATGACTTACAGAGGTCATGTTGCTATAAAAGGAATTGAGGAATTTCACTCAGATAAAATGACTCATGACAAAAGGACCTTGTGGCTGCAGGATAGGAAGCTGCTGTTCACTGGTCTTTAAAAGGCCGTTTTCGGAGCACTCCAGCAAGCGGCTATGTTTCGGTCACCTCCCAGGCTGCTCACCTGCAGCTGCTGAACCCACCCACCCCCGACTGTCCTGGTGTGTGTGTGTGTGTGTGTGTGTGTGTGTGTGTGTGTGAACATGTGGATTTGAAAGGCTGAGATTGAGGCTCTCAGTCCGAGTGCAGATGTGCTGTAGGGAAATGCCTTCCACGTTGGCGACACAACAGACCATGCAGAAAAGTCAAGATCAGAGAATTTCTTGAAGGTCTAGAGTTCCAAATTAGTGTGTTAAATAACACAGATTTAAAGCAATGCTGTTTTCAGTGGAGCTGATATCTGTGCAACAGTGATAACTTGGTGGGTGGAGGTGATAAGCCTGTGGCAGTAAGATAGTAAATTAACCTTGTAAGTGACCATCTGAATGCCCCTCTCTCTTCCCCTCCTGTCTTTGTGGACTCTCTAGCTGGACATGCACGGCCTGTTGGGGAGGATGGAGGTTGTCCTTCCATCTACAGTCTAGGTAGATTCTAGACTGTCTCCTATTTGTGTATGTATGGTAATTGCTCCATCACTGAGGTCCCCCGGCACCTTGCCCTGTCCTTCAGATGCACCCTTACTGCAGCTGCTGTCTTCCTGTCCTTCCCACTCCAAGGGGACACATTCATCTCTGCCTTTCCACATAGGGCTGGCCCACTCAGTGCATACTGAATAAAATATTTGCTGAGAGGTCTGGCACTGACTGACCAAAGACAAAAAAGAAGAAGAGAGGCAAAAGAGAAAGCAAGAAGAGGAAGGGAAGAATTGGGAAGGAATATGGTAACATAGTAACGGTAGTTCTGCCTGCTCATCTTGAGTGACGGATGTGGGCAAAATAAACAGACAGAATAAGCAGTGCATTCAAACATAAACCAAGGCTGTGGCCACTGCAGTACAGGCTGATTTGCTCATTCTAGAAGTTGCTTTGGCTCTGGATCCCACTCCTGAGAAGAAAGCTGAGCTATTGAGTAAGGGTGGGGCCAGTGGCTTAGCCACATAGGGAAACCCCTGTGGCAGGAGTAAGAAATAGCTACCTGTGAGGGCTTTTAGGTTCCACAGATTTCTAGATTTCACTGTGAGGCAGGAGTACACTGTAGTGGGCCATTGTAGAGTCCCAGGCTAGAAGAACCACAGAGAGCATTCCCCAAATTCTGGCTGATCTCCTATGGTTCTGCTTCTGTACTCTGGACCAACCTAGCTCCTCAGCAGGGCCAGCTGAGAAAGCACGAAACTTCTATCTGCATGGGTTAGGAGACCTGGGACCAGACCTGGGGCAGAAGCATGGAGCAACAGGAGGAATGTGGACCCCTGCTCATGTGCTGCGCCTGGGGCTCTGTGACCATAGATGTGTCTCATGACCCTCTCCTGCCTCTGCCACACCAAAGACAGCCTGTAAGTTCCTCTGTAGACACAGAGCCTCAGAAAGTGGAGTCCCTTGCCTGAGGCATCCAGCAGCTAAGAGGAATGGAGATGGGTACCCAGGTTGGACCATCTCTAAACAGTGTGTCTCAAAAGTGGAAAAAAAGAGAGGTTCTACCCAGGGCCAGGATACTGGAGCTTAGAGGAGTGGGTGGCAGGTCAGAAGTGTCCCCACAGGACTCAGGGGACAGGGCAGGTGGGATACCATCAGACTTTGGCCAGAGCCTTCAGTCAAGTTACTCCTGCACAACAGCAGCCTGCCCCATGCAGACACAGCCGCCTGCCTCATGTGGCACAGAGACTGGACTATCACCTTCCTTCGGTACCAGCCCCACATGGGCCCTGGGTGAGCATCACTGTAGTTATACACTGCCAGGAGCCTGTAGAGCAGGAGGCAGTGAGAAGCCTGGTCCTGGCTCTGCTTCTGTGAGGCCAGCTCTGACAGACCCAGCCATGGCAGCAGTAGGTACATACACCTGCAAAGACTCACCTGAGCTGGGGGGGAGGGGGCATCACAGGTACATTTACAGACTCAGGAAGCCAGAATCCAGGCTGCAGTTGGATTACAGAGCTGTTTTAAAGTTGCCACAGGAAGTTCCTAGAAGGCCCGTGAGTCCCGGTGAGTTTGGGCTTCAGAGCAGAGCTCTTGTCTCATAACACCAAGGGATACACTTCTGAGACTGGGTGCCTGCCTGAAATGCGCAAGGCCCTGGATTTGGTCCTCTTCGGTAAAGAAAGAACCCCAATTTGCAAATCTCAGGGCCATAACCTCTCGCTATATCAATTGCTGTGTACAAAGTTCCAGCAACTGAGTAGTAGGTACCTGGTACCACTGTCCGAGTCCTCACCACCACTACCTGCCAAGGTGACCATGAACCTCCCAGGAAAGGAAACAGCTTCAGAGATGAGGAGGAAGAACTGTCAGGCTCTCCCAGTCGGGAGAAGGTAGAACGCAGAAGGTTCTCATTTCTCCACAGAGTGATGGAGCCTCCCAGCACAGCCCTGAACAGAGGAGCCAGGCAGTCTTGAGTTTCTCCAGCTCCAGGGTTCACTCCTGCTGTACTACCCTCAATGAGCAAATCAGTTCTGTCTGGCAGAGAACCCAGCAGCCACAAACCTGGCAGCCAAGGAAAGGGAGAACAAGCCTTGTGCATGGTTTCCCTCATTTACTTATGGAAACACGTCTAACCTGGAAGATAGCTGTAGCGGGAGCTAATCTCAGGGCCACAAGAAGGTCATTTTTATCCAATGACATATCAACCATGTTCAGATGGATGTAGACATTAAGGTGGGAAAGTACCTAAAACCCAATGGGGGTTGCTGTGCCAGAACCTGAGGCATGGTGTCCAGACTCAGTGTTTCCATGATCAGGGTGGAGGTGATCTGACTCACTCTGTGGGCACAGGGCAGAAGCCCGAGGCAGGGTGGACTGGAGTAAATCCACAATTCTAGCTGTCATTGGTTGGGGAAGTACTGAGGTAGTTACAACACAAAGGTGGCCCACACTGCATGAGTAGCAGACCCTCCAAAGCCCTTTGCACATGCCACCATCACAATAGTGGAAGGAGGTAGTTTTACCAAGGTCTCTGTTCTTCTAGATAGGGAAGTTAAAGCCCAGCATGTGTGGGTAGCTCACCTGTGATCATACAAGAAAAGACACTGAACATCTGGGCTCTGGTCTGTTAATCCCCAGGGTAACTCTCGTAGAGAGTTTTTTTTTTTTTTTTTTTTTTTAAAGGGAGCTGAGGTGGAGGACTTGTTTCTGAAGGCTCCATCTTTGTCACCTCCTTCAATCCTTGTCTCCTTCAGCAAAGCAGGTAGTGTTATCATCTCTGTTCTATGTTGGGAGGCTCAGAGCAGCAGAGAAACTTATCTAAGGCCACTCAGCCAGCTGTGACACATGTGGGCCTGGAACCCAACTCAGTCTGACTCCAGAGTCTCTGCTTTTTTATCTTGGCCCCCAAGTGTCTGAGAGTTTACAGAGAGACCAGCCTGTCCTACCGGAGCAGCCAGAGTCCTGATGACTTCCTGGAGTTGTAGAAAACTGGCCCTGGGCATATGGATGTTTAATGAAAACTAGAAGGAAGGGTTGTATGGTGCTTAAGAGCCCAGCTTCAACCAGAGCTTTTCCCTAACTGACTGGAGGACCCTGGGTGGGGCACATGCCCCTGCCTGCCTTGTTTCTGGGTCTGAACAGTGAAGCACACACGCATCTCTGTACTAGAGAAGTGGCTCATCAGCCAGCCATAGCATGGAAGCATCCTGTGTACTCAGGATGCTAGCCACATCTGGACCCATCACTATGTGCCTGATTGCTGTAGCATCCTCTATTGAGAGGTCCAGATTGGTCAAGCAGGATGGTTTGAGTCCACACTCTGCTCTCTTCTGGTTGCCATTGTTTCCAGGCTCTGGAACTACATCCCTATAAGGAGGCATTGGCTTTCAGTATGGTCCTCTGTGGCAGCAAGCTCTCCCACTTTGTCCAACAGCAGTTCACTTGAGAACTATTCTATCAACTGTGTTAAGGAAAAATCTAAATGGGCTAAAATAAATGAAGGACACATGCAAGTCACAGCCTGGTTGGCAACCCTGACAGTGACAGGCGTGAGTATGTGTGCATGTATGTGTGTGGTGTGAAAATAGATTCAGAAGAACTAGAAACAGAAGGATGGAAGACAGTTATTTACAATGAAGGAGAAGAGGGGAAAGAAGAATGAAATTAGAGTTTTTTTAGTGGGTTCCTTTTGGTTTGTGCAATTTTTAAAAAATTAGCATACAAGGTTTCATGATGGCATATGCCTACTTTGCTTTGATCAAGTCTCCCTCATCTCCTCCTTCTCTCCCTTCTCCACCTCCCCCGCGTCCACAGACCTCTCTAGCTTTACTGGATCTTAATGCCAGTCATAACGCTAACTAAAACACTGTGGCATTGTGTTTGGATAAATGACCAGACCTGTTGGGTAGAAGACAGAAGACAGACACAAACAGATGTGTGGTTTGTGCCAAGCATAGGATAAAGACAGTCTTTAATGACTAGTGTTGGTCCATCCAGCTGGCTGTCCACATAAGAGCAAGAACCCTACCCACACCATCACAATGGCGGCAGAGGGATCTAGGCTAAAGGACAGAATGACATGGAAGAATGTCTTCACAGACAGAGTGCAGGTCAGTCCATAAAGTGCTTGTCTGGCATGTACAAGGCTTCAAGTTCAAGCCCCAATACCTCATGAATTGGGCATGGCCATGCACACCCATAATCCCAGCTCCAGCACTTGGGAGGTGGGGGTAAGCAAGTGGAGGTAAGAGGATCAGAAGTTTATGGTCACCCTTGACTCTACACGGAGTCTGAGATCAGCCTGGGCTACGTGAGATTTTACCCCTCCCACTCAAAAAATAAAAACCATACAGGCAGTCACAAAAAATATATCTTCACATCAGGCATGACACACACCTGCAATCCCACATTCAGGGGTAGAAGCAGGAGTCTGTTACATATGGAGTTCCAAAACAACAACAACAACAACAACAACAACAACAACAACAACAACAACAACAGTAAAACCAAACAAAAAATTCATCCTTAAAAGAAAAATGTAGCTGAGCATGGTGACTCAGGTCTCTAATCCCAGCACTAGGGAGGCTGAAGCAGGATTTCCACGAGTTCAAGACCAGCCTAGGCTACACGAGCCTTTCTCCCAAAATACCCACTCCCATTAGCTTTATTATTTATGTGACATTAAAAAACAGAAAACAACATGACCAAGGGATATGGAGTTGGCTTTGTATGTAAACTAACTACCCTTCAAGCATGAGGGCCTGAGTTTGAATTCCCAGAGCCCATGTAAGAGGGGGAGCCTGGCAGCAGGTGCTGTAACCTTGGCACTGGGCTAAGGGTACAGGGGTACACCTTTAGGTTCAGTGAGAGACACTGTCTCAAAAAACAAAGTGAGGAGACGGAGAAAAAACACCGACATTGCCCTTTAGGCTCCAAAAATATGTAGACACCCAGACTAATAAATACATAACACACATATGGGGAGTTAGTGCAAAAGAAAAGGGGGCAAAATCCAGATATTTCACAAGAATATTTTAGTGGCCAATGAACATGAAGGTACTGTGTCTCATCAGCGATCAGAGAAACAAAAATCAAAGTTACAAAGAGATAGCCACAGCACCCAACTGACTGGCTAACACTTAAAATCTTGGTCATACTAAGTGTCAACTGGACTGTGGGAAACCAGGAAATCTTACATGGATGATGGGTATAAAGTAATTCCACACTTTGGGAAACCATTTAGTAATATCTGTTACATATTGAACTATTTATATTAAGTGTTTACTATGCCTGCTAAACATGCATTGCTATGTACCTGTATCTTTTAAATATCTATTTGACAGTATCATCTACTGTAACTAAGCCTGTCTCCATGATACCACAGTCACACTGACCATTGAACATGGTCATGCTCTGGGTCAAGCCAAGCTGACAGAACAGACAGCCTGGAGTGGGTGACAGAAAGTGGTCATCACTTGTGCATAGTATGGTGGGCAAGGTTAGACCAAGGGGGCTTGTGGGAGGTTGAAAGTGTTTTGTCTTTTAGAGGAATCTTATTGCAGTCTCTCCTGAGCTGTGGCTTCTCCACACTGAATTCCATGGTGAAAATATTCCGAGTATAGAATTCCCCAGCAGCCAGGTAACTGCCAGAGAGATGCAAGGTGGTCTCAGAGTCAGAGCTGGGACTGAGGAGAGCTACCCTAAGCCGCGTGCTCCTCTAGGCTGGCGCCTTCCAGGCTGGGGTGGGAGGTAGGGCCCTGAAGTGCTGCAGAGGAGTTTTCTATGAAGAAACATGAGTCCAAGCCCCAGGGCTCATCGTGTGTGTGTGTGTGTGTGTGTGTGTGTGTGTGTGTGTGTGTGTAGTCCATTTCCTGTAAGCAGCTCAGGAGACTATTTGCATTTATACTGAATGGTTCATTCACATCCTGCTACAAATGTCTGTGTCAGGAATGGTTTCTCCAAGTTTCAGGGGGCTGCAGGATCCCAAAGACTCCAGCAAGTGAAAGGAGGTAACCACAGGACACTCCAGGGCTAGGTAGCCCAGCAAAGGTGGCAGGTCTGCTTGCTGCAGAGGGGAACAGCAGGGAGGCTCTGCCAGAGCTGTGGGGTCACCTTGGGAGTTGAGGCCCTGGAGTCTGTGGGAGGAGCCTTTGAGGAACAGGTAAGCCTAAAGGAGTGGCAGTAAGCAAAGAAAGAGGTGTCCCAGAGCTGCCACTGTGTGAGGCTTCCCTCTTGAAAAGGCCCAGCAGAGCGGCCTTATTCCCGTAGCAGCTGCCTCGAGAGGCCCATGCCTGTCTGTGTCTCCTCTGACTGCCACAGTCTACCAGCGACACAGGCCTGTCTGCATCAGGTCAGGGGCAGGGGAGGGAAGTAGAGAAGGCTAGCCCATCGCTTGGCCAGAGATCAGACACTGACAGGGAAACTTTGTGAAGCAGGAGGGAAACACTGTTCTTTAGAAAACTGTCAATACAAAGGGGAGTAGGTATACACAGAGGGGGACAGGGAAGGAAGAAGGGAGGGAAGAAAGAGAGGGAGATAGAAGGAGAGGCTGTGTTCTAGAGAAAAGAGCCAGAGTTTTGACAGACAACTAGGCGGGGGGAGGGGAGTCAGCTCTGCTGTGTAAGTATGGACAAATTTCTTGCTTCCTGGAACCCTATTTCTACATCGCTAGAGGCTAGGAATAACGGTACCAATATCAGGACATTCCATGATGTGAGTCTCCCCAACAGTAAGTGTCCCATGATGGAGGAAAGCGTACACTGGCACTACCTCCGCCCATGAGCAGAGCTGAAGTTCCTAAGGGAGGTCCCTGATAGTGGGAGACAGAAAATCTGGATGCAGGTGATGGAACACCAGGGTGGTGAGCTGGGTGAGGGAACCAGGGTGCCATCTGGCCAAGGGGCTACTGGGGCTGCTGTCTTTGGGGGCAGGCATTGCCTTCAAGTCACATGGTCACTCCCTTTGCTTGTTGAGATGGGGACTGTATGTAGCCCCTGGCTGTCCTGGAACTCCCTGTGTAGGCCAGCCTTGCCTCACATCACAGATATCCACCTGCCGCCGCTGCCTCCTGGATGCTGAGATTGAAGGTATGCACCACCATGCCTGGCTCACACAGTGTCCTTATGGAAAGAACAATTTAAAAGGCACAGAAATCAGTTCAGGGACACACAGGGGCCCAGGGGACAGGCTAAGAGGTTTCAACTGGTCCTTCTAACCTTCAAGACCTAGACCCTGAGATGTCCCAGCCAAGTGGGCTAAATGATATGCCATCTCAAAAGGAGTTTAAAGTGCCCCCCCATCTCTAGAGTTGAAAGGGCAGCAGCCATTGGCTCAGGAGCTGCTTTATCGTTTCTGTGCAAAGACAAGACCTGCCCAGAGCTGGATCCCAGAGAGGAGTTTTTGGCCACCAGGTCACTCTGAGTCACTCTCTGGTTCATCTAAGGGACTAAGTGCCCCAGGCCTAGTCTCCCCTACAGTGAGGGCTTAGTATAGATCCTAGACCAGGCCTGAGAACAGTTACTGGATATGAGGAGGAGCTGAATGGCTGAAGGGCACCTGGGCAGACAGATAGAGGCTGCCTGGCCATGGGAGGGCCAAGGGAAAGAGCAGAAAAGCCAGGTTTTGCAGACTTTTCTTTCTTACAAGAAAAAAAAAAAAAAAAAAAAAAAAAGCTCTATATTGATTGTATGAAATACCAGGCCCTACAGAATATCTTTGTAATCTCTGTGATAAGTTTTGATCACAGTCCCTGGTACCTTTTCTTAGGCCCCACATTTTATGGATGCTTCCTTGCTTCACACAGTTATGCTTGCAGACACTCGGGGGCCCCTAAAAGTGGGCATTGCAGTTTGGTACCCAGCATCTGAAGTCAAGGTTACACAGGAAGACAGAATCCAGAGTTGGGCTTGAGCTGGGGATTAGATGCCATTACCCTGGCCTCCCTCCCAGAGGCACCCAGGATGGGCACACACCAACCTAGTGATTCAGAAACTGAAGCCTTAGGGTCTCAGGTTGTCACCAAACCAGCCTTTGCCGGGAACGAGCTCAGCCACTAAACCCAAGCTGCTGCTAGGAAAGAAGGGAAGAGGTGGTATTTTTGGGACCCATCACATGAAGCAGGCTGAGGTCCCCCCTATTTTTAGCAACCAAGCTGCAGGTACCTGTTTCTCCCCCACTGGGAGAAAAACCTTCAGCAAACATCCGTTCACACTAGCCCGATAAATTCCTTAAATAAAACGGCTACATTCTGGCATCCCCTGCACTAGAAACACACACTTCTTGGGTTTTTAATATCACACACGTGGCTTGCATAATTTTAACCTGAGTGCATGGTTGCTGTCTTGTTCTGTGAGTCACTGTTTGGGGTGTCAGGATATGGGGGTGAGGTGGGCAGGCTCTGTGGATGCGCGGGCCATGTGGCAGTGCAGGTGGTCTGTCCCAGGGAATGGGCTCTCCTGATCCTTAGAGAGGAAAGGCCATTACAGGGAGACCCAGAGGCCACTGTGCTACAGTCCCTGAATCTTCAGACCACATGGGAGTCTCCTCCATAGCCTCTGTGCTATCATAGTGGGTAAAGCCCGCCTTCTCACCTACCCATCAGATCCCTCCCTGGCCTGGCTTTGGGGGGGCTTCTATAACCTCAACCCCTCCATGGCTGTGCTCAGCAGGCATGCTGAGCCTCCTATAGCTTCAGGGTACCTGTACCTGTTGTCCTCCACCCTGGAGTATCTCCCCTTCCCTAATCTCAGGGCTTCATCTCATAGCTGGGGTCTTAGCTCATGTCATCTCCTCTGAAAACCCCACAGTCCTGACCATCTTGACTAGGCTGATGCAATCTGTTCCGACCTCTCCCGAGCTTGGGGTTGAGAGGGGAGAGGGGATGGGGGGGGGGGGAGGTTTCTCTTTCTACTTCATTTTATACCAGGCTCTCAGTCACACCCTGACAGGGTTGTTTCCTAGCTGCCTTCCTTTCTTTCCCCTTGAGCTTAACGTGGTCAAGGTGGGCCTTTCACCGTCACCGCCTTCCAGCATTGTCTCTGAGGCACCTTTAGTAGATGCTCAATCCACTGAACAAATGAACGAGTGATGCCTCCCAGCTCCCAGCGAGGCTCCTTCCTATTTCAGAGACGAAAAAGCCTCAGAAAGGTTGGTGACTTGCCCAGGGTCACACAACCTTCATGGAGGGATCCAGAGTGAGTCAGGGCTGGGAGCTCCCCCAGCACTGGACCCAGTATCTTCTTTTCTCCTCTGTGGATATGGCGAATGCCTCTTTGCAGGACAGGCAGGGAGAGGCTGAGTAACATCATTAATTAGCCAAGCTGGGCACTGTACAGTAAGGACACGTATTCAATTGTCCACAGGGAGCGGGGGAAAAAACCGCCATCCACAGAGGGTGTCACTGTGGCCATTAACTCTGTTTGTTCACTGTTCTTTTTTAAATCAGCTTATGTTGAGCACTGTCGTCACCTTAAAAAGCACAGAGACAGAGGGGTCACTTAGAGCACAGTAGGGTGGCTTCAAACGTCTACCATCAGCGTCACAGAAGGCGGCTCCTTCCATCCAGAAGTTCTTTTGTTTGTCCCTCCTCCTGCTGCCCCAAACCCATGGCCTATGACATCACCACCACAAAGCCCACCCTGGTCTCAGGCACACGGGACTGAGGACCAGCGAGCCTCAGAGAGATGAGCCACAGAGTGCCTTCACTTACATATGGGACGCTGAGGTGCCGAGGCCCAGTGAGGGCTAAGATGATGACCTCGTTGCTTCCACTCTGCCCATCTTCTCCGTGGTGCTGCTGTCTCTACCCGGGCTGCCACTTGCTAACCAGCTGCCCAACTACTGTCCATCTGCCTCAGTAGCTAACGTAACCCTGCCTTGGCCTTCTGCACTTGGCTCTGTAGATAAGTCTGTATGATGTGTGTGACTGGGAATCAGAATTGTAGAGGTGCCAGGGGTGGGCTTATCCCCTCCTGTCTGTCAGCGGAGACACGGATGGAATCATTCTGGTAGTCTAGGACCTCAGTGGATGTTAGAATCATGAGGGGCCAGAGAGACAGGCCTTTGGAACTTCTTGTCCTGCTGGCCTGAGGGAGGTCTACTCTGCCCAGTGATTCTGCTGTGGGACATCGAAAGGGTTGCTTTGAGCTAATCCTGACCCTATGCATGCCCTCATGCAATGGTGGTTAAAGCCGGTGTAGTAGTGAATCATGGGAAAGGAACAAGATAATGTCCCCTGTACCACATGCTATTGAACACAATCCCTTCCCTTCTAGGCCGACAGACCTGGATCTCCAATGCCCATGCTCAGCGGTGTGGTCCAGGTATTTAGAGAAGAAACCCTTCCTTCCTGAGGAACATCTTGACCCCAGACAGTTAAAGCCACACCCAGGTGCTGCTGGAGAGGTGAGGACACAGTGAACGGAGCAAAGCCTGTCATTCATCAGGTGGTCTCCCCATGGTCAGTAGAAACAGGGACAGCTGGCCTCGCTCACTTTGTCCTCTACTGATTCTTAAATATTGCTTAACATAACCTAGGGTAGGGAGGGGGTAGGACATGCTGGAGTGAGCCCTGCACGTGGGCTCTGGCTGTTCATCTAGGGATCCTCTGAGGGCAACAGAGAGATGCAGAGAGCTCTATACACACAGTGAATGCATGACAGTGAGCAGACCTGTGCTGAACCCAACCACCAGGGAAGGGAAAAAGGCTCTACCGTTGGAACCACCACCTGCTGAAGCCGGGGAATGGCTGCTTTGTCAGGTATGCGTAAGCACCCATCCTTCTTGCTCATCTCAGAAGCCCAGGTCTATGTCGCAGCAGGCAGAAGGCCAAAGGAGCGTGTATTTTGGGATGCCCTTCTTTCTATTTTACTTCTCCCAACACTGGGTTTTCTTCTGGTCAGCTCTCCACATGGGCTTTGGTGAAGCTTGTGGGGGCAACGCCAACACGTCTAACTCCTGTCCATTTAGGCTTCACGAGGTAGATTCCTGCCCACCTTGCTGTGAATGGCACGGCTCTCTAGTGATGCTGCTTCACACGGAACCCGGGAGGCACACAAATACACAAGACGCTTGCTTCAGGAACATTCCTAGTGACACAGTCTCAGCTCTGTTCCTGGTGGAACTTCTCTCGATGGCTTTTCCCTTAGGCATGCATCTGGTGCACTTTGTATCGTCAACACGCTGCACGTAGCCACGGCCCTCTTTTGAGCCTGGTAACTTGACTTCCATTCTCTACCCTCATCTTTATGAGGCAGCATTGGGCAGCCCCAGCTTCTCAGGCTGGCGGGAGGTCCCAGGGAAGACACAGCCACACCTGAAAGACAGGCGAGTGGTCTGTAAGGACCCTGAGCACTGGAAGCAATGATGGCGGCCGGGGTGCAGATGGAGCAGACTATGATCAATGAGGGTGTGGAAATTCGGGGCTCCCTTTTCTCTTCTCTTCCCTCCTATGACACATATGCTGAGCCGTCTGAGATTGGTATCCTTGTAAATTACAATTGAGGGTCTGGGGCTATAGCTCAGGGGTGGGGGTTTATGCAGTTTCTTGCCTTCAATCCCCAGCACAGCAAACAAAGGTGAGTTATCGCTGTGTTTCATTTTGGGTAATTTCTGCTTCTCCGTCTTCAAGGTCACTAACAACCGGAGGCCTGCTGGGGATCCAGCCCAGGGCCTGGGCCTGGGCCTGCTCAGCCTGCCAGGTGCTCTCCCACTGCTCTGAGCCAGATCTTCAGAGGCCTTTCTTCCAGGTCAGTCGGCACCTTTCCTCTTGTGTTGTGCATGCTGGAGCTTTTCTCTCTAGACCTATTGGGGCGAGGCACTTGTCGAGATTCATTTTTTGAAAAATGTAACTGACAAACTCTGCATCCATGCGCAGCATGCCTTGGTGTTAAGAGCAGCCGAGGTAAACCCAACTAGGTCAAAGAACCTAGCACATGAATTGGGTGGACATTTTGCCAAATGTGAGACAAACACACATGACACTGCTATTAACTGTAAAGCCATCTGCGAAACTGACACCTCTGGCCTTTTCAGATTCTACACATGAGACCATACACAACCATCTCTCCGTGTCTGGTTTGTTTCACTTGACATAATGTCCTCTAGGCTCATCCATGCTATTGCTGGTGGTGGGTGTTCCTTTGATTTCAGGGCAGAGTTGTATTCCACAGGCACACAGGCTGACTCCATGGTGTGGCTGCTCAGTGCTCAGTCAGGAGAGAGGGTTGCCATCTCTCCAGGATGCCAACCTCTGGCCTTCTGAGAGGAACCAGTGCACGTAGAATCCTTCTGTCTTTGATAGACCCATGCTGCTGCTGAGACAAGGCAGTCCTTTGTCTTCATGCCCAGCCTTGTCCTTTTGCCTCTGTGGAGTCATAGTGACGATAGCTTGTGTAGTCCTCAGAGCATCTCCTGGCAAGGGTGAGGCTCAGCATCTCTTGTGGTTGGACTCACCCCTCGGAATAGTCCTTTGCCTTGATCAATAAAAAGGAACTACCACATGAATTGGGTGGACATTTTGCCAAATATAAGATGCTACTTACACACCGAGAACCCAGAGAACAATGAAACAAAACTAACATACAATGGACAGATCAGCCCATGTAGAGGTTTGGGTAAGAGCGGCCCCCAGAGGCTCATATGTCAAATTCTTGGTCACCAGAGAGTGGCACTACTTGAGAAGGATGAGGAGGTGTGGCCTTGATGGAGGAAGTGTGTCACTGGGGGGGCGGGTGAGCTTTGGGGTTTTAAAAGCTCAAACTATGCCTGCTCTCTGTCTTCCTCCTGCCTGAAGATCTGGGTGTAGAACCCTCAGCACCACTCCTGCCTGCACGCTGCCATGCTCCCCACCATGATGATAATGGACTAAACCTCTGAAACTGTAAGCCAGCTCCAATGAAATGTTTTCCTTTATAAGAGTTGCCATGGTCATGGTGTCTCTTCACAGCACACTGACCAAGGCAGTCCGTGAAGAAGCATCTCTGAGATCCCAATGATGCCAAGCCCAGGCAGCAACTAAGCGTGTTTCTCTTTCCTGTGCTGAAGCTGTGCAGGGGGTGGGGGTCGGGGACATGGCAGCAAGGAGCTAATTCTCAAATAGTCACAGAATGCATAGGAAAGTCTCCAGAGAGGCAAGGATGGCCAGTGGAAGGAAGTGGGCCTTTATCCTCATCTTCCAGAGGCCCTGCCGTGATGCCATCATGCTGCTGTTTCTGGGGGGTATCCAGATGTTCCACACTATCCAGCTGTGTGGGCAGATCTGCTGCTGGCTGTGTATTTGCAAAACCTGTCTTCCTGCGGCCTCTGGACTATTGCCCCATCCCAGCTGACCAGCCCCAAGCTCATCTCCTGGCCACTACCAATCTGCTGGATTTGAACGTTCCTTACGGCACCAGTATCTAATTACTGGACCCATCGGTTGAAGTCAGTCATCCACGATCAAGACCACACAATGAGGTTAGATATGAATGGCCAGACTCCAGGTCCACAGGATTTCTGAGATCCTTAGTGTCCACACCCACGCCGGCATCAATGGGTTGATCCATCTATCGAAAGCCACCAGCATGTTCCCAGTGGAGCTTGGTCTTGGCTCATCCTGGTGAGCCACTTTCAGCACTAAAAGCCCCGCCCATGGTGCAATCTGGCACTGTGTATTATCTTCCTTCCCTTAGAATGAATTCCCCACAGCAAGCTGGCACATCACCATGTAACACAGCCGGAGGCACAGTGAACAGCGCCAGCTTCAGAGGGTACTATCACCTATCAGACCATCAGCCTGCAGGGAGTGACAGCTGCTTGTCTGGCCCCACCCTCCAATGAGCCAACTCTCCTTTGTGTCCACCATCAATGGTAGCTCCTTGCTGTGTTCATTTGCTGTGTGCACTGAACATTCAGTATCAAGTTTTAAGCTGCAGCAAAGACAGCCATCTGGAACCTTCTGTCCGCGGGGGCCCTGAGGTCACATTGTTCAGGAGAGATTTGGAAGTCCTGGCTTGTAGCCTGCTTCACTCATTGATGAGAACAAACTGGAGGGCCGCTCTTTCCTCATCCAGTGCCTGGCTTTTCCCAGAAGACACCTGGCTGTGTTGCTCAAGCCTGTATTGTCACGGCCACCACACCCTCTGTGCCGTCACCAACCTCCTACCTTTGTCTCAGGCAAAGCCACCTGGCAATGCCTCTGCAGCCACTTGATGTGCTGTGGGAAACGGCACTGCCAAAGAGTTTGGTGGGGGAGGCATAGTCAGGCAGCAGCTGCAGAAACATCCAGGGGCTGGGACATTGATTGTCATACAGATATAAGGCCCTGAGTTTGAATTCCCAGTAACCAGGCATGGCGATGCACATTTGTAACTCCAGTGCTGGGGGAAGCAGAGACAGGAGGATTCTTGTTGCTCATTGGTTGGCCATCTTAGTGGAATCCATGATGCTCAGTAAGAGACTGTGTCTCAAAATAAAACAGCACAAAAAACTCGAGAGTCATAGCGGAAGACATCTGACCCCTGGCTTCCACGTGCAAGCATGCACTCAGACATGGTCACTTCCTCCCGAACATGTACACACACTGTGAATGTGCACATACACCACATGGCCTTGGGGAGGCCTGTCTGCTCTCAGCAGCTGTGTGACCTTGGACAAGTTAGATCACATGCCTGAGCCTCAGTGCCTTTATCTACAAAATGGGACCACCAGGGCCTCTGACTGTACAGTCTGTGAGAGACCAAGTAAGCATTGAGTGATTAGCCCAGGGTCTGCTATTCAGTGGATAGTCAACAACTGACATCCATCACTGTCCCTCTGCAGGAGTGTGCTGAGTCACATGCCCCTTGAACCTGATCTTCCAGGTCTCTTCCAGCCCTCTGGGTCAGTGTGGCCACCATAAACCTCACACAGCTAGCTCCAAACAGTCTTGAGAAATGGCTGGCCACCATAGGACCTCTCGCTTCAGAGCATTCATTTGACCAAGCACAACTATTCCTGTTCAGAACATGAGCTACAGTTTTTCTCCAATGTCATGATCCCTTCTACCTTCTGTGGGTAGGATGGCATTGTGATGGGGTTCCTGCCTCCTTCCCTTCTTCCAATCAGTAACCTTGGCCTGAGATGCTTCCTGAGGCTTTCAACAGATAGCCTTCCATTCCTTCATCCATCCATCACATACTATTACCTATCCATCATCCATCCACTCATCACCCATCTATACCACTCATCCTCTACTCATCCATCCATCCATCATCCATCCACTCAGTCATCCATCCATCCATCCATCCATCCATCCATCCACTCAGTCATCCATCCATCAATCCATCCATCCATCAATCCATCCACTCAGTCATCCATCCAACCATCCATCCATCCATCCATCCATCCATCCATCCATCCATCCATCTATCCATCCATCCACTCAGTCATCCATCCACTCAGTCATCCATCCATCCATCCATCCATCCATCCATCCATCCACTCAGTCATCCATCCACTCAGTCATCCATCTATCAATCCATCCATCCATCCATTCATCCATCCATCCATCCATCCATCCATCCATCCATCCACTCAGTCATCCATCCACTCAGTCATCCATCCATCCATCCATCCATCCATCCATCCATCCACTCATTCATCCACTCAGTCATCCATCTACTCAGTCATCCATCCATCTATCCATCCATTTATTCATCCATTCAGTCATCCATCTTGTCCCTCCATTCATGCATCTATCCTCCTAATGAGCTGATGCGTCAGGTCTGCTCTCTACTCTACAACACAGTCACTGAAAATCACGAACTTTCCAGGGAAGCCAATGTCAAGGAAACGAGCCAGCAAACTGAGCACAGCTTTCCAGGCCCTTCCCCCACAATCTGGCCCCTGGCTTCCTTTCTCTTCCCCTCTCCTACCATAATCCAGAAACTCAGTGAGAAGAGCCCTCAGTGGGAGAGTTGGTCCTGGACCATTCCCAGGAGTTTCTTGTCACTGTGTGGTATGCAGGCTGCCTTCAGTGTGCGACCTGAAGATGGGTTTGCTGACTGACTAAGGTAACGTCTGGTTAGCACACCCACCAAGAGGAGTCATGAGCAAGGTTAGTAGAAAGACAGTTGTCCACCTTCCTCCTGGACACTCTACATCTGGGAATGGAGGCGTAGCCATGGGGACTCTGGCTGAAGGCCCTAGCCTGTGACCCTCACAAAGTACCTTTGGCTTCCTGTGTGTCAGCTGTAGTCCCTACGTGGGAGCTCGAGCCCTTATGATCCTCCTCCCCGCTGTGTTCAACCAAGTTCTTCCTGCTCTTTAACCAAGAACTGTCTCAGCCCCCAAGGGTCACCTGAAGGTCACCTGGGGGCTACCTGAAGGTCAGTTTTACATATCCCCTGTGCTCTGTGACTCTCTACTCTGTGGCATATCCTCCTTCCCAATTCTAGGCTCAAGTGTAAGAATGCCTTGAGGTAGCTTTGTTCACTTGGACCCCCAAAGCAGAAATGGGCAGCTTGGTTATATGTGGCCTCTAAACTTGACAATGTTTTGGCAAAGATTCCCCCACCCCCAAGGACTCTGGACTACCTTTACATTCTGGGTGCTTTTTTAGATGTCTGGGGCCTGGAAAGAGGCAGGAGCCTTGCTCTCTCTGATTCCTCAGGGGAGGAGGGCAGGAAGCTTGCTTCTTCCTCCCCCACGTCTCCCAGGCCCTCCTCCCCCAGGCCCATCCCTCACTGCTGTTCCAAGGAGGAGGAAGAATGTCATAGATGCTGTAGCTGTTTTTCTGGAAGACTGTGAAGGCGCATTAAAATATGTGGTCCGTGGGTGTGAGCTGGGCTGGGGCCTCACAGCTCCATGGTGGGGAAAAGCACCAAGGCAATGTGGTTGGGAGGGAGGCAGGAGAGAGAGAGAGAGAGAGAGAGAGAGAGAGAGAGAGAGAGAGAGAGAGAGAGAGAATATCGTGTTCTGAGGGTCTGGCCCCTGGCATGGCCTCTGGTTTTTTAGTCCTGGACACAGATTTACGAGGGTTTATCCTAAGCGCCTACAGTTTGAGGCCATGGATATACACCGTGGTTATTTTGAGGAGTAGCAGGGAGCTGTTCATGGAAACGGCCTGGCCTCTCTGTCCCCTCCCTATGCCCTGTTCTCTGTTCCTTTCTAAGGAACAGGCAGGATGCAGGCAGAGATGGTTCACAACCTTTTGGTTCTGGTGGGGAGCCTCCCGGCTGGGTAGGTCAGTCTGTTTGTTGGGGATAGCCTGGTCTATGAAGGGCTGCTGGGCAGAGTGGAGTTGGGGCAGGATAGGGAAATCTGGAAAGCTCATAGAGGCAGTGATCTGAGAGAGCAGAAGGAGAAAGAATGTTAGCTGGGCATGATGGAGCCCCACGCCATCTGAGTCCCCATCCTGGACTCTGTGATCACAGGCAGCGAGGCTCAGCATGTGGCTGGTGACCATTCCCTGTCCCTGGTCCACCAGGAGCAGGAGAGGTTTGAAGAATTCTGCCTCCCTCAGGTGCAGGTTCCATCCTCCTCTGGTGATGGTGGTCACAGCACTCGGGTGGCTGGGCCCCAAAGGGACTGGGGAGGTCAGAGGGCATTGAGACAGATCAGGGGGAAGAGAGGCTAGCCCAGAGGCTTTAATCAATCCAGCCACCCAGGTATAGTCCTGTACAGAAAGGTCTCCTGGAAAAAGCCTGTTCTGCTTCTCATTCCATAGTTAGGAGCATAGAAGCCATTGTACCTATCACAGTGTGCTAGGAATTATATTAAATTGTTTGCTAAGAGGAAGGGGATGGCAGTCACTCCCCAGGTGCTGATGAGTATTTTCCATTGCTCCGTATCTCGTCCTGCTGTGCTGATCTTATGTATCTACAGTATCCCTGCACCCAGAAGCATGTCATTACGTCCCATCCCCCATTACACCAAAGGCAAATGTCCTCCCAACTCTGGGTTTGGTTCTGGAGCCTTCAGGCCTGGACCCCTGGCCATGTTGATTTGCTCCAAGGAGTGAGTAGCACGAACCTCCCCAGTCATGAAGTACGGGGTTCGTGGGCAGCACTGGAGAAACCAAACTCGCTCTCTCTCTGGAAGTATTCAGACAACCATCTCCTTGACAGATGCCAGAAGCCAAGTGACCACATGTGGAAACTTGGTGTGGGCACAGGAAGGAGAGCCATCCTCAACACAGCTAAAGAGCTAAGAGGCCCTGGTCCAGCCTCACCTGATGCCTGTGCTTGCCAAATGTAAGATATTACTTTTAGTTTTTGAAACAGGGTCTGGCTGTGTAGCCCAGGCTGACTCAGACTCCCAATCCTGTCTCAGCCTCCTGAGCAGTGGTTCTTAACCTTCGTAATACTGTCACCCTTGAATACAGTTGCTGATGTTGTGGTGACTCCCAGCCATAAAATTATTTGTGTTGCTACTTCATAACTGTAATTTTGCTACGGTTATGAATCATAGTGTAAATATCTGATATGCAGGATATCTGACGTGTGATACCTACAAAAGAGTTATTTGAACTACCATGGGGGTCGCGACCCACAGGTTGAGAACCACTGTTTTTGAGCCTGCATCCCCCTTACCCAGTACTGCTCTGTCAGCAGTCTGTAACTGACAGGCAATGTAGGAGGGTCAGGGGGTAGCCTCAGCTATGGAAGCTTTGGCGACCACATCCCCTTTCTCAGCCCCTTTCCTCATATACATGTTGCCTCCAGTCCCCACTCCGTTAGCTGAAGGCAGGCAAGCAATATGGCTGTCCTGGCTTTGCTGGCTCTGAAATTCCCTTGAGAAGCCTGTGCCCCCTGACCTGCCCTTGGTGTTTTGTTCAGACACTTGTTTCTGATCTTGTAAGTGAACCCTTGAGCTCCTGTGCCATGGCCCCACAGCATGGGGGAGGGGGCTAGCCTGGGGTAAGAAATGGGTGCAGACACAACTTCTCTACCTCACTGCAGTGAGAAATTGGCTCACTGCCCTTGATAATGGGAGGCAGAGCCTCTCAGAGCATCACAGCAGACAGATATGGGGGACATCATCCCAGGTGTCCCTAGCTCTGCAGACATCCACAGACATATACTCGTCTTTGTACAGCTTGATGTTTAAAAAAAAAATTGTTGACATGCAACTTATGTATCATAAATTTGCCCATCCAAAGTGCACAGTTCGATGGCTGTCGGTCTCATTAGTTTTATAATTGTCACCGTCATCGGTCTTAGAATCTCAAGATGAAAACTGGATTTTAGCTGGCAACCCACGCTCTCACCATTGTCTCTGTTTATAGGTTGTCATGTGCCTGCCCTATCTCCACAGAGTCCGCTGACACTCCATAGGAACACCCACGGCCACTGGTAGACGGACTTCACTTGACAGACCATTCTCCGGGACTTTCCCATGCTCTGCTGTGTATTAACACTACATTCCTTTTCATGGCTGAATAATATTCCATTGTATGGACAGACCACATTTTATTTGCCTTCCTACAGGAGTGAGGTTTAGGTGGAGTCCTCATGTCAGTGAGCATCGGTAGCAACTTTTATGTGGACATCTACCTTTCTATTATTTTTTTAAAATTATATTTGCATTTACCTTTTTTTTTTCCTTTTTCTTCCCTGGGAGTGTGCTAGCCGGGGTGTGTGGCTTCTGAGGGTCTGCCTGCTGCTTTCTCACCTGCACTGCTCAGCATCCTTTTACTAGCTCCTCCCCCATATTTGTTCTCTGTCCTCTGGGTCATGATCATCCCAGATGAAGAGTAGTGCAACCTCACGTTTTCGTTAGCAGGCTGGCTCTGCACTTCCTGCCTTGGGGACTCTCTGTCACAGGCCCATTTTAATCATTTGGCTCATAGTCCACTAAGACATGTGCCCTGTCTCCTCTCTCCCCTGATGATGGAAACTTACATTAATCCTACCATAGAATGCAACACACACACACACACACACACACACACACACACACACACACAAACACGCGCATGCACCATGGAGGCAGGAAGGAGACTTCCATCCCCAATAGGGCTCCCTATTCAGGTTCTGTCCAGATTTGCTGTGTGACTTTAGAGCAACCACAGAACTTCTCTGGGCTCTTTCCCAGTCTTCTGTTTTCCTTCCCACCACCTGACTACTTGGGTTCTCCTCCATCTACCCTCAACAACTGCATTAAAAACATCTCTCTTGCAACCTTCCCAAAAGCCCTGGCTCTGGCCCTTAGATCCCCCTTCTGCTCCTGAAATCTTAGGACCAGACACTCAGAGAAGATAAGCAGCCAGTTCATGGACTCCTAGCAGGTAGGCAATGCCTCCAGCCCAAGGCTCTCATCCTGGTGTCAGTGGTTCCATTAGTGACCTTGAGTGTCAGGCTTTGCTCTTCCAACCTCAGTGTCCCCTCCTAAGGACAGATAGGTAACTGCTGGAGCCTTTGCTTGCCCTTCAGACTCTCTCCCTCCCTCTCCTTCCCCCACCTCTGAGCCTTGAGGGCATGGCCACTGTGCTTTTGAGCCCTCTGACCAGGGGAAGAATGGTCAACACATGAGTGCCTGGAGAGGTGAGAGGGAGGAGGAAGGAGGAGGAAGACAGTGAGGAGGAGGAGTCTCAGCTCCTCCTGCAGCTCTAGCAGTGTTTAAAGGACTCCTGGGCTCCAGGAAGAATAGCCTGGCACACCCAGCCGCTGTACCCTACCTTACATGGCTGCTTCAAGGGCTCTCTGGGAACACTTTGCTTCCTTTCTACAGTGTCACCACATGGTCAACAGCAGTATATACAACACACACACAAACACACACACACATACACACACTTATACACACATACACACATAGAACACACAAAAAAACATACACACAGATAAACACACCACACAGATGCACACAGAGACATACACACAGACACATATATATGCACACACATGCACATACACACAGAACACACACACACAGATAAACACACCACACAGACACACACAGAGACATACACACAGACAGAGACACAGATCACACACGCACACAGACAAACACATAGACACACACAGAGAGAACACACATGCACACAAACACACAGACACACAGAAAGAACACACAAACACACAGGCACAGAACACACACAAACACACTAGAAAGACACACACAGAGACCACATACAAACACACAAAGAGAGACAGACAACACACACACACATACACACAGAGAACATACACATACATAGTGAGATGCATGTAGATACACAGAACACACAGATAACATACACATACACAAAATACACACAATCACAGACACTTGCAGAAAGACACACACAGGAACACACACAAACATGGAAAAAGATACACAGAGAACACACACAGAGAGACAGACAACAGATATACATATACAGAGAATGCATACAAACATACAGAGAGAGAGAGAGAGAGAGAAGACAAACACACAGAGAAACAGACACATACATACACAGTATACAGAGACACATACACAGACACCCAGCAGTTATCCATAGACACACAGTGACACACTCTCTCATTTGTCCCCAGTCCTTCTGTAATGGCTTGATTTACTAACCCTGACAGCTCCACATGCCACCACCGCCGCACTGAAGATTAAGCTTCCAACAAGTAAGTTAGGGGACAGTGAGACCCCAAGAAGCAGGACAAACAAATGACATCTATGTGCTTCCCTTCCAAGGCTGTGTGCCTGTTGTTCTCTTCCTCTGCATGAAGGGTCTAGGGGAAGAAGCTTCAGCCTAGCAGGGACCAAGGCACAGACTCAGCCACTGGAAGAAAAATGACCAAGGAAAGGGGCCCACTCTGGGAAAGCAGGGCCTGGGCAGGCAACACACATGTGACCCCACACACCAAATGCTTCAAGCCTGGTCAGTATGGATACTCAGGCCACACAGAGGACATAAACAGTAGGCAAGCTATAACTTCATGCTTTACTTGAAGGACTCAGTGCAGGTCTGGGGTACAGATACCACCACTCTCATTCTGTAGACAAAGAAGTTGTGACAAGATGGCAAGCTCCCTGCTGGCTGCAAGCTGCTGAGCTGCCATGTGGAGGACCAGTTGTCTTAGCCAAGAGCTGCCAATGCATCAACACTTGACTCCGTGCAAGCTGAGGACACTGTGGCCTTAGCTCAAGTGTGGTTCAGTTTCTCCAAACTCATACTGGAGTGTGACTGGCTAACCACAGTGGAGAGAAAACAGTAGAAAATGTTTTTAATCCTACCCTTCCAGAGATGAGTCCATAACAGATTGCAACATTCCAGTTCCTCATTCCAAAGGGGGAAACTGAGGGCCAGAGACGCTGAGTGTCAGAATTGGGGTTAGGTCACAAAACTCATTTCTCTGGGCACTCACTCTTCCTCTTTCCCCTTCTCCATTTCCACCCCTCACCTTCCCCTCCCTCTGTCTGCTGGGGCTCGAACCCAAGGCTTCACGCATGCCAGGCGAGCATTCTAGCTTTCTCTACTGTTAGGCTCTCTTTCATGTTTGAAACCATGAATGTACACAGTCCTAGCATTGGGAGGATCCTGAAACAGTACGGAGGAGGGGCAGAGCTCAGGGAGGTGAAGTCCTCCCCCCAGCACCACACAGCAAGGGGATGACAGAGTTAGGGTAGAGACCTAAATCCATTTGCCCCAGTGCAGCTCTCTGCCTGAAGAAGTCTCCAATGGCTGTAAAGCGGCACTCACATCAAAGGATGGGAGATTGGCTGAAAATAGCCCTTTCCCCAGGATTCTGCTTTGTCTGCGGCTCTGTTCTGGCCCAAGCCCTACCCAAGTATGGCTAATGGCTGCCCACCTGCCACTCCTGCCCCTTGAATCTGGGCTCATGCTACTTCAGAAGCCTCCCAGGATGCAAGAGATGGCAGGTCTTTGCCTTCCATCCACAGCGGCTGATTCTGAGCAGGAAAGCGTTTCCCTCTCTCCTTCTAGCTTTATAGAGTGCTGTGGGGGATGGAGAGAGTCAGGTCAGCCAGAGCAGACATGGGGAGGGCTGGTGACAACGCAAAGCCACACCCAGTGGTGCCAATCCCTCGGGACACATGGTAAGCACCTCAACACACAAGCAAAACAGCCCTGGCTCCAGGCTTGCAACTAGAGCAAAAGCAAATTCAAACTATGCCAAGGATAATATGGCAAATGAGGAGGGGGGAGGGCGGAGAGCAAGTGAGCGTACTGAGGAGACAGCTTCTAGAGGGACAGACCTGTCGTGATCCTGTAGAAACAGGCCAGAGCTGCTAGACTGCCTACTTGTCAATCAAAACCAGAAATGGAGCTTCTGTGAGAATTGTATCTGTTGTTGGCATCTGCTTCAGCTGTAGACCTAGTAAGTGCTCCCTCACAGAAGCAGTCAGCTCAGCACACAGTTATGTGTGGACAGAGCTCCAGCTGGCAGACAGGAAGATATAAGAAACTAGATGGCAAGCAAGTGACAAGCACCAGGGACTGAGAAGTCTGGTGCCACAGGGCTAGTGTCAGCACCACGGGACTGTCTGACAGGCAGGAAAGAAGCTGTGTAGATTCAGGAGCCAAATGCTTTGAAATTTAGCCAGATTTAGCCAAGCTAATGTGTACACACACACACACACACACACACACACACACACACACACACACACACACACACAAACCAAATAACCAAACCAACCAGCCAAACAACAGTTACAAAAGGAAAACATTCTAATTATCTAGTCGCACATACAGAGTAGTAAAGATTCGAGCTCTGGGCAGGTAAAACAGTCAGAATAAGTGCAAGCAAAATGTTCTCTCCGGCCATGCAAAGCAGCAAGGTTCCTTTGAGGGTATGATCAAAGCCATGAAGGTTAATCCATTTTGAAGGGACAATAATAGGAACCTTTGTTCTGTCTAATGCTTTAGGCAGAAGTCCCCATGAAGCAAGGTGTGGGAGATGATCTGAGAGTCAGGAGTTGGGGACCCCAGGACAGTCAGGGACCCCAGTCACCTACCTCCACCTGGGTTCAAAGATCAGCCATCCAAAAAGAAAGCCTCAAGGTGGTTAGGGAGGGTAGCAAATACCTGGGGTTCCAGCACAGGAGGCTAAGGCAGGCGACCTGGACTGGATGGTGAGGTCTTATGTAGGAAGGGAAGAGAAAAAAGAGGGGAGGAAAAGACAGTGGAAAGGGAAGGAAGGGGGGAGGAAGGAAGAGAGAGAGGGAAAGAGAGGGAGGAGCCAGCACTTACACCAAATAATCTCTCACATTTATCATCATCATCATCATCATCATCATCATCATCATCATCATTATTATTTGTGATTAGCTACATACATGCCACAATGCGCATATAGAAATCAGAGGACATTTTTCAGGAATCAGTTTGCTCCTTCCACCGTGGGTTCTGGGGATTGAACTCAGGTCATAAAGCATGTGTGACCATTGAGCCATCCCACCGACACACACACACACACACACACACACACACACACACACCACACACACACATGCATGTGCACATACCACTCTGTAAGGATACCTATAGATCTGATCAAATCGTCATGGGGACTCCAGCTGTATACCTGGGGTCAAGCCGGCTGTACTGTATCCACAGTCAGAAGGAGAGCATGGCAGACACGCTTGCTTGTGCACAGCTTGCTTTCTCCATGCTTTTCAATGCAAGACCCCAGCCCAGGGAATAGTCCTGCCCACAGTCTTCTCACCTCAATTAATCAAGATAATCCCCCTGTGGTGGTTTGAATAGATATGACCCCCATAGACTCATGTGTTTGAATGTTTGACCTGTAGGGAATGGCACTATTAGGAGGTGTGGCCTTGTTGGAGGAAGTGTGTCACTGTGGGGAGGGCTTTGAGGTCTCCTATGCTCAAGCTCTGCCCAGTGTGGCACACAGTCTTCTGCTTCCTGTGGATCAAGATGTAGAACTCTTGGCTCCTCCAGCCCGTATCTGCCTGCACGCTGCCATGCTTCCTGCCTTGATGATAATGGACTGAACTTCTGAACCTGTAAGCCAGCCCCAGTAAAATGTTTTCCTTTGTAAGAGTTGCCTTGGTCATGTTGTTGTCTCTTCACAACAAGGAAACCCTAAGACATCCCCACAGGCAAACCCTAAGGCCTATCTTCTAGGTGACTCTAGATCCTGTCAGGTTGACAGTTAACACTAATTAACCATCACACAGTGGCAACCTTATGATAACAAAGGGTTTTATCACTAGATATGGTCTAAACGCTACACATAAGTGTGGTGGTTTGAATATGCCTTGCCCAGGAAGTAGTACTATTAGAAAATATGGCTTTTTTGGAGTAGGTGTGGCCTTATTGGAGGAAGTGTGTCACTGTGAGTGTAGGGTTTAAGACCCTCAACCTAACTGCCTGGAAGACAGTCTTCTCTCAGCTGCCTTCTGTACAAGAGGTAGAATTCTCAATTTTTTTAGCACCTACCTGCACGGACTCTGCCGTGCTTCCTGCCTTAATGATAATGGGCTGAACCGCTGAACCTGTGAGCCAGCCCCAATTAAATGTCCTTTATAAGAGTTGCTGTGGTCATGGTGTCTCTTTTCAGCAATGAAACCCTAAGACAGTAAGGGATGTGATAAGCTAGAAAACTCTTCACTGGGTGCCTGCAGCACCCCTAACTTCTACTGCCCTGGATTAAGACGATCAAAATGTAACTGGATTCTGCCGTGAGGTCCACTGGGTCTCATCCACAGAGACACAGCTACACAAGGCAGCGCTGTGTCTCCTCTGGGAAGGATGAGGTGTGGAATAATCTGAGAGCCTTCACTGATGCTTCTGAGAAGACAAGGAAGAAGGCAGCTTCTAGAGACAGATGTATCAGAGGGTCCCGTTCCACACAAGCATGGGCTATACAAATGTGCACAGTGGGAAGGGAAAATCTCCCTGTCTTCCTGTTGAGCAGACTTGCTGGTGCCATCCCAACGGTCCTGGGTCAGCTCACTGGTATCATTGATTCATGGCCCTGAACACCCGTACTAGAATGGGACTAGTGGCAGAGTGGTTTCTTCTCGTGCTCCTGGCAGATCTCAGTGATCCCTTGGCTGACCACATAGGACCTCCTGACCCTGGTTTTCCACCACACACCCTTGGCTAGGAGGTTTTCCGGATTCCTGTTTGCTGAACTACAACCAGGATGGCCCTCTAAAGACAAGACAATTGCCAGCACCTCATCAGGGATATCCTTAGTCAGTCAAAGGCCCTGGCACCACGCCATTCCTCCTTGGCTCTAGCGGGAGAGTCCTGTCTCCATATAGATTTTCTTGGTCTGTCAGGTGGCTCCCCGGAATATCAGAGATCCTCGTGATGCCCACCTGTGTCTTCTGTGACTATGTAAATCTCTCCAGATACCCCTATAGTAAGTAGCTAGGATCAGAACCCGTGTGGCCACCCTCCGCAGCCTCTACACCACAGTATGGAAGAGTGTTTCCCAAAGTCTCATGTCTTTACACTGAATGACAAGCCTTGGAAATAAAAGAATCTTGAGGAGGTTGGACTCGGTGGAAGGAAGTCACGTCTTTGGGGTTTGCTCTCAATAGGGATGTCGAGGCCTCAGTCACACCCCTCTCTCAGTTTCGTGGCCAGCATGAGAATAAGTCTCCTCTGCCAGATAGTCTCAGCAGGACGTAACCTTACATGGTGACAATGGGGCCAGCCAGCCACCCATGGACTGGCACCTCTAAGACCATAAACCGTATGGAGTTGATTCTATCAGATACTTGACACACGGACTCTCTCCAGCTGCCCATCACAGTGGACTGGAGTTGCACAAACCCAGACACAACCCTAACTCCACTCATTCATGTGTGAAGTGGTGATCCTTCATAGCTCTGAGGAGGGCTAACTGGACCATGAGGGTAAAGCACCCAGCACAGCACCTGGCACCCAGCATCCATCAGTGACAGCTTACTGGGTTCTATCAGAGCTGATAGAAAGTTCTAGAACCAAACAGCGAGGATTATACATATATTTAACGTCATTGAACGGCATGCTTTCAAATGGCTACCAGGTCGGTTTGCACAGTGTGTGCTTGACAGTCATTCCACTGAGCCACAGCAGTGCTTCCTGCCAGCTGCCAGTGATCCTTCTTCATGGCACTGTCCAGGTTTAATCCTCAGACCCAGCCTCCTTTCCTCTTGCAGAAACTCCTCAGGCTGGCCCTGAGGCTGACTAATAATGCTTGTTTTTTCCTCTGCTTGGAAGACTGGATCCCCCAGAGACCACTTACAGGGAGGGACCAGAGAGACAGGGCTGACTGTCCTCTGATACTTCCAGCCCTTAATGACACTTGGCGGCCTGGATCAGAGAACCCACCCAGCCCAGAAAGTCTGAAAGGCATCCCTTGTCTTTCTGGGATGGTGATGTGAACAATGGAATCCACTCTGAGTCTACAGTGAACCATGGGATGCTACTCCCACCTTCTCCAGCCACAACTCAAGGCAGCCAGCTTGAACTGGCTTCCTGCAGCATCATACCCCCTCCCCAACTTCCTACTCAGCAGTGCTGTGGGCTAGGCCAGGCTGGCCCACTGGAATGAACGCTCCTTTTTCCTTGGGGCCACAGCTCCATTCATTCAGCCCGGTCTTAACCAGAGACCAATAGCCCACACTCAGATAGATATTCAGGACTCTAGTCTCTGCCCTGTGGACCCACAGAGCACTGGCAGGAGACTCAGAAGAGTTGGAAGGCAGGCCCCTAGTTTAGGGGAGGCAGAAGGCAAGGAGGACATTGCCCTCTCCCTGGGCTGGCCTTCCTGCATAAGGCCTGCCTTCTGTAGAGCCCCTCTCTGCCAGTCCTTCAGGCTATCCCTGGAGTTTTATACCACTATGCTTGCCCTGGTGTAGAGCCAGTCTCACATGTAGCTGGATGCCACCTGTGGGGGCCCTTGCTAAGAGAGTGAGAACATGATAGTAATGTCTACCATACCCCCTTTCTCTTCCAGACAAGACAGATTCATACTTGAACTTCCTCAGAAACCATTCACTTCCTGCCCTGTCTGTCTCTCCAGGCAGCCTCACCCACCTGCCATTCTCCACTCACAGCCCAAATGAACATTCTAGAATACAAAGCTCTCTCCTTGCTGGAGACTCCTGTTGCTTCCTGGGAAATGTCTGGGCTCTTGAAGGATCCTGCTGAATTCCCTTGCCTCTCTCCACACAGCTGGCCGCACGTTCACACTGCCTAATCCAGGGCGGGCCATCTGTGCCCCATCTGTCCCCTGCCCCTGGAAACCCTTCCCTTGCTTCACCACAGAAGTTCTCTCTCTTATGCACATCTGTTAGGACCAAGAAGGTGAATCTTCCCTGGACAGCTCTGAGAGAGGAGGCAAGTGTCCACACAGAAGCACCGTGCTCTGGACGGGCTTGGGAACAGATCCTCAAGTGTTCCAGTGTACCTGGAGCAAGGCACTCAACCCTCCTGAATCTATGTCTTTGGCTGCAAAGTGGGGCTGAAGGCACTGCTTGTCCCAGTGTGGTATAGCATTCACACAAGATGATGTATTCTAGAATTTGCCCTGCCAGTGAGCATGACCCCAAGCTATAACCCATTACTGTATATTGTGTTAAGTTTTGCATTTAGTTTTTGTGTGTGCACCTACATGTGTGTTTAAGTACTATGTATGACATGTGCATGGAGCTCAAAGGGCCACTTGCAGGAGCTGGTTCTTTCTAGCATATAAGTCCCGGGGACAAACTCAGGTTGTCGAGCTTGAAGGCAAGTGCTTCACCCACTGAGCCACCTCTTAGGCCCCCAATCACCCTCGTTTTTTCACATCCAGAAGAGTTGGTAGATGGGCTCCCAGGTGTGCCAGGGAAGGCCTGGGCCAGGGTGGAGCCCAGGGTGCAGGACTGTGCATGAGGGGGCGAGGTCAACAGGTGCCTAGGTTGAACACGGAAAAGCTGTTGCACATAAAATACCCCAGTGTGTCAGAGTGGTCACCTCTGGCTGATGCAAACTTTTAATGTTTTTTAAAAATATTATTAAAGACTCTTCCTCACTCCCTCACTGTTATTTCTCAGGCTCCTCCCAGATGCATGTTGATCGAATCAAAAGCTGGAATTCTAATCCTGGGCTCTGATTAGGTTGCCCAAGATGAACACACACAGACACACACAGACACACAGACACACACACACACACACGCACGCACGCACGCACGCGCACACACACACACACACACACACACATGCACACATACACACATACACGCCCACCAAGAATGAAGAGACCCAGCCTCTGAAAATCATGGTACCACAGGTAGATAATACAGTCAGTGAATCTTATTTGAATACCAGACAGGACCCAAGCTTAAAATTGAGAAAGGTCCAGGAGAGGGAGGAAGGAGAGGGAGGAGGGGCCATCTGTCAGGAGCCTAGGAGGAGAGGCACTCCCCAACCCAGCCAGAGAGGGCTTGAGATGGCTGTTAGACTAACGTTTGGAATAGAAAGTTCTGTCTCCTGAACAAATCATCTGCCTATATTGGAAGCCATCTTTACCTCTGTCCTGTCTCCCCATTGAGCCTCCCAGACAGCCAGACAGTGTGGCTCGCTCACCACCATCCACTACTCAGCTCTGAAGCTGTTGCCAGGAAGGTAGGCACAGAATTAGCAGTTCTTGGGGCCAACCACACCATCACACCAGAATCAACATGGCCTTGACACATACCCAGCTTCTTGTCCTTGTGACCAAGCTACGCCCTGTTATTGGTAAGACCTTGAGGCTGCTTCTAGTACAATCAGTCTGGAACACAGGTCAGCCCATGCAGTGCCCTTTAAATGTCTTCACAGAGCTCCTCAGCTCTGACACAGCATTGGGAGCTGTTTCTATTCCACAACATGGCAGGTCCCCCACAACGCCCTACCACCTCAGGTCTTGAGTAGTGTGCCCATCTTCCCTACCCTGCCAAGCTGCTTAGGCCTCTTGGTTAAGAGTGGAGGGGGATGGCCTGGAATGTCTCCATGCTTAGCTGATGAGAACTCTGTCCAGCAAGGGAAGAAGCAGCAGGTGTCTTCTGTTCCTCTGGTGACCTTCTCAGCCTTGAAGAATGGCAGGAAACACCCTGGGGCCTGCTAATGAGTGCTGGATGTCTCCCCGTAGCCCTGGCGGGCAGTGAGGATTCGGACCCTCCTTCTTAGCTACTTTGGCTCTTCTCTGTTCTCCACGCCTCCTTCCTTTTCCTTCTCCAAGAACCATGAGATGCCGTGACCAGGCCCAGCCAGTGAGGGGAAGCCAGGCAGAGAGGTCCGTTTGAGTTGGGTTTCCGTCAACAGCTTTTGTTTTTCCTAGTTAAGCAGTCATGTGGTGGAGCGAGGTTTTCAGAGCACCTTGGCTTGGTCAGAGTTTACTCAATGCTAAGCTCAGTGGAGATGAGTGAAGTGGATGAGAAGCAGGGAGCCTGATGGAAGGGAGGGGACTTCCCGGACTCAGGATTACACCCAGCAGATGCAAGCATGGCCAGTTGATGTCTCTCTATCTCCCCAGCCCCTGCCCAGCACTCTGCACATTTCTCTGGTTTTCTAGGGGATATCATTTCCCATCAGGGTCTCCAAATGGCCACTCCTAAATGGCAGCTTTTGTTACTGGCCGTTCTAGATCCTCCAGGTCTCCCTGATGAATGCAATGTCTTCACACCTAATAAAACACACAGCAAGCTCTTGGAAGCCTGGAGATCAAAGCCTTGGTCCGAAGCAACAGTTCTCAACCTTCCTAATACTATGACCTTTACTACAGTTCCTTGTGTGGTGGTGATCTCCAACCATAAAGTTTTTTTTGTTGTTACTTCATAACTGTAATCTTGCTACTGTTACAAAATCTAATGTAAATAGCTGTGTTTTTCTATGGTCTTAGGCGACCCTGTGAAAGATTGCTCGACACCCCCACAGGCTGAGAACCACTGGTCTAAGGTATCCATGTGGGCTTCCTTATCTGATTCTCACAGAAACCTGCAAAACAGGTTTTCTCATTATCTTTGATTAGGAAAAAATCAGCCACGGAAATACAGTTCTTGGACCCCTGGCTTACAAGCAGGAAAGGACTTGGATCCAAAGCCTGTACCCTCATATGCTTTGCCTGACTCAGTTCTGGATCAGATGTATCTTTCTAGCCCACTTAGCAATGGGAAGAAGGAAGAGCTGGGTGTTATGTCCCATAATACTCCAGCAGGGCACATGCTTTTCCAGAGAACACATGCCCATGTAGAGCTTCTGCTAAGGGCTCCAACACAGGAAGTACCCATCAGGATGGCTAGGTGGTGAGGGTTGAACTGTGATGGTGGGCAGTCATGATGTCCGACCAATGCATAGCCCCTACACCTCAGTTCCTTGAGCTCCAGTTAGAAGGCTTAGAGAGGTTCCCTGAGGAGACAGTCAGAGTCCCTCAAAAACCCCGGTTCTTCTACACATCTGCTTCTGTGGAACTCACTGGTTCAAAATCTCCCCGAGAAGCCCTTTCCTTGAGCCTCCTCTCCTGGCTCGGTCCAGGATGGAAATGCTTTTCCTCCAGGCTGTTTTCCTTCTCAGTGTGGTTTAAAATACAACCCCTGATCTTTGCACAGGTTCTGGGAAGAAAGTAAATATTGAAAACATAAGTAGGAGATTGCATTAAGTGCTTTCACCTTGCTCTGTGACACTCAGGGTCAAGACTGGCTTATGATATGTAAATGACTCAAAATTAGGCAGCAGCTCCTGCGCAGATGAGCCACTTTGATGGCAGGGGGTGGCTTGGGCCTGCACTGAGCAGAGTCTGGGCTTCCCTCGGCGCCCTGGCACCCGGTACGCTCTTCCTTAACTTCTGGGCACGCTGTTGGGCTTGGCTACCCTTTGCTTATTTGTGAAGGGCATTCATTACTATAAAGGATAAATTTAGTGTTATTGAGAACACTCTCCTGGTTTGTCCTTTACCATTTATGTCAAGTGAAACAAAGGTCTGATCATCCCGTCTCTCTTTCCCCTTGGCCAATAATGAGGGGCCTGGCTCTGTCTCCCATGCCTCTGGTCCCTCTCACCCTCCATGTACCTTCCCACTGGCTGGTCCTGAAGGTGGCACCTGTCAGGAGGAGGGAAGGATCTAGCCTTTGCTTCCCTGTCTCCTCAGGACCATTTGACTCTGGGCAGTGGCCTTGGGAGTTGTCTCCGTGCCTTCTAATGTTTCTATAAACAATGCTACAAGAACCTGCACCATCCGCTTGCAGCTAAACTTTCTCCTCCCTCCCAGGAAGGCTCCAATGGTGTCTAGGACCAGGAAGTAGACAGTTGGGAAAACACACATCAGCCACCTAAGATGCACTTCAGACTGAAGTGGGTGCTAGAGATGGAACTGAATGAGCCATCTCTGCCCCTCGGCTCTAGTGCTTTTGTCTCTCTTAGCTTTTGCCTTCCCTGCCTGTTAGGGAAGAATGATACATGGGGTGTTCAGTGAAAGCTACTTCCCTTCTCCTTGACACCCCTCCCTTATCAAGCTCTTTCTTGCACTTTACCAATGCTAGGTATAATAGCATCAGCACAGGCTTGGGACTTTGTAGTAAGCTGTGTGACCTTGGGCAAGCCAGACAACATCTCTGAATTCTTGCCACCATGTTCTCTAGAGGATTCTGCAGAAGGCAGACATGCTTTCCATGCCCTACCCTGCTGCTTTTGGGGATCACCCCCCACCTACGTGCTTACCAAAGAACCACAGCTATATTACAGTCACTGAGACTGGAAAGCCGTGGGCTCCAGCCTGGGACACAGAACACTACATCTGCATCCCAGCATTGGTGACAACCGCTACTTCCTTCTGTTCCCTGGATGTCCCTGGGGATGAGTGTTCCAAGGACATGAGCCTCTGGAATCCCCCTGCCAGTGGCCTCTGTCACTGTGTTGCTGTCACTGATGAGACAGCAAAACAAGATGCTCGTGGTGTGAGCACTGGCCCTGGGCTGGTCCTGGACTGATGCTGAGCTGGCCCCAGGCTTAAGCTCAGGTTCCATAAGGAAAGGCCGAGGACGTAGGAGAACCTGGTAGCACTGGCTTTGCATGGTGACCGGCTTTTTGGCTGCCAGCTGAAGTTGGCTCTCTCTGCACAGGGCACATAAGTGTTTGAGTTTGAGAATGCATGTAGGGGTTAAGACCTGGGGCTGGGGTTCCTGCTCAGAGAGGTGACACTGTAGTCTCTCCCACCCTTACACAGCTGGGCCCAAAGCGCAAGTGTCTCTTGCATCACTGGGTCTCGTGGCTGGGGACTGTCCCTGTGGGACAGCAGCTGGAGCAGCTGTATGACCACAGCAGGTGGCAGGCGCTGTGTCCTGAGAGGCACTCAGAGCAGCAGCATCTGCTTACCGTGTGCCTTCTGCCACACAAGGCTGCCAGCCTTCACCCCATTCTCACGGGGAGCCCCTCAGAGTGATGCCTGCTTCTCCACCATGCTGAGAAGGGAACCTACAGAAGCCAGAAAGGAAGCTGCTGCTGAAAGCCACAGAGCAGGCACAGGAGCAAGCAGGGCTGGGATTCAGCCCTGAGCCTGACCATCCTGCTTAGCACACAGGGCTGGAGAGGAAATCACTTGGAACTTCCCACAGTGTCTTGGAGTTGGCTGGGCTTGGTAGACCCTCTGCTACCTGGTTCCTAATCACACAGAGAGTTGAAAAATCAGTGGGGGACATAGGCTTGGCCCTGCCCACTGTAGTTCTGGGGGTCCATAGGGTCCTCTACTGAAGTGTAGAGGGAGCCCCTCTAACCCCACATCCCAGACCTGGCTCCTGGCTCACGCTGGGTCAGAGAGCTGGGTTCTGTAGGCTGCTGCACTTTCTAGCTAAGTGACACCGAGCAGGCCAGCTCAGGACCAACTCTGCATCCCAACACATGGATGAAGTCCACCTCTCCTTCCTCTCCTCTCTTCTCTCCCCCAGCCTGCCTTCTTTAGTGGATTTGTATTCTGTTTCCTTCCTCCCTCTGTCCCCTTCTTGGGAACTTCATTTTGAGGCTCTACAGAGATCCAGTTCCCCTCCCAGGCATATGATGAAGTTCTCAGCCAGAGGTGACTCCCAACCCACCTTCAGAGGGTTGGGGGAGGGGCAGTCCCTGGAGACCCCTCCCAGGTGCTTTGCAGACCACAGAGGCCACCTTCCAGCAGGGCCAGAAAAAGCAGGACTCCCAATCCCCACAGACTGAGCCTAGCAACGGTTGGGGTTCCCATGGCAACCGGTGGTTTATTTTTAGTCACACTTTAACATTAACATGATGAGAGGGGATCTGAGAGTTACATTACTCTTTTAACAGCACCAGAAAAGGGGGAGGGAGGACAGGAACATGGCTTTTTGCAACTCCTGGGCAGGGAAGGGAGGTGTCTGCAAGGTGTCAGTGGGGCCCTTGATCAGCCAGTCTCTAGGATATCCTTCCATTCCTGGACTATGGAGGAGATGGAGGCTAGGAAACTCAACCTCAGCCCTCAGGTGGGTGGGAGAATGGCAGGAGGTGGGGGTGGTGTGGGCATGGGAGACACCTAAAACAGCCCAGTCACTTTGTGAAGTGCCACTGGATCTCTGGTAGAGGACACTGAGTAAGGGGGAGGGGAGAGAGGGAAAGGGAGGAGGGCACACAGAGGGAGCAAGGGGGAAGGGAACATAGGAAGAGGGAGGGGAAGGATAAGCAATGGAGATCCTTGGAGCAGAGGCAGATGTGTACAGAGCCTTGTACTGTGCCTAGGCTGGCTGCCTTAATACTGTCCAGGATGCAGAAGTGTGGAGATGGTAGCCCTGGGGAGCTCACAGTTAGGGGTGGACACAGAGGGGGATGGTCTGGGAGCAAAGCATGAGGCGGGAGTGGGGGGAGGTTCCCAGGCTATTCAGGAAAGAGCAGGCTCCTCAGGGGCTCGGTTGGGTTTCTTGATCTTGCTAGGGCTCCTCAGGTATACTTGGTCCCCAGCCAATGTGACTGAGTTAAGGAATTGACACATGACCCAAGAACAGCCAATCAGAGCCCTTCCTGAGTATGCCCTTCAGGGCCAGGGTCCTAGAAAGGCATCCGTGGGTACTCTGACATAGCTGGGCAAAGCCACTTTGATTTTTCACTGGAGTTAGTTTGACTTGGCATCCGTCCCCAATAGTTGAACCAATTTGGCTAATTCCATCAGTATCTGTGGTTTGGCTAATATGAGGGGACATGGTACCTTCTAAAGGGAGATAGAAGTGACTTCTGCCTTCTACTCTTGCTGTGAACTGCCACCACTCCTGACCGGAGGATGACACTTTTCAGAGACATGGTCACAACCATCTTGGATGTGGGGCTGGTCACTTAGGGCACCCAGTCAGAGGCCATACTGGCCTGGCAATGAATTTAACTGACTCCACAGCCCACCTCCCAAGGTAACAGGCCAGAGTGCCCAAGAATCCCAAGCTCATACCTCAGACAGCCCCCTGGGATGCATGTGTATCGGCAGCTGAAAACCAGCTCCTGGCCAGCCCTCTTAGAGGGTCTCTCAACCCTGTGACTTCCATCCCCCAACATTAACTGCCCTCCAAGGGCCACAGCCATAGGCATCTTGCCCCATCCTGCTCTGCTCTTCACAGCATCCTGTCTACCCCCACACTTCTCATCTTGTCCTGTCCCCAAGCTGGAGCCAGAAGAAGGCAGGCCCCAGAACAGACAGGCAATGGGCATCCCACATGTCTGCCCTACTTGTGACCTTGTGTTCTTAATGCCATTTCTGTTTTTCTTTTCAGTAATTTATTACAGTTGTGAGCTGCCAAGTGGGTGCTGGGAATCGAACCCAGGTCCTTGGGAGAAGTAGCCAGTGTTCTTAACCACTGAGCCATCTCACTAGCCCCAATGTCATGACTTTAAGAGGAAAGCCTTATGATGTTCAATTGTGTTTCGGTTTTTGAAACAGTTCTTGCTATGAAGCTCAGGGCAGCCTCCTGTAGGCTGACAATTACTGGCCTGCCCCCTGCATCTGACCTCACTTGCAATTAATGCAGATACTTTGCAGGAGGGTGAAAGCCTGGTGACCAGGTCACTGCTTGGTCTGAGCTGTAAGCTGGCTTAGTGTTAGCCAGTTCACTCCAGCAGCCTTTTGTTCTATCTCTAGATAATTACAGTGTCTTGGGCTGTGTAAATGGTGTATGAATAGTTGGTTAACTGTAATTTTATGTCTATGGCTTTTATCATGTTGTTATTTTTTATTGTTCCCAAGTATTTTCTGTGCAAGGGTGTTAAATCTGTGGGTGCATTGTGTTTAGGTACTAAGGGCCACCCACCAGCCTTCATCCCTGTCACTTCCTAGTATTCCCAAAACTTCCACCGAGACACTCTTTCTGACACTACCTCATTTCTATCTGCCCTACCAGCTCCAGAGGCAGAAATGTCTTTGCCTTTAAAGGAAATGCCCAGTGACAGCCTTCAGCTCCGGATGGAGCCCAGATGGTGGGATTCAGCCTCTCAAGAGGGGGCTGTCTCCTGTCAGGGTACAGAGAGACAGCCACCCTGGCTCAACCACTGAAGGCTCTCTGAGGAAGAGAGCCCTCCCTGGCCCCTGAGCTCATTCAGGCTGCTTTGGCAGACAGGTGGGGCAGCCTGGAAGCAGGAGAGAAAGCTGACAGGAGCCAGGAGCACCACTGCCTCCTGCAGCTCCCCAACAAGGCACTTATAGGCCAGAACTGGGTGGCTTTCTGTCCAGCTAGCATCTTTCTTGATTCAGGTCAAGCTCAGAGTAGGTTTCAGTGTGGGGAGCCCTGAATGATGGCCAGTCTCTACATCATCCCACACTGGGGTCATAAGCTGGGCTACCCAGGCGGAAGACACTTGCTCCTGGCTCTCCTTGCATGCTGGGACATGAAGGGCCAACCTTGCTCTGGGTGTAAGAGGAACAGATATCATGCTCTTGTCCAGTGGAACTCAGAACTCTGAGGTCCCAAAGAGGATGACCACTAATCGAAGCTTCATAGGCTAGCCTATGAAAACCTTCCAAGCATCAAGATAAACTGGCTAGTCCTGGATTCAAACTCCACTTATGGCATCCAGGACTGTGTAACCTTGGGCTCCATAGGCCTTAACATCCAGTTCCATCTCTTCAGTGAGCAAAGCAACATTAGGAGTTGGGCAGGCCCTAGGACCTCTATGGTCCTTACTCTGTAAAGATGTATTGAGATTATATTTTCTGAAGCATGGGAATAGAAATAGTATGTTAGGTTATATTTTTCTCTTGTGATTTCCTGAGGTATAGGAAAATCTAATGGATCCTCACAGTCTGGGCTGGCCTTGGCACTACACCACATTACCTTAAGGGCTCCTCGGCCCAGACATCTCTATGCTTCTAACACAATCTTTTTTTTTTTCTTTTCTTTTTTCTTTTTTTCGAGACAAGGTTTCTCTGTGTAGTCCTGGCTGTCCTGGAACTCACTCTGTAGACCAGGCTGGCCTCGAACTCAGAGATCCGTCTGCCTCTGCCTCCCAAGTGCTGGGATTAAAGGCGTGTGCCACCACCGCCCGGCTTCTAACACAATCTTGAAAGCTCACACTTCAGGCCAGTCTGGAAATCTTCAGTGAGCCACTTTTGGGGGGAACTTACGGGTATCGCACTTCCCCGGCAGGGAAGCAGGTTGCCTAGGAGCTGGGGTTTTGAGGCCTGTGAGTGAGGCTATGGTTTGCCTGCTGGCTTTTGTTCCGTGTAATATTAGAGACAGTGCAGTTTGAGATACTGAGAACAGGTTGTTGGAGTTGAATTCAGGAGCTGGGCAGGTCCTTCTCATGCTGAGGGACCTGAGCCAGGCCTATGCAAAACCAAGTATCCCCGAATGTACTTGATTTATGGAGGTGGGATTAATATCAGTCAGGGAAACAGATTAGAAAGGCCTATGACTCTCTCCTAATTTTATCTCCTGTTGTCCAGGGTCTGACAGAGCTGTCAGCGTGTCACTGGCTCACGTTGGCATCCTCTTTCTGAGTCCTGGCCAGAAGGAGGTCCTTTATGCCTGCTTCTCTCCTTGAGAGCAGGTCCTACTCGCCTCTTCCAGGAATTCCTCTTGGGCTGTTTCATGCTTATGCTGTCCTCTGAACCCCTGGAGACTTTCCATCTGCAGTCACCTAACTGGCATCTACCCTCAGCCAGGCTCCAAGTGAAGCTCAAGGGGTAGAAGGTAGCCAGTCAGAGGCTTATCTGGAAGTTCCTGTCCTCTCCTTGGAGGAAGACAGGAGTTCACAGACTCAATCACTGGTGGTGCAAGGTTGAGGAGCAAGAGACTGCCTTGAAGGGTGGTATTTGAGCTGGGCCTTGAGGGACTCCTCAATATCCAGTTGCCTGAGAAAGGGATGGCACAGGAGCAGCTCTGGCTGAGACTCGGGGCAAAGTGACATGGCTCCTCATGAAAGCCACTCAGATCTTTACTTTGGTCCTCAGACAAGCTGAGCTCAACCCCCCACCCCGATCCCATCCCCTTTGCACTTGCTGTTCCACCGCCCTGGAAAACCCTTACTCTATGTCTGACTCTGTCTATGGAACCTTCTGATAGTCCAGTTTGCATCTCCCCCTCCAGGGAGCCATCCCTGACTCCCCTTCCCCAGCCCTGTCTGCCGCACTTCACTCCGGGCTTCTTTTCCTAGAACTTACACTCTTTAGAATTGGGTTCACTTATTATTAGGTTTCTTGCCTGTGTTCCATCAGAGTATGAGGTACAAGAGACAGCAGCTTCCTAAGGCCCTGCTGTCCCATGTAAGGACTGGGATATGTATAAAGTTCATGTACCTCCCTGCTGTCTCATCTAAGGACTTCCAAGAACCAGTTCCCTAGAGGCCTCTTCTCTTTAGGCAAGCAAAGAGGGAGAGCACAGAGCACAGGCAGAAAAAGGGAGTGAGGCACACTCAAGCTGAACAACTGGAGAGTCACTGCAAATTGGGGGTGGGGATTGGGAAATGGACCTGGTATAGGTGACCAGAGACATCTCTGAAGAAGACATCATTCCCTGGGACCGGGTGAGGGACAAATCAGTCCCACAGAAACCAAGTCCTGGTTCTTTCAGGCTCCCAGGTACACACCCAGGTTGTAACCATAAGCAAGAGGCTGGGCCAGTGGAGGCCACCTCTTTGGCCCAGATAGGGGACAAAGAACAGGATGGGAGTGAGGGATATGGAGGAGGCCTCTTGACCATGGAATCACAGGGATACATCTCCATAGCTCAACCAGAAATCAGCTCAGAGTGTCTCCCTCTGGGCCTGGTTAAAGATATGCCTTAGGGAGACCCATCTTGTACCAACATGGATGCTACAGGTGCACCCAGCACCCTGTGGAAGCCCCCCAGAGAGCATGAGCCAGCTCACAAAGGCATTTTTCCCTCCACCCCTGTGGTTGGCCACCTCTACCTCAGCCTCAGCAGGAACATGTGCCAGGTGCCAGGAAGAGCCCTCAGCATCCCACCTGTGTAATGATGAAGAGACGAGGCCACCCTGCCCATGATGCTGAGACCAACACATGATCGTTTGCTTGTACCTGCAGTGAGCACCCCCAGGTACTCGAGATCACATCTAACAAATGATGGGGTTGGAATTTGGGTTCGATGCCTACGAGATCTAAAGGATGCTGTGGATTCTCAAATGAACAGATGTCCAGGAAAGCATGTGATAAGACCCATCCCCTTCATCCAGCCCTGAACCTCTCCCTGTGCTAAGACTCTTGGACATCTTCCTGATCAGTGTTTGTAATGGCATCCAAAAGTGAGTATGAAAGTCATGTCACAGAAATTAAGCAATCTGGCTCCCAGCACACAGCAATGAAAAGGAAGGGCTGTTGAGATTTGGTCTTTGGCTCTGTACTGTAATGCCAAGTTCTGGCCCCTAAGGTCTGGGTTCCCCCAGGGATGAGAAGATCCTCATGTACACCAAGTGATGCTATATAACCTTGCTCCTTAGTTTAAAACTATTGGTTGAATAAAGATGCCTGCAGACTATAGCTGGGCAGAAGAGAGGTAGGCAAGGCTTTGGTTCCTGGGCTTGGGACTAGCCCAAGTCCTGAGGCAGAGACTACCAGGAGAAGAGAAGAAGGTGGAGAGAGGAGAAGACGCCATGGAGGTAATGAGGGTGGGCCAATTGGAGTAAGAGTGGCCCAGGCAGAATATGGCAAGTTATAACCCGGAGTTATTGATAGGAAAGTAGATTCTAATGGCTTAGAGGGTAGATGTCTGCCCAGCTCTAGGATTCTAAAGGCATATTATAAATACAAACATTGTATGTCTTTTATCTGTAACTAAATGATCCAAGGTATGGTAGAAACCTCCAATTAATATTAAATATTTAACACACCAGTAGGACCAGGACTTGGCAGGCACTGCTCTTTGCCTTGTGTAGTCCCCATGCTGGCCTATGCTGGTACATGCTCTGTCAGCATCCAGGGACTGAGGCATTCCAGTGGCAGACACTAACTCCAGGAAGCCTGGGCCTGGCCAGCCCTTTCTACAAGCTTCCAAAAATGGAAGGCCAGGCCACAACGCTGGAGGACAGAGAGCCCCTGTATAGGTCTGCTGACCTCACCTCATCCCACTGGTGAGAAGAGACAGCTTCCTTGGCCTCTGGGTGTCTCTCTCCTGCTTCTCTTCTCTGAACAAGACAGACAGGGGTTATCATCTTAAAATGAAGTCACGAGAGTGGGCTGGCCAGTGGGCAGCAAGAGACTGTGTCTCAAACAAGGGGTGTCTCAAGGACTGCCACCTGCGGCCAACCTCTGACATCCAGGCATGTGCTGTGGGATGTGCATAACCCCCCACTCTCCCCCCAACATAGTCACAGAGTGGTCTGCAATCTAACACAATGAGGTGCTTTAAAAGGGCAGAGCAGTACATGCATATACATGATTCCAGCGCTCAGGAGACTGAAGCGGGGAGATCATGAGTTCTGGGTTGCTCTGAGCTGTGTAGCCAGACCCTTGTCCTTGCTGTGCTGGCCTCTGGAAGTGTGAGACTAAATGACAAAGCTCATGTGTAGCTCACTCTGGAGTGATCAGCCCTCCAGATGTGCAGGTGCTAAACACACCAGGAAAATACGTCTCAATTGTGTCTGAAGGGCATATGCCGGACCTGCACCCTCTTCACTGAAAGCTGCGTGGATGTCCACACCATGCACACAGCTATCCACACCGCCATTTGCCACTGTCAATGTCAACCGGAGCTGACTTGAGAAGTAGGGTATGACATGCGAATCTTTGACCTATGATTTCAAAGTCAGTGGGTCTAGAATCGGTCCCCATGGACACTGAGGGCAAGATAAACTTGCAACAGTAACCTGAAAACTCAGGAAGAACTGGCTGCTTTCTCCACGAGGGTTATGTCTTTGCAAGCCATCTGGTTTTCCTGAACAATATTCCTGAATGCTCCCGCAGAGCTTGTGAGACACGTGAACCAGGACCAGACTCAGCCCTACACCGACACTAGGCCAACACACAAGAATCTCAAATGTGAGGCCCCTCATTGCCATCTCTACAATCAATCCATCAATCAATCAATCATCAATCCATCCATCTATCCATCCATCAATCACTGTGGCTGTTCTCCACCCGGGTGCTCCAGACTGACAAAAAGGGGAAGATCACAGCTCTGCCTCTGTGTGACTCTGGAAGAATTACTTCACCTCTCTGAGCTTCCAAATCCTCATCTGTACCATGGTGGGGCTGAAAAGCATCAGTTCACTTAAAGGGTCATTTTACGAACTGAAGGAGGGAAGGTTTGATGTTGCCAGGTTGCAGGCTGGAGCATACAGCAAACTGAGACTGACTTCTGTACTAGGCTGCCCCTGGCTTCCGCGTAGTGTGGCAGATGACAAGCTGCATCTGAAGACCCCTGATGCATGGCAGGTGCCCAGCAGAGCTTGAGCAAACAAGCATTCCCCTGTCTGACACTGTGGGTCTGAACTTTGCATGTCCCTGTGTGTCTATCTGCCACCATCCTGAGTCCAGCTCCTGTTTTTCCCTTACCTGAGCTCCCCAGAACTTGTGTTCAGGTGAGAGATTAGGAAGGGATCCAGCTTACTTAAGGGGTGCATGTGGGTCCTCTCAAGCCCTGTCTTGTAGTCCTCAAACAAACTCAGGGGAGACCAGCTTGCTCTGCTGTGTACAAAGCAGGTATAGCCACTTTGCTTGTTTGGTTTTGGCCTCAAGAGATGCTTGCTTGTAGGTTCTGTCCCTTGTGCTGCCTGGAAAAGAGCCCATCACCAGTTCATCTCTCTCCACACCCCTGCATTGAGCTAGGAAGGGAGCTAGCCCTTGGTGAGAATATGCACTATCCCCTCCTCCCTCCTGGTTAGTCATCTCCACCCTCAGGAAACTTGACCAACTTTCCATCCCAAGGTATTGTCTCAGGCCTTGGATCCCAAATTCTTGCTTTGGATACCAAAGTGGGGTTGGGCCGGGTTAAAAAAAAAAAAAAGATGGGAAAATGCTCCTGGCTTCCAGGACTGAGAGACAGCAACAGACTTCAGTCAGGACACTGGACAGTTTGAGTGTCGTTTGTGCACACATTGGGGGATTGGACCCCTATGTCAGTATTAAGAGGACTTTTAAGAGCTGGAGCCTCATGGGAGTCATGTGCCCTCTGAAGCGTGTGGTGCTGGCTTTGTGAGGTGACCTTAGTCCTTTGAGAGTGGGGTGTGACCCATGAGCCTGATCCCCTGTCTGGTTATGTTACCTTTCTCTCTTGTCAGGATGTCACTAACATGAGACCCTTGCTGATGGTCAAATTGATAAGATTGCCTAGTTCTTCAAAACTGTAAACTTGAAACGTTCTTTTTTTTTTCTTTGTAAGTTAACTAGTCTCTGTTATTTTGCTATAGTAACAGCAAGTGAGCTAATACAGGAGGAATCAAGGTACTGGTTTCTTCTCACACCTCCATGACCAGCAACTTGATCTGAACCACCATTAATTATTACATGGGCCACTGCAGAGCCCTTTCACTGGTCCCCTGTGATGCCCCTGACCTCGAGTCTGTTCTCTACACAGCACCACGGGGACCCTCTGCAAACAGAAGCCGGAGCCTGTGCCTCCCTAGCTCCAAAGCCCACAGTGGCCCCATAGATGCAGTCTCTGGAATGGCCTAGAAGTTCCCTCCCCACCTTGACTATCCATCTGTCCCTCCCCTTATTTACCAGAGTTGTTTAGGTGAGAATCTAGGTCCCCGGAAGCCCAAACAAGCTAGGTGTGTCTACCCAGAGGCCAATGAAACTGACAAGTCATGGTGAGAAGCCAAGGTCTGTTCAGTTTGCCCACATTGTAAAGACCAAATGAAGAGCTCTGGGGACCCCCAAGTCCATCTTTAGGGTCCTGGCACGAGGCTTCTGCTTAAATAGAGGACAAAAGGCATGCATAGCCAAGCAGCCCTGGTCAAGGTAAAGTCTCATCTGTCACTGACCACTGACCCATGACTGTCTCAGCTCCCATCTCTCCTGCCTACCAGGCTGTTTGACAAGGTGTTAGAGCTGTGTGGAATGTCTTTCTAGAAGATACCATCCATCCCCACTCCCTCCAGCTGGCACTAGGTCTCTGCCTTTTCCTTCTCCCTGCCTGAGATTCCTGGGAAATCCCAACATTTTGGAGGCCACAATTTCAGGATTCTGATAGCCAAGGGAGGGGTGCAAACACCTCTAGATTATCTTCCTCCTGCCAGGGTGGCCATACCCTGCTCCCACGGGGCCCTGGCCTCTTCTGGACTGATGTCTCCACTAAGCGCTAGCTTGCCTCAAGGTCTTTGCCACAGCTGTTCCTGGGCCTGACTGCCCTCCTCCTGTGCTGGCCCCGTCAAGGGACCTCTGAGGCCCATCTGTTTATCTAGCAACTGGTGCCCTGTTCTTGGGCTTGTCCCCTGACAGGCTCCACTCTTCCTTTCTCAGCACTCAGCAGCTGGTACCCAAGAATACGCACACTCTCTTCAGGGTGTCACCTGTGTCTGTCATCCTGCCCCACAGATGTCAGCTGCATAGTCAGGGCTCTTGGTCCTGTTCACGCATACATCCCCCATGCATACAAGGCTCCTGGATCCCCAGAAGGTATCCAGTATTTGCTGAACTAATCATTAAACTCATCACAAAAGGCTGGATAAAACCAGGACCCTGGCTGACCCTAGGCAAGATTTGAGCAGAGACCTCCAGGGGAGTTGGACTCAATGTCTTTGTGGTTGGACAATTCTGGTTCCTCTCTGAGGCTGGGAATGGAAGGAACCCAGGGCTAGGAATTGGGGCAACTTGCCTGGTTTCCAGAGGCTCCCCCTTAGCAGCAGTACCTGAGGCCTCCTGAGAGGTGCTGCTTTGTAGGGATGTCATGGCAGGTCATTCCATTCTGTTTTTTTCTTGAAGTCATGCACAGGACACAAGTTGACTCGCTGGTGAGTTTGCCTGGCACTGGGTGTGTGTCACTAGGCTCCCAGCATTCCCTGCTCCTGCTTGACTTTGAACCCATTTTCTTTCCTTACAGCTCCTTAGACCAAACCATGACCTGAGGTTGCCCCTCTCCCACTGTGTACACAGAGCCTCTGGCATCCCCAACTCCCCCAGCATGACGCGAGACACGCCCAGTCCACTGACCCTCCTAGCTGAAGTCACAGATCTCGGTAGACCAGCAGGGGGAGCCCAGACCTTTTTCTGTTTTGGTGGCAGAAGAGGGTAGAGGTTGAGAGCACACAGTAGGCAAGCAGCAGATGTCACCTCTGACCTAGGACATTGGCATCAGCTGCCAGATGGGCCTACAGCTTCCTTCTCTGCTCATTTCCATCACTGTGGACTTAGCTTGTCACCCTCAGAAGACTCTTGTCCTGAACTCCCAGTCCAGAATCACAGTGTCTCTGTGGCCTTACCCTGTGCCTTTTCCTTCCTGACATATATTGTCTCTGAAGTGGCATTGTTTGCGTCAATGGCCCTTTCCTTCCCTTCATGTTTGTCTCTGAGAGGCAGGGACCCTGCCACCGCCATCCTGCCCTCATGCTGGGAGCTGTGCCCAGCACGCAGAGGATGTTCAGTCATGGTAGGGCACGCTAGCAGCAGATGCCCACACTTGGAGGGCACTTGACGGAGTCTGGAGGAGTCTGCCTTCTTAGTCGGCCATTTCACTAAGTCTCGTGCTTTCAGTCTTAAGGACGGGTGTTTGCCTCTCAAGAAAGTGATTAAAATCAGTGCTTTAGGGAGCTGTACTTCTTTTCTGCTCTTGTGTGGTGTTGGGAAATTCCAGATCTTGCCCAAGTGACAGGATAGCTGAGCAGGTTAAGCTGGACACTGGGCTTCCAGGTTCTGCCATGTATGGTCCCTGAACCATCTTTAGGAAGACAATTTGGCAACATCCCACAACAGAGAGAAACGTGAAGACTCTAAAACTGTCCTGGGCTATAAAATATACACACTCCAGTTCTTCCACCCTGTGGACACACCCTTTGCAGTGGGACTCGCTATATTGTGAAGACACCTGTCTGCTGGGTCTGGGTACTTTCCAGGTCTCCTGAGTGGAACATCACTGAGAATGTGCAGTTCTGACTCCAGGCTTCAAGGCCTCCATGGTTTTTCTTTCCTTGAGTCCCCGCTATATCAGAACTAGTCAAAACCCGTTTTAAGGAAGAAGAGAGGCAAAACAGAAATGAGGCCATCCATGATCAGCCAGCCTCAGCTGACCTGATGCCAAACTCAACTCCATAATTAACCAAGCTGTCAATAGTCGAGCCAGACCAGATTAGTGATCACCCCAATATCATTTGCCTGGTGACAAGTAAGAGATTAGTGTTCTAGACCTTTAAGACTCAGGTGCTTATTATATAGCATTGCTGTGGCAATGGATGACTGATATAAAAGCTTGGTGGGTCCACTCCTTAGAAGCTGCTGTGAGAAGCACAGATCAGACAGGAGACGAAGTCACTGGGCCACACTACTGGCAAAACGTGGCAAGCCACCCTTAATACCCAGCTGACTCACTCAAAATGGCTGGTCCTCATAGTGAGACTCTAAGCCCTGATATGGACAAGGCTAACCACACAGAGTTACACAGAAAGGCCTTGGGAGTCTGGTGCCTGGAAAGGCATGCTGGAGAGTGACCGAGAGTCACACCGGTGTGAGAGACACATTTTCCATGGGGACTTGTCTGAAATGCTCTGAAGAAAAGCTTGTGAGGGGTCTGCTGTGTTTATATGGGCTTCTAGAATTTTCTACAAGATGTTTCTGTGTTCCTACTAAGTGAATGTCCTATGCACTTCATCCATGTCATCCAGGAGTCAGGCCTTGAGCTGTCTGCAGGGGTATCTACAATCTCCTCTAGGAAAGGTTGAGCACCTCGTTCAGGACTTGTGAATCTTGAGTTCAAAATCATATAAAAGGCACCAACCTATTAAAAGGTGTTTGGCAATTTTAATTACCAGAGAAGCATGCATTGAACCCACAGTAAAATACTGTTATGTATAGCTCAGGGCCCCTGAGGATGTGCTAACTACCACCACACTCAGAATTGCCAAGAAGAGAGAAAATTGGTATGCCTATCCTGGTTTATATGACTAAACACGTGCTTATCACGAACCCCAGTGACTCTGTTCCCTGCTATCTACCAGAGAGAAGGGAAAAACCATGTTTACCCAAACAACCTAAGATGGTATTGATAAATGAATGTGTTAATGAGTGGTATCACATCCATACAAATAGAATACAACTGAACCATGAAAAGGAATGGACTTCAGATTTATAAACAATGCTGATGTCTCTCATAGGTCTTGTGACAATCATCTGCCACAGATACCTGTCCCATCTCTCCAGCCCATTCACTAAAGTTCCAAGCAGGGAAGTGGTGTGTAGGAAGGGCTGCTAGCCGGCGGGCAGGTGGGAGCCAGCAGATCCAGGCAGGAGCAAACTTTACTGGAAATGTTTTGCATCTTGATTGTGATGTGGTTTTATGGGTTCTGGGTTTATGGGTGGTTTTATCCAAACTGTGAATTTTATTGTATGCAGATTCTATCTCAGTCAAACCAACAACAGGCTGAAGACTCAGCTCCTTTCAGCCAGGCCTCTGGGTCCCGCTCTGCCGCCTCTGTCTCCTTATCAGATATGAACCAGCCCAGCTTCTCCCTTCTCAGGCTCCCCGCCAGACTCCCAAGACAGTGAGTAATTAGGGTGCAGGAGTCTTGGATATGGAGCCAAAATCAACAGCTGGATCAGACCAGATGCCAAGCTGTCTCCAGCTAGGCGCTGTGCTCAGCCTCCTGCCCCCACCCCCACCCCCACCCCAGAGCCTGAAAGAGAAACAGTCCAGCCAGGGCTATCGGGTCATGGCTGTCTCCCCATGGTCTCCAGTCTCAGCTGCATTAAGTTTTTGAAGTCTCTGTCACCTGAGCAGCAGGGCACGCAGAAGGACATTACTATCCCTACATTGTAGGTCTGGAGTAAGTAAGACTCTGGAGCATGCTCTCCCTCCATCTGTGTCCTGCCCCTCACTCCCTTTTCCCAGAGGTTTCTCCAAGCTTCTCTCAGCTCTCTTTCCTTGGGGAGTGCAAGTAGCTGGGAAAAGCCCAGTCTAAGCTGCTCACAGGGTAGTGTTCTGTTTTCATGTAACCATTGGTCCTAGCCCCCCCCCCACCCCCCAGGCAAAAACATTGTGGGGACTTCCGGCCACAGAGAGGAAGGTGGCACACCCTGTCTCCTGGGCTGTGGGGTCTGGAAATGAGCCTGTAGCATGTGGGGCTGTGATTTAAAAGGAAGAAGACTTTCTGTCGAGGAGTGAAGCTTTCTGGTGCTCTCAGCCTGCAGAGGTTGCTCACATGTGACCACTCGGCCGCTCACCAGCAAGGCAGTGTAGATTCTGTAGATTCTGAACCAGTTCTCTAGGAGGCCCTGTGAGACACACAGTATGGCTTCCATGGCTAAGAGGTAGTAGACCTGTGGTCAGTGCCAATAGCTGGGGCTGTGTGTTCTTGAACAGCTTGCTCAGTGTCTCTGGTCTCTGAAAATGCACATCCTAATGGGACCCAGGATAATGAGGTTGAGCGGGAGCATCTCCATGCTTTTTACTCCTCCAAGGGCTTTCCTCTCCGGGTGGCCATCAACCCAACCCTAGGCCACAGGAGCACAGCTCCCAAGCTGGGTTGTATGTGGACAGGTGCCACTCTGAGCTGACATCCACTGTCTCCCTTAAGCACCAAACAAAGCCTCTGAACTCTCCTGAAGACATTGGTCTCTCGGACAAAGTCACCAGCCAGCCCTTCTGGCTTCTGTGTTCCTGTCACACAGGAGGTCTCCTGCTGAGAGGAAGAAGCAACCTCAGAACAGAGTTTACAGGGCTTGGAGATCCTGGTGCCTTACCCCATGGCTGCTGTGTGCCATCTTACCTCTGGCTTGGCAGAGCCTGCTCGATGCTGGGAAGACAGAGCAAGCCTCACCCTACACACACACACACACACACACACACACACACACACACACTGACCCTCATGCCCCTGTCCCAGGCCATGGTGACAGGTGTAGAGAAACACATGCTTGTTGGGAAAGGTTCTTCTCAGGCAGCCCTTGGACCTGCAGGCAGAGGCAGCCAGTTGACTTAACTTGACTTCCTTTGGCCCAGCCAAGCACCTAGTGCATGTACTTACTATATTCTCTGCCATAGGAGGGCAAGGGAAAAAAAGGGTTGGGGTGGGCGTGGGCGTGGGCGTGGGGGTTGAGCCTAAGCCTGTGAATGTAGGGACAGGCTCTCTGCACTCTGTGCTCCCTGGAAAGCAGTCACATGTCCCTGGGGAACAGACCACATAGATCACACTGTAGACCCCAGGCAGAGCTGGCCTAGCTAGAGGTGAGGTCCTTTGATGGGGGAGGAGCCTCCCTTACTAGGTGGATGACCAGCTTTTGAGCTGTCCCCTAAGCCCAGAAACATCATCTATCCTTTCATAGACACAGGAACAGAGGTTCCAGCTGAGAACCCTCCCAGGCATCCCAGCCATGACAAGCCATGGTCCTCAAATAGGACCCCAGTTCTGTGTGATCCCCAAGCCCTGCTGATACATGTCTGCCTCCATTCCCTTTGTGCATGACAGATGGATGAGACACTCACGATCCTGAACGTTGAGCTACCAGACTGTGTGGCTTAACTAAAGGCTTCCTGCCTCAAAGGCATCTCCTCAACTTCCAGGCCATGTGGCTCTAAATGGGAGCCCTAGAGACTGGCTCACTACCCCAGCAGGAACCTCCTGACCCTGCCACATGCTCCTGGGGACATGCCCACAACACCACAGTCTGCATGTGGCATCTCCTTTATGTTCCAGGAAAGGACAAGGTAATCCCACCTTACCAGGCTCTCAAGCTCGAGCAGCACTTGACACACAAGGGACACTGAGGCTGATGGAGTACAAGCCACTCAACAGAGCTATGCTTTGCTTTGCTTCCTGTGAGAAACTGAGAGGGAACATGGCTTCTCTGCTCCCTCCCTGCCGCCAGGAGTCAGCCCCACACAGAACTGCACAGAGGACAATCACAATGACAGGCCTATAAAAATCAAACAGGCTATCTTCCAGGAGGCGGGGTTGGGGGTTGGGGAGTGGTAGGGGGGAACAAAGACATTCATTTGCAAAAGAAGTCAACTCAGGGTCTGGGATTAGCCGCTTTGAGTCCTTACAAGGAAATTCACATTCATGGGGATTCAGGGCAGGGATGGGGTGGGGTGGGGGTGTGGAGGAGGTCTTGGCTGCTGAAACCAAAAAAAAAAAAAAAAAAAAAAAAAAAAAAAAAAAAAACCAGACACTTCATACTGAGGAACCAAGCCAGCCAGAGAAGCCAGCGAGGGAAGGTGAGCGGCCATCATCAGGCCTGAGCCTGTTTGTGAGAGAGGCCCGAAGTTCCCAGGGAAGACCACACTTTCCCTACCCCAGCTCAGGACACCACCAGCCTCATCAGCAGGGAGGCCCAGCCCAGGCCCTCTAGCTTCAGTCTCCTTGGAGACACCAGTGTCACCCAGGCAGTGAGTTGGGAGCCTTACAGAGTCTCTCTATCCCGGGCTGTTGACAGCTGCCTTCCTCTCTGAGCCTCATCAAAATGGAGGTAGCTCACACCTGTCCCCCAGAACAAGGACTAAATGAGATGACAACATAATGTCTGGATACTGGCCAGAGACATAGTCTGAGTCACTCTGCACCCGGGGGAAACTGAGGCTGAGTGGCCAAAGTCACACAGCTGGTCAGCAACTGAGAACTCTGTCTTAGGCCATGCAGGCCTCTGCCCACCTCACCCAACTCATAATAGATCCTCACTGCATGTCAGGCACTTGCCTTGCACACTCAGGTTGGTGGTATCAGGTTTAAGCCTGCACAGGTCCAGCTAGCAGCTACCTGGCAGTGCCATTTTCTTAGTATACCATGGAAGATGAGAATTCATAGTGAAATGCAAGCAGATACATTTCTTAATGACCTGCCATCAGCCAGAGCCCATTAGCTGAACAGACAGACAACGGCAAGGCTTCCCCAGCCACAAAGGAAACAAAGGGCCTTTAGCTTGCTGCCAGAGGCTGGGCAGCATTCTGCTCTTAGGAGGAGACAGGCAGCCCTGACAGACAGCGGCTGCTGGACATCTGTTCCAGACAAGATCAGATAGAGTTCTCACTGCATCCTGGCCTCCGTGTCCTCGTGAGAGTCACGCTCTGCTGACTTGCCACTCAGATAAGAGGGTGTTAGAGGGCTGGCTGGCAAGTCCTGGAAAGAGAAGGACCAGGAAGACAGAGGCCAGAGGCTGGGTACCTGAGTGTAGTACCTGGCACGGCCCTGTGAGTGAGGGCAACGTGTCTCATGAGTAAATTCACACCACTGACTTCTGTCTCCCACTTGTTGGCTCCTGGCAAGTGCAGCCCTGGCTCTCTTTGGAAGAACAGCCTGGAAGAGGAGACCCCTTCATAGGATGCAGGGGGTTAGGGGGGGTGGTAGAGGGATGTCTAACAGGCCAGTCTCAGGCTTAGCCCTTGAAAGTCCCCGGTGCCCCGCAGCCTTGGGTTCCAGTCCTGCCCAGCTCCTTACTGCTGGTGGCCGTGTCTCACTTCCTCCTTGATACCATCTGTTGTGTGGAGATAATCAAGCCTCGAAGCTTGGAGACAATAGACATTGTGCACAAAGTGCCTGCAGTAGGGAGGTCCCTGACATATTAGAAGGACTTGAGCTGATGACCTCACAGGTTTTATCACCAGCTGACACAGGCCTGACCATGGTGTTGCTGGGTGGTCCATGTGTGGGGCAGTTCAGTCAGCTTCCACTTGACGGATGTCAAGTTCGCACTTAGCTTTGTGCCCTCTCAGACTCACTCCTGCCCTCTCTACTCAGAAAACACCCCTGCACCCACACCGCCACCCACCAGTCTTGGGAACATCCTTGGCTTCTCCTGCCCTATCTTCAAACTGTATCCAGACTCCAGCTGCTTCTCACCTCTGTTCCACTCCCATCACAGGCCCAGGTCCCTTTGTCCACCCTGAAGACTGATTTTCAAATGACCCTTCTACTTTCTTCTGAGACGCCCCCTCCCCCCCCTCCCCCCATGAACTAAGCTGGAAGGGTCAGTAACAACTTTTTCCCATTGGTTGCCTAGAGCAACATATATTAATTCTCTTGCAGGCCTGGAGGCCAGACATCCCAATTCAGCTAACATGAAGGTATGGGAAGGGCTGGGTCTTTCCAGAGCTGTAAAGAGGTCCTGGCTCTCACCTTCTCTGGCTTCAGGAAGCTCTGCACTGAACCTCTCCATTCTGATGTCACTTGCCTTTGTTGCCCCTGGAATGATACCTGTGAGTCCAGCTGTGGACACACTAGGATATCCCGAACACTCTCTCCTTCTCAATCCGTCGTCTGTGAACTTTTCCCTATAATAACGCTCCATTTTCACAGAGTACAGAGATCAGAGATGGATGGGGGGTGGGGGGGTGGGGAAGTCTATTTTTAATCTACTGCAGGATCCATAAAAAGGTAAGTTGGAACTTGCCTTTCCTGTGCTGGCCCAACTCTAAAGCTGCCTCTCTAGAAAAAAAAAAAAAAAAGCCCATGTCCTCATGTGAGCCCCCGATGGCTCCTGCATTTCGAGCCTACACATCTCCCCTCCGGTCCTGCATGCCTCCTTGCCATGCCTCCTGGGTCTTGGTTGGTTGGTTGGTTGGTTTTGTTTTTGTTTTGTTTAGTTTTTACAGGTTCTGTTTCTGCCTCAGGGTGTTTGCACTGGCCATTGCTGCTTACCAGAACACTCAGCCTTGCTCAGCCCCTGGCATTGCTCCAGCCCGTGCTCAGGTGACATCACCATAAAAGACTCTGTAAGAAGCCCCGCCCCAGCCTCCCCTTCACTGTGCTTTCCTTGCTGTTTCACCCCTCCCCAACCTGTGCTATACTTACTCCTTTGCCATCTGCTTTCCTGCCAGACTCAGTTGCCAAGAGCAGAAATCTCGACCACGGCTTTATTCTCCCGACCCCAACCCCTCATTGAGATGAGTGCTGGGCACAGCAATGGCCTGGGCACTGGAGAGACTGTGAGCCATCCTGCCAACCCACAGTTCACTCGAATAACTGAACCTCACTGTTACAAGTTGTGTGGATCCCTCAACCCCTTTGCCATCTTGGCTGTGGTTGTCCTAGCCCCACTGTGAAAACACACCATGCTGGGGTTAGAATAGGCCAGTGCTCTGCTCTCCCACGACTCCTGGCCAGGCTGAACCTCTGTCACTGCGATGGCATGGCTTCTTGGCCACTGGACAGTGAGTTGTGGTGTTACTGAGGGTCAGGTCCGTGTACTGGTGCAGTGCCGGGGTCATCCTCACTTCATAACTGGATCTTCTGTGGCTAAGCCCTTCCTACATCTGACCTCACAGCCTAGATTCTTTTTGTCTTAACTAGAAGTATGCCCTTGTTCTCAAGCAGAGATGACAACTCTCTCATTTTACACACCCGGCCTTCCAGACCCTGCACCAAACACTTCCAGCCTGCACTTCCTGCCACTGTCAGCCGCTCTCTGTGGCGTGGTTGTTCTACTTCACACACAGAAGCTGACATAAGGAGAGGTGACGTTGGGGCTAGAGAGATGGTTCCATGCCAACGAACATTTAGGTCTCAGGACACAGGCAAAACGCCAGATGCGGCCGTACCCCTGTGTGCACCCCGGCACTGTGCAGGGTGGACACAGGAGATGCACTGGGGATTGGCTGGCCTCCAGTCTAGCTACAGGCTCAGAGAGACCCTATCTCAAAGGAGTGAGACCGAGTGTGGTGGAACAGGACACCATCATCTTCCTCTAGCCCCTGTAATGCATGGACACTCTCGCCGACCCCCCATATACACCTGGGTGCATCCTCCACCCCCAACACAGGCCTGATGACATGCAGCTCAGATGAGGCAGACTCAGGAAAGGAGCCCAGGTTCTCTGCAGACTCCTTTAACTACTCTGCTAGGGCATAAGAAAAGGAGAGCTGGCTCCAGGTAGGCCACAAGCCCTGAGCTTACAGTGTGCCTGTGCACACTTACGGCCAGGAAGGAATGCTCCTGTATGCAAGGGCTTTGTGAGCCATGATGTTGGCTCCTGACTCTAGTGAGTGCCTGTTCATAAGCGAGTGTTTGTCCTTCACGTGCCTCAACATAGCTGCGTGTGGGGATACGTGGAAGACATGAGAGTTCAGAGAAACCATCAGAGGGGTCTCCATCTGTACACAGAGAACCAGCAGAGCCCACTTTCTCCTGCTAGCACAAAGAAGATGCCCTGTGAGGAGGCAATAAGACAGTGGCCATCCACTCTGAGTATGAACCAGCCATACGGATCCCTTCTGGCAGGTTCTAGCCTGCATTGGAAGCTCCCAGGTGATAGATGCCACCTGTATCCACCCCGGCTGACTAATGCAAACTTGATACATTTGTGTTATGGAGTGCATAACTACTCTGGTGGCCATTGCTTTAACAAAAGAGGATCTCAATGCCCCAATTCCCACCCCTGAGCACCTCACATTTTCCTTCCTAGCCCTAGGTCCGGGCTGAGTTTGAAGTTCTGCTCTGCACTGGGCTCAAACCTCAGCATGGTTAGGTAGAGACGCAGAAGCCAGAACCCCCTCTCACAGGCCCTGGCTGAAGCCCCTGGTATGGTGGACACTCACCAGCCCGCTGAGCCTTCCTACCTGGCAGCTGCAGACAGCTCTCAGACTTCAGCTCTCTCCTCAAAGACAGTGTCTCACAACCCCATTGGGGCCTTTGGGTACAGGTTCTCTGGGTATAGTCTCTCTGCATGCTGGTTCTGGTTCAATACAACTCCACCAGCATCCCTGAAGTCGGGAGCAGCAAGCTGAAGCGAAGGTTGAGAGAAGCCAGCAGCCTTTGAATACCCACCTAGTGTGCAGCCTGGGAGGGGCAATTCAAGAGGGGTAATCAGAGTGGCTGCAATGCCCAGGGGAGAAAAGTGCCCGCAGCCACCTGGCCCATGAAGCCCAGCTGCTGTTTATGTCCCACCAAAGAGCACAGGTGTGTGCAGGTGGCCCGTGGGGAGCCAACAGGCTTGCCTCTGCAGCTGTAGTGGGTGATAGGTCCACCCAGCAGGCACTGGGCACACCAGCACAGAACAGGGCCTCACCTGTGGCATCTTGCCTCATACTAGTCCTGGGGCTGAGGATAGGCTTGGTGGCTGCAGGGAGGACAGTGCAGGATGGGGCATGGTAGAATGGTAGAGGAGACACTGTTGGAGCACTCCCATGGACTGGTTGTGTTTGAGCGTGCCCCAAAAGTGTGTGTGCTGGAGGCTTGGTCCCCAGTAAGGTGATGTTAAGATGGAGAGACTTTAAGAGGTGGGGCCTGCTGGGAGATGGTTAGGTATTGGGCATGCCCCATCATGAATGAAGAGATGCTGTTTCTGTAGGCTGAGGTGGTCTCTCCAGAGTGAGCTGTGTCCCGAGAGATCAGTTTGTTATATAAGAGCCATGGGCCCTCCGCAGGGCTACTTCCCAATGTCAGGGATTATGTCACAATGATGAGAAAGGAAATAAGACAAGCTCCTAGTCTGTACAAACTGATTGTTGTCACGATTGTCCTGGCTGACGCGGACCATATGCTCGCTGAAGGCCTAGACCCTGTGGCTGGCTCTGTAGACACTGTCATGCTGCACACTGGCACACTTAACCCTCACGCAGAGCCTATGCATGGGTATTAGGATTCTTGTTATTTAGTGAATGAGGAAAGAGACTCTGGACAGTACCGACAGTCCCAGGGTCACATGACTGCTGAAGCACAAGGCTGGGCCCCACATCAGGCTCCCAGACACTGTTTCAGGTTTCCCAGAAGACAACAGTAAAGACCATTGGAACTCTGTAAGTTGAACAGGCTTTTAAGCAATTCATTTTCCCAGTAGCTCTTTCTATGGGTGTTTCTATCGTTACCTGACAGATAGGGAGAGGGGGACGGCGGTACAACGATGAAGGGAATAGAGAAGATACTGGAGGCCAGGCTGTGTGATTGGGGCCCACACCACAGTGCAGCACCAGCTCAGCCTTCTGGGCTACTCGCAGAACACCCGGGGTCAGGGAGAGCTTTTGTGGCTCTCACCTCGGAGAGCCGTTGCCTGGTCACGGCCACTGGCCTTTGAAACCACCACTTCTTGCAAGTTCTCACTGCTGTATTTTGATAAATGTTCATAGCAATAACAGATACTGTTCAAGGAGCATGTACTGACTTCCTCGGAGAACAGAACCCTGACAGCCATTACCTGGAGAGGAGAAATGTGCATCCATAAGGAGAAGCAAGATTACACTGCGGGAACAATGACAAATGCACACAATTTTAATTACTGGGAAAATGTAAAAGAGCTTTCTTTTGTTTTCTTCCCACAATACCCATGATTCCCTCAGAGACCAAAATGGAAACCCCATCTATGCAAGGTCTACCAAGACAGAAGTAGGCAATATTGGATGCAGGTGCTTCATGCCCTACTGAATGCCCTACTTCTGCTCATAGTGGGCTTTGGGGACATTTATCAAAACATACCAGGCAGCATGTGCAGGCCTACTGTGCGCATGGGAGGCAGACTGCTTATGTTATCCCTCTTTGGCAGAAGAGGCCAGCCAGGGTCCAGCAGGTAAATAACAGATTGGAGCCAAGCCAGCCTACAGTCAGTCCATTCTTTCTGGGTTGCATGGAGCCAGAGAGGACTATGGGCCAAAACGTAGGCAGCTTCAGGGTTCTAGTGAGTGGTTAGCAGACCCTTAGTCAGTTCCCTCACCCTAGCACATGGTCCAAAGAACATCCCCACCCTGCAGCAGAGGACAGTAGAGGCAGGCCACTGTGTAGACAAGGTCACCAGAGTTTGGAGGTCTCTCAGAGTAAGAACTCAGTTCTCCAGGCCTCCAGCTCCCCTCCCCCCTGGCCTGGGACAAGAAGCCCTGCCTCCTTCTCTCCTTCCAGCTGGAAAAGGAAGGAACACAGCTGGTGTGTTACACTGTCTGAGAACAGGGGGGAGACAAGCCAGACACAGACAAGGTCAAGGAGCTTCCATTCAGCCTCTGTGATCCCAACATCTTACCCTATCCTCCCACCAGGCAGGGAGTCGTGAGCATTTAACCCATTTCACAGGTGAACAAATGGAGGCTCAGAGCCTGGCCTGTGACTTTGGTCAGTTTTCTTACTTAGACTGTGCGGGTTGGGAGATAGTGTCCGGCCTGCCCTGGCAAGCATCCACTCTGCCTTTCCAGACCTGTGCCCCTGTGTTGTTTCATGCACCATCTCAGGCTTCTTAACTGCAAAGGAGAGACTTCACAGGGCCATGGGGCACAGTGCTTAGCCCCGAGGAGACATTGAGGCAAGGCTGGTAAGTGGTCCTTTTGTGACTATGAAGTTTATGCTGTGTGTAAGTAAGCAGTGGAGGCCACGGGGCCAGAAACATCAGGCAGGAAACAGGAAGATCCACCTGGATGACAGCCTCAAACAAGAGGAGCTGGAAAAGGTGCTGGCTGTCCCTAGCGCTCTCTCTCTCTCTCTCTCTCTCTCCTCTCTCCTCTCTCTCTTTCTCTCTCTCTCCCTTCTTCCCTTCCTCTAGTTTTTACTTGACAGATTAAAAACTCCACACATTTGCAATCTATGTGTGCACATGTTGCTCTCTGAGTCTCTCCTCCTTGCGCTGGGGAACACACCCAGGCCCTCCATCGTACTAAGGACGCTCCCTACCACTGTGCCATGGCCCCAGAGCCCCCTTGCTACTTCTTACTCTGAGACAGTGGCTCAGTCATCCAGGCAGGGTTTGGACTTGTGATTCTCTTGCCCCAGTCTGCCTGGTGTGGCATTACCCACATGTGCCACCAGAGCTGGCTTTCTCCAGGCCTCTTAAAGTACAGACAATTTGGCCTGGAGCTCTTGGGGTGTTCTTCAAGCTGCTGTGCTGAAATATTGTAAGCTGGGCACATGCAGAACACAGACACCCACATCTCAGCTCTGGTATGGAGAAAGCCCAAATCAAGGCATCCGGTCAGTTCAGGTCTTGGTGAGGGACTCTCTCGGCTGTCTCCTGTCCTTGTGTGCTAGGAAGGATGAAGCAGCTCTCAGGGGATCCTTTTGGTTTTTTTTTTTTTTTTAGGTATTTATATATGTTAATTGCATGCATTATAATTGCATGCAGAATAACGAATCTCACTATAACATTTACATATTTGTTACACAGAAAAGGACTGGAGGAATGGCTCAGAGGTTAAGAGCATGTGCTGCTCTTGCAGAGGATCTGGATTCTGTTCTCCAAATCCACACATGGCAGCTCCCAGCTCCCTATAACTCTAGCTTTAAGGGATCCACTGGACTCTACAGGCACCTGCATGTACATAGTACACATATAGACAAGGAGGCACTCATACATGCACATCATTTTTTAAAAGATTAGAAATTTAAAAATAGACAAAAAAAGGTGGGGTGGGGGTTTAGGCCTGCCAAACAGAACATTCATGGCAGCAAAAGTTTTCTTGGTACTTACCATGGCCAATCAACAGACAAACTTTCTTCATGTGCTTGTGTGTAATTACATACATGTGTGTGTGCATGTGTGTATGTGTGTACGTGTATGTGCACCTGAGCACACATACTAACCCTACCACAGGGCACACCTCTGATCTTCCTGCTCTTGTTTTCTCCCTGGCATCTTTAGACAGTTGCTCTAAAGCTTTACCCACAGCTGTCCCCCTTCCTGTTGGAGGGTTAGTCTGACAAAATCTCCCCCTGCAACACGAGAACCAAGCTTAGTGAGACAACACCAATGCCGAGAAAAAGGAATCAGCTGTGGAAGTGTGGCCGACACGTGAAGGGTACACACAGTCGTGGTGCATTACCCATTAACCACGCACCTCAAGGTGACAGTGACCCCCATCAGATCACAACAGAGCTGAACAATTCCTGAGGTACAGTGTGCTCCTCAAGTGCTTGTCGTGGTCCTCATCTGCACGCACTTCATCAGTAATGACCAGCTCACATGGTCACAGATTGATGACCATGATGAATGATGCTGCCACAAATTTATTCTTCACTACACTACACCTGTTGTGTTAGTGAGTACCAATGTCCTCCAGTTACAAAATGAATTCTCTGTAAGTTGGTCGCCATGCTGGTGGTGCCATTAGTTTTGTTCCAAACCGTTCTCTGCTGGGCTCAGGTTTTGAGCACGTGCAGACTTATCCTGTAGTGAATTCTGAGGGATGCAGAACCTTTAGGAGACGGGACCTGACTGCCAGAAGTAGGTCACTAGGAAGTAGGGCTTTTGAAGCTGAGACTCATGCCTGCCGCCCCTGCCTCTAGCCTGCTGGCTCCACTTCCTGTGTCTGTGTGTGAACAGCTGTCGCCTCACGCTCTTGCCACAGTGAATGTGGACAGAGCTGCTTCTGTCACCTCCCTTCTGTGCTGTGACAGGCTGCTAGCCAACTGCAGGTGAGGACCTGTGGGAAAGTGGTCCTAGGCTGAGAGTTGGGTGATGAGGTAGCCTGGTGAAAAGTCAGCAGAGGAGCACGGTGGAGGAACACTGTAGAGGAGCACAGCGGAGGAGCACGACAGAAGAGCACGGTGGGCATGTATGAGTCCTTCCTCCCTTGAGTAGTTCTGCCATTTGCTCTGGCTCTTAGAAACCCTGTGGGGTGAGTAACTAGACACCTGGGCTGGGGTTCACGCTGTATGTTCCCATGGTGTTCCTACATTACCTGACCATTAATTTTCAAAGCTTGTCCACATTCATGTGGTGCCAGAGTTTCTCTCTCTCTCTCTCTCTCTCTCTCTCTCTCTCTCTCTCTCTCTCTCTCTCTGAGTGTGTGTGTGTATTCATTCAACAAACCTGAGCTGGGATAGGCAGAGAGCTATAAGAGGAAAATCTCAAGCTTCCTGTTCAGGGAGCATCTTATCCAGTACTTTTGGGGTCCCCACAAAAGTCCTTCTTATTTTTTGCACCTTAGGACTTGCCACTTTCATCTGCTATTTGATGCCATTCCATGCAAAGGCACATTGCTGTTCACTAGCCCAAATGTACTACTGCTTCTCTGTACGCTGCACTGTTTTGGGTTTAAATGTATATGACTCAACTCAGGAGCCTCAAATGGCCTCAAGAAACAGAGCAGGCTCAAGGAACCCAGGGAGAGGAGAGGGGTGCCTGCATAAGCCCAGTGCCAGCCACTAGAGCAGGATGCTGCAGAAGTTTATAGGAGCCCACGCCCTACCCTGTGACCTGGGGTAATTATGCTTACATAGGACTGAGGAATGCTGGGGTCCACTCCTGTCAGCCCTTAGGTCGATATTACCTCTCCTGGTAATAGCAGGAATTGGAAGGTTCCTCCCTCAGAGGTGGGCAGCTTCCCAGCAGACTCCCACTTCTCTCAGGCACCTCTCTGATTCCAGGTTCCAACCTAAACACAGGCCACAGTCAAACACAGGTGAGCCCAGCAGGGTTCCTGCCGTCTGGACATTCACGTTCTCCTGTAGTATCAAACGGTAGTGCACACAGCAACCAAGGTCACATGCCTGACACCTGCCTGTCACCTTCGAGTCCTTGTGCTTTTAGGTCGATATTACCTCTCCATGGGTGCCATCCTGGAAAGCTATGCCATGCTAATCCCTCACCCCTGCCTGCTGCCTTCTTTCAATGCTAGTTAGTAGGAAGGGTCTGAATAGGGTGTGCTTGAGCCTAGATCTTGAAGGGATGCAGTGTTTCGGGCCACAACAATGGGTGCAGCAGTCCTTATCCCTGAAGTGGGCTGCAGAAGGACAGTGGAGGTGCACATAGTGAATGCTCCACTCTCTGTATGCAGCTAGGTAGAGGCTGTGGTCACAGGGCAATGAAGGTGTAAGCCATGGCCTTCAGATGTCACTGCAAACACAAAACTCACAGACTCATTTAGACTTGCAGGACGAGGTGATCATGCTCACGGTGACAGACACAGAGTCCTCATGTGATGGCACTGGTCAGACACTTATGAGGAAGTCCTGCATGATGCTCACCCCCAGACTCCTGCAGTTAAATGGCATGTATGGGTACTGGAGGTAACCTGGCTCCAGATGCTGGCTTCTGTTCTGTAGTAGGCAAACCAGGCACCCAGGGGCTGGACCTTGAGGAAAAGTGGCCCTAGAGCTGAATGGTGTGGTGGCCAGGTAAGGAGACAGAAGAGAATTGTGTCAGACAAACACTGGGTGGGCCTCCTTTTGAGGCAGGAATGAGCCAACTTACCAGAGCTTCTGAGAGAAGTTTCCTTTCCTGGGAAATGGGCATCCCACAGGAAAGCCCAGAAGGCTTTGCGCTATAACCCCCAGCTCCTAGTTATTTCTGTGGCAGGAGATGCCCCTGCACAATGACCCACCTGGGACACGTTGGTTGAGTCTGCAATGAAGGTTTTGAAAAGTTCCCTCCATTAATAAATGGACCCTGGGGAGATGGCTCAGTCAGTGAAGTGCTTGCCACACAAAACGAAGACCTGAGTTCAGATCCCTTCTGGACAGCCCGTCTAGCCCTGTCAGTGGCATGTTCAGTAAGAGTCAGTCTCTAAAAATAAGATGGAGAGTGGCCAACACACACACACACACACACACACACACACACACACACACACACACACAATGAAAATGAACAAACTGGTTTGAACAGGATCCTTGGATCCCTCTCCTTTAGCTCTGCCAGCAGGGTCTAGTTGAGAGGACTGTTGCCCATCAGGTGCCCAGGTTAGAGCTAGGTCCTGTCCCAGGGCCCATCTTGTCTTTATAGAATGCAACTAAGGCTTCCTAGCAAGCTGGGATACAGAGCATACCAAACGGCCTAAAAAGTTGTAATGGTGCACGATCATGAGACACGATGTACAGCTGCTGACCAGAGGCTGTGTGATGTCTTGTATCCCCACACATACTCAGCTTTTGAAGACTGATCCCATGTTTTCCAGCCTTTCATGGTCCCTTCTCTCCAGGCCCATTCTCGCATTGCCAAGCCCACTCCAGCCGCCTCCTCTGTGCACCACAAAGCCGCAGGGGTGTACCCACAGAGTCAGAGAGGACTGAGGTCTGACCGATTTAGCCCCAATTTCTTCACTAGTAAACTGAGAAAGGCAGCAACCACCTCCTAAAAGCACAAGGACTCGAGGGTGACAGGCAGGTGTCAGGCATGTGACCTTGGTTGCTGTGTGCACTACCGTTTGATACTACAGGAGAACGTGAATGTCCAGACGGCAGGAACCCTGCTGGGCTCACCTGTGTTTCACTGTGGCCTGTGTTTAGGTTGGAACCTGGAATCAGAGAGGTGCCTGAGAGAAGTGGGAGTCTGTTGGGAAGCTGCCCACCTCTGAGGGAGGAACCTTCCAATTCCTGATCCCCTCCTTTCCCATTTGAGAACTCTTCTGGGGTGAGGCAGGGGTCAGGGAAAGAAGAAAGGGTAAGAGGGAATAAAACTGTTTTCCACTCAGGCATCTAAGCCTGCCTTCCATGAGGTGGGGGAGGGGCGTGGGGTTCTTCCACATCGCACATCCCTGTACTAACTACTCAGTGTGGCTATGTCCTTTTGGAGGCCCCTTGTTTCTTCCATTCAGTATTTTCAGAAGCATCTGCTTCTGCAGCTTCGGACCCACCTTTGCTGGCCCTCAGGATAGATTTAGAACAGTCTCACCTCACCTTTCTTGCCCAAGAGGCCCGCACTGAGCCCATGGGGAAAGCCAATTGAGGTTTCTGTGGTGGGTTGGCTCTCTGGGGTCCTTAAAGGCCTTGTGGCAAGAGCTTGGTCCCGGAGGCAAAGGCACTGTAGGGAGGGCATGGAGCCTTCAGGAGGTGGGACATAGACGAAGGTCTTCAGGCCTCTGTGGGTGCTTGGAAGGGCAGTACAACATGGCTCTTCTTCCTGCTCTGCTCCCTTGCCATGAGGGGACCAGTTGGCCTTCACCACATGATCTTGCCAAGAAGAGCCACCCTGCCCAAGGCATGAAGGCAGCAGAGAGAGCTGGTATAGAACAGAACCCCCAGACTGCGCCCAGATAAGCCCTTCCTCTTTACAAGCTCATTTCAACTCAGTCCTTATGCTAGGAACAGAAAATGGCCTGGAGAAAACCTAGGTGTCCGTCAACAGTCTTTGCCCTCTACCTATCTGCTGTCTGAACACTGAGAGACCAGGGCATGCTGCACTGAGGACCTTCCAGTAGGAGGCAGGTGCTGCTCAACACTGTATCCCTGGGCTGTCAGGGTCAGTCAAGTCCTCTGCACTGGTTACCAAAGCGTCCATCATTGTGAAGTGAGAGTCAAGCTGTTGCTAGGGAACAAGGCTGGAGCCCAGCACCTTCCTTACCTTCACTCACTGGGCCTCAGTGAGAGCAAGTAGTCTCAGAGCGGAGTTGTCATGGATTGAAAACCACTTTACACGTGGCAGGGGAAACCCCTTATCATGTACAATATCCACTGTCCTGGGTTGTTTCATCTGAAACAGTTACATTCACTACTCTCTCTCTTTCTCTCTCTCTCTCTCTCTCTCTCTCTATATATATATATATATATATATAGCATATATATGTATGTATGTATGTATATATTGTATATATACATATATGTATATATATTGTATATATATGTATATATACACACATATATGTATATACACACATATATGTATATATGTATATATGTATATAGTTATGTAGTTATATATATGGTTTTATATATATAGTAATATATAGTAATAATTACTTTATTACTGGATTAATAAAGACAATAGTGCATCTTCAAGGGTTGGTAGGGTAGACACTGGCCACTTAGTGACATCCAAATACTGCTACTCAGAAGCACCTGGATCCCGATGGAATCAGTTAACACCTCCAGGCCTTCACTGGCATGAATCTCAATTAAGTGCCAGGCATGGAATCCACCAGATCTGTGGTTATCTCTGGCCCCGCCTCTCATCTGTTGTCTGAGCTAGATAACTCATCTCACCATTCTCTGCCTCAGCTTTATGTCCATAAAAACAATGTGTGCAGGTTGTTTGGCCACAAGGACTAATGTCTGAGAGAGACAGCAGTGCAGGTGCAGGGCTCTGAGGTGGCCGTGTATAAGGAGGGTCTAGCCTAGGCTGCCTGCATATAACCCAGCTGGCTTCAGCAGGTATAAGCCCACAGCCATCCACATAAGCAATGGAGCCATGCTCACTGTGAAGGGCTTGGGAAATGGTGTTTCTACCCCTCTCCTCCCTTGGCTGTCACTGCCAGTTCCTGTTGCTTAGTGTTGACCCAGTGTCTGCTCTATGCCTGGTAAAAGTGGCAAAGCTAAGTCACATGATCACGCAGCTAGAAATGGATAGAACCAAGATTTGAACTGAAGTCGTCCAATGAATGAGCTCCGCTTCCCAGTGAATGCAGCCTCTTGCCTGGTAACACATTAAGGATGCAGTTGGATGCTAGGGTGCATTCTAATTCCAGAAACACAACTCCCACACCATCCTGAAATATGTATATAAACACTAATGCTTTTCACTCTGGGAATTCGGTGGTGAGGCCCCACTGCAAAAAATATATAAAAAAATAAAAAAATGATGCACTCATTTTTAAGCCTAGAAAATGTGTTTTTCCTAAACCCAAAGTATTTCTATTGAGCTTTTTTTAAATCATGCCTAAAATTCCCACCATTTGTCTCTGCAATTGCATTAGGGCATCTGTCCCCAGAAGTCCCTAGAGAAGGGAAAACACATCACTCAATACAACAGAATGAAGCCATCATTCTCAATTGTCAAAAAACATTCTCCCAGGCATCTCTTCAAGTAACAGACCCTACCCCTATGCCTCTATGGATAGGTACATGGATCATTCTTGATCAATCACAGTATTGCAGGTTCTTAGTCACCGACTTCGTTCGCCACCAAACAGCACGTGAGCCAGCACAGGCCAGAGTTCTTCTCTGGTACATTCTGATAGGATTTGCTAGAGAACTTCTTGCCCCTTGGGCTATGAAGATGGAAGAATCTGAACACACCTAGACCAGAGAGAAAGAAAAAAAGAGAAATAAGTAGGTATCTGAGGGTGTTGGTGGGTGTCTACAAAAATCCCAGGACGCTGGAGGTGGAGGCAGGAGGATCATGAGTTCAATACGAATCTGGGCAATGTAGTAAAGTTCTTTCTTAAAATTAAAAAAAAAAAAGAAAGAAAAAATCAAAAAGGAGAGAAGGAAAGGAAAGAAAAGTTTTCTTAGTAACTTTTCTATTGCTGGAGTAAAACACTGTGACCAAGGCAACGTACAAGAGAAAGCATTTAACTTGAGGGTTACGGTTTCAGAGGGTCAGGGTTTATGATGCTGGAGCAAAGGCGTGGCAGCAGGAACAGCTGAGAGCTCATATCTCAATCTGTAAGTTGAAGGCAGAAAGACAATGCACATGAGTCTTTGAAAGCTCATTGTCAGTGAAACATTGCTTATCAAGTCCAGGAAAACAAGTATGCAGTTTTTAAATGGTTTTATTACATTAGTGTGTGTGTGTGATTGTGAGTGTTTGAGTTTGTGTTTGTGTGTTTGAGTGTGTGTGAGTATATATGAGTGTGTAAGTGAATGTGTATGAGTGTGTGCATGTGAGTGTGTTTGTGTGTGTATGAGTGTGTATTAGTGTGTGTGTGAGAGAGACTGAGTATGTATGTGAGTGTGTGTGACTACCAGTTTGAGTGTGTGTGTATATGTGTTAATGTGAGTGTGTGAGTTTGAGTGTGTTTATGTGTGTATGAGTGTGTATTAGTGTGTGTGAGAGAGACTGAGTATGTATGTGAGTGTGTGCGACTACCAGTTTGAGTGTGCGTGTGTGAATGTGTGAGTCTGAGTGTGTGAGTGTGTATATGTGTTAATGTGAGTGTGTGAGTTTGAGTGTGTGAATGTGTGTGAGTGTGTGAATATGTGTGAGTGAGTGTGAGTGAGTGAGTGTGTGTGTATGAACACATATATGGCAGGCAATTTGAATGAATCTCTCCTTCCACCATGTGGATCTCAGAGATCAAACTCAGATCATCATATTTGGCATCAAGAGCTTTTACCCACTAAGCCATGTTTACCCCCAACTCAAGTGTGTTTTAAAACAAATGCATCAAACCCAGGCTTTCTTAGTGATCTACAGTGGGAACTAAAGTTCACCATCTCCTCTCTCTGGCCTTCATCAAGAAAAATGGGCATTACATAACAGCTCCTCCGCCTATAAAGCCACCAAAGCCATCACACAGCCCTGCTTCATGGCCTGTTCTAACTTCAGTCACATCCCCACAGTCCCCACCTCCAACTACCTACCATCCACAGATGAATTTAAGGATGAAGACTCCCAGTCTGTGAGCTTGGGGAGGTGAGTAGTAACCATTTAGCGAGGGCATGAGGAGGAATCACGGACCTGAAGGAAACCCACATGGCTCTCCACTTCAACCCATTCTGTCCGTGGGACCCATTACAACTCATTGTGTGCAGTTTTGCTGTTCATGGTCCAGTTACCCACAACCAACCATGGTCCCAAATATCTAATGGGAAATTCAGAAATAGAAAATAATGTTTTAAACTGCAAGGCCATGCAATTCATATGGCAAAATCTCCCAACCTCCCACTCGGAAATGGAGCCATTTCTTTGTTTGGTGTGATGATTTGTATGTGCTTGGTCCAGGGAGTGGCACTATTAGAAGGTGTGGCTCTGTTGGAGTAAGTGTGGCCTTGCTGGAGTAGGTGTGTCACTGTGGGTGTGGGCTTTAAAACTCTCATCCTAGCTGCCTGGAAGTCTGTCTTCCACTAGCAGCCTTCAGATGAAGATGTAGAACTCTCAGCTCCTCCTGCACCATGCCTGCCTGAATGCTGCCATGCTCCTGATACTGGACTGAGCCTCTGAACCTGTAAGCCAGACCCAATTAAATGTCCTTATAAGAGTTGCCTTGGTCATGGTATCTACTCACAGTAGTAAAACCCTTAATAAGACATCTGGCATTATCCAGTCTGGCCACGCAGTTGGCATCTTGCTGCTGCTACAGCAGCAGCTCCGTGTTGACGAGTTGGTTGATTCCAGGTGATAGCAGAGCCTACCACCGACTCATGCAGCAGGAAGTGTGTATGGCCTACTATGTGGCTGAAGATGTCATCCTGTTATGCTAACAGCTGTTTGAGTTACAGAAACTTCAGGAGATCTGGACAGTGCCCACCCAAGACAGCTGACACCTGTGGTCTGCTATTGAAAATAACTCCTTGATGTCCTCTGTACCCCCTTTTCCTACTTGCCTGAGGGGGTCTCCATTAGGGGTGCCCCAGAAAAATGATGGCCTTCGGGCCTCAGCTCTCCACCTTCTCTGCAGCTGATCTTCCCTGATCAGGACCTTGCCTAGTGACTTAACTGACCCAGTGTTTGTTTGTTTGTTTTGGCAGGGGAATTTGGTAGGCTGGAGTCCAGAAACAACCCTGGTTATTAGAACCACTGTGATAGTTAGGGTTGGTTGTCAACTTGATGCAATGTAAACTAACCTGGGAGAAGGGCTTCTGGACATGCTCACGGGTGTTATCTTGATTAAGTTGATTAGTTCAAAGACTCAACTGTGAGCAGTGGCATCCTCTGGGCATCTAGTCCTGGCTGTGGGTGTGACTTGAGCTGCTGCCTCAGGTTCCTGCTGCCTCAACTTTGTCATCATGATAAACTGTACCTCCAACTGTGAGCCAGAATAAATCCTTTCTCCCTTAAGCTTCTTTAGTCAGGTCATTTGATCACAGCACCAAGAAAAGAAAGCTTTCCACTGAGAACCCTCACCAGGGTTCTGATGGTTGCACTAAGAGAGTAGAAAGGAGAAAACCTCCCCTCCAATCTCACTACTCAGAGAGGCCAGTCACCCTTCAAACCTCTCTGTAGGGTCACACTAAGGTTTACAGATGCGTGTGAGCTGACTGACACAGGCCACATTATGTGTTGCATGGTCTCTTTTAGTCATATAGAACAGGCATGTTAGTGGTTTTCCAGTGGTTGTGTCTACAGTGGGCCTCTAAAAAATAAGATACAAACACTTATGAAGATGAATGCCATTCCTGGCTCAGAGATCTTTTTAGCAGGCAAACTGTTGAATCTCCTGAGCAACCGTGTGAAGTTATGATGATTCTCATCATAGCTGGGGAAACTGAGGTGTGAAGTGATTAAAATAAGTTACTCAAAGGCTCCCAACTTTGTAGCAGAAATAGGTTTGGGGCCCAGTGATCTGGCTCCAGAGCCTGAGGTTTTAACCCCCAAATAATTGTTCTGCCTTTGTGAAGGTATAAACTGGACTCTGCCACCCTTCACTGGGAGTGACAGACAGCATTCTGGCAGCTGAATAGAAAAGCCTCTTCAGTGCTAAGGCCTGCACTTGGCCCAGGGTCATACATAAGCCATCTAGTACAAAGCACTTTGCATGTAGCCATTTTATTCTTCATGCTGTGCTAGCTAGCGCTCCCCCCAGAAGTACTCACAGACAGCAAATTCGATGCAATAACATAAGGTATATTGATGATAAGATGATAACCAGTATATTGGGGCTCCCTTACACACAGGTAAGAGGAACCCCGAGCTGAAGCTAAAAGCAGCTTATATAGCATTTTTACAGAGTTCACAAGGACAGTTAATAACCGTAAAGGATTCAAACAGCCGTTCCCAGGTCCGGTTTCTAGGTAACTCAAATTTGCACCTCATCTTTACAACAAAGAGGGTCAGCTCAAGTGGCTTCTGTTTACCCAGGTGTACTGTGTTAAGGGCTCATCTCCCTGATAAACTCTTATCTTGGGCCCTTCTTCCTGGAATGTTTGTTTGAGTCTTTGGAATGTGCTCTTCCTGGGATGTGCCTCGGGGGCAGCTAATATTTGAGTGTAAACCGAAACTCAAACTTAAGGATCTTTTAATTTTAAATTCAAGCTGAGACCTGAAATTACATTCTTACAATACAACCTAGAGTCATCTGAGAAGAGGAACCTCAATTGAGAAAATGCCTCTAAAACTAAGGCAAAGGCAAGCCTGTAGTGTACTTTCTCAAGTAGTGATTGATATGGGAAATCCCAGACAATTGTGAGTGGTGCCACCCCAGGCTGGTTGTTCTCAGTTCTATAACAAAGCAGGCTGAGCAAACCATGAGAAGTAAGCCAGCAATCCATGGGCCACATCAGCTCCTGCCTCCAGGTTCCTCCCATGTTTCAGTTCCTGCCTTAGCTTCTCTCAATGGACTGTAACTCAGGATATCTGGGACAAATAAACACTTTCCTCCACAAGTTGCTTTGGTCACGGTGTTTCAACACAGCAATAGCAACCCTACGACACATACCACCATAGGAAACCAAACCAATGACCTCTAGCAGATTGAGTTCTAATTGGAAACTGGGAACTGAAAAGACTTCTGTCTTAGTCAGGGTTTTACTGCTCCGAACAGACACCATGACCAAGGCAACTCTTATAAGGACAACATTTAAGTGTGGCTGGCTTACAGGTTCAGAGGTTCAGTTCAGTATCATCAAGGTGGCAGCATTCAGGCAGACATGGTGCAGGAGCTGAGAGTTCTACATCTTCATCTGAAGGCTGCTCGCAGAATACTGGCTTCCAGGCAGCTAGGATGAGGGCCTTAAGCCAACACCCACAGTGACACACCTACTCCAACAAGACCACACCTCCTAATAGTGCCACTCTCTGGGCCAAACATATATAAACCAGCTTCCAAACATGAAGTGCAAGGGGAAGCCCCATACCATAAAGCTTTGTTTCATGCATACCTATTTTTAAGGTATATAAGATTATATCCAGGGCTATTTGTACAAGGTACATATGAAACAAATTTCATGTTCGGACATGGGTCCACTCCCCAGTATGTATGCTCCACTAAGTATGTGAAAATATGAAATTTGAAATACTTCTGGTCCCAAGCATTTTGGATGGGGAATGCTCAGCCTGTCCTCCTGTTTTATAGGTGGAGCAACTAAAGCTGAACCCACTGTCTTCTCTGTGCTCACTGTGAGCTGGGCCCTGCAGTAGACCCTGTAGCTCCATCTTCTAGTCTCAGGGCTATGCCCAGCTCTTCTCTTGCCCCCAATATCCAGCACTGGAGGGTGTGCCATGATGATTTCTGTCTGCCAGTGTCTTAGCTCCCTGCCTGGCCTTGGAGAGATGGTTGCTGTGACCTGTGATGAGCCACACCTGTCTACTGATGCCAACTGACATGTTTCCCCAGACCCCATAGCCTGTCAAAGGACCATATCTGAGACCCAAGCTGGATAAGGGGCGGAGAGAAACAGGAGTCCTTCCAGATTCATTTCATCACTAGAGCTGAGGCACTGGGGATCTTGCGTGCTGGGCAGCAGAGATGTGGGGTTGAGAGTCTAGTTTTCCAGGGGCCCGTGGCAGCCAGAGCAACAGTAGCATCCAATCAGGCCATGCCCTGGGGATGACCTTGCTGGGTTCTTGGTCATCAGTATCCTCTAGTCCACACTGCAAGCAGCCAACCCAGTGCCCTTTGGATAGCCTCTTTTCTGTTAAGAAAGTCAAGAATTAGCCAGACGTGGTGCTACATACCTTTAGTCCAAGTACTCAGAAGGCAGAGGCAGGTAGATATCTGTGAGTTCGAGGCCAGCCTGGTCTACAAAAAGAGTTCCAGGACAGCCAGGGCTACACAGAGAAACCCTGTGTAGAAAAGAAAAAAAAAAGTCAAGAGTTAGCCATGTTGTTTACAACTTAGATTCCCTAGTGGAGACCATAGGCAGATGTGGCAAGGGAAGATACTGGGGAGGGCAGAAGGGAGGGAAGAGGGGAGGGTGAGAGATCTGGAGAGACAGCAGTTATACTTATCCTTACTCTACATGAATCAAAGGACCAAGCAATGCATCCACAGTAGCTCCACCCTCGCCGTGTTATACAGCAAGAATTGTCAGGAGACAGTCTGAGAGAAGCCGCCAGTACACTGGGAGAGGGGGACAGGCCTGAACTGAAGCCATTGTGGGGGAAACCCTGGTTCTGCTACCCCCCACACACACACACCTAGCTACCTTAACCACAGAAACAGACTGAAGGCTGTTACCCCCAGTGTTCTTGGAGATCCCTTGTTCTAGGCACTCGAGGAAACCAGCCTTAATGCCTCAGCCCCACAACTCCATGCTAGCCATGTGCCAGCCAGCTGGGGTGGGGAGTAACTGTGATACTACAGGAAGTATGGCCACCACAGCCCAAAGAATGGCCCAGAGAGGCCCCCCAGGATTGGCATGTTGGGGGCACAGAAGAGGTAAGGGAACCGTTGTTCATTCCTTCCTAGCCCTGCCTTCATTGCCCTGTCTCATGGGAACCCCTGCCCTTTCAAAGTGTGGTCAATAAAGTCTTGAACCGTGATGGTAGCTCAGGGTTCTTTTCTTGCTCTCTGCAGTTGTTTTTCCTTCCTTGCCCTGCCCCACTTATTCGGGCAGACCTATGACCCATTTAGACATAGAGCCCGCTCAAAGTCATCTGGAGGTTTCGTTTGAAAACCACTGAGCAAAGAAGATGAGTGGGTCCTTCCAGGGGGAGGATAATCACAGAGTTGGGGTTTGGTGATGATGTCATGGTATAAAGTCCTCAGAATGCCTAAAGAATGAATTCTGCTGGTTTGGGATACTTTTGTGAGTGGAGTCATACTTTGTATATCCTTCTGTATCTTGTTTCATTTCATTTTCATTCAGCATGTGTGAGATCATCCAAAGGGCTGTGAACCGTTACAGTTATTCATCTGCATCCCGTGGAGATGCTACAGAGTATCCAGAGCATCCTTACAGCCTGTGTGGGTGGTTTCAGACCACTGCACTGCCATGATGAGATCACATGCTCTTGGGCATCCTTTTCTTCTACCTCACAGGAAATAAATGGAACAACACCAGTTTCCTCTTGGTCAGCGTTTCCTTGGTATCTCTTTATTGAAATTAAAAAAAAAAAATTCAACCACTTTGTATTCTTGTGTTTCCAAGTAGGGCTAGATTTTGTACTTACTTCTAAGTTGACAGTTTTTAAACCTTTAAATAGAATTATTTTATCAATTTGCTTTTAGTATAATTTAATATAATAATTTATAGGATTATTTCCCTCTAACTAGACAGTTTTCTTTCTCTAATATCTTGACTTTCGTTGTTCTTACTTCTGTTTTCAGACAGTCTTACTATGTATCACTGCCTTGCCTAAAAGGCACTATCTAAGACCAAGCTGGCTTCAAATTTACAGCAGTCCTCCTGTCTCTGCTTTCCAAGTACTACCTTGCAACACTGATTTTTTTTTTAAAGTCCTTAATAAAAAGAAAAAAATGGCCTCACAGATGCTCAGGCTGGCCTTGAACTTCTAGGTTCACATCATCTCCTGCCTCACCCTCCTGGAAAGCTGGGATGTAGATTCACTCCACCATTTCCAGACATCAGGGACCTTTTTGACGGGGACCAGAGCAGCCTTCTTATTACAGTGTGCTTGATGCGTTCCTCCATTTACTTCCCAAACAGTAGAAAGACTGTAGACAACTGTAATGCCAAGTGTCCCTCTTTTGCCTTTGACAATTGCTCTATATTTTAGCCACACCTGTGTTCTAGGGTTCTATAATATATTATTTCTATTGTTGCTTTATATTTATCACTTTCTTATCTACTCTTTCATTTGCTTCTCTTTCATTTTGCTAGTGTCGAGGCTGTAGCGCAACCAAATTGCAACTCAAGCACTATACGTGATAGGTTTTAATACATAGTCTATTTTATTTCACATTTATGACAGCAAGGAGAAACTGCATCCAGTAGCTCTTGCCCTCCTGAACCCCGCCAGCTCCCATCAAACTACTAATACCACACTCCCTGTTTTCTGTAGCTTTTTGCCCTCTAAATGAATGGATTTGTGTCAACCCAGACAGTTGTGATTGGCTGTTCTCATGTCACATAAGGATCTCGAGGTTCATCCATGTTGTAGAATTCATCTCTTCTTTCTTCTTTAAAAAGGGTAAACTTCCCCGATACAGAATTGTTGGCTTCACAACAAATGAAGCAGTAAGAACACAAGTGCCCGCTGTCACCAGGGAACAGTCCACACCCCTGTGATGAGTACAATGGGCTACATTAAGGAAGCATTATCAATTACAGTAGGTGATTGACACTACGCCTTATCCTGGGTGAGCGCATCTCTAGGTAGACCAGCTGTGCAGCGGTGTGCACGCGGTGGTATCAGATGGACTCATTTCAAGTTCTCTCTTACTAACCCATGCTCTATTTACTGTCCCTACCCCTGCCCCCATCATACCTGGATGTCACTCATATTTTCACCATTTGTGTAGCTATGACAAGGATTAAAAAGAACAAGCACACTAACAAACAAAAAGAAGAAGAAGAAAGAGCGTGAGAAATGAATATACATGCACAAGGGCACACACAAAGAAAAAACAAAACTCACCCTAATTTAAAAAAAAAAAGAAACATAATACACAAGCAAATGTCTAGTAAGTTTAAAAAAAAAAAAAGCACAAGCAAAACAATATGAGACCAAAACTTCTCCAAAAAACCCTCCAAGTTGGTTTTGTGTTGGCCATCTACCACTGGGCACGGGATCTGCACTTGAGTGTGGTTTGTCTACCCAGTGGAATCCCACTGGAGAAACGAATTTTCCTTTGTGAGGGGTTGTTAACTAGAGATGGCTTCCTGGTTGGTGAATGGGAGCTTACATCTTCTTCCCCGTCTCTGTCTGGCTCCCTGTCTTGCTTGGATCTGTGCAGCCCTGTGCATCTCAGCCCCTTTCTTGCAGTCTTAGCTGAACATCTTATATGATGTTGTAGTTTCCCTTTCTTTGTGTCCCTCTCTGAGTGACCAACTTGGAGTTTTCAATGAGCATTTATGACTAATTCAAGTCCACATTCAATTGCAACATACGTCTCTAGATAGTGAGTTTCTTAGTAACAAAATATTCCTGGTCCTCTCTGCCCCTTGTCATGAATGGTCTTCTCTTGTTGATAAGTGTGCGTGTGTGTGTGTGTGTGTGTGTGTGTGAGAGAGAGAGAGAGAGAGAGAGAGACTGAGGGGGTACACATGTGCATGTGTGTGTCTGAAGGTGCATGGATGTGTGTGTCTGAAGGTGTATGCATGTACATGAGTGTGACTAAAGGTACATGCACATGCATATGTGTGACTGAGGATGCATGCATGTGCATGAGTGTGACTGAGGGTGCATGCAGGCTCATGTGTGTGTAACTGAGGGTGCATACATGTGCATGAGTGTGACTGAGGGTATATGCATGTGCATGAGTGTGACTGAGGGTGCATACATGTGCATGTGTGTGACTGAGGGGGCATGCATGTACGTGTGTGACTGAGGGTATATGCATGTGCATGTGTGTGACCGAGGGGCATGAATGTGCATGAGTATGACTGAGGGTGCATGCAGGCTCATGTGTGTGTAACTGAGGGTGCATACATGTGCATGAGTATGACTGAGGGTATATGCATGTGCATGTGTGTGACTGAGGGGCATGCATGTGCATGAGTGTGACTGAGGGTGCATGCATGTGCATGTGTGTGACTGAGGGGCATGCATGTGCATGAGTGTGACTGAGGGTGTAGCTCCTATTATTGCCTATTATTATCATAGTTTTACGATAGAGCAAGTACAAGTGGGGAAAACACCGTTGTCAATTTTACTTTTACTTATTCATTGTCCTCTACTCATTTCTTGCTCAGGCCTGAGTCTGAGCTCTGTGGACACTCTTTAGCATTTGCGGTAAGATGAGGCTGATGGCGGCTGCAAATGTCTTCAGTCTTTTTTCTTGCACTTGTAGAGTGTGATTTCTTAGGGAATAGGGTTCTTCACTGGTGGAGACTTATTCTCTTAACACTATGTATTTCCCTCCACCCTCTTCCTGCCTGCCTGGCTTCTGGGAGGTCCCATGTCATGCTTACCGTTCTGTCTTCATAAGTAAGCCCCGCCCCCAACCCTGCCCTGTCCTGGTGTCAGTCTTAGCCCCTCTGTTTTCCTTACCGTTTGCCATAGCTTTCAGTGCGGCCATTTGGGACCCCTGCTTAAAGAGAGACCCTGAAGAAGGAGTGTTGATTGGCCCCCACTTTTGAAGAGCCCTAAGCTAAAGCTTTTATTTATTTATTTATTTATTTATTTATTTATTTATTTATTGCCTGAGACTCCAAACCATAGCTGTGTCTCTGGATAAGTAATCCCTTGCGCACAAGGAGGCAAAGCTGACTGTGTTCCTCCCTGGGTTCTTGAGCTTCAGTAGACAGTTAGTTCTTTATCTCTTGTTAGTTCTGTGATGCCCTACAGTGTTTTTCTGTCATCCGATACAGCTCTTTGGTCCTGGCACAACGTCCCTGTGCAGTGTCTCATGCTGGGTTCACAGACAGTCAGTTGAGTACACAGGGCTGTTAGCACTCGGAGTGAAGAGAGGCTCGCCCCATATGACACAGGGATATGGTAGAGCTCGCACTGTACATGAGGGAGCCAAGGCTGCTCTGTAATGCCTCCTCTGCCTTACGGGAACTAACAATGTCTGTAGACAAGGTGCAGAGCCTTCTACACTCCATGTCTGGATGCACCAGAGGAATTACAGTCTGAACCCATTTCTGGAAATAACTACGATGCAGGCATTACTCACAAGTGACAGCAGCTTTTTGTAAAAAAACAGCTCTAAGGGCCCTGAGGCCAGGCAAGGGGTACACCTGTGATCTCAGCACTTGGGAGGCTGAGACAGGACGATCACAAGTTCAGGGCCATCCTAGGCTACATAGAGAAGGCCTCTTTCATAAGCCAAGAATGACTCGTGAACCTCCGGAGGTTTGTAGCTTTGGTTCAGGGAACTGGAACTTGGTTCAGAATCACCCCCTTTTTCTTTGACTTTATTCTCTTTGTACCTCTTTTAGAAGGGCCTGTGTTCCAAGATCAGCTCTCTCCGGGAGAGGAACTGGATAAGAATTTCGTGATGCAGTAGAATCAGAGCCTGAGGGTACTGGGAGCCCGGTTGACATGGCAACGATAACAAAACAAACAATTCCTAATTATGGAGTAATTGCCATGTAACATAACAGCCTTCACCCCCTCACCCCCCCACACACACAGATACACATATACACATACAATGTATATAGACATACACATATACATATAACACATGATTACAGACACACATATACATATATACATACACATACAGACACACATACACAGATACTCACATATGTATACAGCAGACACATACACACATGTATACATACATGTACCTACAGATACCTACGTGCACACACACATATATGTGTGTGTGTACACATATATATATACACACACACAAACACATACACAAACACTAGCATACACATATATACATATGTATACAGACACATACATACATACAGATCCCTACACACACACACACACACACACATATACACATACACGACAGATACACAGAGACACACACCTATATACATAAACATACAGTCACACATACACAGAGACACATATACATACACACATATATACCTCGGTATATATGCACACTTAAATCTGGTCTTCAGAGTGGTGTAGGAAGCCCTTCTGGCCCCTTAGCAGCTATAAGACACTGGGTCCAATGTCCTCCAGCTTGGAATGATGAGATTAATACGTGTCCTGTCTCCTTCACTCCTGCTGTGAGGGGCTTGGAAGTGGCAGCTAGCAGATACTAGCCTTGTGGTCACAGGACTCTGAGCTGAGAGTTGATTCCACATGCCCACATCCCACAGTGGAAAACTGAACACTTCTGAGCACTGGGTATGCAAAGCTGTGCTAGAGGCATGGCATGGTCATATGTGGAACATATGTGACCCCTTTCTCAGCCTGAACAGCCCAGTGTCTAATTTAAAAGGTGGCGGCTCAGCCCCCAGAGGGGACAGGCTACTTGGTAGTCTCTCTGCAGTTCCCAGGCATGCCGTGAGGGCTGCAGGGCAGAGGGGCTATACTGGAGAACCCTGTGTATAGTGAAAACAGCCTGAGCCTTCCTTCTCCCACAGTCTCAGGAGACACAGAGATTCACCTGCCCTTCCCTTTCAAGTGCTGAAACAGCAGTCTTGTCACAGGAAGTAGGTCACATCTTCAGTCCCCCAGAGGAAACTGCTCCCCTCTGCTGTGAGATGTGTCCCCACTGCCACCTCCACTGCCTCCCACCTGGCCCTAGAGTCTGTTCCTGGAGCAGCTTTCTTCTTCCTGCCACCAAGTGACCCCCTAGAGAACTCATTAGCAGCCTCTGAGCTCGCCCTAATTGCAGGAGGGTGGGACTGTGGGAGGGAGCCCTTGCTGGTCCTCTCACCCAGCTCACCTTCAGCTCTTCCCTGGAGAGAGGAAAGTCCAGGCAGCCAGGCTTGCCAGGCAGGGCTCTGTTCTGTCCTGCCTATGGCCTTTGCTTGGGGGGTGCTGCAAAGACCCAGGATGTATTTGGGTGAGGATAAACTCCAGGGACATGAACTGGTTTCCATGATGTCTTCAGTGGCCTCAGAGGTGTTTAAGGAATACCTGAGCCAGAGCAAAGGCTGGGTCACCAAACAGTAGACTCTGGATAAGGATGCCAAGCCCTCTTTTATTGTTATTACTTTAAGTTGTATAAGCATGTATTATCCGTTGAGCAGCTCCAGCCCCTGGCAGCCTTCATTCCTAGCCTCTCTTTTTGCTCCGCCTCCTTCCCCATCAGTCCCTCTGCCCTCTAGAGAGCTTCAATTCTACTTTCTGTGTTTTTACATATTTATATAAAATCTAGGAATGATAAAAAGAAAATGTAACGTTTGTCTTTCTAAAGCAGGCTATTTCCCCCCACACAACATAACTTCACTCTTTATGGCTAACAATATAATCTATTGTATGTATCTGCCTTTTCCTTATCGAGTCCTCTGCAGTCAGTGACTTGGGTGGCTCCATTGTGAATAGTATCTCAGTAAACATGACGTGCAAGTGTCTCAGCGATGTGTGAACTTGGAATCCTTCCCATAAACTCCCAGGAGTGAGCGGTACAGCTGGGCCATAAGGCAGATGTAATTCGAGCAACCCCCATACTGCTTTGCATAGTGACTGGACTAGTCCACACTCACACCGGCACTGTATAGAGCTCCTCTTCGTTGGTAGCATTACCAACATCTGCTGCTGCTTGTTTCTCGGGCGCTGACATTTTGACTGGGGCACAATGGAATCGCAGTGTGGGGTGCTTTATTCTCAGGGTTTTGTCGTTGGTATTTGCTCTATTCTGTTTTTGAAACAGGGTTTTATATAGCCCAGGCTAGCCTCAAACTTGCTATGAAGCTGACAATGACCTTCATCTTCTGATCTCCTGCTTCTACCTCAACAGTGCTGGGGCCCACAGCTGTGTGCCACCATGCAAAGATGGTCTCCCATCCTGTGGGCTGCTTCTTCATTCAGTTAACTGTTTCCTTTGCTGTCCAAAAGCTTTTTAATTTTATGAAGTCCCATTTGTCGAGTGTCGGCCTTATTTCTTGAATGAGTTAAGTCCTATTCAGCCAGCAAGTCCCTCTACCTATGCCTACTCTAGCTTCTACCTCAAGATCTTTGATGCATTTGAAGTTCGGTGTGTGTGTATGTGTGTGTGTGTGTGTGTGTGTGAGAGAGAGAGAGAGAGAGAGAGAGAGAGAGAGAGAGAGAGAGAGAGAGAATGTGTGTGAGTGTGTGAGAGTGTGTGTATGTGAGGAGAGAGAGAATGTGTGTATATGTGACTAAGTATTGTATGTTTGTATGTGTGTGTGTGAGAGAGAGAGAGAGAGAGAGAGAGAGAGAGAGAGAGAGAATGTGTGTGTGTGAGAGTGTGTGTATGTGAGGACAGAGAGAATGTGTGTATATGTGACTAAGTATTGTATGTTTGTGTGTGTGTGTGTGTGTGAGAGAGAGAGAGAGAATGTGTGTGAGTGTGTGAGAGTGTGTGTGTGAGAGAGTGTGTGTGAATGTGTGAGTGTGTGTGAATGTGTGAGTGTGTGTATGTGAAGAGAGAGAGAATGTGTGTGTATGTGACTGAGTACTGTATGTTTGTGCTTGTGTGTGTGTGTGGAGAGAGAATGTGTGTATATGTGACTGTGTTTGAGTATTGTATGTGTGTGTGTGTGTGTGTGTGTGTGTGTGTGTATGCTATGCATGCTATGAAGGCCAGAAAGGATTTCAGATCCTCTTGGCTGGTGTTACAGATGTTGCAAGCCGTAGATGTTGGGAGCTAAACTCAGGTCTCTGCAAGAACAGGAAATGCTCTTATCTACCGAGCCACCTCCCATCCCTGACGCTGACTCTTGTGCAGAGGGCCTGCAGGGACCTAGTTTCCTTCTTCTGTGTGTAAGATACTCTTACCCTCTCCCCAACCTCCCCATCTACATTTGTTAGGGAGGCAGCTTTTTCTCCAATGTGTATTTTTGGTGTCTTTGTTGAAAATCAGGTGTCTGTAGCCACATTGGTTTATATCTGGGTCTTCTATTCTATTTCACTGATCTATGGGTCTATTTCTGTGCCAGAACTATTCTTGTTTTGTTACTATGACTGTGTAATAGAACTTAAAATCTGGGATGGTGATATCTCCAGCATTGTTCTGTTGTTATTTTCTTTGTTCTGGATTGCTTTGGTTGTTATGAGTCTTTTGTGCTTCCAATGTAGTTTAAATTGCTGTGTGTGTGTGTGTGTGTGTGTGTGTGTTTTATTTTTTTTGTCTATTTCCATGAAGAATAACATTAGAATTTTGGTGGAGAGTTCATTGATCCTAAGATTTACTTTGATCTTTTCACATTATTAAGGATGCCAAGTTCTTCAGGGAAGTGTATGGTGTAACAGGAAATAAATTTAGAGTCAGACAAGTACAGTGTATAAAACATTCCTGAAAGGGGCCGTCTTAGTTAGGGTTTACTGCTGTGAACAGACACCATGACCAAGGCAACTCTTAAAGGACAACATTTAATTGGGGCTGGCTTACAGGTTCAGAGGTTCAGTCCATTGTCATCTAGGCAGGAGCATGGCAGCATTCAAGTAGACATAGTGCAGGAGGAGCTGAGAGTTGTACATCTTCATCTGAAGGCTGGCTCCCATGTTGTTGGAGGAGGGTCTCATTGCCCACCCCAAGAATGACGCACTTTCTCCAACAAGGCCATCTCTACCCCAACAAGGCCACACCTCCCAATAGTGCCTCTCACTATATTCAAAACACCACAGGGGCCAAATATCTTACCTGTGGTTCTGGGTCTATGTTCTATGGGGCTGGGGAGAGGCAGCCTGTGCCCATAGCTAGTGATGGTGTCTCCCCCACCCCTATGTCTGGAGATTGTAGCATCTATTGCCCCTCCCCAAGACACCTGAGCAACAGCAGTGAAATTCCCAAAGAGCCCTCCAGCTCTAGATATGAGGTGTTCCTCAAAGACTCTTGTGCAGATGGCTTTATCCCTAGCCAGTGGCACTCTTCAGGGAATTCTGGAGTCTTCGGGAGGTAGGTCTCTGGGGCAGCTTCTTATCCTACCCTTACTCTTCCACAAGGTGAGCAGACTTGGTCACTTTCTCCTGTGACCAAGCTGTTCCTATCACAAGCCAGAGTCTGTAGAAATGGGACTGTGGACTGAAACCCCAAAAACCATGAGCCAGAAGTAAGTTCTCCCATGTGCTGTCTTCTCGGGCTTTGTCACAGTGGAGAGATGGACCAACAGACTGTCGTCAACAGCTAGTACCCTGGTCCACTCCCAAGACCAAGCAACCTGTTCTGTACCGATGGGACCACTCTCCATACTGCCTTTTCAGGGGAGACCCATCCTAGGAAGTCTCCCCACTGCCTCAGGAGGCATCAACCTTAACACTCATTACCTGTCCCTGCTGCCCAGGGCCTCATCTAGCCATTGGGTGATTCCAGCTCACTCTTGACTCCATCTGTGGTGGAGACAGAGTCAAGCCATGGGAATAACATTCCATACGGAAAAGTCAGCCAGGCCAAGGCCTTCCCTGCATGGCCCACTCCTGTCTGTCTTGCGGATGCTGTAAGCACTTATTCTCTTGTGCCTCTTCCACACTAATCTTTTGACCTTTTCTTTCAGATGATGACATAGAGTACCTATTATATTATGATACATATTATATATGTTTTAGAGGGTCAGAGATATCAAGGAGCCTGTCTGAGATCACACAGCTAGAAATTCCCCCATCATGCATAGTGGTTTGGAACAAATTCCATGCCATGTGAATTAAGGAAGATGCATAGAGAAAAGGGGGTGTACATATGGGCTAATGGACAGTACAAACAAGAAGACAGGGAGCCTCTATGGTCTCCAGGGGAGAGGGCCAGGGCATGAGGGATAAGGTGCAAATAGCAGGAAGGTCAGGCAGCAGCACAATGGGGAAGGGTCTGGGCAGCCTGGAGTAAGTTTTTTTTTTTTTTTTTTTAAACAAAAAATTTTACTAAATTTTGTTTATTTTTTGCAGCTATGGGTAAGACGGCATGCATGCCACAGCCAGCATGTGGAAGTCAGGGGAAAGCCTGGGTGAGTTGTTTCTCTCCTTCAATCATATGAATCTCGGGAATCAAAGCCAGGTGTCGGGTTCAGCATTATCCACCTCTGCCTGCTGAACCACCGTGCTTACAGCCCACACTTCTGTACTGCCGCTGGGACTCAAGTGCAGCTCAGTCGCAGAGCACTAGACTAGCCTCTGAAAGGCTCTGGGTTCTATCCCCATCACCACAAGCAAACAAAATGATGATGATGATGATGATGATGATGATGATGATGATGATGATGATAGACTGGCAGTTAGGAACTTTATAGAAGACCAAATGGAGTGACATGTAACAAAGTAACCAGACTGTGTCCCCAAATGCCAACATTAGGACAAGTAAGGACATGCTGGTGGACAGTCCAAGCTGAAGGAGAATACTGGGATATGCCACATGATACAAGGCATAACCAGATCTGCCTTTTGGAACCATGGGTGGAATTTGAGTGGGATCTTCTGCTGAGGTGCTTCTCAGCAGGTCCGAAACGGGCCTGTGCTAGCAAAGGCCACTGGGGTCTCAGGCATGAAGGAGGCCCACGGCTGGACCTTACTCAGGCACCCTATAGAAAGCATACATCAACACTTATGGGTGTCCAAGACACCCATGACCCTGGCTCTACATCCTTCAACACATGGAGAGGGTTTGCACTTGCCCTAGATGGCTCATCCTTTATCCAGCTCTTATCTCCTCAGTGCAAATGCGGAGGAGACCGTGACCTGGGGTCCCTTAGGAACAGCAGCAAGAAGCAGCCTGTTCAGGTTTGGCACGGACACGGTTATTTTTTTTCTGGATGCCTGTGATGCACAGATGGCTGAATCCATGAATTAGGAACTGAAGGACAACAGGCTGGCATGCAGCAATGAAGAACGGAGCAACCGCCACTGTAGAAGGAAGGTGGGCGAGCCTGTGTCGCTCCCATGGTGGCCGTGTTCCTGTGGGTGTTTCTGTGGCTGGGAAATAAAGGGGAGGCTGCACCAGGTGGGGTTCAGGGGAGGGCATACGGGGTTTGTAGCAGAGACAGGCATTGAGTGATGCCTCAGGGAAGGATCGGAGGGTAGAGAGCCTAGACACAGGCCCTCCGGATACACGAGCACTGTGGCTGTAGAGTGAACCATTGCAAGTATTTTTAAATTATCGTAGCAATAAAAAAAATAATTACAGTCTTTAAAAAAACAATAGGGCATGATAATGTTTATGCTGTAGAAGAAATTAGGGTGAGTGAGTTCCTGTGAGAGTTCCCTGGGACACTCTATCTTTTCTTCTCATCCTATCCCTGTGACGCAGGCATCATTGTCCACATGTAAAGCATGATGTAAGTAAGGCCAAGAGAGATGAAGGGACTGGCCCACGGCTCCACAGCCAGCAAGCATTGTAGCCCTCTTGGAACCTACTTCATCCTGGTTGGAGATGCTGTCTGGAGTTCCTGTTTTCTGTCACATCTTGCCCTGTTTCCCACAGGACTGAAGTCTCTCCCCTCTGAGGGGAAGCCACACAGCTGTTCTCTCCTGACAGCTGTGAGGCTGGCCTCCAAGGAGTGAGTTCTTGGTTGCCAACCCTGCCCCTTCCAGGAAAGAGCCTGGGAGTTACAGGATCCACCCACCCATGCTCCTCCTCTGACATGGGAAAAGAGACCTGGCTTTTCCAAGAGAAAGCCCTGGCTCCCTGCATTCTCCCTTCCTCTCCAAAAAAAAAAAAAAAAAAAAAAAAAAAAAAAAGGGGGGGTGGGGATCAGCACCCTCAGGCTTTGCCCACTCCCTGGAAAGGTGCCAACTGGGATGCCAGCATCCTTATGGTTGCTAAAGAGATCTGCTGCTGTGGCCATTCGTCAGCCAGGCCCTATGGATTCCAGGCTTTACCCCTACAGAGTCAGCATACCCCAAAACACAGGAAAGCTGATTCTCCATTGTCTTCAAGATGGGAAGGTAGAGGCTCTGAAGGGTGAGGGAGCTTGTCTGAGAGGAAGTAACTTAGCAGAGAGCCTGCTCAATCGGCACAATGATGGTTCTTTGAATGGACTCCATCACCCTGCTTTCTTGGAGGTTCAAACCACAGAGCTTTGCCTGCCTCTGAGGGTCATCAACTTGGATGGGGCTGACAGAGGTTTGCATGCCTGGTAGCTTCCTGGTAGGCCCTGAGTTCCAGTATCCATCCCTTTACATCTGCTTGTTCTGTTCCTGCTAGCCTTGCCCTGACACACCCAGCCTTGGCTGACCAAGGCCAAACACAGGGCCCCAAAACACCCTGCTTCTGATCTCTACTAAGGAAATGGAAAAAGAGAAAATGGAGACAGGATGGGTGGGTGGGTGGGTGGCTGGGTGCGGCTGGGCCTGGAGAACAGAGAGCTGTCTCTTGGCAGGTGAAGGGCTTGGCAATCTTAAACTTGGAGCCCTGACACTTCCTCTGTTCACATAGCCCAAAGAAAGACTGATGTGTTCTCGCCCGTGGCTATAGACACTGCAAGCATCCACTGCCTCAGCCATGTGCAGCTGCCTGCCTGGACCAATGACCCCACATCTTCTTGGTTCAGCACAATAAAGAACGTTTCCTTCTTTGTTTTCACATGCGATGTCGAGGGACTACTTTGTAATATTCCAGCAGGCAATTTCAAAGGTGGGGTGGAACAGTCCATGGAAAAACAGTAGGGAAAATAGCTGTAATTTTTGAAGCAGATGATGATGACTAACAAGACTGTGGTATGATGCTGTCTCCCTCTTTGTGTGTGGTGTGTGCTTCTCTCTCCCTCCGGCAAAATCCGATGTTCTCTCTCCTGGTTTGTAGGTCTCCTAGGTGGCTTTTGCCAGTGCTTTCTCAAGAGACAGATCTCAGCTTTTCTCCATCATCATGTGGCCTCAGGGTCATCGTAGTGATGTCCAAATAGCAGACCAGGAGAAAGGAAAATGGCCCACTATTTAGCCTTTGTGTCCACATCACATTGGTGAGAACTAGTCACACGGTAGGCACTGCCACCATATGCTATAAAGACCTTGTTGGGCCGCTGACTATCTCAGGATAGCTCCAGCCATGTCAAGGGTCATGGCTGAAGGGGTGGGCACGAGGTCTTCAAACTTATTCCACTATAATAGAAGGTTCTAGGTAATGGCCCTGGCTCTTGGAGAGAACAAAGGGAACAGGAGGGAAGCCTTGGGCCACCAGAGCTCCCCCACATCTCCCCTCGACACACTGGTGCCTGTCACTATGTTCACTCTTCATATCCAACATGCCAAAAGATTTGTTCTGCAAAATGTTGCTGTTGAGGAGACATGAGCCCAAGGCACACAGTGTACCTCTGAATTATCTCACTGTGTAAAAATTCGACCATTATCTCTAATTTTTCAACTAAGGGAGTGGTGAGCCCCATTTGCCTTCTGTCTCCGTGATAAACCTGGTGAGCAGGGCCAGGTTGGGGTGGGAAGGGTTTGGTTTGGGTTTGGGTTTGGTTTTACTGCTTCCAGGTTCATCACTGGGGGAAGCAAAGGCAGGAGCTCAAGGCTGAATTCAGAAGAAACTGAAGCAGGGGCCGCACGGGAGTGCTAATTGCTTACTTCCCCTGGTTTGCTACCTTTTTAAGACAGGCAGGGCCACCTACCTATGGATAGAACTAGTCACATTTGAGTGGACCCTCTCACATCAACCAGCAACCAAAACTATGCCCCACAGATGTGCCTGCAATACAGTCTGACAGAGGCAATTCCTCCAGATTCTCTCTTTCCAGGTATGGCTGGGTATGTGTCAAGTTGATTTAAAAGAAAAAAAAAAACTATGACAGGCAGAGAGCAAACGTGTGTGTGTGTGTGTATGTGTGTATGTGTGTGTGTGTAGGTGTGTATATGTGTATGTTTGTGTGTGTGTGTGTGTGTAGGTGTGTATATGTGTATGTTTGTGTGTGTGTGTGAGTGTGTGTGTGTGTGTGTGTGTGTGTGTGTGTGTGTGTATGGTGGTTTGAATAAGAATGGCCCTCATAAACTCATATAAGTTGAATGATTAGGCACAAGTTAGTGGAACTACTTGGGAATGATTACGAGGTGTGGCATTGTGGGAAGAAGTGTATCACTGAAAGGGGCCTTTGAGATTTCAAAAGGCCATGACAGGCCCAGTCTCTCCTGTCTCTGTCTCTCTGTCTCTCTGTCATTCTGTCTTTCTGTTTCTGTGTGTGTATATGTGTATGTCATTGCTTCTGTCTCTCTGTCTCTCTCTGTCTCTGTCTCTGTCTCTCTCTGTCTCTCTCTGTCTCTCTGTCTCTCTCTCTCTCTCTCTCTCTCTCTCTCTCTCTCTCTCTCTCACACACACACACACACTTTCTCTATCTGCCTGCTGCCTCTGGATCAGGACGTAAAGCTTACAGCACTACACCTGTTTGCTTTCATCCCCGGGATGTTCATGAACTAACTTTGGAAAGTGTAAGCAAGTTCCCAATTCAATGCTTTCTTCTATAAGAGTTGTCATAGTCATGGTGTCTTCTCACAACAATAGAACAGTAACTAAGGTGTGTACTCAGGCAGGGGATAGACCATAAGCATGTGCTTTACCTCTGAACTATATATACCCTGAGTCCTAGAATATATTCTTAAATCCTTCTTTTCTTATACAAAAGCAGAAGACGTTGTACTAGTCTTCCCTTCTTTACATGTGTGTCTCAAAGACTTTCCCAAGCTTCTTACCAGTAGATCTCTTGACTTTGGTCCTGGTTTGTCTTTATGTCATTATGTATCTAAGTAGTCCACTACTGTTGGAATTTGAGTTCATACGACCCGGAGAACTGAAGGTGCCTGGTCACACAGTCAGGAAGTAGAAGAAAGGGCTTGTGTTTTGTGACCTTTCTGGGGAGACATGAACAAATGTCTGCTCATCCCAGATAGATGCCAACAAGAGATACAGAAACAGTTCCATCCATGTCTTGTTTAATGAGTCCCTGAATTTAACTGGGGTCACTCACAGGAATATGGGCAACTTACGGTACCAACTCCTCTAAGAAGAGTCTTTGCCTACAGCAACTCTTTACGGCTGGTTTATCAGAGGTGGGGGTGAGAGCCTGGTGAGTCCTCCTGCCCACATTCTTCTGACTCACGAGCCCTTCTCCCTTCCACGAGAGACTGTCAGAGGACCGGATCTTGGGAGGGTCTTGGGTGGGTGATTCACAGATGCTCTAGTTTCAAAATGACCGTGTAACACACAGCGGACCGAGCTCTATAGCTGCTGGTGTGCAAGGGTTAGCCTTCCCCTTTCTCTGAACATCTCTGTACTCTGGCTCCTTGGGAAGGGGCTGCCCCAATGATCAGCAATCTTGGCTCAGAAAGTCTGTGTCTGAGGTGGTAATCAATGTTGTGTCATGGCACCGACAGGGTCAGGAGGGGCAGTTCAGTCGAGGTTACTTGGACCATTGCCTTGGCCCTTCTGCTGAGCCCTACCTGACCCTGGCCATGAAACATGATCTCCTTGACCCTTAGATGACTGCCTATTTCTCCAGAGAAACGGAGAAATAGAAGGGTTTGACTCAAGGAATCTTCTCATGATTTAGGGGTAGCATATTCTGAATCTTGAGAGTGGCCTCTAGAATAGAGAGCTACTGCCCCTTCATGTAGGTGGACTGTCCCGATCTTGGGAGGGAGGCATCAGTCTTTGCTTTCAGGGTTTCACCAGGCAGTGTGCACTTCCATGTGATTAAGGGTGATGTCTCCCGTTTATTAGTGGCCTCAAGAAAATGCCTAGGCTGACATCTAGAGTCTATGGGATAAGCTGGGCTCAGTGGCCCAGCTAAAGTGACACATTCAAGTAGCCTTCCCAGCAGTCATAGCATCTTGGGGAAGACAGAACAAGCATAGGACCTGGCACAGTACACAAGGTGATGCCCGAACCATATAGACATCAGTCTGCCAGCTGTGGCACTGGGGACACCTCAAGTCTCTGAAGATGCTCAGGGGTGGAGTTGGGGAGGATACCGTGTGGGCCCCTAAGGAGCTCAGACAGGGGCTATGAGAGACAAGCAATCACAGTGACGGGGCAGGCACAGAGGCTGTGTAAGCTGTGACAGGGGGCTAAGCCATGGGTGGCTTCCTAGAGAAGGGGACAAAATAAATCATTTTCCAAGTACCGAGAGGAAGCAGGTAGGTCAGGATGGATGTCAGGAAGCAGGGGCCATCCCAAGCCGAGGACAGACAAGTGTGAAATCACAAAGGCTTAAGAGAGGCCAGGAACCAGAAAGGACTGACTGTTACGAGGATAAGAAGCTATAGCAGGTTGTTGCCCTTTGTCCTTGAAGGACTGGTGGTCCCAATAGCTCCAAGCTCTGCATTAAGCCTTACCACTGCCCCTACACTCACACTCAGGCAGTGATGGCAGGAGGTGGCTGTCCCAGCTCTTCTGCACTGCCAGTCCTCCACATATGCTACCCCTGCCTTTGCAGATACAAACAACCTGGATCAAAAATACATCTGTGTGCGTCTTTACAAGACATGTAGGGACTTTGAAAAACCACTGCTGCCCCCAAACACCAGTCTAAGAATAGCTGTAATTCACATCTCCGTAGGTGCTGTGAGCCATCTAGAGATGGCTTAAAGTATAGGCTACATGCAAACACTATGCTGCTTTCTATAACACTTGGTGGATTGTATTATCCGTGGGGGGCTCGGGAACCTCCCCTGCCTATGCTGCAGAGAATAGTCACATAGGGCTGGAAGTGGTGGGCTGAGATCTGAGTCCAAACAGCTGGCTTTAGAACCCACGGGGGTGGGGGTGGGGGACAGGGAGTCATGAATAATTGCAGGGTCCTGGGAAGAATAGCTTGGAAACTGGGGAGTGGGTGGAGGGTTTATAGAATCTGAAGCAGCAAAGAAAGCCCTGTGGGGTTCAGAAGCAACTGTGGGTGGCCATGCCAGAGACAGACTTAGAACATGGCAGAAGTCAGCTGTGTCAGGGTACTTACTGTTCATGGAGCATACCCAGGCCAGGTACCCCAGTGCCTCAAAGAGACCATAGCCATTTTCCTTAGCAAGGACCTAAGGCTGTGTTGTCTAGGCAACCCACAGCTGTGAGGGAAGCTAGGCTCACAGATGCCCCAGCTGCCTGTATTGTCACCCTAGTTGAAGCAGGGTTTTGTTAGCAAGGGTGAGCTAGAAGTTGACAGTGTCTGGTGTATGCAGTCTTAGATCAAGATAGTAGCCCAAATTGACATGAAAGATTAATGACAAGTGAGTCTTGAACAGACTGTATCCAGGGTCACAGTGCACACACACACACACACATTTGCAGTCGTATGCACACACACATACACATGCATATACACACATGGACATGCACACACACACACACTTATACACACACGGACACACATACACACATGCACACTTATACACACACACGGACAAACATATGCATACACACATACACACTTATACACACACATGGACACACATACACACATGCACATATACATGCACTCCCATGCATGCACACATGCACTCATGGGCTCAGGGGCTCCCAGTAACCTTGAATGCAATCTGTTCACTTCCCATCCATTGTCATTTGTCCTTCCAACCTTGCCCAGCTCTGCCTCTGGCCCTGGTCTCTGCCCCATCACAACTCTGATGTGTACTTTATTCCCTGGGCTAGCCTGCTTCAATTGCTCCGTCCTTGGCCACAGTCCACACCCACTTGAAACTTGTTTCTGTTTTTAACTGTGGTCCCTTCCAGAGCCTCTGCCCTCTGGACCTTCATCCCCCACCACTTTCCCAGAGGGTCCCTAAGACCCAGAGGCCAGAGAGACGGAATGACATCATACGTGCTGTGGACCTCACTGGGCCCAATTATCCTGCTATTAGTGGAAACGCCTCAAATTTTCCCACAGGAAAGCACCCGCCCTGTACCCAAGTCTGCTGCTTCTGGAGATCTTGGCAAAGTCCACAGGCCTAAGAAATGTGAGTTTCCTCCCCATGGGCCTGACCCTCTCTAGGCCGATTGGTTCTGTCCACACTTCCTGTGTGCGCAGGGGAGAGGAGAGGAGGAGGGAGACAGCACCAGGGATAGTGAGGAAAGATATTCCTGACAGTCCACAAGCATGCCTCGGCCCCCTCCTCTCCCACCTGTGGGACTCTGGGAGAGCGACTCCATGCTTTTGGGGATTCTACTGTCTCTTTTAAGTTGTAGATCATAGCGGACATGCCTCATTAAATCCTTTGGACATCTGAAAGACAGCACTGGTCCTGCATCACGATGAGTCCCAGGCCCACAGAACACAGCCCAAGGCCACACATGGGTGAGCAAAGCAAGTGTCAGGCCTAGGTGAGCAGCACTGGCTCTGGAGTTCAAAGCTGTGGAACTACCCAGCCCTGGCCAGCTGGGTGGGTACCAGTCATGCCTGGAGACTCCGGATTACACACCCGATTCGAGCGCAAGAGCAAACCATCTTGGGCATCTTTCTCGGCTGATAAAAAGGCATAGTGGTGCCTACTCCAAGTCACTCTGAAGATCACCAGAGATTTCCCCATCACTGCCTTTCAGGGTTGCAGCCCATACCTGCCCAGCCCCTGTATCATTATTTACTAAGGGTTTCCTTCTTTTAATGGACTGATGTTGTAGCATATTATTTTAAATTTTACATGATCATCAGGATATAGCCATAATAACATGAAGATATAGAAATCAATAACAGGTCACTGTGACAGCCCATACAATGAAGTGGGCAGTGGGGCAGCTGAGAGGAAGAGCTGAGGGCTCTTCCGCCAAGCTGCCTCTGTGAGCTTCCTGCCCTCCTCACTCCGGTGTTCTGAAAGGAAATGCTGACTGCTGTCTCCTACCCCACTCCTCAGGAAGCAAACATCCTGGGGAAGAAGTTTTGCTCACCCCCTCCCAAAGCCAAAGACTCCCCAGCACAACCCCCAGTAAATGTGTGTTTCCTGTCCACTCTCTGCCGACCTCAAGTAAACATGACATATGACATATGACACATGACACATGACATACCGGCCTTGACACATTGTTCCTGGCAACTGTCCTGAGACTTCTGACACGGAGTACCAAGATCCCGACATACTCTAAGACAGTGGTTCTCAACCTTCCTAATGCTGCAACCCTTTAATACAGTTCCTTAGGTTGAGGTGGCCCCCAAACATAAAATTATTTTGTTTTGTTTTTCAAGACAGGGTTTCTCTGTGTAGCCCTGGATGTCCTGGAACTCACTCTGTAGACCAGGCTGGCCTCAGAAATCTGCCTGCCTCTGCCTCCCAAGTGCTGGGATTAAAGGCGTGCGCCAACACTGCCTGGCATAAAATTATTTTTATTGCTACTTCATAACTATAATTTTTGCTACTGTTATGAGTTGTAGTGTAAGTATCTGTATTTTCCGATGGTCTTAGGTGACCCTGTGAAAGAACTGTTCCATGTTCCCTTCTCCAAAGAGGTCACAACCCACAGGTTGAGAACTAGTACTGTAAGACCTTCCTAGTTCCCTGTTGCAGAGAGTGTACTCATTCATGGCTACCAAGGTGTATTTGCAGTCGCCTCCCCATAGACATAACCCTCCTCTGCCTGACCTACAGGCTGAACACCCTAAGGCAAGGGATTCGACTTATCTGAGTCTAAGCTGCAAGAAGCCAGAACTACGAGACTGCCTTATCAGGAGGATGCTCAAAGGGGCCCCTGTTCCTAGGGACCCCCTTGGCTGCATTTCTTCTGGTGATCTTGAGTGTGCTCCTCTGGCCTGGACTAGTTCCCGCAGCTCTTGCCTCTGTGCCTTCTGGAAGCTTTCTTGGAATTGCTCCACTGTGTTTCCTCCTTTATGTGGCCCTGTGTCAGCCTACAGCTCAGCCCTCAGCTCAGTGCCCTCCTGTAAGACACTGTACTCCCACCCCAGATTATGGACCCCTGGGCCCGGTGACTTCTCCTGGTCAAATAGCCCTTTCAAGGGACCTGTCCCCTTTCCTGAACTGTAGCCCCTGTGGTTTGAACTGTCTCCCTTCTGCTGTTCTCATGATCACAGACTGTCCTACAGATCCCAGAGCAAGGCCAGAGCACAGGGGGCTGACCTGTGTTTACAATGCCAGAGCTTCCTGCCTCAGGGAAAAGCTGCTGCAGCCCCTCCTCCTCATAACTTGCCAGTGGTCCTACTGAGCACGCCCTCTCTGTAATCTCCTGTGAGGCCCCATCTCATTTCACTTACAATGCTTTCCCCTGTGAGGCAAACAGGACAGGTTTCATCCCAGTCACCAGGAAACCCAGGTCAAGGAGAGGGTAGGACTTACCCCAGCAGCCCACACCCAGAAGACTCTGAGTCACAAGCAATGGAGTCTCATGAATCTTGGGTGAAACTGAGTATTGGCCTGGGATTCTTTAGTAACTGATTCCTGTCTCCCAGGAGCACTCCCCAAAGCAGGATGTCTCCTCCTGCTTAAGTTGTTTCTCAAGGCACTTCACTGTCCCTTCAATCCCTTACTGCCACCCACCCCAACCTAGCGATGTCACCATTCCTATGGCTGAAAAGCACCTGGAAACCCCTCAAGACTGAGTGACAACCCCCGCAGTGCAGGGCCCCTGAGCAGCAGGAGCTGGGCCTACGCAGCATCTAAGACATCACATCTGCCCCAGCATGCACCACAGTCCAGTGTGGCTGCCACAGAGATTCTCATTCCTTAGAGCCAAGAGACTCCAACATGGTGACAGTTGATGCCTATGTGTCCCTTGGGAGAGTTGTATCTGTGCCCTGACATCACAACTCTGAAGTCCCACTGCTTTTGATGCCTTTAGCTTCTTGTTGGGCTCCGGGCACTAATCAAAACCTTCCAGCACATTCTTCATGCTGAGATAGACAGTTTGCTTCCACGGCTTACATCAGTGCAGACCTGTTGTGCCTGCCTCTCTGGGGTTTCTTATAGGTCCTCAAGGCTCTGTCTTTGCCTTCTGCTCCTTTGAGCTTCTCCTCGTCCTGGAGTAGGCAAGACAAGGGACATGCTTAGAAACAGTAGCCCTGGGGTCTCAGGTAAGGAGGACCTTCCCATCTTGCTTTCTTTACACTTTATGAAGTAATTGACTGGTTGAGTTTTTACTGGGGTCTCAAAAACATCATGAAGTGGCCCCAGCTCCTAAATCCTTCTTATCATGATATGTTTGGGTGTATGGTTTCACAGACGGCTTTCTTGCTTTGAGATTGTCTATCTGTCTGCCTGCAAGTATGCCTGTATGAATGTATGTGTATATGTATGTATATATGCATGCATGCATGTATGTATATATATTGTGTATGTGTGTATGTATGTATATGTATATAAGTATGTATATATGTATGTATGTATATATGCATGCATGTATGTATGTGTATATATTGTGTATGTATGTATGTATGTATGTATGTATATGCATGCATGCATGCATGGTGGTTGGTTTTTGTGATAGGGTTTCAATGTGTAACCCAGATCATTTTTGAACTTTCAATCCTCCTGCCTCTGCTTCCTGAGTGCTGGGGTCATAAGTCCATCCTGGCTCCTAAACTTACATTTTTAAAAGATGCAGTGAGAAACCCATTTTTTTTACAAATCGCATCTAAATTTTATCTGCCTTGAGATAGGGAGAGATGATGAATGAGCAGATAGCTATGTAGAGATGTGACAGTTAAGCCGATAATGTCAGATGATTGATGGACAGATGACAGAATCCCTGCTGCCTGAACGCTTATCTCTGCACATATCTTGTGACTTCACCTGGACAAATGCCAAGATGGAGAGTTGAGGTGTGGCTGGGGATAATGGAACAATTTAGGCTTTTGTTTGGTTGCTCCTTCATTGATTTTGCTTTTGATTTGGCAGGATCTTGTGAAACACAGGCTAGCTTCAAAGTTGCTGTGCATCGGAGGTTAGCCTTGAACCCTGGATCCCCAACCTCCACTTTCCCCTCAGCCAGGATAATAGGAGCATGACACCTACTTCTCAATGGTACCCACCTCACTGGCACTGAAAGCATGCCCCTTCTATTCTCTGCCTATTTATCTGGTGCTAGGTCACAGGTCACAGGTCATGGGCCTCTTGTGGTAACTCCCATTGGCAGAGCTGTGGTTCCCTATCAGAGACTGATAGCACTAATGGCTGGTGGGGTCTGAGGTCCTGTGACACAAAGAGTAGAGATGGAGCCATGAATGTCTGCCCCACCACCTGCATCATATGCACACACTATGCACCCCACCACCTGCACCATACACACCCACTATACACCTCACCACATACACCATATACACCCACTGTGCACCCCAACATCTGCACCATACACACCCACTGTGCATCCCAACACCTGCACCATATGTACCCACTGTGCACCCTACCACCTGCAGCATATGCACCCACTATGCACCCCACCATCTGCACCATATGCACCCACTATGCATCCCACCACCTGCAGCATATGCACTCACTATGTACCCCACCCCCTGCACCATACGCACCCCTGAACCACACCATCATTTCAGTGCTTCAAGCACAGGTGCCTATAGCCTCAGGCCTCTGTGCCGCCCACTCCCCTGTCTCGATTATTATGTGCCCTGCTTCCTTCTTACCTCAGCTCAGGCTCACTTCCTCCTTCCTCTGTCCCCCACTGAAAGATCATCTCATTGCTACCCTGGCTCTCACTCCCTACGCTCCCTCTCTCATTTGTCTGGTTTTTTATTAATTAAAAAAAAATCTGAGAATTTCATGTGAGGACTGTTTTTACATGATTTTCTACTGCTCGTCTCCCCAACTCCCACCATGCTCTCCACAGTTCCTCTCAAGCTTATGGCCTCTTTTTAGTTATTACTATAACACACACATGTGCACACATGCACACACACACACACACACACACGAGGGTGGGGTATACATGTATGCAATCTACCCAGTTCATTTAAAGATGCTCATATGTACATATGTTGTGGGCCAACCATGTGGAACTGAATAACCTAACGGAAGCCTCAGTCCTGGGGAAAACCGCTCCTTCCTCTCTTCCTCCACTGATTGCCTGGAGTTCTTCATGCGGGACCGCATAAAGTCCCCCGACCACTTCGGCATGGCAGCTGGTGCTGTCACTACAGCCATACTGTTGAGATTTGATGGGTGTCACTTCCCTGCTGTATCCAGGAGACAGAGAGTTGGAGCAGGGCTCCTGGCCGTCTGGCTCTCACGATCTTTCTGTCCCTCACAAAAATGTTTCGTGAGGCTCAGGTGAAGGAGTTGAGTCACAGATGTACCAGTGGGGATTGGGCACCCCATGGCCACTTGGAAAAAATAGCTGAGAGCTATGTTTATCTGGCTGGCTTGGTGTGCAAGTTACATGTCCCCAGCCAGGCCTGGGAGTCTGTGGATGTCAAGAGCAGGCAGGCAGGTCTGGGTCACTTGCCAGGCTGGGTTGATGCCCTGTGTCCCTTTTTTTCCCCTCACAGAACTTTATTCTTCTTAAAACAATTCTGTGTGTTTATTTTTGCTTGCTTCTCAGATATGGTATAAGCCCGAGAGAGGACATACTGATAGTCCCCATCATAGGCCTGCCGCTGAGTATCCTGGGAAGCTCAAGAACTCTTTGGAAGCAGACTGGTCCCAGGCTGGTCATACCATAGCTGTCACCTCTCTGATCATACCAAGGTCTATCCATGTGACAACATGATGGTGTGGGATGCTCTGCTCTCCTGCAGCGCAGATCTTCTGGGAAGAGTCTCTTGGGATCAGGAGGAAGCACTGGAGGCATCATCCGTGGGGCGAGGCATCACCAATTTCTTAGTCCATCCTTCACTCTCTGCCCAGTAGGGCTTGCTGCTCAGGCTCCTTAGGGCCTGTGAATAATTAGCAACATGACACATGGGTCCCTTCAGAGTCTCCCAGTCTCTGGGGCAGAAGGAGTCTTTCTCTGTGTTTGGATTCTCTCTCTCTCTCTCTCTCTCTCTCTCTCTCTCTCTCTCTCTCTCTCTCTGCAGGTGAATCACCCTTGCTAATCCTCTGCTCAGGGACCAGGGAAGAAACTCCCAGGACTGTAGGAGGCTAGCTGGCAAAGCAGACCTGGGAACAGCATGTCCAAGCTGGCTTGGATCATTCTAGAAGCAATTCTAACTTATCTTCAGATGCCAGACAGAATCCTCATTCTTCCCCAGAAAGACTCATACCAGCCCTGAGACAGACTTGTGGACAAACACATAGCCAGGACATGTGCCTGTCCCATTGAGAGCTGTGCACATATAAGCTCTGTCTAAGGAGGGAGCCTTACACATCCTCACCCACCCCTTCCTCTAAGCCTAGAGAGGCAGGGTGACCCACCTTCTCTGTAGATAAGCAGCCAGAAACATGAATGTCCAGCTTAGCACACGACCAGCAAGTGGCAGGTCTGTCTGCCCATAACTGTTTTAACTATGGCATCAGAAAGATGACACCAAGAATTTAGGCAGAAATTCTATGATGCATTCCCTCCAGTCATTCCAAGACTTGAAGGTATATTCAACTCCAGAGGACCCTGCTACTCCCAGGACCCTCCATCAGCCCCTCACCTTAAGTACACAGACGTGTCTGTCTACCCTGCTCCCTGCAGTGTGACCTTGAACACAGTCTGTCTCTGTTACCGTCTGGATCTGCAATGCCCTGCTCCTGTTTTGAGGGCCTGTTCCCGACCTGTGTTTTTTGGAGGCTATGGATCCGTTAGGAGGTGAGAGCGGCTGGTGGAAACAGGTCTCTAAGGGCAGGACTTTGAGAGTTACACCCGTTTCTCTGCTGTGCTGTGTGAACAAGCTGGTACTAGAAATTCCCATTGCTGTGGACACTTACTTCCCGTGACCTCCTCACCCACGATGCCCTCCCTACCAGGATGCCCCTGACTCTCTGAAACTATGGGGCAAAATAAAACTCCCTCCTTTTAGCTCTTTCTGTCAGGTCTTTCCCCCCCCACAGTGAAGAAAAAGTATGACTGCATCCCCATTCCCATACCTGGCGGGTGAGCCACCGGGCATCAGAACTCGTGCGTCCTGTCAGCTCAGCCCCTCTTCCCAGGCTGTGGAACTTGCCTTCCCTGCCTCCTTGTTCTGCCCTCTGCTCGTGAAATTGGGGATCTAGCTGAGTACTGAAGCACAGTGGTCCAGTCTGGTGTGTGGAAAGTCACTGAGTCTGCCACCTCCCCTGCACTCTGTAGGGCCACTTGCTTCCATGGGCTCAGTGACCCTGTGGCTGGATTTCTGAGTGTCCCCCTCTGGGGTAGTGTGGCTTGCTGCCCACTAGCCTCCCAAACCTCAGGCCTCCTGGCAGGCAGGGAATCTCACTAACATCACTCCACAGAGTCCAGTCATTGCAGGTCACTAAAAGTCAGGCCAGTAAAAGAAGCCAGCTGTCCTGATCTGCCCCACCCTGGGAAGTGTGTGACCCAGAGCCTGGTCTGGCTGATGGTGCTAAGAGGCATAGCCTCCTTTCTGTGCCAAGGAATGAAGGTAGGTGTCACTTTGGACACACAAGGAAGAGCTGACCCTCAACAGAGTCTCTTTTTAAGACCTAACCAAAAAAACAGTTGAAGAGAAACCCTAGAGTCCAAGATGAAATGACCTTCAGTCTGGGGGCCCATGAGTTTCCCTTCTGTCCTTTGCAACCCAAGACTTCTGATGGGTGCTGCGTGCAGCAGCTGACTGACATTCATCAGAGGGAAACCTGATCTGGAGCCCGATTCCCCTTTACACAGGGAGAGCTGGGAATCGGTCAGGAGGAAGAAGGGAACCCTGCCACAGTGCAGAGCTGAGGAGGCTGCAGTCTCAAGTGGCCTGGTTACTGATTTTACTTGTCAAAGGATGAAATAACCGTTCCCTTTAAAGACTCTCCTTGGCTTTGTGATGTGTTTCTAGAACTGGACAAACTTCATCTCATAAAACAGGAAGCGTGTTGCAGAGGCTGCGGGAGGCAGACAGTGAGGGAAGAGCTGAGGAGAGCAGAAGACAAGCTGCTTGCTCCTCAAGATGGGGACAGGGTGCAGGCCAGTAGAAAGTAGCTGATTGGTGAGCACTGACTCACTTCAGGTTACATTTTGTGTGTGTGAGGATTAGGCCTAAGAGAACTTCCCTGTCATAGCTGCTGAAACACCTGCTTGGGAGGTCTGCTACTTTCCTCTCAACTCCTTGGGTGGTGGGATGCCTCCATGTTGGGTTGTGTATTTGTCAGGGTTCCCTAGAGGAACAAACTGACAGAATAAACTTGTGTGCTCGCACATGCATGCATGCATATAGGTACACCAGTGTGCGCACGCGCGCGCGCACGCGCACACACACACACACACACACACACACACACACACACACACACCGGGTTTATTAGAATGTTACATACAGGCTGTTGTTCAGCTAGTCTGCCTAACAACAGGAAATCTAAGAATCTAGTAGTTATTCAGTCCACAAATCAGGATGTCTCAGCTGGTCTTCAGTATATGCTGGAATTCCAAAGAAGTAGGCACTAATGCCAGTGAAGGAATAGACTTGCCACTGAGAGCAATCAGGCAGAGAGCAAGCTTCCTTCCATGTCTTTTATATTGGTTTGCAGCAGAAGGTATAGCCAAGACTAAAGGTGGATCTTCCCACCTCAAAAGATCTGGATTAAAGGTAGGTCTTCCCACTTCAAATGATTTAATTAAGAAAAGTCCCCCGATGCTTTGGTTTTAGTTGATGTCAGACGTAACCAAGTTGACAACTGAGCATAGCCATGACAGTTTGGGGTTAAGAGTCTTAGAATGAGTGACTCCATGTTGGTGTTTGATCTGCTGTGAGAGGACCCCGAAGAAGGAGCTAGTTTACAGCCCTCCCCCCCCCCCCCATTGCTTCTTGGCACTCAGAAGTGAGGTAGCAGGTCTCATAGACCCTGTTTAGTTGAGAGCACAAAGCAGAGCCCCTTGTGCCCACAAATCTCCAGAGAAACTGGGGCTTCTCCCAAGCTCCCACAACCAGGACCAGAAGTGGCTTATAGCCTAAATGACCTCTATGGTATCTGTACGACTGAGACTAAGCCAGACCCTTCCTTAGGCCTATAAGCTAATACAGACAGCCTATCTCTAGAACCCAACATCTTGGAATAAATGGCATGTACCCTGAGTTGAGTCTCAATGTAATTATGCGTCCTTGTGCACTCGGGATTGTACTATACCTGGGAACTTTTTTCCAAATTATTCTGTGTTTAAATGTGCTGGGAATAAAGTGTCTAGCATCAGACTCCCTGAGTCGGAATTCAGGCAGATGACATCAATCTAAACTGCGTGCTCACTCCCATTCATCTCTCTGTGGTCCATTTCCTTGCAGTGACCACTACAGGGTCTCCCTCATCTTTTCAAGATGGCTGCCTTCTCGCCCTAACTGCCTCAAAATTGACCACTAGATCTACTGTCTACCCTTAGTGAAGCACCTGATGGCCCTCTATTGGGATGTGTACCGACTGTTTTCTGGGGACTATGAGCTGGGTTTACAGCTTCAACACCAGGCCTCACAGCAGAGACCCTCAAAGACTTGCCTGTACCTGCATACCAAAGCTGCTGCCTCCCCCCGCCCAGGGTACTCTGAGGATTCCCAGCCTCTTCCTTCAGTCTACAGAAAGCTCCTGCCTGCTCACCTGCTCTTCCAGTAAGGCCACAAGGTGCTGGCCTTGTGCACTAGCCTTTCACTGAGATGCTCTGGGGGCCACGACCTTCTATTTCCAGGCACTATCAGAATTAGAGGTAACTTTCAGACTTGTGAGATCCAATGGTGTGTGCTCAACAGAAGCCCCAGGCAGGGAGAGGCCCGGTGGCTACCTACCAAGAGGGCAGGAATCAGGCAGTACCACAAAGGCAGGGGCCTCCAGCACCTCTGATCTTATCACAGCAAACCAGAAGGACCTAGCGTTTACAGCTGGCTCCAGTCACAGGATGGCCTTCCACCTACAACAGCACAGCACAGACTTGGGAGTTTGGTTTGGTTTGACCCTCTGTAGCCAAGGCTATCTTATAACTTATTGTGTAGCCTTGAACTCACCTTCTTTCTGCCTCTACCTTTCCAGCGCTGGCACGACAGGCCTGTACCATCACCCACCTGATGTGGAATTTAAATCTTTCTGATAATAGCTTCAGTATGTTCAGAAGAAAGAGAAGAGTCTGTGTGAACCAGTACAGACTGGATTGCTCTTGTCTTTTCTCCAACAATTACAACTTAGCACCTACTTACACCTCACTTCAGCTTGGACCTGGAATGTCCCCCAGATGTTCTAGTTTGCCTTTAGTTGTTTCTTTTTTCTTTATGTGTTTTCCTTTTCCAAAACTTCTGGTGATAAATCTCTAGGACATAATTAATCTTCTGGGATTTCTCTCTTGACAAGTGACATTTGATTTTCAAACATATGCTGGAAACATACGTGACTCCAAGTTGTAGGAAGCAGGTGAGAAACTGAAACCCAGATGGATATATCACCCGACCCTCCTCAGTCTCTGGTCTGTCTATGGGTCAGCAATAATTACCTGAACAGCTACTATGACTTCATTAATTTGGGGGTGTAGCTCCCCAAGGTTGTCTCCACACGGCAACTGCAGGATCTGAGGATCTTCCTTAAGAACTGTCAAAACCAAGAACGAGCCTGCCTAAAGTCGCAGGCAGTCATCTCTCATCGGATCTGCCTTAGCAGCTGCCTCCAGTGTGAGTGGCTCCTGAGCCAAAGTGTGAACCGCTGTAAGCATCACCAAGTAATCAGCCAGCAGCTGAGTCTGAAGGCAGTTAGAGCCATCACACCAGCCCTTAAATCGGGATCATTTATGTCCAGGTTGATCAATCAATGACTCTGAGCTTTCGGTTGTCAGTAATTTTCATGGCAGGTGGTGAGTCTTTGTCTATTCCAGCATTACCTCCATACCCCTTTCAAACCAAGCAGCCAGTGGGTTGCCTTCTGCCCTTGCTGGTCCCGAATCTTGAAAGGACAGTAAACATGTTAGAGTTAATATTCAAAGACCATGGGCCAGTCACTACAGCGGATTTCTTAAATAACCCGTCTCCGACTTTCTGGTCTTCAAGCCAATACAATAAAGTTTCTAAACTCTGTTTCATTTGTGCATTAAAGCCTACAGACCAGGGCCATGAATTTGTGTTGAAACCTGGTCTTAGCTGCTCACACTCCGGCTTCACCTAGACAGGAGAAGAGGGTTGGGTGGGCAGTGCAGGCCGGTACCACACAGAGAGCTAGGTTGCTCTCTGTTGCTGTGATAAACAGCATGGCCAAAAGCTTGAGGAGGAAAGGGTTTACTTAACTTGCAGCTTCCAGTCCACCATGAAGGAAAGTCAGGACAGGAACTCAAAGCAGGAACCTGGAGGCAGGAACTGAAGCAGAGGCCATAGAGGAACGATGCTTACTGGCTTGTTCCCCATGACTCGCTCAGCCTGCTTTCTTATGTGCCCCAGGACCACCTAGCCTATCCTCTGGATGACACCACCTGCAGTGGACCACGTCCTCCCGCATGGATTTTTTTTTTTTTTTTTTTGTTTTGTTTTTCGAGACAGGATTTCTCTGTATAGCCTTGGCTGTCCTGGAACTCACTCTGTAGACCAGGCTGGCCTCGAACTCAGAAATCCGCCTGCCTCTGCCTCCCAAGTACTGCAATTAAAGGCGTGCACCACCACTGCCCCACCATTCCCTTTCTTTTCTCTTTCATTCACATCCTGCCCTTAAGCTGACAATGTCTGCCCTTTGCACCACTACCAGGGCCCCCATGCCAGGACAGCTCCCCACATGCCAGGACAGCTCCCCACATGCCAGGACAGCTCCCCACATGCCAGGACAGCTCCCCACATGCCAGGACAGCTCCCCACATGCCAGGACAGCTCCCCACATGCCAGGACAGCTCCCCACATGCCAGGACAGCTCCCCACATGCCAGGACAGCTCCCTACATGCCAGGACAGCTCCCACTACCAGGGCCCCCATGCCAGGACAGCTCCCCACAGCACCAAGCTCAAAGAGGCCACACAACTGTAGACTGAAGCTTCCACAACCGGAAGCCAGAATGGATCTTCTGGCTCTGGGTTGATTACCTCTGGCATCTGTCACAGAGGGCAACTTCAGACACTCCCGATGGATCATCATGTGAGCTGCTGTCATCACGGAGCATGCTGGAGCACACAGGAGCGGATGGCAGTTCAGGTCAATGTCACCACTTTACATAGGGTCTTTGTGGGGATGGGGTTTCAGCCCAGACACCAGCCAGCGGAGAACACACAAGGAAGGTCTGAGGTCCACACCACACCGTTAGATGCTCCTTCTAGATTGAGGTACAGGAAATGACCTCAGCTTCACCTTTTCTTCCTTGGCTGCACCCCACTAGAATATGTTCTGACTTCAACAATTAATTTTGAAGGAGACTACCAATAGGTGACCATTCTTCAATAACAACCTGTTATTGACACAGTAAGGCCAAGAGAAAGTTCTGGAAGTAGGTACACCAAATGGGGCCTTTCTGATGTCTGGAAGGAGATGTCCAGAGTACAAACTAGAGAGAGACAGATCAGAAGTTTGAAGAAGTGGCCAGTTTAACCCTTCACACCTGTCACCACAAGGTTTCACCCCACAGGCCGAGTTCCCAGGGCTTAGAAGTTTCCTGGAAGCCTGAGGCATTCTGGGAAGAGGACTCTTTCCTTAGCGCTAGGGTAAAGGGAGGAGAAGCACATTGGCATATTAAAATTTTTATCCCATGTCTATAATTTATGAACCCAATAAACACTAGGGAGAGGGACAGGGTCTGGCTTCTGAGAGGAGGCCAGGACAAAGAAGCCTTGTGACATTTTTAAAAGTATCATGTATCTTGCATTTTAGTAACACACAAGTATGATTACCCTATCAGATTAGAGGAACCTGAAGGTCACTCCAAGTCCTACGCCACCCAGCCCCTCCAGAAGGTGACAGCCTCGCCCCCTGCCAGAACTTCTCTAGGCCTTGATAATGCCTATGGACCTGCTGGATCAGAGATTTATGGTTTACCTTTCATTTTGTTTGTGTATCTTATGGAGGTGGGGGGGGGAGGAGAAGAAGCACATGGGTGTTTAGATCATGTGCATGCGTGTGTGTGGGCATGTGTATATGTGTGTATATATGTCCTCCAGCTCTGAGGGTGTCAGCTACCACGCCTGACTTTTGGATACGATTCTAGGGGTTTAAACTCAGGCTCCTCAGCCATCTGATTCTTTAAAATACCTGCTGTATAAACACGTGCGTCTACAATTTGCTTTTCTTTTGCCAACATCATCCCCTAGCTCAAACAAAACAAGAGACTTCTGTCACTTACAAAGGAAAACAGTCTGTAGCAACAATTTACAACCCTAATAAGCCTGTATAAAAGACACATAATTCAGATATTTTATTTATGAGCCATATGCCCGGTTGGGCAGAGCTAGGGCTGTCCTAACTTAGACCCCAGCTACAATACCCCCTGTTACTTGCTGTTTCTCCTGGCCACACTGTTCTGGTCCTTGACAGCTTCCTCCTCCTTCTCAGTCTTCCTCTCCTCCTTTCTCTCTGTTTACCTGCAAGCCTCTCTCTCAAACCTTCAGTCCCACCTTTCTCCCCTGCCCAATCACAGGCTCCAGCCTTTCATTGGCCAGTTAAACTGGGGAGAAGGTTCACAGGGCATCACTTGAGTACGTGAGGATCTGCTCCTCACACTCCCTGCTTATAAACATCCCTGCCTCAGTTTCCCCACCAGTGGCATGGAGGCATCGCCTAAACACCACAGATGGGCACTGGAATGCCCTGAACTGTCCATCAGCCTAGGCAGGCCTCCTCTGCTCCACCTCCGAAGCCCTCCCTGATCCTTTGTGACTCACCCCCTCCCCGACTCCCTCTGGTCTGCTCTGCTGCTTCTAGGGCTGGAGGAAAAAAAAAAAAAAAGAACTCAGTGGCTGTCTTAAAATAGCAGCCTGTCTCTCTCCTGTGTGCCTCCGAAGCAGCTGCATTTGGTTTTGTCTGGAACTGTCTGGAAACTGAGACAATGGACCCAGGACACTGTTACCAATCCTCAGACATAGCCAGCTGTCAGTCAACTCTCAGACCAGGATCTCACGCAGGGAGCAGGCGATCTGCACCAAACGTCTCTTCACAGGCACAGGTTAGAAGCCTAAGCTGGGGATAGCCAGTCCTCCCCTACCCACACTGCCCTGCCCTGTGGGAAAGGACACTCATCTTGGCTTAACTCTGCCCAACTCTGCTTCCCATAGGTGACAACACCAGGCAAGCTCAAGCAAGCACTTCCTATCTGTGAGACCAGCTGATGCTACAAAGCACCTTTCTGTTCTTTCTTTCTTTCTTTCTTTCTTTCTTTCTTTTGTTCTGTTTTTTGTTTTTTGTTTTTGTTTTTGTTTTTTCGAGACAGGGTTTCTCTGTGTAGCCCTGGCTGTCCTGGAACTCACTCTGTAGACCAGGCTGGCCTCGAACTCAGAAATCCGCCTGCCTCCCAAGTGCTGGGATTAAAGGCATGTGCCACCACCGCCGGGCTTTTTTTTTTTTTTTTTTTTTTTTTTTTTTTTCCTTTCTGTACTTTCTTGGTGCGTGATCTGTCACTAAAGTGTTTCTGAGACTGGGGAATGAATAGAGAGTAAACTTGACTCGGTTCACAGTGCTGGAGGGTGGGAGGGCTGAAGGCATCTGCTGAGAGCCTCGAGCCACACTGCAACACGGTGGAGGATCGATCAGAAAGCAGTGAGCTCAGCTAGCCTCTTCTTGTGAATTGCGCCCATAGGGCAGGCGGTCTCCGGGGCGCCCTCTGCAGGTCACTGAAGGTAGGCGCAGGGCTTTTCCAGCACCGTCACCACCTCCAGCATCACCACGCCTTTGCACAACCTAATGCTTGTTAAATGTCTATTTATAGGACGGCACTCAGACCTTGGGATGCAGAAGACGATTTTGCTCTTGATCTTACCCGTGTAATTGTCAGGGGTCAGTTCAGACACAGTGGCACTCTGGCTGTACTGTAGAGGGCACCTCACTGCCCTTGGGTAGATTCTTGCTCGCCAGGGGAGACTCCTACATCACGTGAGGACAAAAATGTGGCAAGAGCTGAACTGGAGCCATGAGCAGTCCTGGATATGATGGGAGAGCCGCGTTGAGTGAGGGAAGAACAATTCCGTGGACCGGAGTCCTGGACCAAATAAACAGGAAGGCGGCTGAGCACAAGCTGTCTCTGCTTCCAGAATGTCTATACGATGTAACAACCTCTTCTGCCACCGTAACTTCCCACGACGATGGACTGTACCTCTTGGAACTACGAGCCACAGTAAACCCTTCCATAAATTAACTGTGCCCGGTTGTTACAGCAACAGGGAAAGTGACTAATATTGAAAATTGGTACCTGGGATGGGGTGGGGAGCGAGCATGAGAAACCCGACCATATGCTTCTTAGATCTTTTGAACTGGTTTGTGGGCAGCATATGGACAAGCTTAGAATTTTGTCCTATGTTGCACGCACCTCTTCTGTGTCGCCTTCGCCCGCGAATAAAGACACGGAGGCAGTAATCGGGTATCACTACAGACGAGGCTTTACTTCTTGTAACAGCAAAAGCGGAAAAGACCCCAAGCCCGGGAAAGGCACTGCTATATATACCCTAGAGTGACGTGTTCACTTCTGATTGGCTGTTCACTCATCACCCCATATTACGCCCCAGGATGGGCAGTGACTTTGGCGCGCCTTTTGCCTTTTGCACCTGCGCAGTCAGTTGTTTGCAAGTGGGAGGACAGGATGTCCGTGCCATCTTGGCACTGAGGCTCCCAACAGGGGCATTCACTCTGTGCTATTGCACATTGAAAGTCTATAGCTTGTGTTGGTTTTGTTTTGTTTGGTTTCTTAATAGGAGGTCATAGTGAAGAGACTGAATCTCAGACGAGAGTTGGACTTTTCTCTTTAGAATGGTGTTGAAACTTACTGGCCATGGGGACTTTGGAGGTTGGGCTGATCACATTTTGAATTACAAGACAACCACGTACCTATAGGGACAAGGGGGTGAAAGGTTATGGCTTAAAAGCAGTGTGTTTGGGTGTCAAGTTGACAAGAGGTGGAGTTGTGATAGTTTATAGTGGTTATCAACTTAATGAGGTTTAGAATTACCCTGGAAGCAAGCCTCTGGGCATGTCTGAGAGGAAGTTTCTAGATTGGGTTAACTGAGTTGAGTTGAGTTTAGTACACGGGCAGGCACAGCTTTAACTGTGGGCTGTACCCGCCCGTGGACTAAAGTCCTGAATTAAATAAAAAGAAAGTGGGTTGAGCACCAGCATTTGTCTCCCTCTGCCTCCTGACTGTGACAGAATGTGACCAGCTGCCTCAGGCTCCTGCCACCATGACCTTCCTGCCCTGGTGGACTGTTCCTTGGAACTTTGAGCCAATCAAATCCTTTCTTCTTAAGCTGTCTTGTTGGGTATTTGTCGAAGCAGCAAGACAAGTAGCTAGTGCCCATTCACAAATTTCGTTAAAAACCCACACCTCAGATGGGCATGGTACCTGTACCAGGCCTCAGAGGGTGGGAGAGGCATGTGCTGAGGCAGGAGGATTGTAAATTTGAAGTTATTCTGGTTTGAACAGCAAGACAATGTCTCAAAAACAAACAAATGAATAAATAAGTAAGTAAATAAACATTTAAAAGAAAACTCTGGCCACAGAGAATAGACTCCCTAAAGTACCCCCTGACAAATTAAATAAATAAATAAATAAATAAATAAATAAATAAATAAATTAAATAAAAGTTCTAGCCACGAAGAACAGGCTCCCTAAAGTCTCCCTCCCCAACATTGTTTTAAAGGGGAGCGTTTATTTTTTCACGTTGTCTTCACAAATGAACCAGCAGAATGAGGACTTGCTTCAAAAGAAGCCTATGTGGTGAACAGTGAGGGAGAGGGGCCTGGCCGGAGCCCGTGGCACAGGCTGGAACCTGTTGCCATTACACTAGAGTTTCTTCTTTCTAATAATTAATTTTTTATTATTTTATTGCATTGATGTTTTTCCTGCATATATATTTATGTGAGGATGTTGGAACCCTTGGAGCTGGAGTTACGGACAGTTGTGAGTTGCCATGTGGATGCTGAGAGTTGAACCCAGGTCCTCTGGAAAAACAGACAGTGCTCTTAACCACTGAGCCATCTCTCTAGCACCCAGCGTGACATTTCTAATTGTTTTTATCTGACATTTTTCATGGCAATTTTTAAATCTCCACAAATGAGTTTCTAGGGAAAAAAAAAGTACTCTGGTTTTCTTGTGTCATCGGCAAAAACTCAAGAGAGGTTAGATCATTGTTCTGTAAGATCACACTGTCTGCTTGGCCCTTGGTATTCAAACACAGGTCAGGGTGAATTCAGAGTCTAGACTCTTCACATCAGCAGTCATTTTCTTAAAACCCTCAAAATAATAACATCTAGCTGTGCAAATGTTCAAAAATGAGAGAGAGAGAGAGAGAGAGAGAGAGAGAGAGAGAGAGAGAGAGAGAGAGAGTCAATGGGTCAGATGACTGCCAAGGACAGTGTGAGAGACTCTACTGACATACAACATGAAAGTTTATTCTTGAAGTTTCTTGTAGTTTGGGGAAAGAGAAAGGTTGCTGCTCTTTCCGCATCCTCTCTTTCAGGATTGAGGCTGATGACAAAAGCAGTAAAGGAATGAGCTCTGCCTGGCTGCTGTCTGTCCAGAGACAGGTCTCAGGTCAAAGGCAAGTGAACGGTGGTACCAGGACCTGGCCCTTGCTCGCAGCCATGTAAGCCAGCTAGCTGTCCCTCCAGCAAAGCACCAGGCCCTCAGCACACAACGAGGTGGGGAACACTGAGGAGGAAAACTGCAACCACCTACACCCATCACTGTCCTGTCTGCTTGGGGACCTTGGAACAAGGTGGCATCCTGGATCGGATGCAGAGGCCCCTACAGCTCGGGAGAGATGAGAAGGCGGCGAGCACCCCCGTGTGGCGGGACCTGGAACTTCGCAGCTCCAAGCAGAACAGCGCTGAAACAGACACCTTTGCCTACAGCTATCACTCCGCCCTTTAACAGAACTCTTAGAAGTCTAGTTCAGTTTCTGGGGGTCTTTCATTTTTAGTATATGTCCTGCTAAGATAGAACTGCCACAGCCCTACGGATGCTTCTATCCGAAATTTGACAGACAGGTTCTGTTCTTTCCATGTATTCAAGTTTGAGGCTGATCTGTTGTTGTTTTTGTTTATTTTATTTTGTGAGGTGTTGGGACCTTGCCGTGCTGGGCCAGAGCTCTACTAAGCTACTGAGTCACACCCAGTCCTGGCTTCTTTATGGTGCAACAAGCAATTTTGGGTACCAAAACCGAAACTGTGAAACCTAGAGATCCCATCTCCTTGTCCCCCTCCCTGTCCTCCATCGCATAGGAGCCATTTGATATTTCTAGTCCATTCTTCCTACGGTTCACTCTTTAAAAAAAATGTAACTTTGTAAACAATATATTTTAGAAGCTACTCTACTGGGATTGTAGAGAGCCCCCCCCCACCTTGGGTTGGGTTGTTCTTTTGTTTTTTTTTTTAATTTATTACTATTGTATATTCATTGTACATAGTGCTGAGTTTTGTGAAGATGCCAAAGATGCCAGGTGCTTTAGCCAAATTCACCCCCTCCCAGTCTCCTACACACACACCCTACCTCACTCCCTTAAAGTGTCTCCTTCTAACCTTTTCCCACTGGTCTCCCTCCTCTTCCCCAATTCTCCTTTCTGCTTGATGTACAGTTGTGTGTGTGTGTATAGATAGCTTTTTGATAAAATTGGTCAGTGACTGGAGATGAAAGGCAGCGACATAAACTAAAAAAAGAAAAATCGCCAAAATGTGTGAGAAAAATCAACAATATGAATTTTAAAACTTAGCAACATCAAAAAAAATTTTCAGCAAGAAAATAGACTTAGAAAGACATTAAAAAAATAGAAAGGTTGCTGTGAAAACTCTGTAAATCAAGTAAAAAGCACAGTGAAAAATGTCACCAACAGGCCACCAAGCAGCGAGAGGACATGGGGGTGAGGCCACCGAGCAGAGGGAACACGGGGATGAGGAGAAGGGTGACAAGAAGCTGCCTTCAAACATCAATGATGAAAATAATTAAAGAATTTGGCCACGACACTTGAGCACTCTGAGATGTCATCAAAAGACAGAACCCAAAGGTCCAGAGGAGAGGACTTGAAATAACACCAAAAATCATTCAATGAACCGTAGCCCACATTTTCCAAACCTAGAGAAAGAAATGGGCATGCAAGGCCAAGTGCAATTTAGAGCCCAGACAGACACAGGCAGAGAAGTCTCTCCCCACACCAGGTTACAACCAGGATGCTAAATGACAGAGTCAAGATGAATGGCGCCCAGGAAATCACTGGGGTGGATAACAGCTATCAGAAGACCCTCAAGGGAATCCTACCCAGGAGAGAAAAAGGAATACTTTCAGGAGGCCACAGGAAATAATAAACCACATTAGGACAGTAAATAAGAAATGAGAACTTGGAAAGCATCAGACATTACAAAATCAACAAAATGGCAGGATTTAATATATACTTTTTATTAAAAACTCTGAATCTGGATGGTCTCAATTCTCCAATCAAAAGATATGGACTAGAACATTAAATGTAAAAAACATGGCCCATCTGTTTGCTGCCTACAAGAAAGACTGCCCTCTTTGCAGATGGTAAGATTCCATATCAAAGAGACCCTACAGACTACACCACAAAACCAGAGCTGAAGAGCGCTCTCATCAAAATGACAGAGTACAAAACTAACATAAAAATCAATAGCCACTAAGAGCACCTTCTGTCATGCTGGCTTAGTGTTTTTAGCAAGCAGCTTCCCCCCTTCTCCTTCAATTGTGAAGGATGCTTTAACAGTTGTAGCAATCTAGGTTGACTGTTACTGTCTCTCACAGTTTGAAATATGTTAGTCTGGGCTCTACTGACTTAAAGTTCCTATTGAGAAATTTGTTACTCTGCCATCTTCGTCATTATATGTGTGGCAGGGTGCTTCTGGGTTCATGACCTTGTCCAGTATAAAGACAATTTAGTGAGCATTTCAACGTGGTTTTCCATAGAGAAGCTATACTGGAACATTATGGGAAAGAATTAAAATTATTTTAGAACAACATTGTAATCCTGACTAAACTCAGTAAATGTTCTCAGCAATAGAAGACGAATTTCCTTAACCAAATAAATTATTTAACAGTAGACTATGCCTTTTGTTTATCATCTCCTGGTTTAACCCTTGACCTTTCCGTGTTATGGTGTCAGCTTCTGAGAATTTCTAGGAAAATATAAAAGGTAGCATTCCAGGGAGCTGGAGGGTAAAAGTGAGTAAGCTCTATCAGGAAGATTAATCTCAGTTGCTCTTGCCCACAGGGGGAAAATTATCAAGTTAACTAAGAAGGCAACCTACTCTCTTAGGATCCAGGCTAGACCTTTAATCACAGTACTTAGGAGGCAGAGTGTGGTGGATCTCTGTGAGTTCCAGGCCAGCCTGGTCTGCATACTGAGTTCCAGAACAGCCAACGCTACAAGGAAATACTTTGTCTTAAAAAAAACAAAAACAAACAAAAATCAAAAACAACCAAAGGAGTCTGTATAGATATACTGCTTTCCTTTCCAACAAAAAGCAAATTGCTTCTGGTCCTTACAGATAGGTACCAAGAAAAAGGCCTTTGCTAGATCAATAACGGCATACCATGTACCAGGAGCTGTGTTGATCTGCTCAAGTAAGGACATCACATCTGGTACAGCAGCTGCAATCGGAGTCACTAACTGATTGAGTTTTCAATAGTCAATTCTCAATCTCCACAGTCCATCTGTCTTCTGTGTTGGCCAGATAGGGAAGCTAAAGGAAATATGGTGGGAACCACCACCCTGCATCTGTCAAGTCCTTGATGGTGGCACTCATTTCTGCAGTTCCTCCAGAAATACAGTTCTGTTTTTGCTTCACTATTTTCCCTGACAGAGGCAACTCCAAAGGTTTCCATTTAGCCTTTCCAACCATAATAGCCTTCACTCCACAGGTCAGGGAACCAATGTGAGAATTCTGCCAACTTCTAAGTATATTTATCCCAATCGTAATTCTTGAACTAGGGAAATAACCACAGGATGAGTTTGAGGACCCAGTGGACCTACTGTGAGTCAGACTTCAGTCAAACTCCATTAATCACTCCTTTAACTGGAGGGTCACAGTGTTTCTGGAGATCTCCTGGAATCGGTGTTAATTCAGAACCATTGTCCAATAGACCCTGGAAACTCTGGGTGTTTCCTTTCCCCAGTGTACAGCTCTCCTTGTAAAGGGCCAGAGGTTCCTCTGGGGAAGAACTGGGGAAAAGCTATCAGTGAAACTCTTATGTATCAAGGTCCTTCCTCAGAGAAACCTGGCCATCCCTTCATTCAAGGGATTTCTGGGTCTGCAAACTAGCTCATCTGGAAATTGGTTCAAAGGCTGAGATTCACTTCTGCTATGATATGCCTTTCTTCCATTTGGTTGAGAATTTTTCTGCTTATACTGATCAAACAAAAATTCAATAGGATTCTTGTCTATGTCAGGCCTGGAGACACCATGATTGATTAGCCAATACCAAAGGTCCATACGAGTCATGCCACCATCAAATTCACTTCGCCTGTGCTGCCCAGTACAGGTTAGGCCATTATGGACATTGCTTTGTCAGTGCTGCACATTATGATAACTACGATCTTGCCTTTGGTGATTTAGTACTATCAACTAGCCCCTGCTACCCCTGACATACACACATGTTATGGTGAACACACATACGCACAACGTGCAAAAAAAGAGATTTTAAGGTGGAGAGCTAAGATGACATCTAACAAAGACCCTTTGCCTCCACATATACATATTCACATTGCATACACACACACATGCACACACAGAGATGAACATATACATATAATGTACACAATTGAGAAGGGGAGAGCCAACTGGATGAAATAGCCTGTATGGGGTCTCCTATCAGAACTCTTGTATTAGCCTGCATCTGGGTATTTTTGGATGATCCCACCTCTGGACTGTCCTTCCAGGGGCACAGATACAGTATCCCATCTCTGGGCAGTCCTTGGAGGGACACAGATACAGTATCCCACCTCTGGGCAGTCCTTGAGGGGCACAGATTCAGTATCCCACCTCTGTGCACTCCTTGGAGGGGCACAGATACAGTATCCCACCTCTGGGCAGTCTTTGGAGGGGGCACAGACACAGTATCCCAGCTCTGGGCAGTCTTTGAAGGGCTACAGATACAGTATCCCACCTCTGGGCAGTCCTTGAGGTGCACAGATACATATCCCACCTCTGGGCAGTCCTTGGAGGGACACAGATACAGTATCCCACTTCTGGGCAGTCCTTGGAAGGGCATGGATACAGTATCCCATCTCTGAGTAGTCCTTGGAGAGACACAGATACAGTATCCCACCTCTGGGCAGTCTTTGGAGGGGCACAGATACAGTATCCCAGCTCTGGGCAGTCCTTGGAGGGGCACAGATACAGTATTCCAGCTCTGGGCAGTCCTTGGAGGGGCACAGATACAGTATCCCAGCTCTGGGCAGTCCTTTGCAGCCAGAGAAACGCAGGAGCCTCCATATGTGTCCTCCCTCCAGACTGTAGCTCCATGAGATTGCCTTCTTGCTGTCATCGTGATGGTCTCACTCACAGTTCTCCAACACCCCCACCACCATCTAGAAGTTTCAGAGTAAAGCCCCCTGCCTGAAACGTGGTCTGGATTTCCATAGTGTGCACACCAGGGAGAAACTATGCCTTTGGAGGCACCAAGTTTCAGATGTAGCAGGAGTGGCTTTAGTGCAAAGAAGAGAGGATGCTCTACTTGTGACACCATCCCCCACTATCCCCCACCCTCCCCCACTATCCCCCACCCTCCCCCACTAGCCCCCACCCTCCCACACTATCCCCCCACCTTCCCACTCTATCCCCCCACCCCCACACTATTCCCCCACCCCCACACTATCCCCCACCCTCCCACACTATCCCCCCACCTTCTCACTTTATCCCCAACCCTCCCCCACCCCCACACTATCCCCCCACCCTCCCACACTATTCCCCCACCTTCCCAGTCTATCCCCAACCCTCCCCCACCCCCACACTATCCCCCACCCTCCCACACTATCCCCCAACCCTCCCCCACTATCCCCCACCCTCCCACTCTATCCCCCCACCTTCCCACACTATCCTCCCACCCTTCCACACTATCCCCCACCCTTCCACACTATCCCCCCATCCCCCACACTATCCCCCCCACCCTCCCACATATCCCCCCACCTTCCAACACTATCCCTCACCCCCACACTATTCCCCCACCCCCATACTATCCCCCCACCCTCCCACACTATCCCCCCACCATCCCACACTATCCCCCACCCTCCCACATTGTCCCCCATGTCCTTCCTCACTATGTGTACCTCTGCTGGTACAGCTACTGCACAGACATCCTCCCCCACCTACCCTGTGAAATGGACACATTGTAGAGTCCATGGGGGCATCCTGGATCTTCTCATCGTACCTGACCCTAAGCTTCTCCAGCTCGTGCACTTCCCTCCCCAGCTACTGATTCTCCTTATAACTCTGCTATGTCAGCCCTGTCTTCTTCCTCTCTTTGTCTCTCTGTCCTCTCTGTCTCCCTCTGTCTTCTCTCTGTCTCTCTGTCCTCTCTCTGTTGTTCTGTCCTCTCCCTGTCTCTCTCTGTGTCCTCTCTCTCTATGTTCTTTCTTGTCCCTTTGTCTTCGTCATTCACTCTGTGTCCTCTCTCTCAGCTCATGACCAAGTCCAGTCTGCTGGCCATGATCAGCCTACTCCTTTCTCTTTCTGCTCTGGACTCTTTTAGGTGCCTCCGGCTACAATAAGAATGTAGTACAACAAATTTAAAGCTATCCCCGACTAGCTTACAAGTAAATGAGACTGGAACTGTGGTTATTTTATTTGGCTTTGACAATTAATTACCTGGGGGATAACCCCTAATCTATTCCTTTAACTGCTGGCCTGGCTACCCAGCATTGTAACCCAGATTCTTGCTGTTTCTCCTGGTCATGTGCTCATAGACCATCTCCCCTGATGGCAGCTTCCTCCTCTCCTCTCAGTCTTCCTCCTTCTCCTTCTTGTCTCTCCTGTCTACTCTCTCTTCTCCACTCCAAACCAGGTAACTCAAAACCCACCTACCTCTAATTCATCCAGTAATTGGCTGTAGCCAATAATTTAAACTAAAAGAACAAGGTTTGCACAACAAAAGCCTGTACAGACCTCTGCATCACACCACAGAGCAGCAGACTCAACCTTAACACAAAAGTCTCCCACATAACCATTCCTTGGAGAGGTTATATAGTCAGTTTGTACATCTGGAAGGACAGCACTCACCAGTCTAGACCAGTCTAGACCAGTCCTTATAGAGCAGACCCGGGACTCTCCTCTGTTTGGCTGTGCAGCTTCCTTTTGAAATCTGCTACTGAAGATAGCACATCCTCACCACGGCTCCCCTCTCAGAGAAGCTGCACTAACTGTCCCAAGTTTGCTCCTTGTGTGTGGGTGTCACCCACTGCCCTAGTTTGCTTCTGTTGCTTTGATAGATGCTCTTACCAAAAGCAACAGTTTTATGGCAGTGCCCTGAAGCTATGGAAGAATGCTGCTTACTGGCTTGCTCTCCATGGCTTGCCTTCTGCCTGCTTTCTTGGTTGAATTACTCCATCCACCTCCGCTGGATGTTGTGAGCTTCCAATTTGATGAAGTTTTACTCTCTGTCTTCTCCATATCTGCTGCTCACTATTTATTTGTCTACTTTGGCTTGTAATAGACTTAATAATCACACTCATACACAGCCCAAAGCCTGGCTATCGTATGGCACTCTCCAGACCATACAGAACACCAAACTTGTCCAAAACCTAGCCATGTGCTCATGCATTCACTCTAGGAATAATATAGGGCATTGCAGAGGGCAGACCCAGTCGGAGGTCCCACACCTGGGGAGAAACAGGGAACCAGTAATAGGAGGGCAAGTAGTCGGCGAGTGACAGACACAAACACAAGAGATTGCTAAATCTGAGTGTAATTCATGTTTGCAAGCATCAGACTTTTAAACAGAAAAAAAAGGAAGTTAATCATTGAAGAGTAGCCAAAATCAGTTGGGCCACACATGGCCAATTTAAACATCAGACAGGAAATAACTCTTTATGAGACCCGTTAGGAGCCAGACGGTGGTTTTACAGAGACGATATCAGTATTGTCTGAGGTCATTGTATTCTTAAAATCTGGTGTCTATCAACCCCCACAGGCCTCGAGAGGCACTATCCCAGTGCCCTGCAATCCAATGCCTAACAAACCAACATCCAGCCTTGAAATATTGTCTCTTAATACTTTCTGGTTGTAGCCTTGAAAGAAGGCACCAGGGTGGTCCAGCGACCCTCTCTAGCCAATTCAAGGTTTGGTAAAGAACTCTGGCTCCATTAACCACTACCCATCTATTGCCTTGTCCGTCATACACTCCTGTATATGGTACTGGAACGGCTGTTGTTTTATACACCTGTGGATACTCTCTATTTACAGGTGGCACCTACCATTTATCTCCTAATTTATAATGCACTCTTTCATATGTAACAGTGGGGGGTATTCCTAATGAACTCATCTGAACTCTGTCCGCCCTTTCCAATTATTTTCCTTTTAGCTGTATCCTAAGACCTTCTCCTTTTCTGGACCCTTCCACATTATTTCTTGTTGCTGTAATTCATTAAACACATCACCTAATGTATAATTCTTTCTCCAGGGAATTTTCAATATAGCCCTAAATAATGGGGCCGATTTTTCTATGTAATTAATCTGAGTTTTTATTCCTAAGGTCAAATTGAGAACATCTTGCTGTTAGTTTATTGGAGCCGCTTATGTGGCCAAATCTGGAATATCCAATTGGATAGACCCTTCAATCATACCCTGTTCTCCAAACTGAGCATTTCCAAAAAAAATTAATAATAATAATAATAATAATAATAATAATAATAATAATAATAATAATACAAAGAGATATGGGTGCACAAAACCCTCCCCCAGTAATTGCAAGACCAAATCTGGAACACATCCTTTTCAGAGGCAGCCAGGGCTCTCCAGGAGACAGGCTTCCTTGATACCCTCACCCCAGGTCAGCAGCCAAGATTTTACTCTTGTCACACAGACTCCACTGGGGGTGCGGTGGCAGGGCATATATCATGTCTGTTAGTCGGAGGAAACCGGTGGCCTCAGTTCCAGGAAAGGGGCTAGCTGTGTGGCTCTGTATGCCTTTAGGGAGTAAGGACCCTTGGCCACTATTAACTGTATCTCTCTGTGGGTCCCTTGACAGTTGTGAGCCTCAGCCCTCCGATATGTGCTGGACCCTGAGCAGGTGCCACACACAGAGTGGAGGGATAGCAGATGTAGCCTGCTGGTTGATTTGAATGCAATTATAGTGAGAGTGGCATAGTTGATTGACAGACAGGCTGTGTGGGTGTGGATCCCAGCTCCCTGATTTTATTGATCCTGTCTTTATTAATTTGGCAATTTGCTCATCAGGGGTTTATTATTTTTTTTTGCATTAGCTTTTATTATTTTTAAAGTGCTGTATTCGTGTATCACACTTATCTTAATTTCTGAGGGTTTTTGAAACCTACTTTAAATGTTGCATCTGAGACTCCGTCCCTGAGGACGCTGCCCCCGTCCTGACCTTATGCAATTAATTCATTTCTTCATATGGAGGGAATTAACGGAGCTAATACAGGTAAGGAGCTCAGTCAGAGTTAGAGTTAGCTCTCTTCGGTATGACCATTCCAGAGGCACAGGGAGCAGCCATCAATGTCAGCTGACTAAGGAAGGTCACCATAGCTGCTGCACTGATGCTCAGCTCAGCATCTCTATGAAGTCTTCACACTGGTGGAGCTCTCCACTATCTTGAACAGAGATGTTCTTGCTGCTCTGAACACATGGTTTGCGCCTAATGTAATAGCAATGCCAGTTCTTCACTCCCAGCCCAGAACTCATTGTCCCCGCCCATCATCGTGCCTTCCCTGACCCTCCCGCAGGCTTTGCTTTCCAGGACCCCCACCTGGACCTGAGTAATGCATGCACCTCACTCACCTCTCACCTCTGCAGTCAGTCCTGTCCACCTCTCACACAGCCTGGTGATCCATGAATGACACTCACAGATCTGCAGAAAGCAACTCACATCTGTTATCCCAGCACTTGGGAAACTGAGGCAGGAGCATTGCCTTGAGTTTGAAGCAACCGTGTGGATGCACAGTGAGCTCCTGGCCAGCCTGGGCTGTAGATTGTCTTGGGAGAAAACAAAACCAAAGGTATTTACTCAAGCATTCTTCCAGAAACATCTTTTGTCAGTGCAAGCATGTGAGGAGTACCCCTACCCTGTGCATTACTTATGGGGACTTTTAACTCCAACCATCTATCTTCTGACAATCATTAAATTTCCTCAGGCACTTCCTGAACTAGCTTGCTTTTAAAAACTCAGCGACCAGTTTCTAATTGAATTACTCTTGCTTTCTTACTCTGAAACCCATCCCTTACCATCACTTCCCAAACGACTTCTGCTTGCTTCAGCTCTGTGCCTTGGTTTTCTGTTCAGTTCAAAAACAACAGATATTGATTTCTATTTCCGCTTAGGACTTCCCGGTCATCTCTAGCTCCCTTTAATGGCTCCTCTATAAAGCCTCCGGCTTCCTGAACCCATTTTCCTTGTGATTGACTTCACAATGAGGGCCCATTGCCACTGTCAGCAGCTCAGTCTGTCTTGGCTTCACTCCCAGGCAGCTGTTCCACTGTGTCCGTTGTCAGATCCTCCTTCCTGCTCATCTCAGAATCCACAGGAAACTCCAAGTTAGTCCTTAGCTCATCTGAGAAGGGAAGAGAGTCCTGGGACTGGCTACATATCAGAAAAACCAAGAACCCTGGACTCTGAGACACATTGAAAAAAAGTGTTAAATTAAAATGAGAAATTTTAAACTATTATTTGTGTGGGCTTGCACATGCATTTGTGCTTTGACAGCCCACAAATATCATGGACACTTAGTGTGTGTGTGTGTGTGGGGGGGGAACACCAGCCCATGCTTTCCATGGACAACTTTCAGAAGTCGGTTTTCTTCTACCTGGTGAGAAAAGCTGGAGTTGTTTGTTTGCTTGTTTGTTTGTTTGTTTTTATGTTCTGGGGAGTTAATCCAGGAATCGCCACTTGAGTTAACAAATTTACCTGCAAGTAACAGAGAGCAGCTGTTCAACAAAGACCAGCCCTAGCTTTCACAGTGCTGCTATTCACACTGGTCCACACCTGGAGGCCAGCCAGGCACCCACGAAGCACTCACTGGGGGTTGGCTGCACAGTGGAATGTTACCACACACCAGTCAGAACAGCTGGACTTGAAAACAAGTGGAAATGCCAACTGTTGATAAGAAGAGAGAAAGTTTGGGTTCTTCCTGCATTAAGGATTAAAACGAGAAACAGTGTATCAGGGTGTGGCTAAAGGGTGCCCAGGAATGAGAAACGATGTAGCAAGGTGCGAATAAACGGTGCCCAGGAATGAGAAACAGTGTAGCAGAGTATGGTTAAAGGGTGCACACCTTGAATTTCGCACCTGAAAGGTGGAGGACGTGGATTTCTATGAATTCAAGGACCAATCTGGACTACTTAGTGAGTTACACATACTCACTAAGGGGCTACACAGTGAGACCTTGTCTTGAAATAACAAAAAGGTAAAATCACCACTCTAGACAATAGTCGGGAAATTCTTAGAAAAGATTATAAGATCTCATGCTTGTAAGCACTAGTAGAAAAATGGACATAAATAAATAAAATTTCATTGATTTTTTTAAAAGTATGTTAATTATAAAGGAAACGAATAGAGAGCGGCATAAAACTATTGAAAGGTTTGATGCTGTATTTACTGCTGCAGTCTATGCTTCCATAGGAAGAGTTCCAGCCACCAGTGAGTTCTCACTGTGTCCTCTGTGTACTTTTTGTGTGCTTCATTCTCTGTGTGTGTGTGTGTGTGTGCACTTACGTGTGTGCATTTGTGTGTGTGTGTTTGTGGGTGCACATGTGTGTGCATGTTGGTATGTGTGTGCATGTTTGTATGTGTGTGCACTTTGTGTGCATGTGTGTGCATACTTGTGAGTGCACATGTGGTAAAAGAACAACCACAGGTGTTGTTCCTCAGACCCCATCCTTCTTTTATTTGTTTTTTAATTTTAGTTTTGAGACATGCTCTTTTACAGGCCTGGAATTCTCTAAGCATTCTTTGGAAGGATGGTCTACAGTAGGTTGAGCACCAAGCTTGCCTGTGAAGTGGTGTCTAGTTTAGGTTGAGGTGCAAAGTGCTACCTTGAGTGTGGGAGGCACCACCAGTGCCCTGGAGTCCTGGACTGAATAAACCACCTAAGTGCCTCAGTTTAGCTCTGCTTCCTGACCGCACACACCGTGAGCTCTAGGGCTTCTGTTACCATGACTTCCCTGCTGTGACAGATGGCACCTTCAAACTGTGAGCTGAAACAGACCTTCCCTCCTGTAAGTTTCTTTGGTTGAGTGTTTCGTTGCAGCAATGAGACCAGTAACTAATGCAGACATCCACAAGTCTAGCAAAGAGATATCATCAACCCTTTCTTCTAGCTGAATGTCAGATTGTAGCGGTATAGATTCCTGTGAAAACCCCAAGGTAACATATTTGTGTTGGTGGACACGGAGTCCCAGATATACAAAACTATTGATTATCTTCTTGGAAATCCTGAACAATGTTTCAAATTCTTATCTTAAGTTGAAAAGCAAAGTTACATTTTTTTTCTTGTTTATTGGGGGTGTTTAACCAATATGCCAAAATGCATAGAACTGTTTGCTTTGATTTAATTTGTCTGCTTGGTTTGTATGTGGTTTGGACTTTCCACCACTGTAGTCCTTTTGGATCTATATCAGTCTTCTGTAATTCTGTAATACATCAGCCACTGTTAAGATTTGAAACATCGAAACATCGTGTTGATAAATTGGTTTCACCTTGAAGACACTTATGTAACTCACACAAATAGATGTTTAGAGCCTGAAAAGGTGGCTTACAGAGAACGTAAGGACTTGAGTTAAGATCATCATGTCCTCGGAGATGGACATGACAACATCTGTGTGTGTAATTCCAGAACTGGGAGACAGAGACAGGAGGATCCCAGGCTTCTCGTCAACTGATGAGCTCCAGATTCAGACTGGAGAGATGTCCAAGCAGTTAAGAGAGCTTGCTGTTCTTCCAGAGGACCTGGGTTTGGCTCCCAGCACCCACATGGTGGTTCACAATCATCTGTAACTCCAGTTCTGTGGGAGTCAGCACCCTCTTCTGGCCACCTCAAGTACTGCACTCAGATTCACACAGGCACAGACAGGCAGACACACGCACAGACACACAAATCAAGAATAAGCAGATGTTCATGTATCTCCACCAGTCAAAGATGGTTGGTATATCTAGGTTGGGTAGTGGGTTACACCTCTGATTGAACAATACCAAACTTATAAAGCCTATGATTAACATTTCTTAAAAAAATGTATAAATGCAAAAAGGAAAAGGGGGCATGGGATAGGGGTTTTCTAAGGGGGGGGGGAATGGGGAAACGGGATGGTATCTGAAGTGTAAATAAAAGATCTAATAAAAAAAATAAAATAAAAAAAAGAATAAAATAAATCTTTAAAATTAGATAGAGGGGCTGGAGAGATGGCTCTGCAGTTAAGAGTGCTGGCTGCTCTTCCAAAGGACTGTGTCCAATTCCCAGCACCCACATGATAGCTTACAACTATCTATAACTGCAGTACCAGGGAATCTGACACCTTCACATAGACATACATGCGGGTAAATCAGCAATGTACATAAATAAAAACAAATTATTTTTAAAATTAGATAGATGATAGATAGATAGATAGATAGATAGATAGATAGATAGATAGAATCCAATAAAAAGGCTAAATCTGTAAGATGGTTTGGTTTTGATTTTCAAATTCTAGACAAATTTTGGTTTGATATCATAAATGGCTTGATAACTATCACATGTCAGAAATCATAAAATCTTTCCAACACTGGGTCCCAACTTAGCCATCCTAACTCTGAAAAGCAAATGTGGCTGTAGTCGGCATGAACTCCTCAAAGGGGTCCTGAGCTGGAGATAAGTTAACCCCTCAGCCCTGTTGAAGTTCTCAGCCCTGATGCAGTTTGCATGATGGTTGCCTTTTAAAGACATTTGTGCATGAGCTTTCTGAGAGAGCTACCCAATGACAAACAGGAATTTGGAATGGTGATCATGTCACCTCTTACTGATTTTACAAGTCATTCTCCTATGCTTGCCATGATCACGTCCCACCAGAAACCTTTTAGAATTCACTTATTTATTTTTTGTCTTCTATATATGAGTGTCCTTCCTGGGTGTAATTTGGGTGCCACATTCATGCTGGGTGCCCACAGAAGGAATCAAGTCCCCTGGAACTGGAGTTACAAGAAGCTGTGTGCAGTCATATGAGTGCTAGGAATTGAACCAGGGTCATCTGAGAGAACAGCAAGTCCTCTTGGTCGCTGAGCCATCTCTTCTCTGGTTGTATCTTTCAATGGCTCTAGAGAAGCCATTTCTTCAGTGACATCACACCTGCCATTGATGCTTCTGGTGAAGATAGTGGGTTGAGCCATATGTGCAGTGTGAGTTCTGCCATTCATAGCCAGAGCTTGAAACTTAAAATTAGCAATTCTCTGCAGTAAACACATGTTGAGAAATACCCCAGTTTCTCCAGTTCCTCTTGCTATAGGGTAATGCACATAATATTAGTAGCGGTCCTGTGTTGCTTGAACTCACTGCTTCTGGAAGCAAGGTTGTCACACACACACACACACACACACACACACACACACACACACACACTTCAGATCCAGGCATATGTATGCTAAGTGTCCTCCCGAGCCCTTATCCTTTTTTTTTTTATTAGATATTTTATTTACACTTCAGATGGCATCCCTTTTCCCCATTTCCCCCCCACCCCCCTTAGGAAACCCCTATCCCATGCCCCCTTTTCCTTTTTGCATTTATACATTTTTTAAAAATAATGTTAATCGTAGGCTTTATAAGTTTGGAATTGTTCAATCAGAGGTGTAACCCACTGACCAACCTAGATATAATAACTATCTTTGACTGGTGGAGATACATGAACCTCTGCCTCCCTGTCTCCCCCCTCTTTCTCTCTTTCTTCACCTAGCTTCTCCTCTCTTTCTTCTTCTCCTCTTCTTACTCCTTTTCTTCCTCTCAGTACTCCTCCTACCTTAGCTCCTCCTACACATCACCCTTCCTGTTAAAATGAAACTTTTCTCTCAAAATACAATTAGAACATAATTATGCCAATTTGTACCAGTGAGGTACAGGATAGTCCTAATACCCAGTCCATCCTTTTGTTGACTAACCAGCTCCTCTGTCATCTATTCTAACTAAAACATGTAGTTCTGAACCTGGCTTTAGGATGAATGTCAGCTGACGACCATCCACTCAAGTCTTTTCTCTTAAGGTCAATAGCTATATGTTTTCAACCCCATCAGAAATCCAGAATGACTGAGTTAACTATAATTGTGGGAAGCAAAAATCATAGTTTCTAAAACTTGGCCAATTTATAGAGACCTCTGAACACCTGGACACCCGCTCTACTTCAAAACGTTGGAGCATCTGTTCTTCTGCCTTCTGGCCCAGGATCATCTGACAGACGTTAGTGCTGCAGAATTATTAAGGGCTGATTACTCTGTCTAGGCAGATATAATCAGTCGACTATTCTGCAAGTGTGTCCTTTTCTGGACAGTAATTTGTCTGTAGAAGGAAAATGGCAATTCTTGCCTAGTGGCTGTCTCACCACAACTGGAGTAACTCCAAGGATGCTCAATTTCTTCTTAGAATTCAATATAGGAAGCTGTCCGGAGCAGACAGGTCTCTAATGAAAATGAACATTAATACTGAAATGTTTGTCATGTCAATTCTAAGGATTTCTGATGTTTTGAAAACCAGCTATCCATGTAAGGTAATCTGGACTGTTGCCTGTTAACTCCACTCAGCTATTTCTAAATAAAACATAGAGAACACCCTTATAATAAACTCCAAGCCATGAATTTGCTATAGTCCCTTAACTCACAGGCTGACCATCTCAAATCAGTTAAAAAAGTTAAAGAAGGACTGGGTCTAAGCTTTGTATTCCTAAATGTGTTATACTGGTACAATGCCTATGGGAGTAACAATATTCATCTCACTCTTATATCACTAAGAAGCTCATGCCAATGAAAACCTTAAAATTTGTAAACAAAGTAAATTGGTGCCATTTAAGAATTTATATCTTTATCTTGATATTAATTATACAGATTTCTACTAATAGGTTATGGCTATGCAATAAATCCTAGTTAATACTCTCTATTCCGACAAAACCACTACTTTTCACTAGAGAGACAGCCCAACATTTACCACCTCAGTCCCCAAGCCCAGGGAATAGGGGCGCTGACTCATCATTAGCTTCTTCAAGCTGATTATGGGCATTGAGATATTAGAAGAGGAGTGGGGTGGGGGGGAGAGCAAGTTGACAATCCTCTGATGCTGTGTCTTTGCTGCCTCCAGATGGAATTCCCGTACCTCAGAGGTTTGAGCAGGTCTGCCTAGCTTGCTTGTTGAGTAGATACACCAAGGCTGATCATTCTGCAATATACAATTCTCAAAACAACTTTTAGTATCAAGATAGTTTTTTTTTCTTTAAAGAGGGCTGACATTTTATTAAGAATGTTGGTTCTAACCGCTTTTCTATTTTTTCCCCTCTTTTATTGGATATAATATTTACATTTCAAATTTTATCCCCTTACGATATTTCCCCCACCACCCAGGAACCCCTTATCCCATCCCCTCTCCTCCTGCCTCTATGAAGGTGTTTACCCACCTACTCCCAGCCCCCCTCCCCACCCTCAGATTCCCCCCCCTCTGTGCTCAGCCTTCAGGGTACCAATGATCTTGTCTCCCACCTATGCCCAACAAGGCCATCCTCCCCTACATATACAGCTGGAGTCATGTGTCTCTCCATATGTGTTCCTAGGCTGGTGGTTTAGACCCTGGGGAGCTCTAGCTGGTTGGTATTGTTGCTCTCCTCACGGGGCCACCAGCCCTTAAGGTTCCTTCTATTTACTCTCTAACTCCTCCATTGGGAACCTTTGATCAGATTAATGGATAGCTGTGGGTATCTGTCTCTGGGTATGTCCGACTCTGGGGGACCTCTAAGGAGATAGCCTTATCTGGCTGCTGTCAGCTTTCCCATCCTGACATCCCTATCAGCGTCTATTTTTGGTGACTGCCCATGGAATGAATACCCAGATGGAATGGTCTCCCTACAGCCCCCCCTTCAGATTCTGTCCCAAACTTTGTCTCCATATTTGCTCCCTTGGGTATTTAGTTACTCCTAAGAAAGACCTAGGCATCCTTACTTGTTCTTTCTTCTTCATGAGCTTCATGTCGTCTGGTAGTTGAATCTTTGTTGTTTCAGATTTTGGGGCTAATCTCCGATTATCAGTTAGTAAATACCATGTGTGTTCTTTTGTGATTGGGTTACCTCACTCAGGATGATATTTTCTAGTTCCATCCATTTACCTAAGAATTTCCCAAATTCATTATTTTTAATGGCTGAGTAATATTCCATTGTGTAAATGTACCACATTTTTTGTATCCATTCCTCTGTTGAAGGGCATCTGGGTTCTTTCCAGCTTCTGGCTATTATAAATAAGGCTGCTATGAACATAGTGGAGCATATGTCTTTGTTATTTGTTGGGGCATTTTCTGGGTATATGCCCAGGAGTGGTATAGATGGGTCCTCAGGTAGTGCTATATCCAATTTTCTGAGGAACCGCCAGACTGACTTCCAAAGTGGTTGTACCAGCTTGCAACCCCACCAACAATGCAGGAGTGTTTCTCTTTCTTCACATCCTCGCCAGCATCTACTATCACCTGAGTTTTTGATCTTAGCCATTCTGACTGGTGTGAGGTGGTATCTCAGGGTTGTTTTGATTTGCATTTCCCTGATGACTAAGGATGTTGAACATTTCTTAAGGTGCTTCTCGGCCATTCGAGTTTCCTCAGTTGAGAATTCTTTGTTTAGCTCTGTACCCCATTTTTTTAATGGGTTATTTTGTTGTTTGGTGTCTAATTTCTTGAGTTCTTTGTAAATATTCGATATTAGCCCCCTATCGGATGTAGGATTGGTAATGATCTTTTCCCAATCTGTTGGTTGCCATTTTGTCATGTTGACAGTGTCCTTTGCCTTACAGAAGCTTTGCAATTTGATGAGGTCCCATTTGTCGATTCTTGATCTTAGAGCATAAGCCATTAGTGTTCTGTTCAGGAACTTTTCCCCTGTGCCTAGGTATTCGAGGGTCTTCCCCAACTTCTCTTCCAATAGTTTCAGTGTATCTGGCTTTATGTGAAGGTCCTTTATCCACTTGGACTTGAGCTTTGTGCAGGGGGATAAGAATGGATTAATTTGCATTCTTCTACATGTTGACCTCCAGTTGAGCCAGCACCACTTGTTGAAAATGCTGACCTTTTTCCACTGGATGGATTTAGCTCCCTTGTCAAAGATCAAGTGACCATAGGTGTGCGGGTTCATTTCTGGGTCTTCAATTCTATTCCATTGACCATCCTGTCTGTCTCTGTACCAATACCATGCAGTTTTTATCACTACTGCTCTGTAGTACAGTTTGAGGTCCGGAATGGTGATTCCCCCAGAGGTTCTTTTATTGTTGAGAATAGTTCTCGCTATCCTAGGTTTTTTGTTATTCCAAATGAATTTGTAGATTGCTCTTTCTATCTCTATGAAGAATTGATTTGGAATTTTGATGGGTATTGCATTGAATCTGTAGATTGCTTTTGGCAGGATAGCCATTTTTACTAAGTTAATCCTGCCAATCCAGGAGCACGGGAGATCTTTCCATCTTCTGAGATCTTCTTCAATTTCTTTCTTCAGAGACTTGAAGTTCTTGTCATACAGATCTGTCACTTGCTTTGTTAGATTCACTCCAAGATAGTTTATTTTATTTGTGGCTATTGTGAAGGGTGTCATTTCCCTAATTTCTTTCTCTGCCTGTTTATTCTTTGAATAGAGGAAGGCTATTGATTTGTTTGAGTTGATTTTATATCCAGCCACATTGCTAAAGTTGTTTATCAGGTTTAGGAGTTCTCTGGTGGAAGTTTTAGGTTCACTTAAGTATACTATCATATCATCTGCAAATAGTGAAATTTTGACTTTTTCCTTTCCTATCTGTATCCCTTTGACTTCCTTTTGTTGTCTAATTGCTCTGGCTAGGACTTCCAGTACTATATTGAATAGGTAAGGTGAGAGTGGGCAGCCTTGCCTAGTCCCTGATCTTAGTGGGATTGCTTCAAGTTTCTCTCCATTTAGTTTGATGTTGGCTACTGGCTTGCTGTATATTGCTTTTACTATGTTTAGATATGGGCCTTGAATTCCTGATCTTTCCAAGACTTTTAACATGAAGGGATGTTGAATTTTGTCAAATGCTTTCTCAGCGTCTAGTGAGATGACCATGTGGTTTTTCTCTTTGAGTTTATTTATGTAGTGGATTACATTGATGGATTTCTGAATATTGAACCATCCCTGCGTTCCTGGGATAAAGCCTACTCGATCTTGATGGATAATTGTTTTGATGTGTTGTTGGATTCGGTTTGCGAGAATTTTATTGAGTATTTTTGCATCAATATTCATAAGAGAGATTGGTCTGTAGTTCTCTTTCTTTGTTGGGTCTTTCTGTGGTTTAGATATGAGTGTAATGGTAGCTTCATAGAATGAATTGGGTAGTGTTCCTTCTGTTTCTATTCGATGAAATAACTTGAAGAGGATTGGTATTAGGTCTTCCTTGAAGGTCTGAAAGAATTCTGCACTGAAACCATCTGGCCCCGGACATTTTTTGGTGGGAAGATTTTTAATGACTGTGTCTATTTCTTTAGGTGTTATGGGACTGTTTAGGTGGTTTCTCTGCTCCTCGTTTAACTTTGGTACCTGGTATCTATCTAGAAAATTGTCCATTTCCTCCAGATTTTCCAATTTTGTTGAGTATAGGTCTTTGTAGTAGGATCTGATAATTTTTTTTAATTTCCTCTGTTTCTGTTGTTATGTCTCTCTTTTCAGTTCTGATTTTATTAATTTGAATGCTGTCTCTGCGCCTTTTGGTTAGTCTGGCTAAGGGTTTGTCTATCTTGTTGATTTTCTCAAAGAACCAGCTCCTGGTTTTGTTGATATTCTGTATAGTTCTTTTTGTTTCGACTTGGTTGATTTCAGCCCTGAGTTTGATTATTTCTTGCCGTCTACTCCTCTTGGGTATACTAGCTTCTTTTTGTTCTAATGCTTTCAGGTTTTGTGTCAAGTTGTTGATGTATGCTCTTTCCACTTTCTTTTTGTGAGCACTTAGAGCTATGATTTTTCCTCTTAGTACTGCTTTCAATGAGTCCCACATGTTTTGATATGATGGGTCCTCATTTTCATTTAAATCTAAAAAGACTTTAATTTCTTTCTTAATTTCTTCCTTGACCAAGTCATCATTGAGTAGAGCATTGTTCAGTTGCCAAGTGTATGTGGGCTTTCTGTTGTTTTTGTCCAAGTCAAAGACAAGTCTTAACCCATGGTGGTCTGATAAGGTACTAGGGATTATTTCAATCTTTTTGTACCTGTTGAGGCCTGTTTTGTGACCAATTATATGGTCTATTTTGGAGAAGGTACCATGAGGTGCTGAGAAGAAGGTATGTTCTTTTTTTTTAGGATGAAATGTTCTATAGATGTCAGTTAGGTCCAGTTGGTTCATAACTTCTGTTAGTTTCATTGTGTCTCGATTTAGTTTCTGTTTCCATGATCTGTCCAAAGCTGAGAGTGGGGTGTTGAAATCTCCCACTAGTATTGTGTAGGGTGCAATGTATGCTTTAAGCCTTAGTAAAGTGTCTTTTATATATGTGGGTGCCCTTACATTTGGGGCATAGATGTTGAGAATTGCGAGTTCCTCTTAGTACATTTTTCCTTTGATGAATATGAAGTGTCCTTCTTTATCTTTTTTGATTACTTCTGGTTGAAAACTGATTTTATTTGATATTAGAATCGCTACTCCAGCTTGTTTCTTGGGACCATTTGCTTGGAAGATTGTTTTCCAACCTTTTACTCTGAGGTAGTGTCTGTCCTTTCCACAGAGGTGCGTTTCCTGAATGCAGCAAAATGTTGGGTCCTGTTTACGTATCCAGTCTGATAGTCTATGTCTTTTTACTGGAGAATTGAGTCCATTGATATTAAGAGATATTAAGGAAAAATGAGTGTTGTTTCCTGTTATTTTTGATATTGGCAGTGGAGATATGTTTGTGTAGCTACCTTCTTTTACGGTTTTTAGAAGATTACTTTCCTGTTTTTTCTAGGTTGTAGTTTCCCTCCTTGTGATGGAGTTTTCCACCAATTATCCTTTGAAGTGCTGGGTTTGTGTTGAGATACTGTGTAAATTTGGATTTGTCATGGAATATTTTGGTTTCTCCATCAATAATGATTGACAGTTTTGCTGGGTATAGTAGTCTGGGCTGACATTTATGTTCTTTTAGGGTCTGTATGATATCAGTCCAGGATCTTCTGGCTTTTATGGTCTCTGGTGAGAAGTCTGGTGTAATTCTTATAGGTCTGCCTTTATATGTTACTTTGCCCTTTTCCCTTACTGCTTTTAGTATTTTTTCTTTGTTTTGTACATTTGATGTTTTGACTATTATGTGGCGGGAAGTATTTCTTTTCTGGTCAAAACTATTTGGAGTTCTGTAGGCTTCTTGTATATTTATGGACAGCTCTTTCTTTAGGTTAGGGAAGTTTTCCTCTATAATTTTGTTGAGGATATTTACTGGTCCTTTAAGTTGGGAGTCTTCCCCCTCATCTATTCCTATTATCCTTAGGTTTGGCCTTCTCATTGTGTCTTGGATTTCTTGTATATTTTGGGTTAGTAGCTTTTTGTATTTTGCATTTTCTTTGAGGTTGTGTCAATGTTTTGCATGGTATCTTCTGCACATGAGATTCTCTCTTCCATCTCCTGTATTCTGTTGGTAATACTTGTGTCTATGACTCCTGATCGTTTTTTTTAAGTTTTCTATCTCCAGGGTATTCTCCCTTTGTGATTTCTTTATTGTTTCTACTTCCATTTTTAGCTCCTGCATGGTTTTGTTTAATTCCTTCTCCCGTTTGGTTGCATTTTCTTGCAATTCCTTAAGGGATTTTGTGTTTCCTCTTTAAGGGTTTCTATCTGTTCTTTGAGAGTGTTATTTATGTTTTTCTTAAAGTCCTCTATCATCATCATGAGAAGTGATTTTAATTCTGAATCCTGCTTTTCTGGTGTGATGGGGTGTTCAGGGCTTGCTATGATGGGGGAACTGGGTTCTGATGATGCCATGTAACTTTGGTTTCTGTTGCTTACGTTCTTGCGCCTGCCTTTTGCCATCTGGTTAAATCTAGTGCTACCTGTGTTTCTGTCTCTGATTGTAGCCTGCCTTTCCAGTTGTCTCGCTTGTGTTTGATCTTCTAGGGGTCCAGATGTCTCTATGATTTTTTCCAGCTGCACTGATTACGGTGGTATCTCTAGGGTGCCTCAGGGTATGGTGCCTCCAAGGTAGCAGTCCAGCTATTTGTCTGCTGTTCTGGGTGCAGTGTCTCCTCTTGGATATCTCAGGATATGTTGTTTGACACTCTGAGTTCAGTTGTTCCTCTGTGGCTCTGGGTTGAGTGGACCTTCCAGTATGTATCAGGCAGAATCTGGGGTCCACACAACTGCAGACCTGGCAGAGGTCTGGTCTAGGCCTCAGACCCGGGAGATGGGCAGAAGGGGGGTGCTAGCCGGCAGGGGCGGGGGGGGGGGATCTGCTGGATTCTGAGCACTCAGGGCACCCAGCTATGAGTTCAGGGTAGTATGTGGGTTTTCCTACCTAAAGCTGGTTGTGGAATTTGTGGAGCCCCCAGAATGTGTCTGGCAGCAGTAATGGGGTGCACTCACCAACAGGCCTCAGACCGGAAGGGGGCCGCGCGGCGGCAGGGGAGTGCTAGCACTGGCTATGGGTTCTATGGATCCCCCAGAATGTGTCTGGTGGAATCCAGGGTACCCCACAAGCTGGCCTGGCAGAGGTCCGGCCCAGGCCTCAGACAGGAAGAGGGGCGCGCAGTGGCAGGGGAGTGCTAGCGCTGGCTATGGGTTCTATGGATCCCCCAGAATGTGTCTGGCCGAATCCTGGTTGTACTCACAAGCTGGCCGAGCAGAGGTCCGGCCCAGGCCTCAGACAGCCTTATCCTTAGGCAGATCCCTGACTCTGTAGCTGGGAGAAGGAAGACAGCAAGCAGCCCAAATAAAAACCACAGTTCCTTTAGCACAGCCTCAAGGTAAACTGCTTCCAGCAGGCAGACTGAGCGTAAATAAAGCAGGGAGAGACTTGCTGGGAAGGAAGGACTTGTCAGGAGGGGGAAGAAGAAGGGGACAAGAGAGGTTAATAGGGGAAGGTGTGATTAAAGTATATTATATACATGGAACTGGGAAAGAATAAACATATATTTAAAATGGGGCTGGATAGTGAAGGTGATTAAGGGTCAGGGCTAGAGAAGGAGGTGACTGAGGCTCAGGACTAGGGAAGAAAGCAAACAGGGAAAGTGTTGCTTACGCTCCTGGCCCCCACTCTACTGTGCTGCTTTAAAAACAAACAAACAGACAAATATATATATATATATTTGTATGTGTGTGTGTGTGTGTATACATATATATGTATATATACACATATATACATATACATATATATATATATATATGTATAATTTCATTATCTGGGGGACTTAAACAGATGGCTGACTATCAGGGCTGTTGTTCTGGTTTTCCAAACCCTACTTTTAATAAGAGTTCTTAAATGTTTTAACCTCCTTTCTAGCCCACCACCCACCAAGGTAGTGGGAAAGAAAGGATACAGGGATGTAGACCTGATTAGAAATGGTTCTTTGGAGCAACTCTCATCTGTGTTGTCAGGAAATCAGCAGTTCAGTTCACAGGAATCAGCAGTGGTAGCTTGATCCACTTGCTAACACTTCACAGATACACCAGCAGTCCAGTTCGGTAGAGTCGGGATAGCAAACACGAATCAGCAGCGGTGGCAAGACCTAGCAGAGACAGCCAGGTCTCTGCCAAACAGGTGTGAGTCAGCAGGAGTGCTTAAGACCAGCATGGAGAAGTCCTCTGCCATGCCTCTCTCAATGACTGGAGACCAAGAAGTGCTGCAAAGCTAGCTATGCAAGCAAGCCCCCGTCACTGTCCATTGGGTCCTATTTATACTCCCTCCAAACATCAAGTGTTCTCCATGGATCTTGCTTCCACTCATGCCTCAGTACATGAGTCTATCTTAGGAAAATTCTGTGAGTCTGGATCAGTTGGCATCACTCTGCCAATTGGCCAGAGTCCACAGAAGTGGCAAGAAGCAGCCAGAACACCACCAGAAGTTTTCTGGTGCATTTCTCTCTATGGAGTCATGATAAATGAAGCTCAGTTATTCAGTGTAAGGTGAACCGATACGTGCCTGTCGTTAGCCTGTCACTAGCCCGTCCTTAGAGTCCTTCATCTCGTGTCCTTTCACCTGCTTGCTTTAATACAACATCGTTTCACCTGTGTCCGCTTCAGTGAAATGTTCCTTCACATGTCTGCCCCAGAGAAACACCATCCAACACAACTGACTTTCCAAAGAAACCATAAGTCTCTACTTCAGCGGGCCAGATAAGAGAGGGCTGTCCCAAATGACCTTTGTGGAGGCTTAATCCCAGGGATAAAGTGGGGGATCAGGAAGGACTGAGTCCAGAGGAAAGAGGAACCCCACTTCGGGCAGCATCTCACTCTCTCCCTGCAGCTGGACTGTGTGAATTTAAATCCTGCCACACCCAGGGCAGAGACAAGACTGCCTTCTACCACCCAGCTGCCAGGCTATCACCTCTGACACCAAAGTGGGCATGACATTTAAGGAGGAAGAGCAGCTACTACACCTGAATTGTCCCCTGCAGACCGGCAGTCAGGTGTTTGTTTGTTTGGTTGGGTTTTTTTTTTTAAGGTTGTTTGTTTGCACCAAATAGTTCTCCAATTTCTCTAGTTCACCTGGCTATAGGGTAGTGTGTGCGTGTGCGTGTGCGTGTGCGTGTGCGTGTGCGTGTGCGTGTGCGTGTGCGTGTATGTTGAGGTTTTGTCTTTTGCTATCTATTCTAATGCTCAGTGCTGGCCCTCAAGACCTGAAGTATGCAAGTAGAGTCTGTGACCCTCTCCAAGTTAATTCTGATTGGTGAATAAAGATGCTTATAGACAATAGCTGGGCAGCAGAGACATAGGTGGGGTTTTAGGTTTCAAGGGCTTGAGGAGAGGAGGACCATGAGGAAAATGAACATTTCGGAGGGAAGGAAGGAGAAACCACCATGGGCTAAGGGCCAAGAGAGTGTGGCCCTGAGGGGCTGCCCAGTAGGAGTTAAGAGCATCCCAGATGGAACATAGTCAATTGTTAGTAATAACTCAGGGTTCTCAATGGGAAAGCAGATTCTATCAGCATGGAGGGCAGGCAGCTGCCCAGCTATTGTGCTGATTAAGGTTATTGAAATGTAAAGGTTGTGAGTGTGTCTTTCATCTGGGAACTCAATAACCAAAGATGGAGTAGAAACTCTGGGCTGGGATTTAAATAGTTTTCTACTACATGTGAGCAATCGGCTCAAAGAACTAGGCCCAGGTTCTGTATTTCTGAGGGGGCATGGATTAGAACCAGATCAAAGCCAGCATGATACTCTCTGCAAGGGTGGGTGCTGGCTGACCAGAGTGGGTGCCCAGCCTTCCCCAGCTGGAACTGCCCAGTGAGATGCTGCGGCCGAGCACTCAGAGATGAGGGAGAAGTCCAGCTCCACACAGTGCAGACAGGAAGGTGATGCTTGTGTGATGACCTAAGTCCTCTGCTGGTCTTTGGCTTTGCCAAGCTCTAGATTCTGGTTGGGTTGGGCCATGCACTCTGAGGACTCGGGCCTGCTTCCCTGAAGCCCACAGCTGAGTTAGCCGTGGGCAGGGCTGCCTGTCCACATGGATAAGCAGGACACTGAGGACCAGGGCCTGGACATCACGGTCATCCAGCATGAACATCAACCCAAGCTCCTTCTACATCCCTGTCTCTGTGTCATTCACTGAACTTAACACATCAATTGAGACTCTTAATCTCAGGGTCATGGGTTCAAGACCCACATTAAGCACCAAATACCACTGGACTATCTCTGACTCACCAGCTCCCAAATAATGACACGGAGACTTACTTTTGTTTATGAATGCTAGGCCTTATAGTGTAGGCTGCTTCCCAACTAGCTCGTATAACTTAATTAGCCTGTTTTTCTAATCTACCATCTGCCACGTGGCCCACCACCTCTCCTTTAGTCCTGGCACCTGTTCCTTTCTCTGTGTCTGGCTAGTGAATCCCCAACACCTGAGTTCCTATCTCTGTCTGGATTCCCCCACCTTTCCTCTCCTGCCCTGCTATATGCCTTGAGGTCTCTCTTAAACCAGTCAGAAGGTGGTAGAGAAGAATGTTTAAAAAGTACTGGGCAGGCAATGCTTCATAAAAATAACAATACAAAGTCCAGACAGTACTTGGCTCTCTGCTGGTACAGAAATCAACATTCAAATAACACAAAGCTAACCTTCACACTGTACCCCAGAAGATTATCCCAGCAATTCTCAGGTAACAGCAACATCACAGTTGCACAGTGACCACACAGCCCTTAGCAGGGTAACCTGAGACAGACCCAAGACCACGATCTTCTTTCAACAGTCCCTTTCCTTCCTCAGGATATCCACCCACACTTCCAGAGCTGTCACAGGGTCAGGCTGTCTGCTGCCGAAGCTCTTGGACCAGAGCCCAGCTCCACCTCCAAATACCTCTTCCCTATGATTCTGCTTCTACCTGGGGATCTCCTGAGTCCTCAGCGCCAGTTGGCTCAGCCACCTACCACCCTCTTCCTCTCCCCACCCACATCACACCTCCACTGAGCAACACCAGGTCCTCAGGAGGTGAACCCATTGAGCATCTGGCTTAAAGAGCTGTGCCCAGGTTCCATGGTGCTAAGGTTCATGAACTGGCCATCTGGATCAGAGACACTTGCTGGGGTTCAGTGTCACCCTGGCCACCTACATCATGCCTTGTACACTTTTATTGTGTCTCTAACGGTGACTCTCTATGGGTGAGACATGTCCCCTGCTTGTCACTTGTTACTAATTGACTGCCTTCCCTGTTAGAATATGAAAAAAAAAAAAATCCCTACCTGTTGTGCTTGTTCTGTCTCCCAGTATCTTGTTCAGTGCTTGGCAGGTGTTAAGTTCTCAAGTATTAAGTTGTCAAGTGAATGAATAAATGGCCCGGATGAATGAATGAATGAATGAATGAATGAATAGGCTCCCAGCGCCACCTGCACTCTTAAACTGTGCTCTTCTGCAGTGTATCTAAGTAGACATGGCTGAACCACAGTATGCATAGCCCATGGAGCAACCACGTGGTTTGGTTGTTCTGGGAATGTCTAGGGAGAGGAGGGGGAGGGGGAGGGGGAGGGGGAGGGGAGGGGGAGGGGGAGGGGGAGGGGGAGGGGGAGGGAGAGGGAGAGGGAGAGGGAGAGGGAGAGGGAGAGGGAGAGGGAGAGGGAGAGGGAGAGGGAGAGGGAGAGGGAGAGGGAGAGGGAGAGGGAGAGGGAGAGGGAGAGGGAGAGGGAGAGGGAGAGGGAGAGGGAGAGGGAGAGGGAGAGGGAGAGATTAAAAAAAAAAAGCAAGGATGTGGCCCTTGCATCAACCTGTATTATGATCTAAGGCTCTAAGGACCTGGGCTGGTTTCTTCTTGTTTCAATAGATCACAGCCAATAAAGGAACTCCTTGAAGGTCTTGGATTTTCCTACAGTTCAAGGACAAACAGTTGCCTTTCATGAGCAGGGGTCACAGGTAGTTCTTATGTGTTATTTTTTACTATCATATACCATGAAGGGTATCATCTTATATGTGAACAAAAACATACTCTTCATGGTTCCTAAGTGACCAGCTAATTTCAGATTCCCTCTGTAAGATTCTCCTCATGACTGACTCTCTTCATCTGTCAAGGTGCCCGGTCTAGATAACACAATAACACAAACCAGCTAGCTAATTCCATGCACACTTGTTCATATTCTCTCTCTCTCTCTCTCTCTCTCTCTCTCTCTCTCTCTCTCTCTCTCTCTCTTTCTCTGTGTGTGTGTGTGTGTGTGTGTGTCTTTGTCTCTCTCTCTTCCTCAGACACACACACATAAGAACCACACCCACCAAAATAAAAATAAACAAATAAAACAACAAAAAACAAAGCAAAAATACCACCCTTCCCCCCTCCAAAAAAACCCACTTGAATAATTTTAGAGCTGATCTCAGAATCAGTGGAAAACCCAAAATTTCAAAATCAGATCCCAACTAGGGAGCTGGTAAGAGGACACATCAAGTAAAACTGCTTGTCTCCAAGCCTGATGATCCATACAATCCCCAGGAACCACATGGTTAAAGAAAATAACTAACTCCTGCAAGCTGTCCTCTGACCTCTGCATTATGTCACTCGAGATGGTGAGAGTTCTGCAACATGTTCAGAAGAGAAGACTGGCTTCCAGGCAGCTAAAAGCCCATCCCCAAAGTGACACACTTCCTCTATCAAGGTCACACCTACTCCACCAAGGCCACACATCCTAAGAGTGCCACTCCCTGGGCTAAACATATTCAAACCACCATAAATACAAGAACAAAACCCAGACAGTTGGTGCTGTAGCTCAGTGTTTGCCTGGTATCTCCAAGACCCCAGTTCACTCCTCAGCACCACGCGAGTGGGAAGAGGCAGCCAACACAATGACAGATAGTGATTCCTAGTGAAATAAGCCCACGTGTTTAGCTCCACTCCCTTTTTATTGAAAACAACAACAAAATTATATAGTAATAATAAACTGTAAAAATCTACAGGGAGAAAGCGACTGGGTGAGAAGACAGGACCAGAAGTGACAACACAGTTTTAAAAGATTAGAAAAAGAATGAATGAGGAATAACAGAATTGGGAGAACAAAGAAACCAGAAACATGCTAAGGAGAGCAGGAAGATACCAGTTAAGGAACCCCAGATAGGTCCGAGAACTTGGGACCAAGAAGCACAGAAGCAAGAGGAGGGGCTACAGACAGGAGCATTAAGTAGGAGCTGTCCACCACGTGCCTGAACATCGCTGTGCTGAACTTTTTTATTTTGTGGTTTTGAGGCAGGATCTCTATGTGTAGCACGGGCTGGCCTGGAGCTTGTTATGCAGACCAGGCCCCCAACTCACAGAGATCTTCCTGCCTGAGTGATGTGACTGAAGGTATGTGCTGCCACACCTGGTTCACTAAACTGTTGTGTTTGTATTTGTGTGTTTCTGACTGTCACATGTGCACATGTGCTCGAGGAGACGAGAAGAGGGACTGCATTTTGCCCCTCACCTCCATCCCCATCCCCACCCCTAATCCCAGATCTGGAGTTGGTGTGCCACCAGGTGTGGTTGCTGGGAAGAGCAGAAGGCCATCTCTTCAGCCTCTGAATTGTTTTGGGATATAATCTGATAGTCAAAACTCATCCATCAGACATGAGAAAGGCCTGACCTGGAAGGCAGACAAAATTCGAAGCAAAGAATAAGACTCAGAGGAAGTAGAGAAGGACTTTGTTTCAAGAACTTGTCAGATCCACAGGTTGATAGACCTAGATCTCTGCCATGCCTAATTTCTTATTTATCTTCATTTGTTTGTTTGTTTTGTGAGACAAAGTTTCTCTGTGTAACCCTGTCTGTCTAGGAATTTGCTCTCTAGACTTGGCTGGTCTCAAACTCAGAGATCCACCTGCCTCTGCTGGAAATAAAGACCAGGTCTGCTCAGCTCCTGTTTATCTTAATGTGTGTTACAAAAACATGTATCATATTAGACTCTTGATTTCCCAGGTGGTATTGTTTCAGATGCCTCCAGATACTTGAGTTTTTAAAAGAAAGTCAAATAAAATATTAAACTGCTGGTGTTCTTCCTGAAGGTGGTGTTCTGAGACTGGCTGGTGGGAAGCTGGATTAGTCTCCTCCCCAGCCCGAAGGCAACTTCTCCCTGCTCTCCAGCCACTTCCGACTGTTTCTCTGCAGTGTTTGCCCCAAACTTGTCCCCTTCTGTCTTTTTCTTGCAGTTTCTCCTCTGCCTATGTGTGAGCAGCTTTCTCTCCTCACCTCAATCCCAGCTTTTGTGATTTTTTTTTTTACCTCATATGAATCTCAGAGGTCCTAGTGACAGCAATTTGGTTTTCATTTTTATTTTTAAAAAATTATACTTGCCAGTCAGGCATGGTGGCTCATGCCTGGAGTCCCAGCAATCTGGAGTCTGAAGAAGGATTGTGCCTGGTAGGGGTGGAGCACACCTTTAATCCCAGTACTCAGGAGGCAGAGGCAGGCAGATCTTTGGGCAGGCCAGCCTGATCTACAGAGTAAGTTCCAGGACAGCCAGGGATACAGAGAACCCCTGTTTCAAAAATCAAAAATAACAAACAAAACCACAAACAAACAAGGATTGTTTTAGTTTGAGAACAGCCTGGGCTAAAGAGTGAGATGATGCCTTTAAAAAAAAAAAAAAAAAAAAAAAAAGACCCTTCCCCTTAAACCATCTATCCTTTTCTTTAAAAGTTTTCCTGAGTCCCTTCTGTGAAGCCTAGCAGCAGGCAGCAAAGAAACATCTGATGCTGCCTCACTTTCTCCCCCTCCCCTCCAGCACTCCCATGCTCAGGCCCACAGGATCTCACAGCTTCTCCAGGGCCACTGTCAGCTATCACCCCAGGTCACATGTTCTATAGCCTCTGTGGAACTCAAGCAAAAAACTGAGTTCCAGGAGCAGTCACTGGGCTCAGCAGAGTGACCACAGCCTCAGTCCTCCCTACCACAGCTGCTAGGACAAACCATTCAGCCAGACCTCAGATTCCAGCAAGCATCGAGGAAGGATCAACAGACAAACAGACAGACAGATAGACAGAGAGTCACACACACACACACACATACACTACCCACGCACACACACCACACCCCCCCCCACATATACACCACACACACACCACACACACACATACACACACACCACACACACACACACCATACACACACCACACACACACACCCATATCCCCACACCCCACCACGCACACACACCCCCACACACCACACATACCCCCACACCACACACCATAAACACACACACACACACACACACACACACACACAAAGTCAGAAACACTTTACTACAAGCCATAAAGATTGTTTGGAAGCAAGATTTACCTCTAGCCAGGGAACTGTGTAGTGCTGGAATCTGGCCCAGGACAGTGAAAGAAAGAGCAAGTGTCTAAGGCACTTGCCTCCTTCTCCCTGAGATCCACAGGAAGCTCTGCTCTCCAACCACATGGCCTAAGGAACAACCTGAGACTTAAACCTGAGATACTATGGAATATCAGGTTTAAATGATGACTATTTTAAAGCAAACAGTGAAGGAGAAAACCAGTGTGCTCCCAAAGGGCTATCTCAGGTGTCACCTTGGCCATAAGCCATAGGCTTTCTTCTCACCCTGAGAATAAAACCTCAGGTGGCAGGGATTGTGGAGCTGAGGTGGAAGTTTCCAGAGGCCATGGAACCCATTGGGAAGAGTTCACAAGGTGAGTTCTGCTACTTTCCTTCTGAACGTTTCAGGATACACCAGATACAATAACATAATTGAATCATTCCAAGAATAAAGACCACAGAAAGTAAAGATGATTTATTCATGACAGAGGTGGCCTATGATGGCTTATATTCCTTAAAATAGAGTTCACCACATTTTATGGGGACAAGCCTTGGCTATTTGTCAAATGGCCAGGAACCAACAAGGGTAGTTTCATATTAGAAAATATGAAATATGACTAAATACAAACCAATGAAAACAGATGAAGGCAAATTCAAACATCTTAGTGGCTCCATTGTCTGCCTAGAAGATGAAAAAAGTTGAAATATTGCAACTGAAAGCCAGCATCAGTGGGTTGAAATAGATTTCAAGAGAAAAAAAATCCTTATTTGTACAATAACGAATTTGTGGTATTATTTACAACATTTGAATACCTTAGATGCAATGCCCAGAGCTCTCAAATAAAGAGAAATGATTAAGTAAATTATAGCATAATGATAGAATGACTAATAAATAGCCATATATACATATGCTTAAAAAAGAGTAAGTGTGACGATTGTTGGAATATGTATATCTGGAAAAATGTAGAAAAACAAGGAGTATATAAGCAGAAATTTCAAGCAAAGATAGACCCAGTAGTAAAGGTTAAAATCAAGTTCATAGAGGTTAGTTAGCTAATAAGCAGATTCATTTTCTGTCAAGTGGAGTTTATAAATAACTGTGTGGACATACATACAGGAGGAAGTCATCACAAGGAGACGGGTACTTTCTCTTATCTTCCCAGGGAGCTATGAAGGTGAATTAAGTGGTTTGAACTTTTTTGGATCAAATTATTAGAAGCCGGAATAAGCAGATGGTAAGATTCATCTTGGAAGTATTTAAAAATACCTGTCTGTCAAGTGTTAACTATGCTTTTGCATTAATTTAATGATACTGAAAAATGATTATAATTAGTACTGGGTTTTGTTTTTAAAGGTCCTAGAATGCTCCCTCCTGAGTGATTGTCTCTGCTGTGTGCCCCCTTCTTTGTGTGCTCTCTGTCTGCTCCACCAGAACAAAATATTAAAACCACACTTGCTTATTTAGCTTTAGCAAAAAGGAAGACAACAAAGAAGAAGAAGAAGAAGAAGAAGAAGAAGAAGAAGAAGAAGAAGAAGAAGAAGAAGAAGAAGAAGAGGAGGAGGAGGAGGAGGAGGAGGAGGAGGAGGAGGAGGAGGAGGAGGAGGAGGAGGAGGAGGAGGAGGAGAGGTAGGAAGATATTTTAAGAACTAAGAAAAAGTCTGGACTATGTGCTACAAGCAAGTTCCAAAGTAAATCAGACTAGAGCGAGACCCTGTCAAAGAGAGAAGTGGGGCAGACAGGATTGTGCCCTGTTAGCCCAGCTGAGTATCCTACATGGGGATTTTTTAGGAGGGGAAATGGCCAAGCTCTTTAAGGAGAGTAGTTTTCATGGCTGTAATTTGAATTAGCTTAATTAGACACTTTTCTCTTAACTACTAGCTGAGAGGAACCGACCCATGAGAACCAAAGTTGGGAAGTATGGAATGACAAAGAAGGCTTTTGACAATATGAGCTCATGCTCCTAAGGTCTGGTCCTGGAGCTGCTGTCTCTGGCCAGGAGTGCATAGAGCACAGACTTCCCTGGGCAGAAGTAAATCTGACGAGGAAAGCAGTGCAAAAAGATGGGGCCAGACATGGAAAAGTGGGGGACAGCTGGATAAACCACAGTTACTATGCAATTTCACTGACTGTTCTAAGAGTCCAGCCTTTAGGTCTCTGTGTTTGGGTGGAGAGATGGTCACATTCACCTTCCTCCCCTAGGTCCTAAAAGCTTGGACTTCCATTTTTCAAACACTTGCCACAGGTTTCCATCCCTAGGGAAGAGGCAGAACTCTGCCTCTGAATGATGCAGACATATGGAAGGAAATAAGGAGAGTTTATTTCCTCAGACCATTTCTAGAGTCCATCCTGTAACCTGGAGTTACAGCTCTAGCAACTGTAAGAGGCCACACCTTTCCAGGTCTTGCAGACACCACTACCATCACAAGAACCACCACTACCACCCCCACAACAACCACCACACTTTTTTTAAAAAGATAGTATCTCATTGGGCATAGTGATTCACACCTTTAATCCCAGCACTCTGAAGTCAGAGACACTCTGTGAGTTTGAGGACAGCCTGGTCTATATAATGAGTCCCAGGACAGTCAGAGCTAAATAGTGAGCCTCTGCCTCAAAACAATAAGAAGCTTGGGGTTGAAGGGGGACATGCCTTTAATCCCAGCACTCTGGAGGCAGAGACAGGAGGATCCCTGAATTCAAGAGCAGCCTGGTCTACAGCTCAAGTTCTAGGACAGCCAAGGCTATATAGAACAACCTTGTCTCAAGAAACCAAAACAATAACAACAACAACAAAACCCCCAAAATAACAAAAAGATATGGATTCTCGTAGCCCACACAGCTATGCCCAGCACCATGCCCAGCTCTGGCAGGATCCAACCCAGAGCTTCTTATGTACTAGACAAACACTTTATCAACTGAGCCCCAATCCCAGCCCTGTGTCCCCTTTACTCCCAGTTCTGACGTGGACTGTTAGTTAAAGAAGATGCAAAAGACGACAGACCTAAGTTTCAAAAGTCTGCCCCAAGGCAACCAGGAGTGAAGCTCCGAGCCCAGGAGAAACCAAAGTCTCCCCATCGCCTTTGTGCTGAAGGATTCAGAGCAGTCCGACAACGTCTCCTCTGAGACCTTCCTTGATACAATGTGAGCAAAGGGATTCCAGAGTACTCCCTCACTTCCGATGTTAAGAAGGGCCAGGGAGCTCCTTAACCAGGGGTGGCGGGGTACAGAGAACTGAGACAGAGAGGAGGGGAGATGAAGGTCGGTATGGGTGCTGCAGGTGGTGAATTGACCCTTTATGTCCTGCCTGTCACTGGTGACACCCTGAGGATGTCATTAGGCTCGCAGCTGTTCCATTCATCCGCCTGCTTAGTGCAGGCACATTCTGAGTCTCCGGATGGCTGCTGCTCCTCCCTCCCTGCATAACCACCAGCAGCAGCAGCATCTACATCAGCTTCTGCATCAGCATCTGCATCAGCAGCCAGTGCCAATTCTGGCTTGGTCACTGCTGCCACTTGCGTCACTGCCTTTGATCTCCACAACTCTGAAGCACACAGGTTGTGCCAGCTGCTTGAACTCTTTCCCTGTGAGCTCCCCAGATGTCCCCAGCCAGCCAGAGGAAGGCTGTGCCCACATCCCTGACTAATGATCACGCCTTCAAGATTGGAGGCAGCCTGTGACTCAAACTGTGGAGGCACATGCAGAAAAGGGAAGAAAGAGTAGGAGGAAGAGGAGCAGAGCAGGAGAGTGAAGCCTGGGAAGGAAGAGGGAGAGAGCAAGGGAACCAGAGTGTGTGCTTCGCCTCTGTAAAGACCTCTTTCCTACGGCCTCCGCTCCACAGTCTTTCTCCATCAGCCCAGCAGTCCGTTTGATATTACTTTGAAAGGAAGCATGGACCACGACTATAAAGGATGTTGTAATTATAGGTCCTGTAATTGGTAACATGGTATCATGCATACCATACATCCAAATTCATATTTTCTGTCAGATGGGAACGCCCATGGAATAAGAGGCATGGATAATTTTACCACAGAAGTGACCGTATGTCCCAGTTGTCCTGGTTCAGTCCCAGTCAGAAATCTGAGTCTGTCTGGAAAGGAGATTTTAAGAATTAAGTTCTGTCTTGGCACAGGACAGCATCATGTTATAGGAGCTATCATTGGACATCTGTTATATTTGATAACTGTTTATTGAAGCTGTGTTAGAAGAGGAGATTTGCTCTAGATGCAGTATATGTAGACACACACACATATATGTATATGTGTAAATATATGTATATATGTATGTGTTTATATGCATATATGTATACATATACATGTATACACATATTTCTTTCTCATATACATGTGTATATGATATATACATATGTATATATATGTATTGTGTTATATATATGTATATGAGGGAGAGAGAGAACTAGGAATGGTGTGGGTTCTGAAACCTCAAAGCCCACCTCCATTGACACACCTCCTCCAGCCAAGCCACACCTCCTAATCCTTCCCAAACAGAGAGTGTGATGACTCTAGGTCTACAGCTTTATTTAAAGTATTGCTTAATCTGGCCATGGTGGCACAAGCCTATATTCATGGTCCTCAGAAGGTCAAGGTAAGATGGTGGCACGTTTAAGGCCAGCCTAGATTTTACAGTTTTGGCCTTTGGTTCTCTGACACATCTTGAATTAATCGTTGTATGTGGTGTTAGCTAACAGTCTAGGCCCATTCTTTTGTGTGCAGATAGCCATCTTCCAAGTATCATTGGTCACAAAGACTGCGCTCCACTGGAGAGTCTTGGTACTCCCATTGAAGGTTGTTTGACAATATATGTGACAATTTATTTCTGGGCTCTCTGTTCCTCTTCTGTGGCTATATATCTGTCCTTACACTGATAGCGCACTCTTATTACTGTAGCTTTCAATAAGTTTTCACTTAAGAACGAGACTCGCAACTTTGCTCTTTTAAGATCACACACACACACACACACACACACACACACACACTCACACACACACACATCACACACCACACTCAATTCTTCAGACTTTGTTGGAATTAGATTGGATCTGCCAATCATTTTGGATAGTAAAGATGCCTTAACTATTTTTCTGTCTTACAACTCAAAAATACAGAGATGTTTTTCCTTTTATCATATCTTCCTTTTGAATTTTTAATCATCATATCAAACTTTATTTTATTTTATTTTTTTTAAAGAATTAGCTTTCTGCTGGGCAGTGGTGGTGCACACCTTTAATCCCAGCACTTGGGAGGCAGAGGCAGACGGATTTCTGAGTTCAAGGCCAGCCTGGTCTACAGAGTGAGTATCAGGACAGCCAGGGCTACACAGAAAAACCCTGTCTTGAAAAAACCAATAAAAAAAAAAAAAAAAACTAGCTTTCTAAACTCTAAGGGATTGTTCCATGCCCCTGCAGTGGTCTGAATGAAACTGTCCCTCCCCCACAGGCTCACACATTTGAACACTTGGTTCCCTGTTGGTGGTACTGTTTGAGGGAGGTTTAGGTGGTACAGCCTTTCTGAAGGAAGTACATCATGGGGGCGGGACATTGAGATTAAAAGGCTCACATAACTAGCAGATCACGCTCTCTGTTTTGTGTTTTTGGTTAAAGATGGGAGCTCTTGGTTTTCTGTTCCTGTGACCCTGCCCACCGCTTGCCAGTACGCAGCCCATCATGAGGGACTCTCTGTCCTTTGGAACTGTAAGCCCAAATAAACTCTTCCTTCTATACGTTGCCTTGGGCACAGGGCTTTATCACGGCAACCAAAACCTAACTAATAGACCCCCAATCCTACCCTTTCCCTCTGCTGTCTCTACACGTCTGCATCGGGAATGTGTCCTTTCTTAGTGTTTTCTGAGAGGTTAGATGGTCTTCTCTCAGCAGGAGAAAACTCCAGCAGGAAAGCTAAGGGGGTGATTCCAGGATTAAGGGAGATAGAGAACTTGCTGATCTACAAACTCTTCTCCAATTCAAGGCCCTAAAATGTCCTTTATTTTCTCTTTAGACTGTGGAGCACAAAGCATTTCAAAATAACACTCATCATATATTTTAGTTGCCACAATCCAATTGCAATATACTATAGAAGAGGACCTAGAACCACGACAAGAAGCACTGATGTGTGCGGCACAGAAGATGGACCTTGAAAACCATAGGCTAAGTGAAAAGGGTTAACATCAAAAGTGGACAGCCTAGGTTCTGCTCCTGGGAAACATCCAAAATAGGTGAATCTGCACACACACAAAAGGCACATCAGTGCATCCCAGGGACTGGGAAACTGTAGAAGAAAATGGGAGTGACTGTTAGTGGGTGTTAACCGCTCTCGAGGAGGGAGAGAATAAGGCAGACTAAAGTCTCGTTCAGTAGCCAACTTTACTCTGAGCATCAGACAATTTATACTCTGAGTGTTTAAGACAAGTCACATGAGTAAAGCATAGAATCAAGGGCAAGCTGGCCAAACATGGCAAAATGTGTTTTTCCATAGAGGCATATAAACAAATAACAATACCCAGTTGTAGTGAATAATCTGCAGTAAACTCATTCCTATCCGCTACTCCTGGGAAAGGAGCACAGAAACATAATCCAGGAACAATTCTATGTTCTGAAGAAGCTGAGGTCACAAGACTCTTGTCCTGTTTCTTGGAGGTTTTGGTTTGTTGATGGTTTTTTTTTTCCCTCAAAACACTCAGAATTCTCCTCACCCAGCTCCATTCCTGGACCATGTTCTGACAAATGGGTACAGGGTTTCTTTGAGAAATAACGACCATGTTATAATATTAGATGTGAATGATGGCTACAGACCTCTGCCTACACTGAAAACCCCAAAGTGTGAGCTTTAATGAGTGAATCCATGGCATGTGAATTATACCTCAATCAATTAACACTTTAAAATCATAGACATGTATACATGAATGGTTATGTTTGTGTTTTTATAAGGTTTTATTTATAAAAACAGTAACTTTGGCCATCAAATCATGTTTTGTTGTGCCTTAGTGTTCACATCATCACATACTGTACATTATTTACAAGTGATTTTTAGCACCCACTATAGTTCCTCCCAAGTAAATAGATATTGACTTATGTGTTTGCTGAGTGAAAACCAAAGGCTCTGTTTGGTCGACATGGAGTTAAGCGTTCAGAGAGTGGCGCACTAACATGCTTGCTGGCCTATGCATAAAGTTACTTCTTACTTTTCCTCAGCTGTTCTTGTTGATCTCAGTCCTTTTCCAGTCTCTCCTCTTCCCAGGTGACTTGCCCACTTGGTACTATACTGCTATGAAACCGTAATTATTCTTTCAATACATTCACTGCCTGTTTCTCATCTGTTTTCCTCTCCCCGCTTGGTTCTCATAATATTTCACTTATTCTTTACTCATTCAATAAGTATTTTTAAAATGTAAAATATTGCTTCTAACTTATAAAGAATCTCTGTGAAGGTACATGTATGATGTGTGTTGTATGTCTGTGTGTGTATGTGTTTGCATGCATATGAGCATGCAAGAGCTGTGTGTGTTTATCAGTGAGAGTGCTCGTGTGTCATGAGGAGGTCAGGGGACATTTCCATGTTGGTCCCCACTCTCCACATTGAGGAAGGGTCTCTCCTTGCTATTGCATGCACCAGGCCAGCTGGCCCATGAATTGAGAGAGATTCTCTTGTCTCCAACTCCCATATTGCTGAGAGTGTAGTTTCCGGGCTACTGAGTCTGACTTTGGGTTTTAGGGATCCAAACTCAGGTCCTTAGGCTTGTATGTTTCCTACTGAACTTGTATGTTTCTCTCTAGCCCTGCCTCTGGATTTTAATCCCAACTGCATCCAAGGATCTGATATAGCTTGAAGGTGAACTTGAGTTCCATGGTCCCTAGTCTTTGTGTGGAGTCACACTCTATTAAATAAAGTCAGAAAAACAAATATTTTAAAGACATGCAAATTTCATCACATTCAACCCTTCCTCTTGATTCTTTGTCTCCTCCCTGTTCCTACTCTTTCCCTCCCCAACCCTGTCAAATATTTGTGGTGCTTTACAAAAGGTAAAACACATCAATGTAGGCTGTCCCCTGTCCTTCCACAGCTACACAACCTATTTATACAATCTGGAGAGTACAATTCTCTTTGCAAGACTCTAAGGCTGATACCAGATTTTAGTTATTTATAGTGTGTGTCTGAAAGCCTTAACACTGAGCAATGGGGGACTCTATAGAGGTTGCTTTGTCATATACAAGACAGAGTATATCCACTGGGTGATGTCCTCAAGTCTGCAGGCTCTGACTAGATAAGCTCTGACTAGCTGGCTCTCTGCCATGGCTAAAGCAAATGTGAAGCCACCTGCCAGTTTGCTGATGTCCAGACAGTGCTGATAAAATGGGGACCAGAAAAGTGCCAAGGTATGAGTGGCCACAATGTCACAGAAAGCAAGTCACATTGCAGCGTCTCTAATGGGAACTTCCTTGTCCCCGGGGCTCCTGGACAACAGCCAGTGTGCTGGAAACTGTTGCTCTGAGATCCAGCTTCAGGGGCAGAGATGTGTCTATGCCATTTTTTATTGCTGCTTGAGCTATATTTTCTCCACCTGTCCTTTTTCCCCACCAAGGGCCATCTTGTTTGTCATTTCTATAGCCCTGAAAAAAAAATCACCAGTTATGAGAGTTCAGTGGGGCTCTTGAGATTGTGATGCCTTTATTAAATACTTTTAGTCAAAAATTTTACTCTCCTTACATTACTTTCACCAAAGTGCCCCTGGTCTCTCAGGCCTGTCCCCTAAATGCCTTGAAATAGCCCACCCCACACATGACTGAATCTATTTTCCTCTTCTTGACAACACATGATTATGAATTTGAACAATCCCCTGAGAGTCAGGAAGCTTCATACCAACCTAATATGCTTTCTATTGTGAAGCTCGACTCCGCTGCAGGGGGAACGCTAGGGTCGGTGCCTGGCTTGAGGATATTTCTCAGCCTCTAAGACACTGGTTCTCAAGTTTCCTAAGCTATGACTTTTTCATATAATACCTCGTGTTGTAGTGACCCTAACCCTAAAATTATTTTTGTTTCTACTTCATAACTGTAATTTCACTACTGGTATAAACCATAATGTAAATATCAGCTATACAACCCCAAAGGCGTTGCGACCCACAGGTTGAGAACCACTGCCCTAAGACTTTCTGTTCTTATGGCAGTATCTTGGCATGTGTTGACCAGAATTCGAGCACTTTTCTAAAATCCTTGCCCTTGTTCTTTTGGAGCATCCCTCTAGTTTCTGGTGCCCAGTAGTCTGAAGCAGCAGTTCAGTGCCCCCTTGATGTGGTCTCCACAGGAAGCCAGCAGAGGTCCCAGGCTTCCACTCCCTTCTGGCAGAAGCTGGGAAAAAACTGCTGTCTGGTTTGCAACTGCACAAGGAAATGGTTTTGCTTCCCTGGCTTCATGAGTTTATTAGGTTGGTTCTCCTTCTGTAATAGCCAGCGCTGAGCAATCTGTTCTCTCAAATGCAAGCTGGACATGGGCATCTTTTCCAGAGGTTTTTGCAGTGGTGGTTTGGTCTCATGCCTCCTCTGCTTCACACACTGAAATCCAAAGTCTTCCTGATCAGGTTAGAAGGTCTGAACTGAATTGCATTTCACTGCTGCCTGAATGAGGAGCAGTCTGTTGCCTGCTGCTGTTTCTTTTTGATCTCCTAAGATATAGCACAAAAATCAAAAGTCTGCTCTTTGCCGTCCTGACTTACTGTTTGTTTAAGATATCTTTATTTCTCATTGTTTTCTTTTAAACACTAGGGGTTTTTTTCTTTAAACAATCACTGTGCAAGATGCCTTAAATCTCAGCACTCAGGAAATAGAAGTTTGGTGTATCTCTGTGAGTCTGAGGCCAGCTTGGTCTACAGAGGGAGTTCCAGGACAGCCAAAGCTGTTACGCAGAGAAACCCTGTCTCAAAAAACAAACAAACAAAATGAAAAAAATAAAAAACCCAAAATTATGTTCAATGAAAAGCATATCCCCAATGGTTTGCCATTGTTTTGTTGTTGTTGTTGTTGTTGTTGTTGTTGTTGTTGTTGTTGAGACAGGGCTACTGTAGCCCAGGCTGGCCTGAACTTACTATATAGCTAAGGATCACCTTGAACTTCTGATCATCTTGCCTCCCTCCACCTCTTGAAGCTGGGATTACAGGCACAACCAGATTTTTTGGGGGGGGTGGGAGGGCTGGGCCTCAATGTGTAGCCCAGTCTGGCCTTGAACTTGTGTCAATCCTGACTCAACCTCCCAAGGTTTGATTACAGGTATCCATCCGATACCATTATCTCCAAATTCTAGTCATTCTCTTCAGAGATCCTACAACTCAGAGTCTCTGTTTGATCAGAACCACAATATACATATTCTTAGATTAAAGAAGGAAAACCACACACGCTGTTTCAAACCTTGCCTTTTCCCTTTGTCCATCCCAAAGCTGATGGACAGCTCCTTATCCATGACATGGAGTGGCTTCCTTTTCTTTTACCAGCTATTTAAGGTGGTATCCTAATGCCTCCGAGCCTCTTCTGACAGGCATGGTGGTTTCCTGATAGGCCAGTCTTTTGTTTGCAGGGACAAATGATTAAGCAGGCCAAGAGAAGCAAAACAGCCTGCGCACCAGTAACTTCAAGGCCATTACTGAACCCATTGAGTTTCCTCAGGGCCTCTCAAAGGCTGGGTGAGCGTCAAGTGGCTCTGGCAGGCTTCCTGTTAGATCTTCAAAGTACACTCAAGAGAACTGCAGCATCTGAAGACACTTGGGAGGCTTCCCTGTGGCTGATGCTGACCACTCCTGTCTACCTCCCCTTATCTAGGCTATAGGTGACAACATGTGGTACCAGCAACAACAACAACAGCAACAACAACACAAATGACATTGATCAGTAGCTGGTGTAAAGACTGGAGTTGGTGAATTAAAAGCGAGGAAACTAGAAAGAGCCAAGGCAGCAGAGGCAACAGCCGGAACTCTGGGAGGAGATGCGGTAGATGGGGCAGAGCCTCGTGCTCAGGAGCAGCAGTACTTGAGAGAGGACAGACAAGGAGGAGCATGACCATGCAAGTGCTGAATACACAGATGATGAATCCTCACCTACCCTTGGAGGGGTTAAAATGTGTTTTGATATCTTGATGTGCTTCCCCAACATGTCCCTTTTCAGACATATCCTAACCATTATCGAAAGTTTGTTCTTCATGCAAAACGTAGAATCATCTTGTCAGTGTCCTTTTGGGATTGTGCTTATAATAGCATCGACTTTGTAGATGAAGAGGAAGTGATGTTTGTTTACTTATCCATTGAGGATTTGTGTGCTAGGAATGGAATCCATAACCCCACACACTGACATTTCTGTAATTTTAATTTTTTTCTTTTTGACAAAGAACAGAGTTTCTCTCTTTACTTAGGCATTTTTTAATGTCCCTCAGTAAAATTTATCTTCTCTTACAGGTTCAACTCAGCAAATATGAGCTGAGTTTGTATCCTGCAGCAAGGCTTGTGCCTGGAATAGGAATGAACAAGGGAGAAGCAGGGCGTTTGCTCTGCAGGAGTTTGCTGCCTAGGGAAGGAGACAGCCTAATGAAATAACAATTACACTCCATTGTGACCAGGACCATTGGAGAGGAAGTTCCCAGGGGTTACAGAAGCAATCTTGGAACCAATGGATGCAAAACAGGGGTCAGAAATGGTTTCCTGGAGGAAGAAACTTGGAACCTTGTTGGGGACCACTCTGCCAAATGTTGGAACCTGCACTGCCCTAAGCTTTGGGAGCTGAACTGTCAGAGTTTGCACTGCTGCTCCAGTCCTCGGGTCAGGGTTCAACAAGAGAGAGAGAGTGAGGGTGGACTCAAAGAATGGAGACCAGACAGAGTGTGATTCAGTCCTGTTTATTCTCAAGTCTCTCTTCTTCTCTCTTTCCAGGTTTCTTATTCCTAGTCCAAGTCCCAAGTCTTGAGTTCCTAGTCCCTAGTGCCTCCAAGTTCCAAGATTTCCTGTCCCTTTCTTCTGTCTGCCTCTCGCCTTTTATAAGTCTGACTTCTCATGTCACGCCTTTAAGTCATATACACCCAAGGGAAAATCCTGGGTATCTAAAACAAGATGTTATCAGAGTGTGCTCAGCTGTTGTAGGCTGTTGAAAACAAGTCTCTTGACAGGGTATATGGCTCAAGATGGCTACAAGGATGATAGCCACCTTCTGTCGACTCTCCACAGAACCTCATTGCCCACTACTCCCCTGTTGCAACTTTCTGTTGCAGTCTGTCCATCTTTCTACAGCTTCTCTTTCCTTCAAGACTCCCATTAAGCTGCTTCCTAGGTCTACCATGTGACGCTCATCTCCTTCTCAGTTGTGATGCTGACGTGATACAGAGGAAACACTCACTAACTTGCACTTGGGTATGCGTGTGTGCACATACTGATGAGGTCGACTCAGACATAAATCACTGAATAGTTAAACAGTTTTTAGCCCACAGAAAGGCAATTTCATATGGCTCAGCCATATGACTTGAAAACTTTGCTCTCAGATTTCCCTCTGTAAATCCACATGGAAGTTTACAGTTAATTTATTAGCACAAATAAACAATGGCAGAAATGCTCTCTCATGTTCCCCCCCCCCTTAGTCACAACCATGTATGTTCTCATTTGCATATTTTGCATCCCATTTCACACACTTACATAAACTCACAAAGTGACAAACTCATTCACAAATGTCCTTACATACCACCCAGACAGTCCACACACGCAAAACTGACAGATACACAAGACGAAAGTGTGTACAGCAATTTTACACACGTCTGTTATAACCAACACAATGGCATACACAGACACCAAGTGTGTGCTTGCCTACACGGATTCATACCCACATATATCCAGAACATGTCTCAAACATAGCGAAGCCAGGTTAACACACACCCCCAGGAGAGAATTTCACCCACCCACTTCTAACGTGTCTTTTGGTAGACCCAGAAAAATCGAATAGCAAGGTGCTATAAGTAAGTTTAAAACAGAAATTAATAAGCTCTAAGGTATTCTCCTGAGGAAAGAATGTGTGCTTAACACATGGCCCCTGAGCATTCACTGTGGCGATTCTAAGGCCTTTAGCTTCTTCTCCTTTAGAGCTGAGGTTCCAACATAGCACGTCCAGTTAATGAGGTGTGAAGAATCCTTCATGTAGAGCAGACCTCTTTAATTTCAGATTTCTATCGGGATGTTGTTTGACTGGGTGAAAGGGAAGGCAGTAACAGACAGAGCGGGCTGGAATTGGTCTAGGGGCATAAACATTGACAGGTGGAAGTGACCCAGACATGATGAGTCCCATTGGCAGGGATCTGGCTGAGGCTGAGTGGGAACAGAACCCAGGGGGAAGTCTTGTCCAGAGAGTCTGTTTTGCTTACATAGACTGTACTTCCCAGACTCTGATCCATTCTTATTTCCACACTGTCTCTGTCTGGATTCCATGGACACCGAGATCTATTACAAGAACAGCATGAGAATCTCTGAGCGGGGACAAACATCAGGCCCAGTCTTCTTTCAAAATTTTATGAAAATTAGGTAGAAATGGTTTCTGTAAATGGTTTTAAATTGGAGCATCATACACTAAAGTGTCAAACCACGTGTTCTCACAAGGTGAATACATCTGTGTAACCACACCCAGATTAAGATATAAACCATGCCAGGCAATTGCAGCATGGGGGACACTGAGGCAAGAGCATCAAAAGAAGTTTAAAATTGGCTTCAACTACACAATTTAATACTGTTAAAATAAAAGAGAGAAAAGGGAGGGAGGGAGGAAAGGAGGGAGGGAGGGAAAGAGGGAAGGAAGGAAGGCAGGCAACAACACTGACAACACAAATTGAACATGGCCAGCAATCATAAACTCTTGTCACCTGCTGTCCCCAGAGAGCTATATTCCTCACATGTGGGTGAGTTTAGTTTGTCTAAAACTTTACATGACAAAACAGATTCATTTGTGTTTACCTTTTTTTAAATTCGACATTATACTAATGAGATGCCTAACAGTGGAGGTAGTAATAACTAGCAACAGTATAGAATTGCAAGCCTGGGTCGTGGTCACATCTGTAATCTCAGTGCTCAGAAGACGGAAGCAGGAAAGTTAATGAGAGTTCGAGGCTAGCCTGGGGTTATATGACAAGTCCCAGGCTATCCTCTATGGAGTGAGACCCTCTCTAAAACAAACAAACAAAAAGAGCAATAGTATTGTAAATATATAGGCTGAGCATCTGTACTCCAAATATTCCCAAACCTAAAATTCTCTGAAATCCCAAACTGTTAAGCACTGATATGAAACCACAAGTGGAAAGCTTCATACTATGAGCTTACTCTCTGGCATATGATTATTAGTTAGAGTACTGTATAAAATTATCTTTGGGGAACCAAGAGACGATTCACTTGGTCATGTGTTTGCAGCAGAAGTGCAAGGACCTGAGTTTAAAAACTCTTTTTTTTTTTTTTTTAGATTTATTGATTTTATGTGGATGGGTGTTTGCCTGCATGTAAGTGTAAGCACTGTGTGCCTGTGCATGCCTGTGCACGCCTGGTGCCTGTGAGGTCAGAAGAGGGTGTTGCATCTCTTAGAACTAGAGTTACAGACAGTTACAGAGCCACTGTGGATGCTGTGAACTGGACCTGGGTCCTCTTAACCACTGAGCTGGTTCTCTGGACCTAGGACTTGAGTTTCTGTTCCCAGCATCCATGTCAGAGCTGTGCTCAGAGTGAGAGCTGGCAAATCCAGCAGTAGAGGGAGGGGCAGGTAGACTCCTGGAGGAACCTGGCCAGTCAGCCTAGCTGAATCTATGAGTTCCAGACTCTGTGAGAGGCACTGTCCCCAATAAGGTGGAGAGCAACTGAGGAGGACAGTTAGTGTGGACCACTGGCCTTCACAAGCACATGCACACATACAGATAGATTTGCACACACATGAATAAATATTCATACAGCACACACACATACCTTCAGGCTGTGTGTACAAAATATATATGAAATATAAATGAATTCCATGTTTAGGCTTGGGTCCCACCCACAAAAATGTCATATATTATATATAATAATATAATTTTTTAAATATAATTTTTTTAAAAAGACTCACAAATAAACCCAGACAAAATAAAAAGCCTGGGGCTGGAGAGATGGCTCATCATGCACTGCCCTTGCAGGGGACCCAAGTTTGATTCCCTGCATTCAGTCAGGTGGCTCACAACTACCTATAACTCCATCTCCAGGGTTACCCAATGCCTATGGCTTCTTAGGGTACCTTGTATTGACATGCATGCAAACACACACACACACACACGTACATATACTCATAATTTTAATAATATATTTAATGAAAAATCCAAACTCTAAAACACTTCTGTTCTCAAGCATTTTCAGTGAGAGACCCAAACTGTATATGACACAGTTTACCCATTCTGCCAATGCTAGAAAAAGGATGGCCTCCAGTCTTTTCCTTTTTGTATGTATGTATGCATACTGACATATGTGTAGGTCCATGTGTGCACATGCATGTGGAGACTGACCTCAAGTGTGTTCCTCACTCTCTTATACACTGAGGTGGGCCCTCACTGATCAAGTGTGTTCCTCACTCTCTTATATACTGAGGCAGGCTCTCACTGGGCTCTAGCACCCCAGGATGCCTCCCAGACCTGGTGCCTTGTCCTGGGCTCCAGTTCCTTGGTGGGTTAGTGGCAATTTTCTGTCAGTGTTACAGTCACTTGTCATGCCTGACTGCCTGCCTGCTATATCTCACTACTTATTGGCATCAGACTTTCATTCCCTGGCACTTCCAAGATGGCCCAATCCCAGGGCTGACAAGGAAGGCTGCTTGTCGTATGTGAGCTCAGCTGTGGGTGATGGGTGTGGGAGTTTCAGCTCCTGCCTCCTTGGTCCTCTCCGTGATCTTTGAGGACTTCTTGTCTGGTGGCTAAATCCCAAGGGTGGGCATTATAAGAAGCCTAAAGGCTCGTGCATTGCCTTTCATGACCAAGTTTAAGAGGTGGTATAACGTCAGTAATACCAAGACCTTCCAGATGCACCGGAGAGGAATCATAGTCTCTCTGCCTCTCAAAGACTACAGTCCTGCTGTGAGACTACCAAAGGAGGATTTTAAGATATGACACTGAGGGGAATAGGCTGGCCACAGAAGGATTGCTACTATGTGATTCCATTTATTTAGATCACTGGGTCTATGTTAAGAACTTGTCTCAGTAATTTGAAAAGTTCCTCTTAAAGCAGCACCTAAACTGGTGTTGATGAGTAAACCAGAGGAGGTGCGGACATCCCTTAGAAACCATCTCTGAGTTCTGTCTTCCAGAATGTCCATAATGGACCAGTGATGCTGTGCTTGTGTTCAGGAGCTCTGCATTTTAAACATATATAACAAATGATTTATGGCCGTGAACAATTGTCTCGAAATAACCTAGGAGCGAGAGGATGAAACAAAAATGGCTGCATGTTAGTACTGCTGAGTCTGGGAAATGGGTACATGAAATACTCGCATGTTAGTACTGCTGAGGCTGGGAAATGGGTACATGGAATGCTCACATGTTGATATGCTGAGGCTGGGAAGTGGGTACACGGAATGTTCATTCCATTACTTCTGCAAATGTACGAATTTTGTCACAGACCTGATTCCAAAATGCAGAAAGCAAAACAAAATTTCAAAATGATTTTTGTGAACTCAGTGTAACAAAATTTAAACCAGGAAAATAAAGAACATGAAGTCATATCATTTAGTGCTATGTCACTTAAGAAAATTAATCCTAGGATGTAGTTCAGGTGCAGAGCATTGAAGTTCCAGACAGCTGTGAGCTGCCATGGGAACTGAACCCAGGCCCTCTGCAGAGCAGCCAGTGCTTGTAACTGCTGAGCTGTCTCTCCAGGCCTTACCCAACTCTATTTTAAAAACCTTAAGTCACATTGAAGGAGATAGAAAAAAAAAAAAACTAACTCACCTACCCTGAGAACCTATATGATAATGGTATCTGTCAGCTTAGGACAAGAAGAGTTGTAAATAAATTCTAAAAACTGAATTCTAGCACAAAGAATTCCCTTTTTGAAATGATGGGTTAGCAATTCTGAAAAAAACTTTGTATGTATTGCAAATGACCAAATACGCCTGGGAAGCCAGATTCTCCCTGTAAGGGAGACCACCAGAATGCATTCTGTTATACCAAAATGATGCATGGCATGTTTACAATACAGATTCAGGGGTGTGTGTGTGTGTGTGTGTGTGTGTGTGTGTGTGTGTTTAACCCAGTCAACAGGAGGAGCCAAAAGCAAAGGCATGTTGGTGTGGACGAGCACATCTAAGACTTGGCTGTATTTGCCACACTGCTTGAAAAGAAGACAGGAATTGGGAAAGGTTTGTTATGCCAAAAAGCAAAAGTGGTGAAAACGGTAAAACAGAGGAGGTTTGGGGTGCTGCCTAGAATAGGCTCTGTCCAGCACCCAGGGTGTGGAGTCCCCAGAATTATTTGGCCAGCAAGTCTGACCAGTCAATGAGTGAGTTCAGTGAAAGATCCTGTGTCAAAGGGAAGATGAAGGCTGGAAGTATTTCTTAGAAATACATATTGAAGGATAGGAAGTTCGTAAATTAATTTCAAATGACTGAGAAAATGTTTGTGCATATATGTACAAATAGTGAACACAACCTCTATAGCAAATTCCACCCCCACCCCCACCCCCAGGATGCACATACATGTAGACATGCACACACATGAAATTTGAGTATGAACTATGTATTAAGTCAAGCTTTCCTAGTTTTCTTTGTTCATGGTTCTTTTAATCTCAGTCTCATTCTCTCTCTCTCTCTCTCTCTCTCTCTCTCTCTCTCTCTCTCTCTCTCTCTCTCTCTCACACACACACACACACACACACACACACACACACACACATTGTGTACTGGCTCAAAGAAATACCTAGGTACAAACAACTCACTCATTAAATACCTATACCCTAATAATTTAGTAGCCATTCAAATACAAATGCATCTCTCAAGCAAACTCTATCAGATTGAGTTTCTGTTCCCCCCTTTTTTTGAAAAACAAAAAACAAAAAACAAACAAAAAAGCAACAACACAGCTACCTAAATCGCAACGCCCATATGGCCCAGACAAAGGATGTGGCGCCATCTGCTGTTAGGATTTCAAACAGCACCAAGCAGTACATTTTGTAGTCCTGATTCATTTTGTTTACCTTGAACCCAGCAGATAATCTGCCTGTGTGAACTCGCTGAGAGACTGTGAAGATCTCAGTGTAGCTTGAAAATCATGGGGCCATAGAACAGTGCTGTTTAAATGTTGCGTTTCTTCCTTTTTTTTTTTTTTTTTTTTTTTTATTTTTTCAAGAAAGGGTTTCTCTGTGTAGCCCTGGATGCTCTGGAACTCACTTTGTAGACCAGGCTGGCCTCGAACTCAGAAATCCGCCTGCCTCTGCCTCCCAAATGCTGGAATTAAAGGTGTGCGCCACCACTGCCTGGCAGTATTTCCTGATTTTATAAAGTCCTTTTACATTTAATTTGTGTGCACGTGTGTCATGTGTGTACCTATGGCACAGAGTCTGTGTGGAGGTCAGAGGATAACTAGTGGGGTTGGTTCGCTCCTTCCACTATGTGGGGTCTGGGCATCGAGCTTAGGTTTAGCAGTGGGCACCTTAGCCCACTTTGGCATCTTGCTGGTTCCATAGTGCCTGATTTTGATACATGTAATATTGCTATGTAAGACCAAGTCCTGTTCTTAGAAATACATTTTGAATTATTTATGGATTTGAAAAGTTTGGAAAGTAATTTCAAATGACTGAGAAAACGTGTGTGCATGTATGTACAAATAGTGAACACCATCTATCTGGCAAATGATGGCTCTGGAAAGATTTGTAAATTTTATTCTTTGTGTTGTTCCTAAACTTTTCTTCATTAAACTATTTTAAAATAATTTTAAAGATGAAATGTAATACTAAATCTTTAGCTACATAAAATGTGTATTTAAACATTTTTTAAATGTTTGGAAATTAAAAGCATAATTGCAGATAGCTACAAGCTTTTGTAAAGAAGGAGATGACCATGCAGCTCTGGCTATCCTGGAAATCACTATGTAGACCGAGCTGGTCCTGAACTCACAGAGATCCATTTACCTCTGCCTTCTAAATGTTACCATTAAAGACCTGTGCCACCACATCCAGTACCATTCACTCTTTTATTGAGCCAAGGTCTCATTCTGTATCCCTGACTGGCCAAGAACTTGACAGAGACCAGGCCAGCCTCAAACCTATAGACATCTGCCTGCCTTGGGTGTGTACCACCATGCCTAGATGATTATTATTTATTACCTGTTTGGTCGGAGTCCAAGGGACTGAGGTGCAAATTTTACAGATCATAGCAGACCTGGCCTCCAGGTTTTCCCAGCTTTCCTCAGTCCCTAACTGGCATACCCTGTCCCCAACCCTGAACTTTCCATCCCAAGGGCTGGGCTGCCCTTCCCCTAGAAGCTCTTCCCTGTATCATCCAGACATTTTGTGCTGGAGCACTCTCTCCTCCTTCTCTTCCTTCTCTTCCTGCTCTTCTTTCTCCTCTTCCTCTTCCTCCTCCTACTCCTTTTCTCACCCTGCCCTTCCTCTCTTTCTCCTACACCTCCTCCTTCTCTCCCCATGGCGGCTTCCCTGGCTTCCTTTTTTGGGGCCAGTGAACTCACCTGCCTGAGAGCAGCTTCCCAATGAACCTGCCTTTAATATATTCTAGTCTGGCTTGAATTTGGCCCATTTCACTGGCAACTGAGAAATAACCTCAGATGGGGCCAGAAACCCACAGCTAGTCCTCTCCCACAGTACTTCCCATGGTCACATATTACATTGTATGTCAATTATCAGAATAGGGTCTATCTTTTTTCCCAGAAAAAAAAGCATTTAATATTTTAAACTAAACATGCCTGAAACTGACTTACAGTAACAGCTGAGGACTCCAGCCTTCACTGTGTCTTCCAGACTTGGTTTAAGATGTTTAAAGCACTGTGTGTGGAAGAAGACACCTTCACCTTGTGACTACTGAAAAATTGTCAGCCTTCTTTCCCCAGGGCACTAGACAATCATTTGTCAAGCTCTATGTACATCTGTAGCTGAAATTATTGACTAACAGAAGAGTGCGTCTGTCAGACTGACTTTCATTCAAACAGTGGCTTTCTATAATAAGTTATCGTGGAATTTATGATTCTACCCTATCTTGTCAGGTAAGGGGAAAGAGAACAAGATTCTGGGCTAAGCCTGGATGTCGGCAGCTGTTGGAATCTCACACCTGCACAGAGCTGGACCAACCTTAAGAACTATCCAGCCTGAGCTTTCCTCCTGAGGATGGGGGCCATTGGACCTAGGCTAGAGAGGGGAAAACTAACGTCCCACCCCCACTCCCTGCTGCCTCTGCTCCAAAAGGCAACTCTGGTTTTCAACAAGGAAAGAGTCCTTTTCCAGAACCAGGGTTGGACTCCCTCTTTTCATCTGATGTCACCTTCTTAGATGAACAAAAGAAATCTTGCAGGTGGCCCCCTGCTTTTGCAGGCTGTCTGCAGATTGAAGCAACAGTCCATTAAGAATAATCCGGGAGGTTGTATTGTGTACTAAACAGGTGCCTTTTTGTGTGTGTGATTATTCCCTAAAGGGCAACAATAGAATAACAAACTATTTACATAGTAATGTCATTTACATTGTAATAGTGTTCACATTGTATTTAGTAGTCATGCTGGCTATATTGGGTTGGGGTGGAAGCCAAGAAAACTCACTTCTAGAAGAAAGCAGGCTGAACAAAGCCACGAGGGGAAAGCCACTAAGAAGTACCCTTCCATACTCGGCATCAGTTCCTGTCTCCAAGCTCCTTTCCTATCTGAGTTCCTGTCCTAATTTCTTTTGATGATGAACAGTGGTGTGTAAACCAAGTTAAACACCTTCCTCCCCAAGTTGCTTTGGTTATGGTGTTTCTTCACATCTTAGGAACCCTAAGACAGTGGGACAAATAATATAGAGAGGACATAAATAGGTTGGGGATGTGCATAAGTTACATAAAGATTTTTATACATATAAAATTTACACATAAAGGTTTTTATATATTTATTTGAAATAGGATTTCACAATAGGATTTCCACCTGGCCCTGAACTCAGAGAGATCCGCCTGCCTCTGCCTCCTGAGTGCTAGGCTTAAAGCATTTGCCTGGACACCATCTTTAGGTGACTGGGACATCTGCAGAATCTACTGTGATCCTGGGATCAGTCCCTTGCAGAAACTGAGAGGTCACTGTATTGACAGAGAGGAGGATGGCAGCAGGGGCCCCCATCTGCGAAGATCCAAGGAAAAAAAAAAAAAAAAAAAGCCTTTGGCATGACTGGGCCTTGTACCAAATTTCAATAACTCTCCGTGACAGCCACTCTATTTCTGCCACCAAATGCAGACCAATCCTGGAGCCAGGCAAAGAAACTCCAATTGCCTGTGCCTGGTGCACTGTCATTGCGAGATTCTACTCGCCCTCCGCAGCTCCTCAAGATTCCACTCGCCCTCCGCCCTCCGCAGCTCCTCGCAGCTCGCTGCTTCCCAGCCGCTCCTGTCCATCCCCAGCCAGGCAGTGGTGGGGATGGTGAGCCGCGGAGCCCGGGTGGTGAGGAGCACAGCGGCTCCTTCTTTGGGCGAGGAGGCCTGAGGGACAGGCTGGCTGGGTGCATAAGGACACCAGAACCCGCAGCCCTGGCAGAGGGGCGATGGAGCCCAAGGTGCCTAAGCTGAAGGAGCTCGCCAAGTCCCCCCGCATCAAAGTCATCTCCATGGGCAACGCTGAAGTGGGGAAAGTGAGTACCCAAAGATTGAAAACCTTAAAATTTCTTGAATTAAATAAGGCTTACTGAGGGCTGAGAGCTAGCTCAGAAGTTAGAAGCACTTGCCACTCTTGAAAAGGGCCAGCGTTCAGGTCCCAACAACTGCATCCAATTGAGTGGCTCACCACTGCTTGTATCTCTTTCTAGGGGATTTGATACCCTCTTCTGTATTCTACTGGCACCTGCATTCACATGTGCATATAGCTACAGACATATACATATACACAGTTAAAAATGAAATAAAAAGTTTAAAATAAAAGGCTTCATGTGGTAGAATTCACATAGAGTTCATTTGTTTCAGAAATAGAGTTCACTGATTTTCATTTCATTCAGAGTTATGAAACCATTACCATGATCAATTGTAGAATATTTTCATCATCCCCTGGAGGGGAAAACCCCCCAGAAATTAACAGGCTCTCCTTAAATAGGCTCTCCCTATTTCCCCTAACCATTAACCCACTTCCTGCCTCTATGGATTTGCCTATTTTGGCCATTTCATATGAATGGATCCATATACTACATGATCCTCTACTACAGGCTTCTTTTACTTATAGTTTGTGTAATTTGTATAAGGTGCATCTTTGCTCTGGCATATATCAGTATGTTCTTCATATCATAGAAATGTATTCTATTGTGTAGATGTAATGCATTTTATTCATGTGGGTTTTGGCTTTTGGATATTGGCACTAAAGATAATTATACTGTAGACTTGAGCACTTAGGCCCTGAATCAAATCTGATGTTAATATTTTGATCCTTTTTCACTGGGCCAATCATGGCTTGATTAGCAGAGCTAGACGTAGGCAAGACCGGCTACTGTCATTTGTCCTCAGCTCATTTGGGGACATGTTGACTTAGACGATGGCAGGATGTTTGAGTAGACACCATCCAGTAGACGCTTAGACACGTGGATCTGGGAGGGAGTAAGGCTAGATGTGAATACTTGAATGGTGTTGACTTCGTAAGGCTGGGAAAGATCTGCAGAAGACAAGATCACAGCGATGGGCAGTACAACTGAAAACAGGTCCATAGTTAGTATGAAGGTGAGAGTTAGGTTTTCTTTTAAGTCATCACTTGTGGCCTGTTTGGTGGCATGTGCTTTTAATCCTAGTACTAGGGAGGCAGAGACATGTTTAAGGCTAACCTGATCTACATAGCAAGTTCCAGGTCAGCCAGGAACCCTCTTAAACCAAAGACATAAAACCATCACTTTTTATACTTGTTTCAGGTACATTATAGTTTTTGTTTTCTTCTTGTCTTTCGGAGGTTTGTTTTAGTTTTGAGTCAGGGTTTCATGTGGTTGAGGCTGGCTTTGATCTGTTGATGCTTCTGTTTCTCTGGGCATCCACTGCCACGTCAGCCAGTTGTTGCTTTTGATTGGGGTGACTGAGGAAACCCTAGTGAAGGAATGTGCTTATTTCCAAGAGCTTTCAGTATATATTACTAAAAACATGCACTTTTGACTTTCTAGAGCTGCATTATAATGCGCTACTGTAAGAGGAGATTTGTATCTAAATACCTGGCATAATAATCAGGATTGACTATGGAGTCACAAAGTAAGTATATTGTTCCTCTGGCCTGTGCATTCCACAGATGCTCAGACTGTGCCCTAAGATAGCCTGCATCTACTTCAGAGCATGTGCATGGGTTACACTGATGTAGAGGCGTTGAAGATAAACCAGAGAAAACAGTACTAAGGGACTTTTTCAGGTGTGCGGTCCCATCCTGTCAGCCAGCCGGTGTGTTAGGTGCCTGCCAGGCCAGACCTGGTTTTAGATGCAGGCTTGGCAGCAATGAGCAGGCCAAGACAAAGCCTGACTGGCAGCTGGAGCATCTTAGGACAGACATCTGTGCAAGCAGGTCTGACCAGCAAGTGTGATTTTAGGCTGTTTTTTTCTTTTGTTGGCTTATGATCTTCATAGCTTGTTGGAATCCAGCATATAGATCTGAGAACAGTGACGTTGAGGATAAGTGGGAATTTGTTTGAATCAGGAATGGTTGGAGAGAGAAAGCAACAAGAAAAGCACCGCCAAAGTCAGGACAAAGCACATTTCTTAAACACAGACTTTCACGCCTTCAGCCTCTGAGCGCCTGTTTATCAGTGAGGACCTTTGTATGTGACACACAGGTTAGAGTTTTCTGTAGTGTCCGTGATGCTTGCTAGGGTGTATATTATTTGCATATGTTTAATATCCCTGACTTTGAGAAAGGGGTATCTTTTTTGCTAATATTTTTCTTCATTCTTTGAAAGTTTTATGCATTTGTATAATATATTTGGATTCTATCCACCCACCATTACCTCCATCTCTGCATGGGTGTGAGGCCATCCACTCCCATGGACAACCTACTGGTGGCCACAACCCCAAAAGATACTCTCCTTCCCTCAGCAGCCTCCAACTGCCAGCAGGTCTTCCACCAAGGATGGGGCCCCAAGGGTCCTTTATCAATGCTGGAATTTTGACTGGCTTGATCTGGTCTTGTCCGGGTAACCCCAGGTTTTGTGAGTTGATGTGTACAGTAGCCCTGCCATAACCAGAGCCAGCAGTTCATAACTCTCTTCCCCTCTTGTCAGCTCCTTCACTCTTTCTGTCACCTCTTACTTGGTGTCCCTGAACTGTCTTGGTCAAGGCTGATAGAGATGACCATCAATAATTAAGCATTCATAGTTATTTATACTTGATGCTTTGACCAGTTTTGCGTTTCTGGTTAATTACTCATTGCAGAAGCTTCTCTGACCAAAGTTGAAAGCAACACAAGTCTATGAGTCTAAACATAAATATTGAGAAGGCAGTTTGACAGAATGACATTGAGCAAAACAAAACCAAGAGTTCCCCTCTTGCATGTATCTTCCCAGGCTTCATACATAATCCTAAAGTGGTTGGTTACCTTCATGTCTTAGTTGGAGTTTTATTGCTGTGAAGAGACACTGTGGCCAAGGCAACTCTTTTTTTTTTTTATTTCAAAATCATTTTATTTTTAATGTTCAAATTCACAGGTTTAAATTTTTTCATGAAGAAGCTTTATTTATATAAACATATATACTTATACATGTATACATATATACATACACATATAAACGATAATTAAATTATAAGATATACTTAAAAAGTATGGGGGTGGGAAGAGTGGGAGGAAGGAGAGAAAGAGGAAAATTATGTAAATACAGTGTTCATATATGAAATTCTCAAAAAGGAATCCAGTTTTTTAAAATGTTCAACAGATTAACTAGCATTTTACAATATGAAAATAAATATGACATATAATTATGTTGAAGGACATTTTAACTCACTACAAACTTTGAAGTTTAAAAATGAGATCAATAAAAATTATTTTACCCAGCATACTAACACAAACCACAATAACGTTTTATAATTCAAAGTATTTCTGAGAACAAGAAAATAGATTGTCAGGAGCTAAGTCAGCAGAACCAGGGGTACACTGTATGTTATTTTTTTGTTTTTTTTTATCAAATCATAATTTTTACTTTTTAACACAGGGGTTATAAACACAAAAATGCAGGATGTGGGGAAGAGGATGACACAAGACCATAGGTGTTCAGGGAGAGAGTACAGATATCTTTCAGAACAGGGTATCTGCTGGGTGAAGGTTCAGGGGTTAGGTCACTATGACTCTTCCTATGATTCACTTGTCCTTATCTAATTTGGTACTATCTGCCAAAGGCTGCCTATTTACAAGGTCTCTGACTACTCAGGCTGGCGATTTCCACAAAAGCTGCCTGTTTACAATAGTTTATAGCCCTCTGTTTCAGTGTTTTTCCATAGAGACCCAAGACTTTGTGTTAGCAGGCATGTAAGTCAGACCTATTGCTGATTTTAGGCTTTTGGCTGATTTTAGGCCTCCAGTGTATAGGCAGGGCTGCCCCTGACATCTCCTCCCTTTTCCAAGTATAGAAGGGCTGTGGCGATTCTAATCTTGCCAAGGCGGGGATAGAGGCCTGACTGACCTCCAGTAATTAAAGGGGACCTTGTAATGGCTCCAGTCCTCCTGTCGTTGTCTAGGGAGGCATAAGGGTCATACCCATCCCGATGTCTTTTTCCTGGAGAGGGGATACCTTTGACATCAACCCCTATGCAGTCAGGCTTGTCCCTCAGGGAACCCAGAAACATATTTTTAACTTTTATTTATATTCCCTTGCAGTGCTTAGCCTCGCAGCCTAAGCAAGAATTCAGATCGCCAGACAGAAGGGGTTCTGGGGTGCCCTCTCTCTGCTTGGTCTAAGGGCAGAAGCCCCCTCTTTTAGGTTGGGTGAAGATGGGACTTGGGAACACCCTGGTTAGAGTAACAACCTCATCTAGAGTCTCATGGTCCTCCATAGCTAACATATGATAATGTATCTGAATAGATTTTGCTATCAGATTATCTTTCTGTTGTTTCAAAAAGTTAATTAGCCTATTTAAGGCCCAGGGACCAAAGGAAATAAGCAAAAATAACCCAATTAATAATTAATAATAACCCAAGATGGAAGGAAGTAGGGTTGACAATTATGGGGAGGCTGAAGACCAATTCTTGTACAAGCTCTCCTTTTTCTCTTTCTGTCTTTTCTCAAGACCTTCTCTGGCCTTTTCATGCTCTCTTTAATCATCCCTGTTTTGTCTATGTAAAAGCAGCATTCTTTTTTAAGGGATGTTCACAGTCTAGAGCTGTAAACAGTCTTTTCTATTGTAAAAGAGAAAATCAGCTCCAATAAAGTCCTTTGGAATTTGGGGGGATGGCATCAGACAGCGAAACAAGGGATTTCTTCATATTAGTGATGTTAATCTATAGCTGTTTGATGTCCTTGTCAAAGGCCCATTAGTGGTCTGAGTAGTATAAGTCCAAGTCCAGAGGCCAGCCTCGGGATTAGAACACCTAATAGCAGACATCACGTGTGATTAATTTTGAAGAGGAGATAATAGTGAAAGGTAAATACGTAAAATATCCAATAAAAAAAATAACAGATAATTGGTCTGGCAGAAAACAAACAAACAAAAAAAGAAAGGTAGTTTACTTATTTCAAACGATTTTCAAAAGTTTCCAGGAGATGCTTATTGGTTAAGATCTTATTTTAAGCTCTTCACAAAAGAATTTATGTCTGTGTTTAATATTCTTAAGAGAGATGCAAATCTTTTTTTGACTGTCCTAAAATTGTTTATTGGATATGAATTGTACAAATGTCATGTGTATTAGCGGTAACGGTGGAGCTGGAGAGTATTGCGCCTTCTCCAGGCTGCACGGCGAGAACCACCGATAGTGTGGTGGAACTTGTGGCCCTTTCCAAGGCCACGAGAGATGCAAATCTTAATTTCCCTCAACAATTAATTGACAAAAGAGGAGTAATTTTACAAAAAGTAGAAGAAGCTCTCACTAATTGATATATTATATAGATTGATTAATTGTTGGCTATTTTATAATAGCCCTTTGATAAAAGAGATTATTAATAATGAATTATATTTCTTTAAATAGTGTCTTTATGACTCTTTGAGGGTGGAAGGAGCATGCCTTGTTTACTCTTAACTTTCTAAAACTGAAAGCTCACAGCAAATATGCCGCTGATAGCCTCTGGCATCGCTCAGACCAATAAAAACTATGCCACAACTATGTGGAAGGAACCTCTTACCCTTAAATGGAATGGCCAGGACCCAGTTCCTATATGGGGCCGAGGATTGATATGACTGTTTGATACCACAGAAGGTACAACTAAATGGACACCAAAAAGATTAATGAATTAAATAGATACCTCCACAAAACCAGGCCCAATTACAAATGAGATGAATAACAATTGACATCCAGGGAAGAGAAGTTTCCCTGAGAATTCCTTTCTTCTTTCTCTTTCGGGTAAAAATTAATCACCCAAGGCAACTCTTATAAAGGCTAACATTTAATTGGGACGGGCTTACAGGTTCAGAGGTTCAGTCCATTATCAGCATGGTAAGAAGTATGGCAGTGTGCAGGCAGACATTGTGCTGGAGGAGCCGAGAGTTCTACATTTTGATCTGAAGACAGCAGGAGACTGGATGTGTGTCACACTGGGTGTAGCTTGAGCATTTAAGACCTCAAAGCCCCGCCTCCACAGTGACACACCTCCTCTAATAAGGCCACACCTCCAATGAGGCCACACCTCCTAATAGTGTCACTCCCTAGGGCTAAGCATTCAAACACATGAATCTCTGGGGGCCGTTTCTATTCAAACCACCACACCTCATAACTGCCATGCCACTATTACACCAGTGGACGTGTCTTGCCAGGCAGGTTTGCACTGTAGCATGTAGGTTCCACCACTAAGGGAGGTCATGATCTCTTTTCTCCCTCAGCATCCTGCATACCATCTTCTGGTACTGTGTAAGGCAGCCATCAGGGAGGAAAACTTTTTCCTGGTCAGTCAAAGTTTATTTCTTTATGTCCTGCATCCAAAAATAAGTCCTGTAAAAAGGGATTTTATATGTTTTATCCAAGGGCCCAGTACAGTGCTTCTCCCTGCCGATTGCTCAATAAATATTGATATACTTAGAAGTGAAACTTTTCATATCAGAATATGAAGGCAATATTCAAGAAGGCAGATAAAATTGGTGAGGTATATCTATAGCAGAACGTCAGTTGTATGAAGGGCAGGGTCGAGTTTACATGTGTCCTAGACTGCATTAAAGTAGTTCAGATCTGTGGAAAGCAGAACCCAAGAGTTCCCTATAAATTCTATCACCATTTTCAATTGAAAGCAGCAGGAGATGTTTTTGCACAATTTAACATATGAACTTGGTAGCTCTTGCCTGAGAGTTACAAAGTTCTTCATTTGAAACCCACATGTCTCTCTACCTTTTCTCTCCTGTTTTCTACTTCAGAGCATAGGAGCTCGTCAGTGCTGTGGGGGTCGTTCTGTTCAGGCAGCTGTGCCAACAGCTTATCTAATGATGGCAATGGCTGTATAATGCCACAGAGTTGGGACCGGTTTGTTTGTCTGTTGAGACAGGGTGAATTGGACTTATTCAATAGGCTATTCTGTTTATTACTAATTTTTAAAAATGTGATTATCTTGTGATGAGTATTCTGAAAGTCCTTCCCAAGGAAGAAGTAAAGAGTGTTTACCCCTCCTCTCAAGGTCTCCATGACTAACTAAAGCAAGATTCTACCTAGGGAACCAACCAGTTTATTTTTGCTTACACAGGTGAGGGGTCACCTGTGGTGTGGGTGCTCCTCTTGCAAAAGGTTGGCACCAGAAAGTCTTTACCCACCTGGGTTGAGGGCTTCCCCTAAGTCAGAGTTACATACAGACAGGGGTCTTATGACCCCCACCCTCATGACAAGCTCAGCTGGGATGATCCTTTTGTAAGTGGGGGCAACTTGTTGGTTCAGGGTTGTGCACTGAAGTATCCGAGGTGGAAGATGGGTGCTTACTCAAGGATTATGTGTTCCAAACCAGGAGGTGGGTTTGTTGGCCAGCTCGCTCGCTACTGTTGTAAGGATTATCTGGAGTTAAGAAGAGGATGCAGAAACCTCTGGAAATGTCACTCCTGTTTCCTTTTTTGTTAAATCCGTAAATGTCAGTGCAAAAACACAACCTTTGATATTGTTTTCATCTGAATATTTCAGGGTCCAAATCAGAGACAGAGAAATCAAAGTTAACATCTTTGACATGGCTGGACATCCCTTCTTCTTTGAGGTAAGAACGCCTTTGCAGAAAACTCAAATCCACCAGCAGACAAAAGCAAAACAGCAGGGCAGTGGTGAGCACTGTTCTCCCAGTGCTCAGGACACAGAGGCAGATGGAGCTCTGTGAGTTTGAGAACAGCCTGGTCTACAGAGGGAGTTCTGGCCAGCCAGGGCTACAGAGGAACCCTGTCTCAAAAAGCTAAACTGAACTGAACTAAAACTAAACCTAAACTAAACTAAACTAAACTAAACTAAACTAAACTAAACTAAACTAAACTAAACTCCATCAAAAAGCAAAACAAAAAGCCTGAACAATGGTGATACACAGCTTAAAGGTGGATCTCTGTGAGCCAGCCTGATCTACAAGGTAAGTTCCAGGACAGCCTGGGCTATACAAAAGCAGTCTCAAAAAACAAACAAACAAACACAAAATCCAGCAAAATAAATAACAACAACAAAAAGAAAAAAAGAAAACTTAAGTCCAGTATTGACATTGGAGACAGTGGGGAGTTAATTCAAATGCCCAGTGTTCAGATGCTCTGTAAAGTTTAGCTCATATTAGTGGCTGCCTCCAAGCCTCATGTTAGTGGATAGTCCTTGATCATTTACACTCTCCTGGGATAGGAATGCAAACTTTCATGCCTAATGTTTCAAACATTTGAATGCATTGGCCATTTCCACCGTAAGAGGGTGCTGGCCTTTTACCTCATACCTCAGCCCAGAGTGTGAGGGGTCAATGATCACAGTCCTGCATGGGTGTAGCGCTCAGTAAGGTCACTGTTTCACAGCAGGGTCTAGTGTGACCTTTCCTGTCACTTCTCAGCCATGCTGCCTCCCAGGAAGAAGCTGAAGCAGCCTAGTCCTCCCATGAGCACGTACTCCCTGTTAGTGTCCATTTGCTGGCTTGGCAACTTCACATTTGTCCTTATCGTTGTTTGTTCCTTCTTCCTGTTTGCCCTGGAGTTATTTGGCCCTTTGTTCTGGGTTCTTGAGATAGAGTTACAATTGCAGACTCTTCTGTGCAGCCAGTGCTGTGGACTGTCTCCTCAGCATTGCATCGTGTGTCTGCAAACTCTGGCATGTCTTCATTTTCACTCAGTTCAGTGGACTGGGGGAGGGGCCATATTTGCTGTTTGTGCTTTGCACTGCTTCTTGAATTCAGGACTGGCTGTGTGGCCCAGGCTAGGCTCATACCAGATTCTCAATCCTCCTGTCTCAGACTCCCACCTTGCTGGGGCTGCAGCCACCATGCTTCCTGTTCTTCATGTCATTTCTCAGCACAACTGTTCTTCTGATTGATCTTTTGGTCCAATAGGTCCATTCAACCAGAGTCCTGTGTCCCAGTCCTTCCTCACGTCTCCCCCACCCCAAGCATACACGTACTCGAGTGCGTAAGCATGCACACGGGTACACACACACACCCCACTCAGATTGGGTGACCTTTTGATGTTACATTGATTTTTTTTAAAATTACAATATTTATTTATGTGTATATATGTGGACACATGTATGCCATGGTGTGTGTGTGTGTGTGTGTGTGTGTGTGTGTGTGTGTGTGTATGTAGGTTAGCTTTTAGGAGTTGGTTCTCTCCTTCCACCATGTGGCTTTGGGAATTGGACAAAGGTCATCAAGCTTGGCAGTAACTGCTGCCTGTCTGGCTCCAAGAGTCTCGACACTGGTCTCTGTGACCACCACAGGCAGCTAAGCAAGTCTGCAGGAGTTCAGTTCAGCGCGACTTAGTAGCCAGTGTTCAAACTTAGGGAGTCTGACCCTGATTTGTTTATTTTAGGCATATTTAAGCACAACACAATTGGTTTAAAAAAACTTTTTCTAGTGATAAATAACTCAAGAGTGAGCTGAGTGAAGATTGGATGTGACTACATCAAAATTCTTTGTAAATTACATGTGACTCCGTCCGTAAAGATGAGTTCTGTAGATTGAGAACAAGTTCACAGTACAGGTCGGGGGAAGGTTCTGTGGGGTCTTGGCTACACAGATACTACAGAGCTCACCAGGCTGTTAATAGGTCCACTCCCAGCCTTCTGAGTGGATAACAGGTTATGCATCCCCTCCTTTAAAGGTGCAACCCTCTGTTTGTAACATTCCAGATCCCCTAGTGCTTACCTGTGAGCACAAGGCCTCTGCCTCCTCCAGCCAGTCCCTCAGTCACTGTGCCTCCTCCAGCCGGTCCCTCACTCACTGATTTTTCTCCTGTCTCCTCCATCCAGCTGTTGGCCTCAGTCACTAAGCCTTTTATTTCCATGGTCATATTTCACTTACAAAGTTTCCTCAGTCTTGCCTAGGGCAGGAGATACCCCACCCCCATGGGTGTTTAGCTGAGTAGTTATTGCCTGAAGCTTTTTTTTTTTTTTTTTTTTTTTTTTTTTTTTTTTGGCTAGCTTCCTCTTCACTGTATCCTTTATTAGTGAGACTCAGCTTTCCACAGGGCTTCTGTCTGTACCTCATGGCATTCTCTAGACACCTAGAGACACTTCTCCTCCAGGTCTTGGCAAAAGAATCCCCAGAACTCACTAGCACGCCATTCCTCTGGTCCCAAGGACCTTAGCTCACCTGCCTTAGTCTCTCTATCCTTCAGAGGTTTTAGAATTCATACTTTATATAAAATGTCTACGATTTTTACCTGTTCTTAGTGAAGAGTACAGGAATGTATGGCTGCTCCCATCTTTCTAGAGGGATCTTTTAATGGTTGCATACTTTTCTACCTTATGAATAACACTAGGATATAGAGGGCAAACAACTCCCTTCGATGTGTAAAGCTTATGCCAGGTGTAGTCAGTTTCCTAAGCAGAGCCCATGGTCAGTGAGAAAGGCACAGAGGTGTGGTTGATTTTAAGTCTGACATAGGTGTTCTGAATACCAGACATACTAATGCAGATTCTAAATTATACAAAGATCATCTCATTGGAAAGCTGAAAGATGCCGATGGTCAGTAGACTGTTAAACACAATGGTCATCTGCCAGTCGTGGCTAGCTCTATGTCAGTTTCAGTGCTAGACACTGGAAGCATGTCCCATGTCCTTGTGGAGTGAAAGTATGTTAGAGAAGTATTCCTTAAGCCAATGGCAAATGCTGGCTCATTTAATAGCATGATCCAACATCTCCCAGGGTCAGAAAGCTCTACTGAGGGACATGACATTCAAACTGAGAGGCCGAGGGTGTGCTAAGAATTATGCAGGGTGGAGTGTGGTAGTGTCTACCAAGTGACAACAGGGAGCCAAGTGACAGATTAGCAGCTTTGTGAGCTAACCCTGTCCAGAGCTGAAGCTGGCAGCAGCAGCATCTCCTTGTGGCTGCCCTCCATTTCTCTTCAGCGTGTTCTGGCCTTGCTTTTGAGGAGAGAGACTGAATCTTTGCAAGTGTCCCTGGTTAGCTGATGTTCACTAAGTTCTAATATATCATTGTAGATATGTCTGACTGCCAAGTCTCTGCTCCCCTGTTCCATATTTGACTCCTAGTAATGCAATCTAAAAATGCTTTAGGTTTTTTTCAGGAGTTTGTGAAAATAGAAGTATTAATTAATAGAAACTTCTTAAAGTCACCTCTTCTGAAGTCCTTGTCACAGCCATAGTCTGAGCTCTTTTCTTGTGTCTTTGAGTTGCTGTCTGTGGTGCAAACCTTCGTTTTTGACAAGACCAAAGCCACTTTCTAATCCTCAAGCTCTCCAAAGTGTGTCCTTGCTCAGCACATGTCATGAACATCCACAGCCATCCTACAATCCCCAGCTTCCTCACTGCCTGATGAAGCTTCCGATATTACCAATCCCCTTGACAGGTTTCCCCAGGGGCAGTGGAGCCTGTCTTCCATTGAAGAACATGCAGTCTCCATTAGATGCCTTCGTAGGAACTTTCTGAGCCCTCTGTAGTGTAGGAACTTTCTTTCTGAGCCCTCTGTAGTGTAGGAACTTTCTTTCTGAGCCCTCTGTAGTGTAGGGACTTTCTTTCTGAGCCCTCTGTAGTGTTACATTAGAAGCTGTCTCAGCCTTTGCTAGCTTACATTGCCCTTCCCTTAGCTTCCTAAGTAAACTTGGAATGTGCTGAGTCTCCTGCTAGTGATCGGTAGCCGGTTTGGAAGACTAGAGTAACAGAGCTGTAGGCGTCAACTGAGGCATCTGTTTTGACCTTTTCATTTTGCAGGTAAGGACACTAAGGCTGGAGTGATAAAACAACTTACCCAAGACTATGCAGGTAGCTAGTTGCCGAGCTTAGACCTGAATTTGAGTACCTTGCAATAGTCGTTGAGCTTGCTTTAATCTATCACCACATGCATTCTCTCTCTCTCTCTCTCTCTCTCTCTCTCTCTCTCTCTCTCTCTCTCTCTCTCTCTCTCTCTCTCTGTCTCCATGACCTGCAGTGAAACCTTAGTGTGGAACACAGCTGGAGATGCTGCCAGCTGTGAAAATGGCAGCAAGCAACAGCAGTGTGCTACAACTGCACACAGCAGCAAGCATGATGGTGCGTGTGGCAGTCCTAGTACTTGGATGTGCAGTCAGGAGGATCAGGAGTGCAAGTCATCGTCAGCCAAATGGAGGATTTGAGGCCAGCCTGGGCTTGGAGAGACCCTATCTCCAAAACAAACAAAAACAAAAATAGTGGAGGTGGGAGTGGTGTGGGAGCTGAGTGTGTGAGCTGAGGTGGGAGGAGAGGAGAAAAGGAATAGTGACCAGTGTAACCTCTGTGGTAGTTTGAAGGCCAAAGAGTTTACCGTCTGTTCTGTCCTGCAAGGTTAGGTGGTGAGAAATGGGACAGAAGAAACCACATACAAAATATAAGATTATACTTGAAAGATTAAAGACAAGAACTCCAAACGAGGGCTGGGGAGATGGCTCAGCAGTTAAAGGGCATTTGCTGCCCTTGCAGCAGGCTAAGTTGGAGTTTCAGCCCATGTTAGGTGACTCACAACCTCCTGTCAGTCTAGCTTGAGCCATATACCCTGATAAGGGACTTGATTACCATAGCCTACAACAGCTGAGCACACTCTGATAACATCTTGCTTTGGATACCCAGGATTTTCCCTTGGGTGTGTGAGACTTAAAGGTGTGATTTAGAGTGAGACTTAAGGGCGTGACTTAGAGATCAGATTTAGAGACAAGACTTAGGAGCATGACTTAAAGGCGTGGCTTAAAGGCATGGCTTAGAAGTGAGACATATAAAAGGCAAGAGGCAGACAGAAGAGAGTTAGGCTCTTGGAGTAGGAATTAGGAAGGTGGTAGAAGACACTTGAGAGTACCAGACAACAGACACAGTACAACTTGGAGTTAGTTATTAGGCACTTGGAAGATCATTAGACATTAGGCACTTAGCACTTGGAGGGAGAACTTGGAATTTGGAGGCACTAGGGACTAGGAACTAGGGACTAGGAACTCAAGACTAGGGACTTTGACTAGAAAGAGAGACTGAAGAATAAACGGGATTGAATCACTCTCTGTCTCGTCTCCATTCTTCCAGTCTGTCCTCTCTCTTGCTGAACCCCGACTCGTGGACCGAAGCAGCTTGGGGCAGTGCAGGCTCTAACAACTTAGCCTCCAAGGCTTTTGGCAGTGCGAGTTCCAACATTGACAGAGTGGTCCATGACATTTTGGCCCCCAAACGTGGGATAGAGGGGCTTGCAACATTTTTGGTCCCCAACATGGGGCAGCTCAGGCCACAACAGTCACACACACCTTTGTGTGCATAGTCAGTCTCTCTTTCTCTCTCTCTGTCTCTCTCTGTCTCTCTTTGTCTCTCTCTCACACACACACATACACACACAGAGAGAGAGAAAGAGAGAGAGGGGGAGAGAGAGAGAAAGAGAAAGGGAGGAAGAGAGAGAGGGAGGGAGAGAGGGAGGGAAAGAGAGAGAGAGACAGAGAGAGAGAGAGAGAGAGAAATTTAAACTCTGACAAGGTAGTGGCATGCACCTTTAATGTAGCCAGGCTGGCCTCAAACTCACTGTGCAATCTAAGCTTGCCATAAACTCACAGTCCCTTCCTCAGCCTCCTGAATGCTGCTGTAGCAGACTTTGCCACCATCCCCTGCTTCTTCACTTCTAATGCTCAGCTAGAGTGAGTCTGAGTGCACTGGGGACCTCATGAAAACAACATAAAGCTCTGTTCTCTGTCAAGGTTCCCACCAGAATTCTCGCTCACCCGGCTTCTCACTGCCTCTACCTGAGTTCACCCTGCACTTCCTGTCAACTCTTCTGAGAGGTACAGCGTGTGCCAGAGGTAAATTGCCATTTCTGATGAATAATCTCAGGACAGTCAGACAGAATGTGAAGAAGAACGGAGAAGAGGCTGTGTGTATCGTCCGCCAGGTGCCATGCTAAGTGTGTTGCCTTCATGATCTCCCCTAGTCCAGCCGTTGTACAATCTCCTTTGAAAGATGAGGAAGTGCATGAAGGTCATGTGATCAAGCCAAGGTCACACAAAGGTCACACACTTCTGGTCAGTGTGAACCTAGAGCTGCCTGCCTCCTCAGCTCTGCTCCTTGCAGATTGCACTGAGCTCTGAGGTTGGGGCTAAAAATTGATGTTCATCCCTGGAGTAGTCTGGGAAGCCCTGCCTCTGTGTTGGTTGTATTGTGGCAGCCATCACCCAGGATGGTGTCATTCTACTCAAAATTCCTTTTGACTGTTCACCAGCCTTCCTGAGACAGTCTTTTTTTTTGAGACAGGGTTTTTCTGTGTAGCCCTGTCTGTCCTGGAACTCACTCTGTAGACCAGGCTGGCCTCGAACTCAGAAATCCACCTGCCTCTGCCTCCCAAGTACTGGGATTAAAGGCGTGCGCCACCAATGCCCAGCAGGACCTTGAGTTTCTAATAGTCCTGCTTCTTCTTCCAGGTACTTCATGCCTGGCTGCTATCCTGAGATGGGATATTATCATATAGTCCAGGTTGGCCTTGAACTACCTCAGCTCTTAGGACTGGGATTTTAAGAGTGTAGTATCAGCTGGACATGGTACACCTTTAATTCCAGCACTAGGTGGGCAGATGCAGGCCCATTTGTGAGCCCAGTCTACAAATTAGTTCCAGGATAGCCAGGGCTACACAGAAAAACCCTGTGTTTTTTAAAAAAAAAAACAAAAAAAAAAACAAAAAAAAAACCAACAACAACAAAAAGAAAAACTATTGTCAGACAGCCCCCCAACCCTTTCTCTCTCTCTCTCTCTCTCTCTCTCTCTCTCTCTCTCTCTCTCTCTTTTTTTTTTTTTTTCCTTGAGTCAGGGTTTCTCTGTGTAGCCCTGACTGTCCTGAAACTCACTCTGTAGACCAGGCTGGCCTCGAACTCAGAAATCTGCCTGCCTCTGCCTCCCAAGTGCTGGGATTAAAGGCGTGTGACACCACTGCCCAGCCTATTTTGTTTTTCAAGACAGGGTTTCTCTGTGTAAGCCTGCCTGTCTTGGAACTTATGTTGACAAGGTTGGCCTTGAACTCCTAGAGATCTGCCTGCTTCTGCCTCTCTCATTATAAAAGTACTTTATTTTAATTTTAAAATACATTTTAAAATATTTAAATTTTTAATTATAAAATGATTACATAATTTCTCTCTGTTTTTTTTTTTCTCCCTTTGAACTCCCCTGCATATTCCCAGTCTCTTCATGGCCTCTTTTTCTAGAACATTTTATTAAAAGCAGAGACTTTGGGGCTGGAGAGATGACTCAATGGTTAAGAGCCCTGTTGTTTTTGTTGCAGACCTGGGTTCAGTTTCCAGCACCCACATGGTGTTCAGAACCATCTATAGCTGCAGTGTCAAGGTCTTCTCTTACAGTCTGAGGGCGCTAGGCTCAGAGTTAGTATATAAACATACATGTTAGTGAAACACATGGAGTAAAATTAGTCTAAAACAATTTTTAAAAACTTAGGGGCAGAGTATATCGGCTTAGAAGTCCAGCATATTTCAGGGCCTGGAGTAGTCTCCAGCAGCACAGGCACGAATGAATGGATCTCAGTAGTGAGTAGTGTAGTTATATGGTAAATCTGCCCAATCTAGGCATGCAGCATTCATTTGAATTTAACTGACTCTTGTCTTCATTGAATGGACTTTCTGTGGGCTGGAGATTTACTGCAACAAATTGGTGCCCAACTTATTATTTAGAACTCAACTAACTTGAGATGAAAGTGTATTGAAAGCTGAATGGGTCTGAGGACCTACAAAGAAAAAAAAGTTACAAAGAACAAAAGCTTCCCCAACCCCCAGACGGAGAACTAAGGCCAAAGGTCAGGAGCAGCACTCAGCTTACAACTGGGTGTTTGTTCACTGCCCTGTGAAAACTGAAAGAAGGGTGTTCTGAGAGTTCAAAAGTGAAACAAAAGTAATTGTAGCCAGACCAGTAGGTCATTTAAATTAAAAAATTAAAAAATTAAATTAAAAAAAAGTGAATAGACACAGATAAATAGATGTAAAAGGCTTTAAAGATGCAAGGAGTAAATTACAGGCTGCTCTGAGTTAAGAGAGCCAAACAATAAATATATAAGGGTTATAGTAACAAATTGTAAGGAGGGACTGGTGATCCTAGAACATAACTACCTGCGAGGTAGTTTTCAGGTAGAAAAAGTGAATTGAGGGCTCCAGATCAGATAATTTTTTAATATAAAAAAGAAACATTTTTAATACTTAAAGATGATAAAAACAATGGATAGCTTTTTGGCTTTATATGATGATATTTCAAATGGTTTGACAGGAATCAACTTAGGGAATACCTTATCATTTATCAGTATTGCAATATGTATTCTCTTGATTTGCTATGTCTTCTCAAAAGTCAGGGCCCTAGATAAAAAATTCCTTGCCTTGGAAAAGAGACTACAGGAACTCAAGGAACAGAAAGAGCAACAAAAGGAGAACTATGAATCGTAGATACAAACCTTAAGGGAGGAATTTAAATTTTCAGTTGAGGAAAATACTGAGGTAAAGACAGAAGAAACTAGAGAAAATCAAGCAAGGGTTATTAGAAAACACACGTTGGTTTATCCAGTTACTGTACAACCAAACGTTGTTTACCCACAGGGTTACGAGGAATTTGAATGGCAACCTGTGGATGTGTTAGAGCTAAGAAAATTTAAGGAAAGTGTCACTAATTTTGGTATGCACTCACCATTTGTTAAACAAATTCTGGCTTCTTGGGCTATTAAAAATAGAATAATTCCCCAAGACTGGAAAGATATAGCGAAAGATATATTAGAACCTGCCACAAATTTACAATGGGTTGCATGGTGGAGAGATGAGGCGAGGGAGATAGCACGACAAAATAGAGCCAGAGGAAGAGAGATTTCCATAGACCAACTGCTTGGTGAAGGTCATTTTGCTGAAATAGAGGTGCAGGCTGTATATGATAAAGAAACTCTGGCATTGTGCAGATTATCAGTCTTAAATGCCTGGGACAAAGTTGCAGAATCCGGGAAGAGACTTGAACCATTTACTCAAGTCATACAAGGGCCAAAAGAAACCTTCCCTGACTTTTTTACAAAGGCTAACCTCAGCTGTCGAAAGGAGTATATCAGATTCAGTAGCAAGAAAAGCAATAATTGAGTCTTTAGCCTTTGAAAATGCAACTGCTGAATGCAAGGAAGTAATCAGACCACAGAGGGCAAGGTCAGCATCAATAGATGAGTGGATTAGATACACAGCTGATGTTGGATATCACTCAGCTGATATGATGGTAATAGGAAAAGCTGCAACGAGAAACCTAGAGATGACCCAAGATTTCAAATGTTTTAATTGTGGTAAATGGGGTCATCTCAGAAATGACTGCAGGACAAATCAAAATGATACAAAATGGGGGCCTAGGCCTTCTGGAATATGTCAAAGATGTGGCAAAGGCCGACATCTGATTAGAGAATGTAGAGCAACAACAGACAAATGGGGCAATACCCTGCCAAAAAAACTTCCAGGGGGGCCTCTCGCAGGTCCCAATGCCAGAAAGGGAGAATTCTCTTCCTCAGGACAATTAAATGTCACTGCTTCAAAAACAGATGTACTGAGACCAGTTATGACTGAGGAGAAGGGTACACAAACTGGAGAGATACACGACCTCAAGGACATGCTGGACATGAAGGAGCGGATGGTCAATAGAAAATCTTCAGGAACAACTAAGAGATAAAGAGAAAAAGATGAGCAGCTTGAAAGAGCGAGTCAAGTCTCTGCAGGTGGACACGACTAACATGGACACAGCTCTGACAATGCTGAAGGAGGCTCTTGCAGACAGAGTGGACAATTGAATGTTTAAAGGAGCAGCGGGACAGAGATGAGCGAGAGAAGCAAGAGGAGATTGATAACTACAAAAAAGATCTTAAAGACTTGAAAGAAAAAGTCAGCCTATTGCAAGGAGACCTCTCAGAGAAGGAGAATTCTCTCTTGGATCTCAAAGAGCGTGCTTCTTCCCTGGTTTCCTCAGGACTAAAAAAGGACTCATGGCTCAAGACCTTAGAAATTGCTCTTGAGCAGAAGAAGGAAGAGTGCCTAAAAATGGAGAGATCTAATCGAACTCTAAAGGAGATGCTTAATAGGCAAAAGGAATCAATAAGAACTCCCAAAGATGGATTACATATTGCTTTATTAAACTTAAATTTTTTGAATATTAATGAACAAAACACCACAGCCGCTGAGAAACATTGGATGGTGGATAAAACTACTGAACTAAATCAATCTGTTTATATTAAGGATATTTTGACGTCAGAATGGAAAGTGGGAAATGTATTACGCTGGGGGAGAGGCTATGTTTATGTTTCCACAGGAATAGAAAAACTGTGGGTTCCTTCCAAGTTGATAATGATCAGAAATGACAAAGGGAGACCCCCTGAAGACCTCTTGACATAGAAGAAAAGGGAGACTAATACAACCAACCAAATGGGTGATGTATATATGGTGTTGTTTATGTCTCTTATATGGTGACAGCTCTGGAATTGGCTGGGACTAAAATGTCTATACAAAGCCAAGAACATTAAATTGGGTATTAATTTCTCATAATTTAATTCATGCCATCCTTTATGAGAGGCATGTATACAAAGTTATATTATAGTTTAATTAAGTGATCAAACTAACCTGAACAGGGCAGTTGCCTTTCTTTATTGATCTTCATTAACCAAACTGTATGCCCTACATGCTCCACGTGAATGTCTTTATAAAACTACCTGTTGCTTTTAAGTTTTATATGTTACAGGATGAAAGAAGAGAAAATCAGCCCTAGCATGAATTATACTCGGGGATCCTGAGTCTCTGGGACCTCCTATTCCAGCTTCGTGCTTGATTCTACTGCAACTGCATCGAATCTGCTTCTTTTAAGGACTTGCTTCCAGAACTTTTCCAGAACAGCTAGCTTGCCTGTCCAGCCTTTCTGACTGTAACAGTTATGGTGTCAGCTAAGCTATGAACTTTCTCAGCACATAGTGACTTCAAGGCAAATGATGCCAGCTAGCTCTCCTTTGACTAAGCCGATTTTCCTATTTCCCTTTGGGCCCCCAGATGAAAATTCTTTGCCCCAATTCAGCTGGAAGCAGACAAAAGGAGATCATCGTCCCAGTTCCTTATGTTGGGGTGGATGGTTCTGGTTAGTTTAGAAATCTTTATGATTGTCACAAGGTTGTATATCTGAGAGAAAAGAGTCCTTTAATTTGACAAAAATGGGGAAATGTGGTGGATAGCCCTAGCCTCTTGTTGTCATGGTAATTCCACTCCTGGGAGGGGCTGCGAAGGAGGAGTGAATCTTGTGAACCTTCTGTCCAATCAAATTTGTTAAATAAAGGCTACAGCCAGTGATTGGGCAGTAGAAGAGGAGTGGGAGGAGCCAGAGGTTGGGGAGGAGTCAGAAAGAACAGTTGGAGAGTGGGAGTTGGGATGGTTGGTAGAAGGAGAGAAGCTGAAGAAGACCTTGACTGAGGAAACTGCTAGTTGTAAGAGCTCTCATAGCTGGGGAATAGTGTAGTTATATGGTAAATCTGCCCAATTTAGGCATGCAGGATTCATTTGAATTTAACTGACTCTTGTCTTCATTGAATGGACGTTCTATAGGCTGGAGATTTACCCCAACATTAAAGTCTGCAGGTTTAAAAACTTTGGCTTTGTAAAATTGTGTGACACGTTTATGAGGATGATTGAGAGACTTCCCATCGCCTCTGTAGCAGATTGCAGTTCTCTGGCAGAGATGATGAGATGAGATGAGATGAGATGAGATGAGATGAGATGAGATGAGATGAGATGAGATGAGATGAGATGAGGAGATGAGATGAGATGAGATGAGGAGATGAGATGAGATGAGGAGATGAGATGAGATGAGATGAGATGAGATGAGATGAGATGAGATGAGATGAGATGAGATGAGATGAGTCTGTTTCTCCAACTTGATTTCTGCTGAGCCTCTGTGCTCAGCAATAGTAACAGATGGCCTGGATATGTTTCCCCACATACCTGAATGCAACGGATACCAGGCTGCCATTAGCCTTCTTAGCCACCCTGGCTCATGAGGGATTCGGACTAAAGTTTATGCCAGGGACTGTGGAGTACAGAGAGGTACATACACAGCAAGGTTCTTCTAAAAGATTTAGATTCCCATAATTCCTTGAGGGTTTTCATCTGGCTCCCAAGGCTGACATAGGACAGTTGGTCTCATGAAAAGGCTTCAGTTAATCTGGTTGGGCCCCTCTGATGGGCTGAGTTTGTGCTGAAATTTTCTGTGTAGGTAGTGAGTGTGGCTTGGAGTTCTTGTAGCATCTGCAGAGCCTCAGTTCAGCATGCCCTGCCCCTCCCCATAACAACTGGCTTCATGGACCACCTTTTAAAACCTATTCTTTATCTTTGCTGTAAGATTCTGGAAATACCAGTTTAGGGAGTATTTTTTGTTTGTTTGTTTTAAAGATAGTCCCATTATGTAGCCCTGGCTGGGCTGGATTGGAACTATAGACCAGGCAGCCCTTGAATTCAGATATCTACCTGCTTCTACCTCCCAAGTTCTGGGATTAAAGGTACCATTGTGTTCTGAATTCTTATTTGTTTCTGGCCTGGGGCCTCTTGTGTATTGGGCACGAGATTTGCTTCTAAGGAATTCTTGCTGCTTTTCTGGAGAAGCTTATGAGGTGGGATCTGTTTATTACAATATTTTCATTGGTGTCAGACCAGATATGCAGAGTGTGCTTGCATATCATCAAGTGTGCTGTATGTGTTATATCTAGAGCTGTGTAAGCATGTTCAGTGAGAACTGCCGAGGAAACATCACCCAGACAGTGTGCCCACCTGTAAGCCATGAATCCTCATATGGTCATCACTGTAGCTGGGTAATGCACTGAGGAGGACAGACAGAGCCCAGGGTCTTACTCGCTAAGCAGGCACTCTGTCATTGATCCAAGTCCCTGTCCCCTACCCGAAGGACTTTGAGTAGCAGTGTTCTGCTTTTGATGTTTGATGCATGCTCCTTACTTTTGTAGTCGATCATCCAGCTGATAACACGTCACCTTCTGTGATTACCAGCCAGCATCTTCGTAGATAGAGACTGGTTGTTGTTGCTGGGGGACATGAATTAGCCCTGGTGTTCTCAAGAAGGATCTTGCTGATCTCATTGGGTTGGTGAGGTTCAGAAAGGTTTCTGATTACATTGCACTATAATTTTACCCCAAAATTGAGATTTATTCTACTTCCAGAGGTTAATGAGCATGCTCTGTGTGAGTGTAAAGGGGGGCATCCTTTATCCCCTGCCCCCTTTTTTATCTGAGTTCTAGGGTTTGAGGTCAGGGCCTTGAATATGCTAAGCAGGTTGTATACCACTAGCTGCACCCCCAAGTGTCCTCTAACCGTTTCTGAGAGGCTCCCAGTGCATCCTGTGCCAGGTACATCTTGGAGGAACTGTTTACAGTAGGAGGAGGAGTGGATCCGAGTGTGGTGGTTCAGCCTGTAATGCCAGCACTTGTTAGGCCTCAGTGACAGGAGGGTCAGGACGTCAAGGTCAGCCTGGACTATATTCAAGACCCACTTTCAGGAAACCAAATACATTCAAAGATATGTAAATATTTATAAACAAACATGCTATTGTAGTTAAGGGATGAGCCCCTATAGATTTTGGTATTTGTATGGTTGGTTAACAGATAAAGGAGCATCAGAATAAAGCTGAGAAGACCTGATTATAAGATATAAATAGGGCTGGAGAGATGGCTCAGCGGTTGAGAGCACCGACTGCTCTTCCAGAGGTCCTGAGTAATTCCCCGGCAACCACATGGTGGCTTCATGTGCCCATGAAGCCAGAAGAAGGTGATGGATCTCCTAGAAATCAAATTACAGGCAGTTGTGAGCTGCCTGACATGGATGGTGACAACAGGAATTGGTTCTGCAAGAGCATCCGCCATTACCCACTGAGTCATCTCTCCAGCCCTGGGAAATGTCATTTATTTTATATCAAACTCGCGAGATATTTTGGAGAGAACACAATACAGAAACTAGTTATGTCATATATACATATGATCACTCCTCAGTGCTAAAAAAAATATAGCTTATTCTGCATTTTGTGTTTATAGTTTATTTCTTATCAACGGGAGCATATAGTTAAAAATACTTTCCCTTTTATATATGCATAGAATAATGGTCCTCCTTGGGTGGGCTTTTCAAGTTATTTTATTATTTTCTTTAAAAATATTTCGGGGTGTGTGTGGTGTGCACTGGTGTGTGTACAGCTTGTGGGAGTTGGTTCTCTCCTGTCAGTGTGGGTTCCAGCGAGTGTTTGTATCTGCTGATTTCTATCCAGTCCCCTTCCTCCTTTCTGTCTTCTTTGAAGCTCCTAGGTGGGCATGGCAGCACATACCTGCAGTCTGGGACTCGGAAGTCAAGGCGGGATTGCTGATTGAGACCAGCCTGGGCCGATTATAAGGGAGATTATATCTCACTGATTCTCATCCTGGTTTTGTCTGTCCTGAAGGAAGGTGATCTTTGAATCCCTTGACTGTGTGTGGGGCTTGGCAGAAGCCTGCCCTGTGATAGCAGGTGTGCCCAGCTTCCTGTTGTGCCTGCTTTTCCTCCCTAGGACCGCCCCTCCTTTGGGCCTCCTCTCCTCTCTCCTAGGGCCATGCACTAGACTCCTTTGCTTTTTCTTGTCTTGTTCTTTTTTTTTTTCTTGTCTTGTTCTTTAGCAAGTGATCCATATAGATGGACAGTTTTTCTCACCACATTTTTGTTTGCTGTCAGAGGAAAGGACCCATTGGTAGACAGCTGGTCTCTGGTGTGAAGAACAAAACTGCTTCATACTTAACTGATTTTAAAGAATTGTTTATTGTTTGTTTTTGGTGTTTGGCTTTTTGGAGATAGATTTTCTCTATGTAGCCCTGGCTGTCCTGGAGCTAAATTCTGTAGACCAGGCTGGCCTCAAATTCCAAGAGATCCTCCTGCCTCTATCTCCTAGCGTACCCCTCCCCCCAAAGGGATTTGGAATATTGTACTTGGCATGCACGAGGCTGCCTTCAGTTCCCAGCTTACATGTGTGTGCTGTAGGTGAGAACGGTTCTCACATGCTTTCATCCTCAGGGATAGTCACACAGGGATAGCCTGTGACCTTCATGAGTGGAGGATTTTGACAGGTGGTAAAGTTCTGAGGGGCCCAGGGCCTGACAGTGCACTGGGTAAATGATTCTCTTAGGATCTGAATTGGGTTCAGAGACAAAACTTTACCTAAGTGTGATACCTTCTTGAGTCTTTCCTTCCTTCCTTTCTTTTTTTAAAAATGTATTTATTTAGTTTATGTATATGAGTACACTGTTGCTTTCTTAGACATGCCAGAGGAGGGCATTGGATCTCATTACAGATGGTTGTGAGCCACCATGTGGTTGCTGGGAATTGAACTCAGAACCCCTGAAAGAGCAGTCAGTGCTTTTAACCACCAAGCCCTAACCGCTGAGCCATCTCTCCAGCCCCAGAGTCTTTCCTTTCTAAATGAAGTTAGTTAATGGAAACTGGGAGAAAGACCCATAGGCAATCGTTCCCCTTATGTGTGTTCTTGATAAAGGAGTGTCGGTGAAGCCACTCTGGGCGTCCGCTGTCCTTCCAGGGCTTTAATAGAGATGGCCAGCGTGCTAGGCGTCCTATTTGGGAGGTCATTTTTCTGAGCTCCAGCATTACTTAGAAGCTAACACAGCCTGCGACTGTTAGAGGACACTTGCAGAGGCAACCAAGCAGTGAGCGCAGTAGTGACACGCCTCCAGCCCAGGGACACGGGGATGAGTGGCTCATGCAGTCTGGAGCTTGAGACTCTAACTTCTGAAGTTCTGGAGTCCATGGTGAGCCAGCCTGCTTTCTGTCCTGGAGGGAGGCTGCTTCATCTCTCCTGTCTGCTCTGCACACAGTCCTGACAAGAGGTCTAAGTGAGCGCTGAGTAGGGCTGCATATCTTGGAAGCACAAAATCGTATCAGAGACCTGAGAGGAGTGGCTCTCCAGCACTGTGTGCACACACTGGGAGCTGGCACCAACGGGAGCTGGTGGGACTTTAGAGCACCTACTGAGGAGGCGGTCTATTGGAGTGAGTGTCTTCTGTGTAGGTGGAGCTTCCCATGGGCCTCCTTCCTCACCCATAGGTCTTGCTCTCTGGTTATCATGCCAGTCCCTTCCCATGTGCTCCTTTATGTCAGATGATGATGTTTCACATGGTTGCAAACTTTTTTTTTTAATAGATAGTTAATTCTTCTGTGTCACCACCCGATCAGCCAGTTGGTCACTGGTTGAGTTTCGTAGACCGGTGATTGAATCTCGTAGGTCTCCACTAATGGAATCTAGTAGCTCATGAGTTGGACCTGGTAGGTCATCACTTGCTGATTCTGGAAGGCCATTTGTTGATTCTAATTGGTTATAACTGGCTGGATCTAGTACATAACTCGTTGGCTGTGGTGGCTTTTTACTGGTGCATTCTGACAGGTCAGGTGGACTCTGTGGAGGCTGAGAAAAGCTACGGAGCACACAAGTCATGCCGCAGTGAGGGTGGGGCCACTAGTGAGCAGAATTTCTTAAAGATGTGTTTATTGTTTGTACGTGTTGGCATGTGTATATTTGTGGGTGCTCTTTCGGCAGGAAGAGGGCATTGGATCCCCGGGAACTGGAATTAACAGGCAGTTTGTTGATTGATGTGGGTGCTCTGAACCAAACTCCAGTTCTCTGAAAGAGCAGCCAGCAGTTTGAATTGTTGAACATACCTTCAGCTCCTTTCGGTCTCTTTAAGTGTTCGCTGTGTAAAGCCATTGGAAGGTAAAGGTGCTTTTCCATGGAACCTGGTGTTCTATGGATGACAGGTTGGCCTCTGACCTTCAGATGTGTGCCATGGCATACTTGTGCAAACACATGAGTCACATGCACACATGGTAGTAAATACATTTTGAAAGGAACGTGGAACACCAGCTGTTGTCCTTGGTGTTTCTGTTTAGTTGGGGTCCTTTGTTATTTTGTTGTCTTTGGGGCAGGGTAACTAGTATCCCAGGCTGGCTTCAAGTTCATTGTGGCCTTGATCTTCATCAACACTTACAGGATCACAGGGGTGCACATACATCAGGCCTAGTTCTCTGTCTTTAGGGGACTTTTATGTGGGAATGCAGAAATAGAAGGCTGTGTCGCCATTCCTCCAGCCTCTTCCCCGACTTCCCAGCACGTTGTCAGGAAGATGGTGACCATTGTAAGGAGAACGTCATGCAGTGATGGACTACAGCATTCTGATTTATCACGGTGCCCTGGGAACAATGATGTTTTACTGTCACTCTCTGCAGGTTCACTAAGAATCTTTCCCTGGACAAAATCAAGTTGAGCACTCTGAAAGGGGAGGGTCAGCTGACCCATCTGGAGCTGGACGAAGAGGTTCTGCAGAATGTGCTGGAGCTTCCTACCTGGCTGGCCATCACCAGGGCTTACTGCAACAGGGCCTCTATCCGGGTGAGAATGGGGTCTGAGCACTGTGGCTGTCCCTAGCCAGCAGGCTTGTTTTCTTGAAGAGCGGCTCTCACAGGCCTGTATGCTTTCCTCTTTCAGATCCAGTGGACCAAGTTGAAGACACATCCAACCTGCTTGGTAATGGCTTTTTCTACTTGAAAGTAGTCTTTTCTTTTGTTTTGGTTTTAATTGACATGGCCTTTCTAAATGGCCTCAGTATGTAGACCAGGCTGGCCTCTGCCTCCCAAGTGCCGGGATTAAAGGTGTACACCGCCACTACCTGGTGTGTGTTTGCTTTTTTAATAATGGTTTTTACTGCTTAAGTACTATCCTTAAATTCCCTTGGGATCCAATCAGGAAGTTTGAAGTATGGTTTGTGTTGGTGGTGTGAGGCTTGTAGCACAGTCCTCTTGTTCTGTGGTGCTGTGTGAGTTTTGTGTGGATACTTAGTTCTCTCTGTATTCCAGTGTCTGGATAAGGTGGAGGTGGAGATGGAAACCTGTGAGGACCCTTGCCCCCCCTCAATGGCCAGTCTCACATCGCCCTTGCTTCAGGACAGAGGTTAGTCACCGTGAGCCTTGCTGAAGATGGCAGATGGATGGATGGATGGATGGATGGATGGATGGACGGACAGACAGACAGATGGATGGTCTTGCTCTTTAGTTCAGGCTGGTTTCAAACTTAGGATCTTCCTGCTTCAGCCTATTAATGTGTGTGAACCTGTATGAATGAAAAGTGTGTCTCACTTTTTCTGGCTCAAAGTAAAACTTTGATTACTGAAAAATTCAGGCATACAACTGAAGCACATAGACTAGTACTTCAAATCCCTGTGTTTCAAATACCAGACCTCAGCATTTCCCACCATGTTGCCAACACTGTTTCCTGTGTACTCCAGGATTCGAAAGCAAAGCCCAGATGCCCTGTTTTACTGTGTTCCTAGCAGCAATATGGACCTGAGGGACACACAGCTTAGCACTGAGTTGCATTCCATCACATGCTGTAATTCAGCCTCCTCCCAACCCGAGAGATCTTTGGTAGCCCAGGCTGCCTTTGTGCAGCTCAGGTTGGCCTTGAACTCGGATCCTTCTGCCTTCCCACCCCAAGAGCTGGGCTTACAGACTATGCCAACATGCTCAGCTTTCCAGCCAGTGGGCGGTCTTTTCACTTGTACTTTTTGGCTTTCATGAACATGCATTCAGATGTGTCTGTGTGGACGGACCTGTGCTGTTGTTTCTCCTTCGGAAGGAAGTGCTTAGGTGGTAATGGAGACGACTGTCAAATCTTCCCACAGCTGACCACACTGTACCTGCTTTAACATCTATATGCTTCCTTGCGCCTGTGTTCGCGTTTCCTTTTAGGGGGTAGGCAGGGGGCTTCTTTTTGTTTCTAAGGGAATATAACCTCTTAAAAACTTTTTCATTTCTATTTTTTTTCTTTCTCTCTCTTTCGAGACATGTTCTCAGTATGCAGCTGGCTGGAACTGGTTGGCCTCAGACTCACAGGGAGCCGCCTGCCTCTGTCTGGGTTAAAGCAGTGGTTCTCCAGGAGCGCTCTTTTTGTCATTTTCTGGGAAGATGGCTCAGTGGGTGAAGCACCGGTTCGGAAAGCATGAGGACTGGGGTTGGGGTCACCAGTACCTGTGTAAATGCCAGGCAGGTGTGGGGTGCACCTGCAGGGTCAGTGCTGGAGATGGAAAGAGGATCCCCGAGCAGGTTGGTCTGAGAGTCACAGACATCCCCTGGCTTCTGCCTCCAAGGGCTGGGGATACTGGTATGAGCCACCACCTTCTTTCATCATCACCAAGGTCTGCGCCATGACAGGAAGGCATATGCCATGGCTGTGCTCCAGACTACACTGTAGTTTGGACTTGTGTGTAAGGCTCGTGTTCTCTCTCAGGGAAGGAACTGTGTCTATTTTTCCTACTCCATAGGGACTGTGGATTAGTCCTGTGTGGCTGAGTTGCATATAAATGTACACTTTAGTGTTAGTTTCTAGATATCTATCCTCCCCGTCTTTGGTTTTTCCAGACAGGGTTTCTCTATGTAACCTTGGTCATCTTGAGACTCTCTTTGTAGGTCAGGCTGGCCTTGAACACAGAGATCCACTTGCCTCTGCCCCTGACATGCTGGGATCAAAGGCATGCGACATGGCTCTAGATTTTATTTATTTATTTATTTATTTATTTATTTGATTCTTGTGATGAAAAAAATCCCAGAATTGGCTTTAGCTTAACAGTTCCTTGGCCAAGGCAACAATGCAAGTTTTACCAAACCCCTTGTGGGTGGATCATCAGATGCCTTCCAGGCCTTAAAAACATAAAAATAAAAAAGACAAAAGAAAAGAAATTCTGCTTTGAAGAATGTCTGTTTTACTGGAGGAGGAAGAGGATTTCTTGGGAAGATGGGGCTAGAGGGGGTGGGGCGAGGTGGGGCGGGTCAGGTGAAGATAACTGACTACTTTGTGGATGTGTGGGAGTCTGTGGAAGAGTAAGTAAAGAGTGCTTTCCACAGCCTGAGGCCTTCTTGGCGGCTTTCTTCTCTCTCTGCCATCTCTGGTGTCTCAGGGAAGGAGGAGTGTTATTTCTCTGCTGGCTACCTCAAGGTGGAGAGGGAACATTCTTTTTTTTTTTCTTTTAAAGATGTATTTATTTTATTTATATGAGTACACTGTTGCTGTCTTTAGACACACCAGAAGAGAGCATTGGACCCCATTACAGATGGTTGTGAGCCACCATGTGGTTGCTGGGAACTGAACTCAGGACCTCTGGAAGAACAGTCAGTGCTCCTAACCACTGAGCCATCTCTCCAGCCCAGGAGGGCACATTCTTGAACAGAGTCGGTGCTATCAACCCCCTGACCTGTCTGCATTTCTTTCATCTTCCCACTCCCTTTTCACACAATTTCATCTATATTCTATAGACTCTCAGAGGCTGCAGAGGTGGCGCCGAGGTTAGGAGCACCGGCTGCTCTTTTAGCCGATCTGGGTTCTGTCCCGAGCACCTGCATGGTAACTGTTCCCGCCTGTAACTCCAGCCAGGTTCAGGTACCCGACTCCCTCCTTTGACTCTGTGGGCACAACAACCATGTGAGGCCCAGACACGCGCAGGCAGTGCACTCACACGTAAGGGAAATAAAAGAAATAGTAAGAAAATCCCCAGCCAAAACCCCTAGGGGTAAAAAAAACAACAGCAAGGAGAGAAGAAGTAAGAAAAATAAGCAGCCATGTTGGCTGTTGTACCTGCTCTGACCACCACCTCCCCCAGCCATTGCTGGTGTCCTGGCTCTGACCGATGTTTCCCTCTGGCTCTCTCCTTCCTCTCTGATGACACTAGCAGATACTCTGCAGTGGAATTACCCAGAACTTAGTCTCCTTGTGTCCAGGAGTAAAGCCACTGATTTTCTGCACATGCCCTGTTGTTAAGTGATGGTGGTCCATAGGTTACATGTCTCAAATGCATTTCAACTTAGAATAGTTTCAACTCAAAATTGTTTTTTTTTGGGGGGGGGATATAACCCCCACTCTAAACTGTGGAGTATCTGTTTATTACAAAACAAAATGGGAAGACACATAGGCCAACACCTCACAGATAAAGACTAAAGATTACACAAAGCCAGAAAGACATGACATTAAGTGTCAAGAAAGACAAAGTTACTCATTCATTCATCCACCTATACAGCCTTTTCTTTAGTAAATAGTTCCCAGGTCCTTGTTCCATACAAGACACCCTGTTGTACTGAATAGGGTATGAGGACTAAGAAAAGTGGACAGACAGTTAACACAACTATCATTCCAGAAGGAAGGTTCTGGAAATACAAGTCCAGAGATTTGGAGGCTGTACTTATGGGTCAAAAAGCACTCTGGGGGCTTGCAGTTTCCTACAGTTGTAACACCTCAACTAGCACAGAATCTGTCCTAGGAATGATGACTTTAAGAAACAGATAGACTGGATAAGGGAATGCTCTCTGACTAATTGTCTCCCATCCAAATTGTCGTCCCCCAAATGTACCCACACCGGCCCTTCACATAGTCCAAGTAGGTAATATAATAGGTTAGCTGGCCAAAAGCAGCAGCTTACTGAGCTACCAGTGAGCCCCCTTTCCCCACCACCAGGACATCAAGTTCCATAGAAACATGCCCACTCACACGCTCCAGTCACAGACACAAAGTGCCCATTTTGGGCCAGCTCTGATGCAGGTCTCAAGAAACAGCCTTAAGTCAGCAAACAAGACCCCTGCCATCTTCATGCACCTGTCTGGGAAAACATACAACTAAGAAGAGGCTGAAGCATCTTATCTGAAGGCCTTGTCACCAGTTGTTTGGGAGATAAAAACTTTTCCAGTTTCTGAGAGACTCTGCCTGATATGTTTAATACCAACTCATGTGTTCCACACTGTAGCATCTGAGCCAACACTGAAGTCAGGTATATTAACAGTTCTGCAACTGTACATTGAAATATTTATCCTGCAAGGAATAAATTCAGAAATCAAAAGTCGCACATCTATGAAGGTCTGATTTTGCTACAAAAACTACAAGTAGATGGGTTGGAGAGATAGCTCAGTTGGTAAAGTGCTTGCCTTGCATGTGAGAGAATCTGAGTTCAAATCCCCAGAAGTCATGTAGAATAAAGTAGGCAGAGACAGGAGGGTCTCTAGAAGTGCACGAGCCAGGTAGCCTGGCCTGTGTGACAAAGTTCCATTCCAGTGAGAGACTCTGACTCAAAACAAAAGTGAAAAGGGACTGAGACGAAATGCCCGAGGCTGGCCTCTGACTTCCCAATACACACTGGACGAATGCACACACCCACAGGTCTCTCTCTCTCTCTCTCTCTCTCTCTCTCTCTCTCTCTCTCTCTCTCTCTCTCTCTCTCTCTCTTTCTCTCTCTCTCTCTCACACACACACGAATACACATGTATATACATCTCAAAACATAAACATTTATATTCATGTCATATTCGTATTCTTAACATCTAGTTTTCAAGGCATTTGGAATTTCTCAGCATCGTGGAGCACAACCGTAAACAAGATAATTTTAGATAGAGGTATGAGAAAGAGAGACAGCATGAGTAGGTAACACAGTCATGCACAAGGTGGAACTGGAAGCCCCATGCAGCATGCTCCCCTCATGTCACACACCCCCAGATGCCTAGACAATAATGTGTTCTCTGCCGACTTGAAATGTCGGAAAAAGAGCTGATACCACTCAGAACCTCTTTTCTAGGAGAGCATTTCCTAAGCCTCCATCAAATGCATACCTCATGACACCCTTGCATGCAGCTCTTTGCTAGTCCTCAAGATTCCCGCTTTAAAGTCTAAAGCAGAGTCAGCTAGAGCGGGGAAGAGATCTGTGGAGGGCACTGTAGAAGAGAAGACCATGCAATGACACATGTGTGCGTGTGCTGACACCATGACAGGACCCATTACTTTGTGCTCTAACCTAAAAGGCTTAATTCCCTTTTGAATTAAATCTTTTATTTTCAGTTTACAAAATTTGTTTTAAAAGGAAGCAGGACTGAAAGAAATGCCACAAATAGAAAGATGGTATCTTTGCAAAACACTTAAAAATATACAGAGCCTTGTAAAACTTCAGTCCTTTCCTGGCACTGCCTCTGTGTTATCAATGCAGACCACACTGTGAGAACTCCTGGCACAGGCCAGCAAGTGGATTGGGCCAAGGTGAGTCTAATGTCACAAAGCTCGCTGCCATCCACTCTGTGCTACTCCACACCATAAGCTGCCTCCTTTCCTCCCATCTTCCCCACATCAGCCCGGTTTGTGGGGAGACCACAGGCAGAGAAGCCCCAGGCAGACCTGATCCAAGGTACTCCACTGCCTCCAACTCTCATTTTAAGAAGGCAGTCATGCAAGGGTCTCCAGTGGCTTTCACATACAGTCAATTGGCTGCCTCCAAAACTTCCATGTCAACCACCTGACACTCTGGCACCACCACCCGGTATTCTATGAACCCAGACAGCAGGAGGGAGACCAGGAGATAGAGACAGAAAGAGAGACAAAGAGACTCCAAACAGAGCTATAAGTCTCTGCCCCACCCCACCCCTGTATTGTCAAAAACTACAAATATTGAGTTTCAAAAGGAGTGTGTGTATGGGGGGATATATAAGAGGAGGGGATGGTGGAAGAGCAGTGTGTGTCTGAAAGTAAACTGAAATACCAATAAACATCTAACTACCAGTACATTTCTCTAATTTATTTTTGCAACATAGGACATAGACTGAGAATATAGACACTAGGAGTTTATAACTTCTCACAAGATGACTTTAAAGACACTGAGATTTTTTAAATCTTATTTTAAAATACCAATCATTGGTCATTTACAAGGCACTAATCACTTTCTACAGACTTTATTTGTTTTAGCTGATGTAATCCTAGGGAGTAGTGTAAAGACCTAGGTAAGGATCATTCTGAGGATAGGCTCGGCCTACTGACTAAGAGCAATAGGGTGAATGAGTTTAGATTCTAGGGCCTGCTACAGCTAAAAACTGGTAAGAAACCAAAGAGCTGGATGAGAAAGATTCTGAGACCAAGCCTGGACTAACAGGAAAGTGCTGTGATTGATAAGCGATGCCGTGCACAGTACTAGAGGCAAAAGTGTTACTACATTTAACAAGCATTTGCCATCTTAACTGAAGAACTGATCCATCTTCCGGAACGCCTAAGGGTGCCCACACAGGCTATACCCTGCTCAGTTTTAGTGGGTGCCATTCATACAGAGCTTGACATCTATGAAACTTGCTGTGCTTGCACCTACACAGCTGTACATGGCAGTCCTGCCCCCACGATCCCTTATGAAAATTAAACCTGGTCTAGGAAATGATGAACTGGGCTGTGGAGATGATCTCTTAAAGAAGCATTTCTCAACCTGTGGGTCATGACCCCTTTAGAAGTCAACCTACATTTTCATAGGGTTACCTAAGACCATTGGAAAACACAGATATTTATATTGTGATTCTTTGTTGTTGTTTCGTTGTTGTTGTTGTTGTTGTTGTTGTTGTTGTTGTTTGAGACAGGGTTTCTCTGTGTAGCCCTGGCTGTCCTGGAACTCACTCTGTAGACCAGGCTGGCCTGGAACTCACTCTGTAGACCAGGCTGGCTTCGAACTCAGAAATCCGCCTGCCTCTGCCTCCCAAGTGCAGGACTTAAAGGTATGTGCCACCACTGCCCGACTTATTGTGATTCTTAACAGTAGCAAAAATTACAGTTATGAAGTAGCAATGAAAATTATTTTATGGTCAGGGATCACCACAACATAAAGAATTGTATTAAAGGGTCAGATTGAGAACCACTGCCTTACATGCTCCTTGCAAAGAGCCTAAAATGGAAACTGTAGGACCCTTGTCCTCACTTAATGTGGTCTCTGTCTTCTAGAAAGTTCCTTCCCCTTTATGGATCTCAATTTTATAGGCTGTGAAATTATTTAGACAACAGTGCCCTCAGAATTGCTGCCAAACATGTACGTGGTGACCTTTGATGTTTGCTTTGCCACTGCATGGTTCCTACCCCTCTGGTGCCCTCACATGTTTGCCCTCTCCACCCTCAGCATTTTAGCTTCATCCCAGTGTTGATCGTGTGACCAGCTAGATCAAGCAGTGTGTGACTCAACCACCCCTGACCACAGAGACTCTCAGAGCCAGACCCACAGCCCAATCAGGCCCAGTGAGATGCACAAGCCTGAGGATTTTCTTAATGCTTAGAACAGGGTTTAATAGCTCCCACTGGCTGGAGATCTGGGGGGATATAGCCCTCAAGAAGTGTGAACAATGCTTCAGGTGACAATGAACAAAAAGTCTGAAAATAGGACCTGAAAAGAGTCATGGTCCACAAATAGTGAAAACATATCCTGGCCACGTGGTGTGAGCTATGTGTGCCCAGCTTCATGTGCACCAGGCAGGCTCTAACATAAGGGAATTCCATCCTTTGCTTCCTCAGTTTCGAGTGTTATGTATGCAGGTGTGAGCTAAAGAGTGAATTTCTAACTCTGTATGAAATGTGACCTTGCTGTCACCGACAAGAGCCACACGGAGGGAAAGTATGTGATGTGCTTGCACTGCACCACCCAGACACATCTCAGAACTTCCGTGGCGACTAATGAGTCTGGGAATGAAATGCATACTTCCCATCCACCAAGACTTTCATTTCCAAATGCCATCAAAGTTGTCACTTGGAAGGGGACCTATAAATTTAAATTTTCTCATTACACATTCCACCAGTATTCTTTTGGAAGGCCTTCAGATCTAGTCTGCAGAACCTGACAATAGGAAACTGTAGATCAAAAGCCAGGCGTGGAGATGCATGCTTATAATCCCACGGCTGGAAAGGTAATGACCAGTGGATCCCTGGGGATTCCTCAACAGCCAGTCTAGCCTAATTGCTGAGCTCCAGACAGTAGAGAAACCCCTTCTCAAAACACAAAGTGAGGAGCCATTGAGGATTAACACCCAAGGTGACCTCTGCCCTCTACTATGTGTGCACGCTAGCATTCACAGTACCCTCACAATGCCGACTCTAAACCAAAGTTACAGCCAACCCTTACGACTACCTATGAGGTGACCGGATCTAGTTACTGACACCAGGAGATGGGCAGGGAGAACAGGTCCACTTTGTCCACACAGTTGACTGGTCTGTGTGGCCACCCCTAGATCAGTCAAGCCTATCCAATTTCTCAGGCTTGTAAACAGACTCCCATGGGAATGTGGAGACTTTTGGTGGCTCCTTCCATTCTGGGATGTACAGCTTGGGACTTTTGTGGTCTTCATTCTCAATACATGAACCAGGGAACGTTTGGCTCTGTACCGTGAATACAAGAGACAGAGACAAGTTATCTATCTATGTGAGGTTTGCAGAGGGCCTTCCTGGGGTCACAGGTTCCTGTTGCTAAGCAAACCCAGATATATCATAGCCTTCAAGCTGCATGTTATACACTGCTAACTTAGAATAAACTCTCATATACTGGAAAGCATAAAATCACTTAGAACCCTAAGTTACCTCCCCAGACATGATTTCAGTTGTTATGTTCATGCACGAATCACTTAGAGGTGGTAAATACTTTCTGATAAGTGCATCATCTGATAACTTAGTTATTGTATGAGGTTGACTAACATGGACCTTTGGAATCTTGCCTGCTACCCCACATGGACTATTCAGTGTGGCTTACTGCTCTTAAGCTAAAAATACATACAGCACGTGGCTGTCCTGACTACAGCAATTTATTGTAGCAGAATGTTGTGTGTGTTTGTGTGTGTGTGTGTGTGTGTGTGTGTGTGTGTGTGTGTGTGTGTGTGTGAATACACAGAAGACAGTTCTAAAACAACATGCTAGACGATAGAGACTTTTCAGTTCTCTGGCAACCCTATGGGGTCAATCTGCCATCGACTACTCTTTACAGATTACTTCTTTTTCCTTTCTCTATGCAAGGTGAATTAAAAACCCAGACATCTCTGGTATGTGGTTTGTATCTACTTTACTGTTTTTATGTAGCTATGGATATTTTTCACATTTTTGTTTGGGTCTTTGTTCTCTTTTTCATGATTGATCTCTAAGGATTTTTCTAATATCAAATAATATGAGCCATGCTGCCCGAGACACACTTTAATATAACCTTTGTGCTTTAACTTAGTAATGTGGGAGTTTTAAAGTATAAGACTTATACTTTTAGGATTTATTTTGTGTTTATGTTTGAGTGTTTACATGCATGTCTGTGCACTACCTTTATGCAGTGTCCTCAAAGGACAGAAGAGGGCGCCAGATGGCTTGTAACTGGAATTACAGACTGTTTTGAATCATTATGTGGGTGCTAGGAACTGGAGCCAGGTCCCCAAATCCCCTGCAAAAGGAGCCAGTTCTCTTAACTGCTCCCAATATATTTTTATTAATAATTTTACAGCTATTCATTGTTGATGCCATGGTTTTTTAAAAGGGATTTTCTGAATTTTAAAAATATTTACCCAGGGGTGGCACAGTGGCTAAAGCGGCCGCCTGAAGAGGGCGCAAGAGGGCGCGGGCCCTCTGCGCTCTTTCTCTCTCTCTCTCTCTCTCTCTCTCTCTCTCTCTCTCTCTCTCTCTGCCTGTTGGAATCCTGCTCCATCCCGCGAGTCTCCGCTCGAGTCTCATGGGAAAAAAATATTTACCCATACTTATTACTTTTATGATTTGTTTATATTTAAATCTCTAATTTATATGATATATATGTATGTTATGTGTAGCCGTATATGATGTATATGTGTATACATATGCTGTATATGCATGTGTATGTATGTATGTGTATATGTATGTGTAGTATGTGTGCATGTGTATATGTCTGTATGTGTGTATGTATGTGTGTATATATATGTGTATATATTTGTACACGTGTATGTATGCATATGTATGTGTATATATGTGTATGTAAACACATATGAGAAATAATACCAGGATCATACACATGTTAATTAAGCTCTATGACTAAGCAACACACACAGCCTGGGCTTCATAGTTTGTGCAGGGTAGGAAGCAAGTAGGGCCTTGACTTTAGCCTCTTCAAGTATCCAAAATCAGTATCATTGTAACAAATAGATGTTACTTGTATACATATGCTACATCTCACCAACAACCAGCCACTTAGATAGATCATCCATTCCAGCCACCAAGCTAGCCCCTCAGCACTACCATCTTACTTCAGTCACATCATCAAAATTCTAATCCAGTAGGATATTTCCTCTCTAACCTTTTCCCCCAAATTTTATGTTCTCTCTTTAAGCATTTATTACAGAAGTATTTTGGAATCATTTTGCTAAGCTCCTTCCAAATTCTTCTGATATTTCCTATGGAGCTGTAATAAATGGATAAATTGAATTGTAGGCCATTGACATCTTCCCAATGCCTCCATAATGTGTCTTTTCATTTGCTCAAGCCTTCTTTTATGCCTCTTAGTAAAGTTTTATCATATAGGTCCTTTATGTCCCTTATTAAAATTATTTCTGTATAATATATGACTACTATTATATTCTGTTTTGTAGCAAATTCATGTTGGTATGTAGCAAGCCATTGGTGTATACTACTGTATACATGCCTAGTTGAGCAAAGGCCATGGAGATGGTGGAGCTAGATCAGATGATCCCAAAGCACAGAGAAAAAGATGGGGTAGAGAAGAGGAAGCAGAGGATGGAGGAGAGGAGGATGAAGAGATCACTTCTCCTGTCTTTTCCCTGCCATAACCCCACTGGAAACCCACTGAAGCTGGTGAGTGGGAAGCAGCAGAGTTATAGAAAGCCTCAGACATATGCAAGGGAGGCCACGGGACAGACCTTGGACAGATCCAAAGTCCAACTCATGTTGTCTCCATAAAGACTCCTGATTCCTCTAAAGATCATACCTGCTCTCAAAACCAGAGCTGTCTCCTCTGGGACAGCTACCACACTGTGCACTGATTTAAGAACACCAACAGGTGCATAATGGAATGGCTGAAGCAAGCTTATCACTTCCAAGGGGAAACTTGCTTCTGAGTATATTGGTATGATTATTAGATAGAGACAGAAATGCAGAAATTATTTACTGTGTAAAACTGTGTGTCATTTCAAGAGTCTCCCAAGGACTGGAAACCTCAGAGGGCTTATTCTGGAAAAGCCCAATGAATTTGACCTCCCTCTCCTTTCTGCCTTAGAGTCACAAGGGTCACATTCCTCAGAGGATAAAGGCTGGGGAGAGGGATTCTCAGCCAGAGCACCTCCTTACTACACTCATCCTAGGCAGCCAGACAAACTACATCCCCCAGCAGGATCAATACTGTTTCCAAAGTCTTTCTGAACACCACAGTAAACTGATAAATCTTCTAAGATGTAGTTTCAATACTATATGACACAGTTAGCTACATCACATTGAGGAAGACCCCCGCCTACCCCCTGCCAAAGCTTTCTGAAAGGTTTCATGGGAATTTCAAAATTGTCTCAACTCTCCTCAGCACCAGAAGTAAATACTCAAAGAGTATGTGTGGTAACAGATAACTCAGTTTTATAGTAAATAAAATGATTCAAAGATGATACATAGATGACCAATGATTAAAAGATTCTCACTATCACTAATCATCAGGAAAGCCATGAGATATCAGGTCACACCCATTGGAGAGGCACCATGATGATTAAAAAGTAAAAATTGTTTAAATGCTGCAGAATTGATAAAGTGCTTGACACACAAGTGGATCTGAGTTCAATCTCCAAAACCTATATTTAAAAACTTCTGGGTACTGGAGTTAGTGAGATGGCTCAGTGTTTAAGGGTACTTGCTGCTCTTGCAGAGAACCTAGGTTCAGCCCCCACATGCTGGCTCACAGCCATCTGTAACTCAGTTCCACCGGTCTAATGCCCTCTTCTGGCCTTTATGGGCACTGCACACATGGGATGCACAAACACACATTCAAGTAAAAACACCTCTATCCATAAAATAAAATGAAAATGGATAAATCTGTTTTTAGTCCAGGTATGGTGGCACACACGATCTCAGCACTGTGAAAGTAGAGAAAGACAAAAATCTCTGGGGCTCACTGGCCAGACATTCTAGCTAAGTCAGTGAGTCCTAGAACAGTTAGAGACAGACCATGTCGTCAACAGCATCCTGAGAAACAAGGCTGACATCTGGCCTCCACTCACATACACATACATGTGTGAATTCACATACACACACAAGAATAAGTAAATAAATATTTAAACCCACAGGGGGGATAAAACAGAAAATAACAAGTGTTGGTGACAATGCGGGAAGACAGGAATTTCTCTTCATTGTCAGTGGGGTTGTAACAAGGACACCACTGCTACATTACAGGCGTTTCCACTAGACTCCTCCCAGGGACCCAGCAACAGCTTACATCATCACCTGTCGCCATTACCTGCCACTACCAGGTACAGGTGCCCTGGCATATTAAAAAAAACTCCTTGATACCTAGTTCTCTCTCTGAGATAATGAGTAAGTGAGTGAGTGAGTGAGTGAGTGAGTGAGTGACCTGTGAGCTACATAAAGGTGGGGTGTGTGGCAAGAATAAAGAGCACCAAGTGGGCAAGGCCATCTATCATGGACCCCCCAGAGACAAGAGTACTAGGACTGTCAATCAGATCATCTAGGTTTAAGATCTTGGTCCTTCAAAAGCCTTGTGTCACAGACCCTCAGCAAAGTCATCTGTACTTTCGGGCCTCTATTAGATCATCTGTAAAATAGGCACATTAGACTAAATGATGTCTTCCAAACATGGTTCACCCGTCTGCGGTAAAAGAACCACCTAGGCTAACTGGGCACAAACTCCTGAACCCCACAGCTCTGTACATAACACAAACTCCCGGACCCCATATTCAAGGTTCAGAATCAGAATGCCCAGAAATCTGATTTTAGGCCTTATTGTGGGTGAGTTGTGGCTGTGACGTTTCGGCTACACTGCCTTCACTCTCAAACCTTTCCAGGGACTGGATCTTCAATTCTTCTTTTAATTTTCTAGATCCCTGGGGATTGATGCCACCCCAGATTGAACACAGAGGAAATTATAAAGCCTTTCGGTGAAAACAAAGAGCCAATCTTTCATGCGCTACTGAAGATCCATCAGTGTTAAGTCAGTTCCACTTTGACAAGAGAACTCTACTCAGTCCCTGGAATTTAACTGAAAGTACATATTCACAGCATTTATTTTCTGCTTTTTGTCCCCGCCTCTTGGCTCTCTCAAGGTGTGTAATCAGGGAGTGTGCACATGGGCATCTCCTTCCTTCCTTCCATCCCTGTGTTTCTAGGAGGCGAATATTCTCCCTGACCGAAGGGTTATTATCTATGAGCCGCTTTGGCCTGGTACACAAAGAAAATTCCTGTTGACATAATTGTTCCAGTGGCCAAGAATCACAAGCCGAGGGCTTGCTGCCCTGCTTGTGGAGTTGAGCTGGGTTTCTCTTTCTCTCTGCACAGCAAGCTCCATTGGGCCAACTGCCCACCCTACTCCACTCCCTGAGACCGCCAACACCCACACTGGCATTGCCTCCAATCCTGAAATTCTTTCTGCATACAAAATGATTTCCAGAGAGCTCTGGGATCTCTGAATATTGGCCATTCAAAAAGCAAAGGCAGATTGATTATTTCTGTGTGTACCTGGTAATATTCTTGTCTTAAAATGTGAAGATCCCATGGCCTAGAATGATGGTTTCATTGATAATGTATCTACCCTGCAAAAAAAAAAAAAAAAAAAAAAAAGAGGACCTGAGTCCAGTCCCTACACCAACATAAAAATACTGGGTGTGGTGTGCTGGGTATGGTGGCATGTGCTTCTAATCAAAGTACTGCAACCTAGAAACAGAGTGATCCCTGGGACTCAGTAACCAACCAGCCTTGTCAATGAGCCCCAAATCCTGGTGAGAGAGATCTTGTCTCAAAAGAATAGGTGAATGGAAGGAGGGAGACTGTCCTTCACACACACATACACACACACACACACACACACACACACACACACACACTAAACATGTGAACATACACACTGTATACACACAATTACCTATACAAACACATGGAGGGAGGTAATCTTTGTAAAGTGTACAATGTATATATTCTAGAATTCAACAAGTTCTCAACAAATGTTATCTATTTCCTGTATTCCTGTTTCTTCAGCTACTGTTTCTTCATGGGAATTTATCTCAGAAAAAAGAAATAAACAAAAAGAAAAAATATATCAGTTATATATCAATTGGCAATCAAGAATCAGGACAGCTGAGAGACTGGCTCAGAGTGCACACTTAAAGCATTGGGGACTGAGAAATGGGTTGTGTACTTTTAAGATTATACAAAAGTATCAACAACAACTAACATTTGTTGAAAGCTCTCTAGGTTCCAGTCACAGTTCCATTTAATCCTCTCAACAACTTGATGTGGTAAATATTATTAAAACCCCCATTTTATAAACAAACAGATGGGAGGTTAAACAAATGAAGGAGCTTTTCCAGATCACAAAGCCCAGAAGAGGCAGGAGTGAGACTGTGATCTGTCCAGATGAAACCAGTCCGGTATGTTACCAGCTACTTCCTTAAGGCTAACTGGCATCTTATCCATGCTGTCACTGGAGGCTGTATCTGTGCGCTCTCTCTCTCTCTCTCTCTCTCTCTCTCTCTCTCTCTCTCTCTCTCTCTCTTTCTCTCTCTCTCTTTCTTTCTCTCTCTCTCTTTCTCTCTCTCTCTTTCTCTCTCTCTCCCTTTCTCCTTCCCTCACTCCCCCATTCCCTTGGAAAAAGGGATCAACTTTCCTTATTACCCAGGTCCCATCCTCAAAACAGAAATCAAAACGAGACTAGTTCTCTCATTGAGTCATGAGCAAAGGGCAACGTGAACTTAGCACACGGTCTAGTATCTAAGTGTTGGGAGACAGAAAATCTTGAGTTCAAAACCAACCTGAAGACCTTGTTTCAAAAAAAACCAAAAAACCAACCAAACAAAAAACTAACAAGAAAATTCTTTCCTGGTTTGACTTTTTTTTTTTTTTTTTTTTTTTTTTTTTTTTTTTGTCCTTTTAATAACTACCCACCTCAGTGTGAACACAAGGCAATACCAGAAAAGAGACAACAGACAAGAAGATCCCCCAGGCCCCTTCCCCCAGATTTGGCCATCTGTTTGCCCTCATTCTCTACTCCCAGAGAGCCAACTAGCTCCCCTCTCACCTTTCCCTTCCTCCCTTCCTCAACTATCTCTTTAGTGACACCCCCAAGCCCCTGCTTAAAATGTCAAGTTCGGACTGGAGATACTGCTCAATTGGTAGAGTCTGTGTTTGCCTAGAATGCAAAAGTCTCTGGGTCCCATCCAGGATCAAATCAACCGACAACGGTGGTACATGCCTGTCATTCCAACAATCCTGAGGTGGCCATAGGAAAATCAAGAATTAAAAGCTATCTTTATGCTATATCGTGAGCTAGAAGGTAACCTGAGCTACGTCACACTCTGTCATTTTTTAAAAATCCAATTCATATTCCTCCATACCCTGGTTGCATTTCTCTGTCCTCAATTGATCTTCTCCTTAACTCCTGTCACTAACTGTCATGCCTCCGGTTTTGCTTGTTTAGTAAGCTCCCACTTGCCGGTCAGGAGTCTGGCTGCCCCTCCAACTGTGCCTAAAACAGAACCACTGTCTGGAGGTGGACACTGACAACCCATTGAAAGAATGTGTGTAGGAATAAATGAACAAATGAATAAACGTGCAAACAGACGTTTCTAGGTTTTACCAAGGCCAAAGAGGCTGCATGGAGGAACTAAAGTATATGCCTGGTCTCAGATGGGACTCAAGTCTCTGCCACCTGCCTAACTCAGGGATTTTCTTCTTTTTTGTAGAAGCCAGTTTTGTAGAAGTTTCACATCCTTCTGAACCCATGGCTTGACTTCAGGAGCCCCCATTAGAGGTAAGCATCCCCACAATACCTCTTAACTGAAGAGGAGGGAACAGGAGGGAAAATAATCCCAGCGGGCCCCCTGGGGTGTATGAACTAGGATGCCCACACCAGACTCCCCTGCTCAGCTGCTGCCCTCCTTGGCTGGACCCGCATTGCCCCCTAGTTCAGTGCCCCCAGGGCTTCTTTGCCTGATGTAACCATCGTGCAGTCAGCCCAGAGGCGGCTCATTGAAAGCAGACCCTCCTCGCAATCCATCGATCTCTGGGCGGAGAAGGCACCGCGGGCCGCGGACCCGCCGCGGGCTGGGCACAGCCGGGCACCCCGGCCCCGCGCCCGCTCCTCCCCGCGCTCCCGCGCCGGCCTGGTCAGGCGCGCCTGACATGGACCCTTAAACTTGGAGCTGCCTCCTCATCCCCTCTCTCCTCCTCCTCCTCCCTCTGACCGGCGAGCGAGCCGCTGGGTGCAGGCAGGCGACTTGCTGCCAGGCTAGGCTGCCCGGGGGGAGATGACTTCTCCCCAGGAGGACGCCTCTGGAAAGAAGACCACAGAGGGAGCAAAGTTTCAGGGCAGCTGTGGAGCCTTGGTCGCAGACCTTCTGAGCCCAATCTCCTCCCTGGCTATGGAGGACGGACTTTAAAATGAATACCGATTTGGACACCGGCCACAACACATCAGCACCTGCCCACTGGGGAGAGTTGAAAGATGCCAACTTCACTGGCCCCAACCAGACCTCGAGCAACTCCACACTGCCCCAGCTGGACGTTACCAGGGCCATCTCTGTGGGCCTGGTGCTGGGCGCCTTCATCCTCTTTGCCATCGTGGGCAACATCCTGGTCATCCTGTCGGTGGCCTGCAACCGGCACCTGCGGACGCCCACCAACTACTTCATTGTCAACCTGGCCATTGCTGACCTGCTGTTGAGTTTCACAGTCCTGCCCTCTTCCGCTACCCTGGAAGTACTCGGCTACTGGGTGCTGGGGCGCATCTTCTGTGACATCTGGGCAGCGGTAGATGTCCTGTGCTGCACGGCCTCCATCCTGAGCCTATGTGCCATCTCCATAGATCGCTACATTGGGATGCGATACTCTCTGCAGTATCCCACGCTGGTCACCCGCAGGAAGGCCATCTTGGCTCTCTGGCGCTTCTCAGCTTCTCAGTGCGTGGGTCTTGTCCACGGTCGTCTCCATCGGACCTCTCCTTGGATGGAAAGAAGCTGCACCCAATGATGACAAAGAAGGCAGGGTCACAGAAGAACCCTTCTACACCCTCTTTTCCTCCCTGGGCTCCTTCTACATCCTCTCCCGGTCATCTTGGTCATGTACTGCCGGGTCTACATCGTGGCCAAGAGGACCACCAAGAATCTGGAGGCGGGAGTCATGAAGGAAATGTCCAACTCCAAGGAGCTGACCCTGAGGATCCACTCCAAGAACTTTCCTGAGGACGCCCTCAGCAGTACCAAGGCCAAGGGCCACAACCCCAGGAGTTCCATAGCTGTCAAACTTTTTAAGTTCTCCAGGGAAAAGAAAGCAGGCAAAACCTTGGGCATTGTAGTCGGAATGTTCATCTTATGTTGGCTCCCCTTCTTCATCGCTCTCCCACTCGGTAAGTTGGGGACTGGCAGAGGGGAGATAGACCTTTTCCTACCTTGTTTTTCCTGATAATCTCACCCTAAAGATTTTGTGTGGGTTTGGTTATTTTTATGCCATCAGTGTGTGTTTGGAGGTTGGATAATGCTATTTGTTCTGCAAGGGCTTTGCAGATTGGGGAACTGGCGAAGAACCAACTCAGGTGTTGGTGAAGAAAAAAAAAAGCTAAGATACTAGGCACTTGAAATAGAAGCACAGGAGGAGAATCTGGGATGTGGAATGACTCAGTCACTGGCCTCAGTTTAATAACTAAAAAGGACACTGGGCTCCAACTTCGGTAGTAACGATGTATCTGAGAAGGCAGTGTCACTAATGCAGCATACCAAATAGTTTGTAGTTACTGCAGACGCGGCATTGGGGAAGCAGGGAGGTGGCTCCTACAGAGAGAGGCAGTGTTCATTCAATATTTGCAGGGACCACGTTTCTCAGCCTTGCAGAGGCTGCGGTCTCCCCCTCCTCCTTCCCTGCTGGCTCTCCCCTTTCTGCACTGTCATTCTTACGAGATAATAGGAGCATCTTACAGCCACACAGCTTCCAAGGGCCTTTAAGTTTCTGAAGCTTGGGATTTCAAAGAGAAACATTCTTCAGTTTTCACCCCCAAAATGCTCCCAACTCTGACAATTTAGGAAATGTTCAGAATTTAATTATAGCTGACCCTCACCTTCAGCGATAAGACACCAAACCCAGGCAAGATGGAACTCTATGCCTCCCCTCTCCCCCCCCCACACACAAATGTGTCTATCTTATTTGGCTTGGTGGTCCTGATAAGTGAATTGTTCAAACGGCTGCCTGATTCCTACTGGGGCGGGGGCGGAGGGACGGGGGACAAGGTCTGGCTAAATGGTAAACAGAGAGGAAGGTGCGGTGATACCCTGTTCACCTGGCTTGGGAAATCCTTGTCCCCTCTCTGGTGCATTGATCTGCTTTGATTTCTTCTCCCATCCCTGATGGGAACTAGAGGGAAATGAATGGAAGGTTATGCTCAGGGGGTGCTATCAGAAGAGGGGGCACTGCTGAATACCACAGATCTCATAGACCCCTCATACCTGCAGGGTCTCAGAGGTGGCCAAATCCCTCCAGCAGCCCTGACTCCAAAGTCACACTGCTTCTGAGAGAAAAAGATGAATGAAAAGGAAGTAAATATTTACCAAGAGTTTCCTTTTTTTTTTTAAGGGAAAAAAAAGTCTATCCAACATACTGTCTGTGTGACTTTCCCTAAGGAAGTCTGGCAGACTACTACCATTCAGAAATACCTTTTCCAATGATGTTAGATAAAAAGAGCTTAAAATTCTGCCACAGCAGTGATTGTATCCCACTGCAGAAGAGAATGATTCGCATCCTCAAGGTCTTGGGACCTTTAGCAGTCTTGTTCTGTTAACAGTGGGTGACAGCTTGAACTGTCCCAGACCATCACAAAGATCATGGTTCCGTGGAAGTGTGATTTGGTCTCTTATCAGCCATATGACCTTGAGGTAAGCACAGCTTCCATGTGAGCCTCGGT